>NC_135507.1:1089260-1827465 GCF_052857255.1 Amblyomma americanum | reverse complement strand
GATGCGCGAGACCTGCCCGCTGAACCGCCTTTTGGACTAACTCGACGTCACGCTGACGCCGCCTTGATCGCTGCCCCCCTTACATTGTTTATTTATTACATATCGCCCGTGGGGCATCATTGCACGTGGGTTACGCGCACAAGGCGCCATATGCACAGACTGAACAAAGGAAAGGACAAAAATAACAGTATACACAGTGAAAACACTGGGGAGAACGTGGCGGGTAGAACACTGACCACCCAAACGAGAAATCCTCGAATAAATAAATCAACACACGAGTGCTTACCCGTCGGCCTACGTCTGCCTATGTGGCTAATTTAATGAAACAAGTTTTCAACGCACGCGTATTCACGACTGCATTGGACATTCGTTTTACACGGCTGTTCTTTTTCTTTGGAGGCAGAGCGATTGAGATGAAGTCGGTCGATAGCTAGCTGCAGAGTCGACTCGATGCGACATTTACGAATGTTCAGGTCAGGGCCACCCGGTGCACTTCTCGAGTACAGTGCCAAGCAGGAGTCACGCGCTGTGTACCGCTGACGTTTGTCTCGTGGAAATAAACATGAGGGTGCGTTGCCCAAACCTTTGCGCTGCCAGCTAACACGTCTTAGCTGTGTTTTGATGTACTACACCGCTGACAATGCTATCCAGAAAGAATCGCTGTTCTAGCTCGAAAAGCCTATTTTCGAAAACTGGGTAAAGTCTTAGGTGCAACACCTTGTATAACAGCGCAAGCGCACACTGGGGGGGGGGGGGGGGGGGGGGGGGGGCTACTTTTTCCTGTAGGCCATTCCCAGCACGTAGGTAAAAGTTGGAAACGCGGCGAAAGGTGTTTCGAGTCGTGTTTTGAGGCCTCTGTTGTATGTCAAGGAACTCGGCGACTCAGCCTGCACACCGGGTGTGTTTCCGCAGACAACGTGCTGTCCTTAACTTGTTCGGTAGACGTGTGCCATGCATATCTTGCGTGCAGCTGAGGATGGTTGTCCGTCCTGGGAGTGCGTAAACTTCATCCCCTCTTCCGCCCTCTGGCAGAGTCGTCTCGCCGCTCGTGTCGCTGGGATCGGAGCAGAGCTCGGCGTCGCAGATGGCGGGGGAGCACTTTCTGCTCCACCCTGCGGAGGAGTGGCCAACCGCGCAGGTCCTTCGTCTTGCAGCCCGCATGGGGTCGAGCGAAAAGGAAGACTCTTCGGCTAGCTCGATTCCATTGAAAACATTCGGAACAAATCAAACAGTTTATTCACGTTTTGGCTGAGGAACGCCGGAGTGGTTATCGAATGTAATGGCCCCAATTACTTAAGCTACAGCGGCGAGGGTAATAGCGTTTCCGAAATTGTAAAAAGCGATGCGGCTATTACCAACGGCCGGCTACGAATATCTGATTGCTATCAGGTGCCTATCGGCATTAGTTAAAAAGGTGGCAATGCAGTAGTGGCTAGTTGGGTGATGGTGGGTTGCATATTGAAGTTAAAAAGTTAACTATTAGAATTTAGGCAATCGATTTACTAGTTGACATGATTCGCCTGTCTTTTGACGTCCGCCAACACCGGTATTACTATGACGCAGAAAGCTTCTCTTCAGCTCAAAAACTCTGCTTTAAAAAAATCGTGGCCAGCTTCCCTGAGACATCTGGTGCGCACGCACCTCGTAGCGAGGTTAGCAACTTGGCGTGGGAGGAATGCTTTGTCCCGCATCCTAGCGCCAAGTCCCAGCAGGACAAACACGCATGCGCCTTCGCTATTACCCTCCTCTCCTGCGTAAGATGATATGGAAAGGAGAAGAACTCGCTGCCCGAGGGCAGAGCCAAGGCCGCTGGGGGGAGAGATCAAAGTGCGGCGTCCAACTTGTCGTGGGTGGGCGACGTGAGGACGGTTGGAAGGATCGAGGAAATGTAAGAATAAATAAGCGGAGGCCGAGAGAGGCCGGGTTACCCCCGCAGATGTTTTTCGCGGCTGCGGCCGACGCGACCTTCAAGGTACGCTTAGCCGCCGACCACGGACTGCGCTGCAGAGTGCGCGTCGGCCCCGCCCCGTCCGGCTTCGTTGGTGCCAGTTTGGACGCAGCCGGGTCTGCTCGCCGAGGTCGTGTGACGCCGGCGGAAGGAAGGAAGGCTTGGCGGGGATTAAAGCGACCCATGCCGAGCCAAGAACAGCGGCGGGAAGTGGCTTGGAGTAACTGATATCACCGAGATGAAGTGCTTCCTTCCCCCATCGAGATTGAACTAAGCTCGCGGTGTATAGATTTGGCTGAACAGTTTAAATGTCTAGGAGCAGTTTTTTCTTCCGACATGACTTGGGATCACCATGTGGACCATATAGCAACGAAGCTGGCTCTACTAACTGGGGTCATATGTTATTCCAAGAATAATAAAGCTACTCCTCTATAATTCCCTTTTCTACTCCTATTTAAACTACTGCCACTTAGTGCGGGGTACAGCCACGGATAGCTGTCTTCAACGTATCTATATTCTACAGAAAAAGTATTTACAATGTCCCCTGGGACTCTGCAAGCGCAGATCTCTTTTTTAGAAATTGGTGTGGTAAAAATTCACAACTTGTATAAATATCGTCTAAGTATCCGGTTTAAACTTGAAACACGTAGGCATGTAAACTACATACGTAACCTTGCTGAATTACATGCCCGAGAAACCAGCTACACGACAAGGTATGCGGAGACATGGGTGGTGCCTACTCCTCGAATAAATTCAGGTAGAAAACGCCTGCAATTCACTCTTCCTTCTCTGTTAAATACGTACGCATATAGTAATTTTGACCTCTTTAGTTCTTCAAAGAAATCTTTGCGTGCTATGTACGTTGACATGTAGAATATGTTTATTCTTTTTCTTTGCTATCTATCTGTGTTTATCGAGTGTGAATGTCTATTCAATATCGTATAATGCTGGTTCATTTTATTTCGTAGTTTCATTATTGTATACCTGTTAATACGTTAACCAACTGCCTTTGTTTTATTAGCCTTGCTGTCAAGCCGCTGCCAAGCTAAAGGGGGCTGCGGCTTTGTCAAGCTGTATCTTACAGCTTTTTCTGCGCCTCCGCTGTCTACCTTTTCAAGGCAGAAATAAATTTGATTTGAAGATTGTCTCCGCTTGGCTGACTATGGCGGTGGGGCCTGCAAGAACAACAGCTCATCTGTTCAACGAGGAAGTGAAGTCAGACAGCAGAAGGAAAACCTAGCCATGCTCGACATGAAGTCAATGGGGACGTGGGATCGCGAGGTACTATATGCTAGGATGTGGTGGCCACCCCTGGCTCAGGACAGGGATGATTAGAGTTCATTGGGATCTGCTTTTGTCCGCATGGCGCGTGAGCATGTTTTTTTGACGGTTGGCTAGGTTCGTGCTATTGTCGTATTTGTCCATAGTAACCAAGCGCGTCGCCGGGCGTGTCAGCCAGTAGGGATCGTGAGTCGGCAATCTTTGCGCTGGGAACATGGCCACACTGGTCCGGGCCTTGCGTCCTCCAGCTGCCGGCCCAAGTTTCAGTCCCGACGTACTTGGGCAAGGTGTACTGGTTGGCTTTGGCATACTCAAATACGCAGCGCTGGCAGACGACGGACGAAGAGAAGACTTGACGTTTAATTCAGCTCTCCCTTCCCCAGTCCAAGGCACGAGTCTTGGCTGCCTTTTCTTGTTCGCGCTCTGTCTCCCACAGACTTTACGGCACTGTTCCTTCCGAAGCTGACCGTAGGTCGTCTGTCCTCCGCATTACGCGTCCATCCAATGCCCAATCCAAGAAGGCGGCTGGCTAAACACGGGGCTGTGCGGAACAGACAGCCTCGCTGCGAGATTCCTGGAAGGAGTTGAGCGGAGTTGCGCCATGCCCGCGAGCAGGAGGAGGGGCGTCTTGCGCGGTCTGCACGCGCCGCTTTCCCCTCGAACCGGACCCGCTTCCTTCTTGGGAGAGGACGCGCTGTCGGGATTATCCGAGCCGATAAGCATATCCTTCTCTCTACGCCCCCTCCCATCTTGTGCTGCACAACCTCCAACGGGAGCGTTTCATTAAGCCTTGGCGTTAGCTTGCAACGTTATCTTACCGTTGCAGGTTCAGGTACAGACATGTTTTGTAACTCACTGTTGCTCACTAACCGGTCACGCACGACGTAGAGTAGCAGCAGTGGCTACGCATAACCACGTGAGCGGGTGGAAAGAAAGGGTTGCTTGGATTTGAAATAATGCCGATACGTCTCGGCGCGGTCGCCTGGGGTGCGCCTTGCATACAGTTTTATCTCGTCAGTTGGCGCCGCAAGAGATTGAGGTGAAGGTAGGGCGACGACTGCCTCCGGCTCTTTGAGCCTCCCTTAACACAGAACGAGGCCACGTCTTGTTGGTCCAGTTTCTCTTGGACTGGCTGTGCACGATTCTGGAGCGACGGCTGAGTGGGAAGGAGTGCTGTTGGACTTCTCTGTACGTGCGTGCTGCTCCCTCCGCTGAGCGAAAGGACGCGCCAAAAGATCCCTCAGCCACTCACCACAGGTGTGCGAAGCCCTCGTTCGCACACCTGTGGTGCTTCTGCCTGACGGCGATACTGTCTGTTGAGGGGAAATTTTCTCCAAGGTAAGACAGGCAGACTCATTCTGTTCGCGCAGCTGATCTGCGGGAATCGAACCCGCTGTCGTCGCACCAGGGGTCAACGACCCACCGCGTCGGCGACCACGTGCTGGGCGGGCCAATATGACATTTGGCCGTCAATCGATACTCTGCGGGGCCGGCCAAGGGAGAAGAGAACGCCTTTCGGCAGACTCCGCGCACCCTGCCTCGCCGCGCGCGCGAATTTGGACGTTGTCGACAAGCCTTGTGTTCGCGACGCGGCGTAATGCATAGATGCAGCTGAGAAAGGAAAGAACGTCAGATGGAGCAGCTGCCATTTATTTGCTCGCCTTGCGCAGCTGCTTGCGGTAAGAAAGAGGCGAAGACAATCAAAGAGACGACCAGCTGTGTTCCCCGTCAGGCAGTTGTAACCCGCCAACAGGGAAACGCCGGCACCGCAGGCTTTTGAGCCCCCTCTGCAGAGCTGAGGAATAATCCGACAGGCGGACTTCTCTACCGCTGCGTGGTGGTGATTTAATGGCGCGAGGGTGGCCACAAGGTCGACATTGCACCTCGCTTCGGCCGAGGCAAGATCGAACCTCCCGCATACGATGCTGATTCAGACATCGTCGCCGTTATCGCTGAAAAATTGCGCGATTCTTGTGGGCGTGGCACAGAATTTTAAGCAAGATAAAAAGTGAGAACACAACACCTCCCTTGTAAGAAATTCCCTCGTGTACGAACATGTTTTCGCCACTGCTTGATACTCGCAGGTATTGTGTGCGGCGACTGCGTATGTCGGAAAAACCTGGCTGCATCGTTCGCCGCACTCCTTCCTTTTTAACAGTGAGCAGCCCCGCAACGAAAGCACACGTATATGTTTGATTGAAGTTTCACGCTTGGGCCCAGCGCTGCTGCTCTTCCTGTCAAACACCCCGTGCACTGCTGAAGCTGTCTTCTTCTTTGTGTTGGAAGGGCCGACCACTGCGTTAATCCCGTACACAACTCCCGCTGGCTGACATTCGCGCCCGATGGAAATATTTTACTGCGATAGGATTGGAAGCCTCGTCGGGAAGCAACCTGGCGTCGGTCACAAAATTCGCCGCGTGAATTTGGACTTCCGGGTCGTTCGTGTAGGCATTGCTTGCAGACGTGCGTTTTTGGCCTTTATTTACTCGATACTAACGCTGTTGGGCGCTGCCCCGAACTGCAGCAACTTCAGAGCAACGGGATTCAACACGTTCCGAGTGCCGCCAAGTAGTCAGTCGCCAAGAAGTAGCAGTAGTACGCCGTTGCGATCCGCTGGCAGAAGGGCTCCATGGACAGCTCTACTCGGCTTTGCTTCGAGCATCTTTCTTGTTAGCGGTAAGAATTGTGTTGTTTGAGGCTATTTATTAATAAAATAACAATGGAAGGAAAAGATGTTGCTAGCCGCGGCATCTGCCACCGAAACCTGAAGCATCTGAGCTGCGGCTAGCGTGAGAAAAAGGAGAGGTGGAGCGAGGGTAAGAAAGGGTATACGGGCATATGGGGCGATAGGTTAGGCAGTTTGGTTAAGTAATCGGCTCTATTTCCTTGAGGAGCACCACGTTCTCGCTCGGACAACTCCGGCTGCTATGTGCCGCAGCTGCTCTCGCATGACGACGGCAGCAGCGCGCAGTCGTATACACTTACAAATATATATCTGTATCCCCCCCCCCCCCCCCCCCCCCCCCCCGCCACTACAGGGTGGTAAGATGTTAAGGACTGAACGATTTATTCTTCAGGCATTTGTGCTCTTGAGGTCGATCGCGAGAATGGCGCGAGGGGCCCGATTCCTACTTCATGGTGTGTTTTCGAGGTTCATAATGCCTCCCTTCACAATTGCTAGGCAGCGGTATTGTGGTAAAAAAGTCCAAGAACTTATCGTCATACAGAATCATCGCTGAGGTGGCCATTGGCGATTTCAAGAAGTGCAAGATGCTGCAAGGAAGGCACAGGCTGGTCAAGTGGCCGTTGGGTCCATAAGATTAAGAGCAATAATTATGCTGTAAAACCGCTAGTTTTAGAAGGCCAAGGAAGGCATTGTGTTCACAGGCATTCCAGGCTTTTTGTTATCACCGATGTGTTAGGAATGGTTTACTTATAGTCTATTAATATACAAAGTATGCCCCAGTGGTAACGCCAAAACAAAAACTGGATGGTAATGCCTTTTGTTGAACATTATGCAAGACACTAGGTAACGGAACCACAATAAGATCCGAACGAGTGATTTCGTCGTCGCAACTGAGTTCTGACAGCAAAGTGAATTTAGCGGCCGGCTCGGTTGTATTTCGATGGAGGCGAAATTCTAGAGGCCCGTGTACTGTGCGATGTCAGTGCACGTTAAAGAACCCCAGGTGGTCGAAATTTCCGGAGCCCTTCACTACGGCGTCCCTCACAGCCTGAGTCGCTTTGGGACATTGAAACCCCACAAAACCAACAACCTTAATTCACCCACTCCCTTCTGTAATGCCCTGGACTCTGAGGGCTAATAAATATTGTTTTGAAAGGGTAAAAGCATTTTCATAGTAAAAATAAAATACCCTTTTATTGCCGCATTCAGAAAACTCTTCTTACGTAAATGAGATTTAGGCCTCGGCGCTGACAGAATTTTATTTAGTTTATTCCTTTTATTTTTGAACCGTTTAAAAGAGCGTATTTTTCGAAAGGTATTTGCGAAACGCCATTTGAGTGACAGGGGTCTTTTTAACGTCTATTGCTACCGGCTTTGAGCTGGAAACGCTGCTATGCTGACGCCAAAAGGACATTTGTACGATGTGTTTTGCGTTAACATGTCTGCAGTGAAGAAGTTCCTTGCCCGCTTTGCCAGGCTCACATCAGCATGCATTGAGTTCATGATCTCGCAGCAGGGTACGACTTTAAATGTCACCGAAGTAGCGCAGCCTGTTAACAGCAGGGTGCTTCAATTTGCTTGAGCTTGAGCACTTCCTTGTGTATTCTCTTTTCGTAAGTCCCGTAATACATTTTCCTTGTCGCGTTCCTATTTGCTACGGTACCTTGACGTGCTTTGTCAGCAGCGGCGGATAAAGCCTCCGTGGCATTAATCTGGAATCCGTTCCCGCTCCCGAACTAAAGCATACCAGTTACGAAACTGCTTGCGTTTAAGCAAATAAACAACGAAAGGGAACAGCTATTCTGACTGCCTGGTGTGCCACAATGACAGCACTTGTGCCAAGGTCGCCCTCAGAGAAACCCGCGGGGACTGCAAGTTTCACAACATGCGTGCCCAACAATTCCGGACAAAGGAGTTTTGAGCGGGAAGCCGGTTATGAATGCCATTTTTTCATATAACGTAAGGTATCACTGTAACAATCAATATATCCGCAGATCACCCGATAGCAGTCTTGCATTTTTTTTTCTATTAACGTTTCTGCTATCGTCAAAATCCTTCCCCATTGGTTTTCTATGGCATTCTTAACTGTTCATTGCGGTCTATGGAAACACTTTAGAAGAAAGATTGCTACATATCAGAAGAATAATGCACCATTACCTTCAATGTTTCCTTAACAGCATTGTACAATTTTCAAAAATTTTGTACGAGAATGTTGGACATGCGCCCCACAAATGGGCGCAGAGGCACTGAGATCGGTGTATTCTACACTCTGTCCACTGGCAGTAGAATTAGCTCGCACAGACGCTCCAAGGTTGCGTAGTGCTGCAGCAAATGTCCTTGGGTTATGCGAGAGCTCGCAGGAGGTGTCTGCAGTGGCAGGTGTCCGAAAATTCGGGTGCCGCGTAATGACGATTCGAAACCGATCGGAACCGACTTCCATGTTGGTCTATCTTCGTAGTCGCTACGATGCGTTTTTATACTTTTATATTCGGGCGTAAAATAGCTTGCCACCTGTGTCTGTTGTTCGGCTCTTTTCTCGAACACATGCTGGCCACAGCGGTCCAGAGAGCAGCGACTAGCGAGCAATTTCGCTCCGGATACAGCGTTAGGAGGATGTTGGACAAGCAACCGTAGTCGCGAAGTGCACCGAAATTCTTCGTTTTTACGCCATATTGTCAGTTCCACCTCAGCAATGACGACTGAAGCGAAAGAAGAGACGCCAGCGCCGCTTCAGGCGTACGAGTTCATAACAGCACATGTTACAGGAGGAGGAGGTGAACTTTATCGAAGAAGAGGTGTTGATCCCCCCGGCGGGCTCCTCTTCTAGGCCAGGTGGCCGACCAACGACGTCGTGACTCGGAATTGAACCTCTCGGTCCGAGCTGAGCAACGCGGCCTACGGGTCTGGACTGCTCTGAATGGGAGCCATTTGGAGTGAAGAAGAGCTGTGTCCATCATTCGGAGCTGCCGCCAACTGACTTGCTGTGTTTTACTACTCGGAGATGTATGTGGGAGTATTTGTCGGTATACTTCTTGAATTGACGTGTGTCAGATGTCTTTGTAGGATGTCACTCGCTCCTTGGCCGAACTCAGCTCGGGGTAGTACCTCCCGGGCGCTGTCCCGGTTAACTGCGAATCCTCGGGCAAATTGTTGCGCCGCCTCATGTACAGGATGGTCCGAATGGGTGGGGACCCAGGTCAATGCGATCTGGCGGGTACTGGAGTTTTTTTGCAGGATTTTGATGGCTGCAGAGTGGGCCCTTCCTTTGGCAAAATTTCGAATTGCGCTTTTAGAGTCGCTGATGATGTATCGGGTGATGGAGATAATGGCTAAAGCTGTGGCAGCTTCTTCGGTCTCCTCCGGGAATTTTGTTTTATCGATTGTCGACGGAGAACCGCGGTGCTCGACGACTGCCAGGAAAAAGGCGCCTCACATTCTGCCGCGACCACGTGCGCCGTGTCTCTGTGAGCTGGAAATCTTTCTTCTGTCCTTATCGTCTCATAACCTGGATGCATGTTATTGGGCAGAGGACGGACTATTAAGTCTGGTGATTTGCAAGGTGTGTGTACCGACTCCTTCACATTGTATTCCTGTTTGTTTTGGGATTTCGGTACCTTATAGTCTTTCGTATGGGTTACAAACCGTCTAGTTTTTCATTCGACATATGGCGGGGGAGGCTGAGTGCAATTTTGTAGGAATGTCTAATTGGAGAATCCAGTTCGTCTCTTTCTCTGACTGTAAGGGTGACGTATGGTGTAGAGTAGACTCTGCAAAGAACGAAGGCCTAGGCTGTATTAGTTCCCTGGTCTCGGCCTCTTTACTCCTCCTCGCCTGTTCGCGATGCGTCTGATGAGGAGGGAGCTTTGGTTGACGGTGTTCTTCAGTTCATACAATGAGTGTGTCGTTTCCTTGATTTTAGTGTATCAGCTTCCCGGGATTCTTAGTGTTTCCACTTCTCGAATGGCCGCTACTGCGCCGTAGAACGCTCTTTGTGCGCGCACGATATCGCCCTATCTATGGGCCACCAAGGGGGGTATCGGCAAGATACAAGATACGCTACAACAAGCGGCAGATGTAGCTGTGGAGGAAGCACAAGCCGCCGTGTTCACGTGTTCCCCAGCACCCGCCGCGGTGGCTCAGTGGTTAGGCGCTCGGCTACTGATCCGGAGTTCCCGGGTTGGAACCCGACGGCGGCAGCTGAGTTTCGATGGAGGCGAAACGCAAAGGCGCCCGTGTGCTGTGCTATGTCAGTGCACGTTAAAGATCGATTTTTTTTTGGGGGGGGGGGGGGAGGAAATGGCGCAGGATCTGTCTCACATATCGGCGGACACCTGAACCGCGCCGTAAGGGAAGGGGTAAAGAAGGGACGAAGAGAAGAAAGAGGTGCCGTAGTGGAGGGCTCCGGAATAATTTCGACCACATGCACTGATACCGCGCAGCACACGGGCGCCTTAGCATTTCGCCTCCATCGAACCGCGGCCGCCACGGTCGGGTTCGAACTCGTGTACTCTGATCGGTAGCCGAGCGTCCTAACCACAGAGCCACCGCGGCCGGCCGTTAAAGACCCCAGGAGGTCGAAATTATTCCGGAGCCCTCCACTACGGCACCTTTCTTCCTTTCTTTTTCCACTTTATCCCTTCCCTCACGGCGTGGTTCAGGTGTCGCCGATATGTGAGACAAATACTGCGCCATTTCCTTTCCCCAAAACCCAATCTTCAATTTCAATTTTTGAAAGCATATGTTAAACATTCGCGAAAGAACTGCTTTGAAAATCGCGCGCGCCACCGTTATGTAGTGGGAGCAATCTGTGCCTGCTCCAATCACTGCTACGGAATGGTATCACGTGGCCTAAAGTGACAGCCACGTGACGGCGCTGACATCGCCTCCACGCGGAGAGCGGGCCAAACGCGCTCTCTCTCACAGAGCACGCGGAAGGCGGGTCACGTGCTGAGCGTTGGCTTCGGCTCGGGCGGAGAAGAGAACGTGACATGGCGTGCGACGCGAGGGACGGCTCGCTGCGGTACCGTCAGAAAGGCACCAACGGCGTGCACCAGGCTCCCTGGAACGGCGTTCTGCAAGACGGGAGCAACTACGTGGTCTCCCAAGCCAACGGCGCGCTCCGGTCGCTGCAGACTCGACGCCAACAGCGGTTGCTGGGTCAGACATTCTACGCATGCTTGCTAGCTTTCTACATCGGAACGGCTCTGCTCGTGAGCCGCCAGCAAAACTCCCTTCCGGACGCGGTGTCGTCGGACGGCGGCGCTGACGATGGACGCGTGTTCGTGGGCGCCAGGGCCAGGCAACGGCTCGCCCAGCTCGTGGCGATCGGCCAGCGGACGGTGGGCAGTCGCGAGAACGAAGTGCTCGCCGTGGACTACCTCTTGCGTGAGCTCGAACAGCTGAGGACTCGGGCGCGGCCCGCGCACCGGCTCGAGTTTGTCGTGCAGAGGCCGAACGGCTCTTTCTTCCTCGAATTTATCGACGGCTTCACGTCCAGCTACCGCGGCATCCAGAACGTGGTCGCGCGCCTGGCGCCCAAGGACGCGCCACCGGCGGCTCATCAGAAGCATTCCTTGCTCGTCAACTGTCACTTCGACACGGCGCCCGGCAGTCCAGGTAGGGCGCCTTGGTTCGTTGCCATCTGTCTCGCGCGGCTCTGACAAGCGGGCGCGCGCGCACCATCCCTTGATTGGCTGGCCAAAAGAAAACACCCAAGTGGCTCGCTCGCTGAGCATGCTTCTCTCGCGAGAATCGCGTTGTGCCTCGATTTCCTACGCCGTCAAACACTTGACGATTGCGGCGCCGCTCCGCAGTCGGCCTGGATGGGAAGCGATCGGCGGAGCCCTTTTGAAGCTGTTCGCAGCGGCCGCAGTTTCGTTTTTTTTGCACCGGTTCAGCAGCTGTCTACCGAGGAGTCGGGCGCGTCTGCTAGCGGCGCGACGACCACGCCCCCTCGTTCGAGAACAGCTGCTCGCGGCGTTTCGGGCGATCGTCGTCGCGGGGCTGGCCTGGCGGCGTGTTCGCGGGCGCAGTGTGCGTGTCGACTCCGCTACGAAGGTCGTGTCTCAAACACGGCGCATGTGTCCGCGTTGAAACGACGTCGTTGCGCTCGTCGGCCAAATTGCGCGGCCTTCACGCGCGCGCCCGCAGCACTGACGTAACCTTGCGGGGTTGAACGCGTCAACCGCGACGCGCCTTTTTCCGGGCTGTCGTCGTTTCGCGGTGTGTGTTCGTGCTTTGCGGGGCAGCCGCATGCGCTTGGCAGTTTCCAGACTGCGGCCGTGACTGGAATGCGCTGACTTTTGCTAAGGCAGTGGAGATTCTTTCCTCAACTGTTTCTAAACAATTTATTCTACGAAACGTGCTGTGCATGCTTGTGCAAATGCTATATTGCAAAAAAAATGTCATATGCAAGGAAAAGGCTTCTGCATTATGGCAGCGTGCAGTGAAGGAAACACAGAGCAGCGTTCTCGATGATCAGCTGAGGGAGGAAATGGGGGCTCTTTTGAAAGTCAACGTCCACTGGGGATAGGATACCGCATCCTCAGGTGTTGCTGATTTCGCCAGTTAAATGCCTTTGTCAGCTCCAATTTTTTAGCACCAATTTTCACCTATTCCAAACGGAGACGTCAACCGGTTCTTTTCAGTAAGGACGAGTAGAAGTCAACTGGTGCGGAGATGTTTCAATCCAACTTCCTCGTTGATAAATGTGTATTTTGCTGCCGGCCGACAAACGTCGACAGAGCCAGATAATTTTTACTGATCCCACTTTCAGAGACCAGTTTAATCGACAGCGAGGTAACGGCCCTTCTCCCGACTGGTGCTTACAGGAAACGCGGCGTAGATGAAAGGCAGCCGTTTGTGTGACGTGCGTTATAAGGGGTGAATTGGTGTTATGGGCTGTTTTACGGGGGAGCGTGCCGAGCTCTGTCAGGTTCAGTGAATGCTGCCCTGTCACCCCCCAAAAAGGTTTAGCGTCCCCTGAGTCGGCAGATGATCAGACCCCTTCCTTTCGGAGGAGGCCTGAAGTGTGTACACGTGCGGCGTCCCCACGGGCTTCCACCGAGGCGATGGATGTCTCATCCGTCCTGCACGGGCGGCACAGCTCACTTGGCCGCCAAAACAACGGAAGGACCCGAATTACGGGTCCCCTAAATCAGAAACCTAGGCTCCTGCTTCTTCCATCCAAAAAAAAAAAAAAAACACACAAAGTGACGTTCCTAATACAGTGAAACTGCCGTGGATTTTTCAGTAGCTACTGTGACATAAAAGATCTTTTACACACTCCTTCCCCTGTGGCTTTATGCCTTCAAGAAACGAACCTAGGTCATAAACACAAGAATTTTTTAAGTAAATACAGGCTTTCATTGTGACAGAGAGCAAACTAGCAGGCTCTCTGGAGGTGTTCCTATTGTAATTCAAGGCGGTGTTGCAACCAGCGAAATCAAACTTAAAACAAACTATGCAGCTGTTGCAGTGACTGTCCTACACTTCAAAACAATTACGCAGATATTGTTCTTTTTGGTGATTTCAATTTTCCCACTATTGACTGGCGTAACTACACCTCCATGACAAATTCTTCAGAAGCAAAAAATTTTGTCGATGTCTGTCTTAACTTCAACCTTACTCAGCTAATATTAGAGCCAACGCACATTGCGCAGAATTCCGCCAACACTCTAGATCTGATATTAACCAACAGCCCTGATAGCGCAACAAGTATTACATACCTAAGGGAAATAAGTGATCATAAAGTCATTCATGCTACCTTCAGTTTTACACCCATGCTTCGTCAAGTTTCCAGGAAAACAATTCGTCTTTATGAAAGAGGTGATTTTCAAGCAATAAATGAAGAACTAACTGCTTTTTTTACAACTTATGAAACCGATTTCCACACAAAGTCTCTTAACGAAAATTGGACGATTTTCAGGGACAAAGTTCACGAACTAACAAACAAGTACATTCCGGTAGCTAGTTTCCGTGCTAACCAGCAAAAACCGTGGTTTACTACGGCCCTGAAACGCCTGGAAAACAAGAAAAAGCGTCACTATCGGGCAGCAAAGCGGAACCCAAGCCAAGCATCATGGGAAAAGTACTACACTGCCGAAGCTGATTACCTTGCTGCTATCCGCAACGCAAAACACACCTTTTTCCACTCTGACTTGCCAAAAATGCTAATACACAACCCTAAAAAATTCTGGCACGTAGTAAACCCGAAGGATACACGTACAATTGTTCTTACTAACGATATGGGTCAAACCATCAGCGATTGTGAATGTGCTGTCATTTTCAATAGAGCCTTTTCAACTGTTTTTGCGAAAGAGTGTGATTTACCTGCTAACGCCTTCATAAGTTCCTTCACAGCGTCAACCATGGATCCAGTTTCTTTCTTCGCAGATGGTATATCATCTCGTATCGAAAACATCAAGCTAACGTCATCAGCCGGGATCGATGAAATTAACTCGAAATTTCTGAAAAATACTAAGCACATTTCCGCGGCCTACTTATCACTATTGTACTCTGTCTCTCTCTTCAGGTAACATACCGCATGACTGGAAAGTGGGAAAGGTCGTCCCAATCTTCAAGTCCGGTAACAAAAACTCGCCCTTAAATTATCGACCCATTTTTCTAACAAGCATTCCTTGTAAAATCATGGAGCATGTAATTTATTCTCAAGTCATGAACTTTCTCGATTCCAACAATTTCTTTCATTCATCACAACATGGCTTCCGTAAAAACCTTTCCTGTGAGACACAACTGGCTACATTTGTTCATGACTTACATGCTAACCTTGACTGCAACCAACAGATTGATGCTATTTTTTTAGATTACGCAAAAGCCTTTGACAAAGTACCACACCAGAGATTACTACTTAAGCTCTCTTACCTAAATATTCACCCTAGCATTCTAAACTGGATCAAGGAATTTTTAACAAATCGAACCCAATTAGTCATAGTTAATAACGAATTTTCTGATTACATTCCAGTAACCTCAGGCGTCCCCCAAGGATCAGTGCTCGGACCGTTATTATTCTTAATATACATTAATGACTTGCCCCTTCACGTATCATGTCACATTCGTATGTTCGCAGATGATTGCGTCATTTATCGTACTATTAATAACTCTTCCCACCAAGAAGCCCTCCAGACTGACCTAACTAACGTTCAGAAATGGAGCGACCTGTGGATGATGACACTTAACCCTCAGAAATGCAAGATTGTATCCTTCACCCGTCGCACTAAACCATTTATTTTTTCGTACAATATAGCTCAAATCCCAATAGAAGCAGTTAACTCATTTAAGTACTTAGGAGTCACGCTATCTCATGATTTATCTTGGCGCACACATATTTCTAATGTAATATCATCCGCGAATAAAACACTAGGCTTTTTAAAACGCCACTTACGTCACGCTCCCCAACAAGTTAAACTCCTGGCTTACCAATCGCTAATCAGACCGAAACTAGAATATGCATCTCCCATATGGAATCCACATCAAATATACCTCATAAATGCCCTCGAATCCGTCCAGAACCGTGCCACTAGATTCATCCACAATACCTATTCATACCAAGTCAGCGTGTCGTCTTTAAAAGCAGAATCCGCCTTATCAACCCTTGTTATTCGTCGCCGCATTGCCAGCCTAAACCTGTTTCATAAGTTCTTTTACAGCACCCACGGTTACGCAGGCTATATCACATCACCAGCTCGCATATCGCATCGCACTGGTCACATTCTTCAAGTTGCCCGGCCTCGGACCCATACGACCACGTTCGCTGCCTCCTTCTTCCCCCGAGCAGCATTAGATTGGAACGGCCTTTCCCACAGCATCGCCGCTATCACCTGCCCATCCAACTTTTCCAAAGCACTAACAGATCATATTGTATGTTGAACCCACATGGCAACCATTGTACTTATTTTTTTTTGTATAATCCACCCCTTATGTAATACCCCCACGGGGGTCCTTAAGGTAATAAACTGAACTGAACTGAACTGAACAATGTGTTCTATCGGTAGAAGTACTTTTGAGAAGTTTTAACAAAATATGGATTTCAGGGAAAATACCTCAAGCCTGGAAAAAGGCCGTTATTGTACCATTCTTGAAGCCGGGAAAACCACCAACCTCCCCTAGCAGTTACAGACCCATAGCCGTTACTAGCTCTCTCGCTAAATCGTTTGAAAATGTTGTGAACATTATGTTGATGTTCGTCCTTAGATCTCGTGAACTTCTAGTTATCCACCAGTGTGGATTTAAGAAATCCTGTTCAACAACTGACCATCTCATCTGCCTTGAAAATACAGTCAGAGAAGCATTCATACATAGCCAACACTGAACTCTACCTAACAGTATTCTTTGATATGGAAAAGGCTTATGATACCACCTGGAGGTTTGGGATCCTCCGAAACCTAGCAGGCCTAGGTATCTGTGGAAGGATGCTGAACTGCCTAAAAGATTTTCTTTCTGACCGTTCATTCCATGTACGCTTAGATTCCACCCTTTCCAAAAAATTCGTGCAGGAGAACGGGGTACCGTGGGTGTGCATTTTAAGTACTACCCTCATTGTCGTAAAAATAAATTCCATAGCTAATATAAGTCCAAAGTCAATTATGTTTCCTTTGTACGTCGATGACCTCCAAATAGCATGCACATCCTCCAGCCTATCAACCTGTGAGCGACAGATACAACTTACATTAAACAGACTTTCGATTTGGGCAGACAGAAATGGGTTTAAGTTCTCAACACAAAAAACAGTTGTTCTTTTTTCACTCAGAAAAGGTTCGCAGAAATTGCACTTCCAGTTAAACAAGAACATAAATTTTTAGGCATAACGTTTGACAAGAAACTCACATTCCTGCCACACATAAACATCATCCAAAAGAAAGCCTCCCAACCCCTGAATATATACTAAAAGTACAATCACAAAAGTGCTGGGGATCTGATAGAACATGTCTTTTACAAATCTATAGGTCTGTATTACACTCTACCCTAGACAATGAATGCGTTGTGTATAGGTCCGTGAGGCCATCATATCTGAAACAACTGGGCCCAGTGCATAACCTTGGTTTCGTCTTCCAACTGGCGCGTACAGAACATCGCCCATAAATAGTCTCTATGTCGAAATCAATGAACCCTCCCTTACAGACAGAACTATGCTCACGTGCACCTATGTCCTGAAAATCCGTTCCTTGCCGAAACACCTCTGTTATTCCATAGTTACAGACTGCACCTCCAGAACACAGTTCAACAACAAACCCTAGTCAGTTAGACCTCTGCTTCGAGGATTGTTGCCAACATTTAGGAACACTGGATACCCTTCCTGATGTCGCCTCAATTAGGCACAACCCACTGCCCCCATGGTACAGCCTTCCCATTGTGTGTGACTTCACGTTAACAAACATCACACGAGCACATATTACATGAATACCGGGCACTACAAGAAAAATATGCGAAGTACACACTGATGGCTCAAAAACAGCAGATTATGTCGGAAGTGCGGTAGTTTAAGGAAACTGGCAAAAGATAATAAGGCTGTCAAACTGTGCATCCATTTTTACTGCACAATGTTATGCGGTCTTTGTAGCTGTAAAGAGAGTAATAAATAACAGTATGGAAAACAATGTAATTTACACAGATTCACTTACCCTGCTAACGGCATTACATTCCGGAAATGCAATGCATCCCTTAGTAGGAAACATAATACATCACATAGAAAAAGTCACAACTCAGGGACGTATCATAAAATTCTGCTGGGTGCCGAGCCATGTTGGAATAGATGATAATGAAAGAGCTCACAAATGTGCTTGCAGGCGTGAGATTGAGAAAGCCAGTGTGCCCCACAAAGTCTGCATGAAATTAATACACAGCAATCTGAAGGCTAAATGGCAGATAATGAAATAAACAACAGGCTGCATTTTGTAAAGCCTGTCCTCAGCGAATGGAAGACCTGTACACACCAGGAACGTTTTACAGAAGTAATTTTGTCGTCTCCGCATAGGACGTACACGCACACCTGACACATAATTTCTTACTAAAACAACCAATCAAGACAAGCCTCTTTGTGAAAGATGTGGAGACGAGCACACACTACACCATATTTTACTATCATGCTCAAAACTCGAAAAACTAAGTATTTTAGTCAATTTTACAATCAATGCATTCCATTTCACCCTGCGCTGCTCTTAAGTGATCATGCAATTGTTGATATGTCTTGTGTTTTTAACTTTTTAAGAGGAGCTGGTTTTCTAGACAAATTATGAATTTCTCACTTGTCTTTGATACACCTCAGCCACTTTCTCATCCCTGAGAAGAAGGCTGAGGTGTCTATTTTATTGGTTGCGAGCCTGCACATCGTTGCCCCGTCAAGGATGGTTGCTGAGGTTACCCAACCTCCTTTAAAGCTTTTAATACTAGCCATTTATAAATTTTCTTTTTGCTCTCAGTACTAGGTACAAGGAGAGAGAGAGAGAGAGAAAACTTTTATTTCTTTCCAAGAGGTTCGCGGGGATGAAGACTTCCTGGTCGTCTTGCTTGGGTGCTGGCGACTTGAGTCTTCAAGCAAGAGTGGGCCCTCAGTCCAGGGCTCCACTGAGTTGTGCCGCTTCAGTTGCGTGCTTTACCAAGGCCCTCTGGACCTCAAGCTCGCTGCTGAAGAGACAGCTCTCCCATTGCTCCGCACTCGGTGTTTGTTGATTGTGGAATGCTATGTTTCTCTTGCATTCCCAGGTGATGTGATAGAGTGTGGGCGTACTGCCGCACCAGGGGCAGTCTGGTCTGAATTGCGTTGGTGATATCTTGTTGTATGTGTGTAGGTTAGGGAAGGTGTTCGTCTGTAGCCTACGCCATCCTACAGCCTCTTCCCTATTTAGTGCTTTGTGTGGTGATGGATATCTCTTTCTGATTCCCCTATATAGTTGTAGGGTCTCTGTGTAGCCCCCCTCGCATATGAGTAGCCGTGACTCCGAGACGATCGATAAGCCTGCTCGGTAAGTGAGCCCTCGAGCTAGACTGTCCGCCCTTTCGTTTCCTGCTACGCCTGCGTGGGCTGGCACCCAGATTATATGTTGTATGGGTATTCTTTCAGCTGAGGCTGCCGCCTCGCTGATTATTCTGAGGGCAGTGCCGCTGATATTGCCCTTCGTATAGTTTCTGCATGTTTCTTTCGAGTCCGTTAGGATATTTAGGGAGCGACCTTTTCTGTAGCCTTCGGCTATCGCTAGCGCGACGGCAATTTCTTCGGCCTCTGCTATCCCTGACACCCCTACTGAAGCGCAGGTGATAGTTTCCCCTGTACCGTTGACCACCGCTACCGCGGCTGTGCGTTTCTCTGCTCTTGCGTACATAGAAGCGTCTGTGTATAGTGTGCTTTCGGATTGGCCTAGCCTTCTGTTTATCTGTTCGGCCCTGGCTCTCCGCCTTTCTTCGTGTAGGTTGGGATCCATATTTTTAGGTAAGGGTCCCACGTTGAAAGTTCTTCTGAGGTCGTCTGGAACTTCTGTGTATCTGTCAGCCAGACCACTTGCGTTCCGACCTAGCCTTTTTAGGAGCGCCCTTCCTGTGGGGGAGCCCCTGAGCCTCGTCAATTGCGCACCCATTTGAGCCTCTGCTAGCTCGTCAAAGGTGTTGCTGACTCCGAGCTGGAGTAATTTTTCATTTGACGTGTTCCTGGGTAGGTGCAGAGCGATCTTGTAGGCCTTCCTTAGTATACAGTCGGCTTGCTCTCTTTCCGCTTTTGTTGTTGCGTGGTAGGGCAGCGAGTATGTGACCCTGCTGACGATTAGGCTGTTTACGAGTCTTAGGGTGTCGTCTTCCTTCATTCCGTATCTTCTTTGGGATACTCGGCTGATCATTCTTCCTACTTGTTCCGTGGCCTTCCTGAGCAGGGTGATGGTGTGGCTGCATTTGCGGCTACTCTGTAGCCACATGCCCAGAATGCGGATTATGTTTTTCTCCGGGATCGGTTGTCCCTCGAGGACGACGTCCAGTGGGGCTTGGGTAGGGTGTCTCCCTATTCTGATGAGCTCCGATTTTTCGGTCGAGCATTTCAGGCCCCTCTCCTTCACGTAGTCTTCTACGCAGGTGGCGGCTTCCTGTAGTCGGTCTTGTTTTTCTCCTAGCGATCCTTGGGTGATCCACACGGTTATGTCGTCGGCGTACATGGCGTGTTTGATACCCGGGATCTCTTTGAGCTTTTTTGCCAGTCTTAGCATTGACATGTTGAAGAGCACCGGCGATATGACTGAGCCTTGGGGTGTTCCTTTGCAGGGTGTGGCGAAGACGTCACTTCGCAGCTCGGCTAGCCCTACGGTCGCTGTTCGGTTGCTTAGGAAGGCCCTGATGTAGTTATGGGCTCTCCTTCCGCAGTTCGTGTCGTTTATGCCTTCCATGATGGCGGCGTGGCTTACGTTGTCAAAGGCTCCTTTGATGTCGAGGGCCATGACAACGTTTTCTCCGCTTCTCGGCATTTTTTCAAGTACTTCCTCCTTTAGCTGGAGGAGTACGTCTTGCGTGGACAGGTGGGCTCGAAACCCGTACATGCTATCAGGGTAGAGTTGGTTTCTCTCCAGGTGTGACTGAATTCTCTTCGTTATTATTCGTTCGTACATCTTGCCTAGGCACGATGTGAGGGATATCGGCCTGAGGTTTTCCACTTGTAGTTTTTTACCGGGCTTCGGAATCATCACCACGACCGCGTGTTTCCATTCGGCGGGTACTGTTCCTTCCTGCCATAGTTTATTGAGGTACGCGGTGAGCTGGTCAATAGCTCCGTCGCTTAAGTTTCTGATCAGTGAATTGCTGATTCTGTCTGCTCCTGCTGCCGTGTTTCTTGTTGCCGACCTGATCGCATCGACCACCTCTTCCCTGGTTATGGGCCTGTCCATGACGGTGTTCTCTTCGCCTTGATATTCCTCTTTGTAACACTCGACCTGGTCGTTGCCGTAGCATTTGACCCGGACCTCCTCCAGTAGTTGTGTATCTGTACCGGTGTATTGGTGCACCAGCCTTCGTATTGCTTTGCCGCTCTCCGACTTGTTTTTGCTTGGGTCCATGAGGGACTTGAGGATCTGCCACGTTCTGGCCGTGCTCAGGGTGCCGTTCAGCGCGTTGCTAAACTGCTGCCATCCTTGTCTGGCCAGCTGCGTCGCGTACTCCTCCGCCTGCTTGGTGATTTCAGCTATCTTGGTCTTGAGCTTCCTGTTCAGCTTTTGTCTTTTCCACCGTGCGGTGAGTCCGCGTCTCGCCTCCCATAGCTTGAGGAGTCGCTTATCCACCTCCGGGGCGTGTTCGGTTCGGTCCACTTCTTTGGTGTAGAGTTCCTGGACCTCCTTGAGCTGTTGGCTCCACTCCCCCACAGATACAATGTCGCCTCCTTGCATCTGTCTACAGTGGGCCCTGAAGGCGTCCCAGTCGACGAGACGGGTCTTGCCTATTTTTCGTTTTGTGTCTTCGGCTGTGATGCTGGTTTTCAGTATATAGTGGTCGCTTCCTAGGTTTTCGAGTAGGTTTTCCCACTCGACCTGTCTGGCGCCCCTCACAAAAGTCAGGTCGGGGCAAGTGTCTGGGCTGACGCTGTTACCCTGTCTGGTTGGTTGGGTTTCGTCAGTTAGGAGATCGCAATCCGTTTGCTCTGCAGCGTCGCTGATTGTTCTTCCTTTTTTATCGTCTTTGCTGTAACCCCATTTTGGGTGCTTGGCGTTGAAATCGCCTGCTATTATTAGGGTGTTGTTGCCCGCTAGTTTTCTAGCCTCTGTAAAAAGCCTGCTAAAGTCCCCATCCTTCTGCTTAGGCGGGCTGTATAGGTTGATAATAAAGGTGCTCTTGGATTGTGCTTTCTTTTTAGGTATAATCTCTGTGATCGTGTGGTCGATCCGAGTGTCCGTTATTTCGTCGTGTGCTGTGGCTACCAATTTCTTGCTTACGAGGGTCGCCGTACGGCGAGCTTCCTGACACGTATAGCCCCTCAGCGAAGGTGTGCAGTTGGTTTCCTGTAATATAATTACGTCTGGCGGGTTTCCTTTGGCATAAATGTACTGCTGCAGGAGGCCTTGTTTTTGCCTGTACCCCCTGCAGTTCCATTGCCATATCTCTAATTGTTGGAGGCGTTCTGCCATGATGGTGTACTAGGGTTGGAGTTGAGGGTTTCTGCGCCGAACCTGCATTCGTTATATAGGCGTTCTCTAGCGTCGTTAGTCGTTCTCTGCGCGTTCTGATTCTTAATGTGTGTTCTAACGTTTTGCTCTAGAAGGGCAAATTTCTGCTGCATAAATTGCATCTGCTCTTGCGTCTGTTTCTGCATGTTCATTATGAGAGCCTCGAGCTGCCCATCTTGTGGCTGTGTTGCTTCCACCATTGGGGGTGGTGGGGTCTGAGTTTTGGGCTGTGTCTGCCCTGTCCTGATTTCGCGGAGTTCTTTAAGGACCTCGCTCAGCTGCTTTCTGAGTTGGCCTAGTTCCTGTCTGAGGGCTTTGTTCTCTTCCATTAACTGTTTCTCGCGAGTGGATTGTGTGTTTGTGTTTGAGTGCGGAGCAAAGAGCGGTTTGGGAGGGCCGTCTCCCCAGCTCACCTTGACACCGCCGGTCTTCTTTTTCTTCTGTTGCTCTTGTCCTTGCTTCTGCTCCTGTTGCTGTTGTCCCAGGGGCGGGAAGGACTCGTCCCGCTCGGATCCTCGACTCCGGCGCCGGTTGCGGCTGCGTCCGCGGCTGCCGCTGCGCCCGGATTCCTGGCTCTCGTCTCGGAACCACCGCGGCCTTCTTCTGCGGCTGCGGTCCCGGCTCTTGCGTTGCTGCTGCAGGGGGCCCCACCGCAGCTCGCACGCTGATTTGAGTCGTTGTTTGCAGTCCCTCGTGCCCGTGATGTGGTCGCCGTCACACACTAGGCACTTGGGTGTACACTGGTGGTCCGTCGTTGGGTTCTGAAGTCCGCATTGTCTGCAGACCTTGGCGTACAAATAGGTACAAGGAAATAAGTTTTGAAGCTTTTTACACCACCATATTTTTTCTTATTTGTAAATTCCGCAGAAAACCATTTTCCTGTACCTTGAGCTTGGCGCTTGGTAGCCTTTGCTGCTTATGCGCCATTAAACACAAGAAAGAACAGATCCGTCCTCCAAATGTGACATCCTAGCTTAAAATTCAGTTGTATGTACACTTTGCAATGATAGTCGCAGGCAGGAACGAAGCCATCAGTACGTTCTGCACAAAACCATGCACCATATTTCACAGCTCATGAAATGCACATGTAAGTTCTTGTTAAACCATGGCCAAAGTCACTGTAGCCTTTACGTAGTCTGCCACTATTCAGAGCCACTTATGAAAGGATAGAGCTTTCAATGTGTGGTTTGTAGCATATGCCAGTAGGTAAACCATATGTGCTGAATTTTGTTTGTATAACTTAATTATGATCCTACCTTACACCTGCAGGATATTGGATGTGAAAGTGTTAGCTGAAGGAATTTTAGGCTTTTGATATCCTTGCAAACTGACCACATGCTGGTGTTCTTGCAATCATGCTGAACCATTAGCCTGTCGATGGTGCTGGTGAGATTCAAATTGTTAATTGCATTTGGTATACCTTTCTGTTTTGCTGTTGCTGTTTTGAAATGAAACACAAATGTGTGCTTTCTTCTGTGGAGGTGGTAAAAAAACATAAATATGCATAACGGTTATGAATGTTCTGCTTAATGAACAAAAAGATGTGCTCAAAACTGGATGCGAGTGATAAGGATAAAAAAAAAGCTGGCAGTATTTTGTTGCTGCATGGGCAGCACACTTCGGTTGCATCCACCTGTTGCAATCAGCCAGGCCGAACCACCTGTTTGCCATAGGTGCGGAGTGCCATTGTGTCTGGAACCCCCCCCCCCCCCCCAATACTTGGGCGTGGCTCGGTGAAGCATGAATAATGAGCCTGACATATCCTCATGCAGGGATACGCGTGAATGAATTGCCGGCCCAGTTCTGCAGCTCCGGTCCTGTTAATGACATTTTTATTTTGTTCTCCTTGTGATGTGCCGTTTGCTTCATACAGGTAAACCTTTGTCACATAAACACATGCAGAAAGATTTTACTTTTGCATCCATTACAGTTTATTTCAACGGCAAAGTAGAATTATGTACGTGGTTTTTCTTGTAATGTAGAAACAGCCAAGGTGTTTCAGTGAAGAGGTCTGTGGGCATGAAGCTTCATGCGAAATGTACTTTGCAAGGTAGCTGAATGAGCATCATTTCTTTATTGCTTATTAAAAAGTGGGACTAGTGTGACAGAGTTTCCAGAGAGATCTATTTGACTGGCCTGCAATCATGAATGAACCTCATGGACAACTTTTAACTTTTGAACAAGCGAATGGCTGTGACTTGTACTGTAGGGCATGTGATCATTTCTTTGTGTATATTTTATCATGAGATTCTGAATGTACAGTTGAATTCGTTTCCTAATTTTTATAATGTCACACTTCACCTGCCAGGTAAACGTTTTGTCATGCATGCTGGGGTTGTGGTAGGCAGGATATTGTTTTTTTTTGGCTTCGGATTTAATCTTGTGTGTAGGGAGATCAAAAGATGCTTGTGTAATGGTTTCTTCAGTAGCGAAATGTTATTTCTGAGTAGGCCAACGTGCCGTAGCACTATAGAAGTTTACTTATTTACTTATTTAATTACCCTCAAGGCCAAAAGGCATTACAGAGGGGCATTATAAAAGGATTACAGAAGAATTCTTTTCACATTACATTATGTTACGCCTGTTTTAGTAGGCATTTGTAGCTTTGTCTTAGCAACTTATTTTGAAAGCATTTCTTTTCAGACTGAAGCCATGAAAACGTGTTTGTGGGTGCTTTTATGGCCCATTGATGATTACATGTTTGAACCAATTTAGGTGCCAGAATATTTAATGTGAACATTTGACAATAGTTTCTGGCGTTCTTCCATGTTGTAATTAAGAGTGCAGGTGCTAACAAATGAAAAAAAATGTAGGCACAAACACATTAAAGATCAACCAGAAGATGAACGCATGTGCAGAGAAGTGGAAGGGCTAACAAACTGAAATGGAAAGTGCAAACTGGTCCGCTGCAGTGTTAGTGCTATATGTGATTCATTGGTAAACATTAATTATGCATATATAGCAGACTTGAACCTTCTTTAATCCCCTTGCGAAGAGACTGAGGAAAAATTCTAAAGGCCTGTGTACTGTGTGACGTCAGTGCACGTTAAAGAAGCCCAGGTGGTCGAAATTTTCCGGAGCGCTCCACTGCGGCGTTCCTCATGGCCCAAGTTGCTTTGGGACGTTAAATCCCATAAAACCGAGCAACTTGTTCTGTCACTGTCTGTGTACCGCTAGATTCAATGGCTTATCGCAAAGTGCAAACTATGTTCCAGGTGCCAGCGATGATGCCATTGGCTGTGCCATCATGCTTGAGATCCTGCACGTCCTGTCACGGCGAAAGGAAGCGCTGCCGCATCCCGTCATTTTCCTCTTCAATGGTGCAGAGGAGAACATCCTGCAGGTCAGTGCGCAGTTTCTGCTCTCACTGCACAGTCTCCAAAGACAACTGGCCTTGTCGCTCTGCGCTTGCTCGCAGTCATCTGTCAACAGAGACAATTCATCTGTCTCCTCGTGTCAACTATGGTAGGTGCTTTGTTTGTGCCCTGCCCCACTTTGGCAAGTGGGGTGCCCGCGTGCTCTGCATTTGTTTTAGGCAATCAGGACAGGTGAAGAACAATGTACAGCGTTGTGCTTATAGCATTTCTTTTTCATTTGCGTAGCTCAAGTGTGTTAGGTACCAAGAGTAGCAGCACATATGTCATTTTGCTCTGTTATGAGCCACTTAATATGTGTGCAGTGACTAAAGACCTCACATCCAGCACATTTATCAAATGGCCATGTCCTCCCGAAGGACGTGGGCTTGGCTCGATGTGGAATGAATATGTGAAGGACGTTTTACTCTTCCTTCCTGTGAAAAATTATGAGCAGTAGCTGTCCTTTTGTTTAGCATGTGCATTTCCAAGGAATCTGTAAACCATAAGAGTTGCAAGCAGAAATGAAGAAAATGACCAGACAAAAGTACAAACAATTCCAAGTCAGCTGCATAGTTGGCTATCTGGGATCGTTGCACTTTGATGTTTTTTCTTTGTACACGACTTCTGTGACAGGGCTCACATGGCTTCATAACTCAGCATGAATGGGCAAAAGAAGTGGCAGCCTTCGTGAACCTGGAGGCATGTGGTGCAGGCGGCAAGGAACTGCTTTTTCAAGCAAGTAAGACACTTCACTGAGTAGCTTTTGTAATTCTCTCCTGAAGTCGCATTTAGAGTACGAGGGCTGGGTGATCTGCTGTGGGGGACAGTATTATTGCAGTGAGCACTGGGCGTATTCTTTCCTTCCTGCAGCCCTTTTATGGGTTCAGAGATCTTTCTACAGTGGTGTTTTTGTTTTATCTTCATACAAAATCGACTCAAATGGGCACATTCACTCAAGATCTCACAGGTTCAAATAAATTCCCCTATGCAGTGCAGAAAATCTAACTGAAGTCACTTTCGTTGTTTGATATCTTGAGGTTATCGGTGCACAAAGGAACTGAGTTTTGAACAATTGAGTATGACTTGAGTGCTGTGGCATCAGATAGCAAAAGTCTTCACTCCTTTAGTTACCCGCATAGTGTTCAGTGTACTAATTAGTGCTGAGCGCTTTTGTCTAGTTTACTGAATTATAGAGCAATCACTTACACACACATACGATGTATGACTGCCATCCTGGGATGTACTAGATGGAGAGCGGAGCATTAGTGGCAATAAAATGTGTTGATCCAAATGTTGCACTTATTAAAATATACAAATAACAGTTGGAATCCTAACACACTGGGCTTGTTCATGCGTTCACATTTTCAAAGCTAGCGCAACTTGTCTACTTTCTTTCTTATAGTATTGTTCTGGTGCCTAAACCTATGGTGCAGATGAGCATGGTGTATTTGCTGAGCGCAACATCTCTTTCTTGTTTCGGTGAAATGGTGTATAAAAAGTTAAGCGGAATTGTTCCTGCATAAGTTTTGGTATGGCAGTTTAGCAGTGACTATAGTGTGTGCACAGCAATGTGTCGGCCTTTCCTGTCATTAACAAAGGAACTCAGATGCGCTGAGTGTTCTTGTTGAAGCCAGCGGAGATGCTCACATAGGGCAGAGGTTTTAATGCATAGATTGCAAATGTGGTAATTGTGTAGTGCATTTTTGTATATGCATGTGTGTCTTGTGATCTGTTCTCTTCTGTTTGTAGACAATTTATATTGGAGACTTAGTAAGGAAAAAAAAATGTAATTAAAGGAGAGGCCAAGTGAAGGCTGAGTGCATGTGTCCCAGTAAGAAAAGCAGTTGAGGAACTGCACTGCAGGTGCATTGCAGATTCTAGTGATGTTCATTGCAGGTCCTAGTGACCCCACTGTGTTGCAGGTCCCAGTGATCCCTGGCTGGTGCGTGCATATGTTGATGGCGCTGTGCGGCCATTTGGCTCTATTGTCGCGGAAGAAGTCTTTCAAAGTGGCCTTATCCCATCTGATACTGACTTTCGTATCTTCAGGGATTTTGGAGGCATACCAGGTAAGCTGCTGTCACCAGGAACCTGCCTGACTGTTTTGAACTGTAAATGAGAGTATAAGCTGCTTAATGTTGCATATCTGAATTGCATGTATTTGTGAGCCTGGAGCATTGGAACTGTCCACTGTTGCTCACTCAGTATGTGGTCTTTGCATAAAATCTACCATAAAGCATGCTATCTGCCACTTAACTGGGTATTCTACTACATACACACACAGTCAAATTTTTGGATTGTTATTGTGCAGAGGCTTCTGTTTACCTCCATTATGGTAACACACCAGCAACTACCTCTTAATTCGTTATCATTCCATAAACTGTGGTATCTGCTCCTTTGTTTACTTAACAACCACTTCCCACTTACCGCAGGAACTTTGATGTTATATCTGGTTGAAAGTGCATGTGTGTATGTCTATGTCTATGTATACCTGTATATATGGGTGTATTCAGAAGAATGGTAATCGAGGTCCCATGATCATTTTTTGTTTTCAATGAAATTTTTATATTTGATTGGCAAATATGTCAACACAAGGGATTTGTACTTTACTTAGTTTTGCAAATGCTGTAGATTTTCTTTGGAAAAAAATCGTATATTACGCTAGGTCGAAAACTGGGATTTTGCGATTTTGCGAAATCGCTATTTTAGATCCCTGTAGAAAGTAAAATTTTGTACAACTCGATTTTCCTGTTGAAAGTAATGCAAAATTATTTTTTAGTTTCTATAATTTTGCAGCAAAAATATTGCGAGCATTGCTGATAAAAGTAGGGCATTCCAATTAGAGCAGTTTTTAGGGTAATAATAGGACAAGGAGTAAGAAACTGAAGCTGAAATTTTTTCTGAGTGTTGATCTGTTCGTTTTACTGTTGCTGGAGAAAATTTGTACTTCTAGAACAGGAGCTGATTTTTATTGAGGCGTTGAAATTGTCTAGAATTCGAAAAATTTGAAAAATGACAAACTTTCACGGGTATGTTAAAAATAACTACGTTTCAAATTAAAAAAAAAATTGCATGGAACACCGTCAGTACCTAATACTTCTGTATAGAGGAAAAAGTGTTGCATTATGTTGTTTTAAACTGAAATTGAATGCCTTACATAGACAGGTTCTGTTTTAGTTAGCATAATGGCAGAGTCTCAGAAAACACTTCACAAACATCATTTTGCATGTCAGCCCAGTTTTAATTTTCTTCAGTGTTAATGCCTTTATTTATCGTAATCTCTCCAGGCCTTGTTAATACCAGCAAAGACAAATATTCCATCCTTCCTAACTTGAATCTTCTAATCTTTCATTCTTTAGCTATATTTCTTTATTTATTGTCTTCTAATGAATTTTATTCAACTGCCAATTGCCCACAGAAATTATGATTTGTGCATTTTAAGACGGGCAACTTTTTGAATGTAAATATCAGTAGCTTTATGGTCAAAAGGATTTTTTAACTGGTCGGTAATTCAGGCTGAGGTGCGAGCCGGAGCGGGTTCAATTACTTCATGGAATTTCTTTTCACAGGACATCAGTAGCGCGCATTAGTCCAGTAACACTCTCATCTCTTGTGTATATAGCATTTTAGGGTTATGATGGTCCTACATGCCAAAGTCTGTTGACAAAACCTATCCTGCATTGAATTGTTTGAATTTCAATGTCTTAGACGAAGCGCGAACTTCTCCAAATGAAAAGCTTTTTCAGGCGTATGACTCTTGTTTCCGTAAATAAAGGGGAACCGCTCATGTCACTGTCTCCACAAAGAAGTGGCTCCGCACAAAAAGGTAAATTAATACAGAACTGATTCCACTCCAAAACGGTAATGTGGGCCACCTAAGCACTGCCTAAGTTAGATTCAACATCTTTACATTCGATACATGTGATCTCAGCTCTCTCTCATCTCGTTCTACAAGTCAGTAAGCTGACTATGCCAAACGTCCTGTTTGCTAATATCATTTAGCTTTTCTTTGAGAGTGCCACAGCGGTGGCTCAGTGGTTATGGTGCTTAGTTGCTGACCTGAAATGTTCGATCATGAAATGCTAGAGGCCTGTTGCGATGTCAGTGAGGGGGACCTTGGTCAAACCTAGCATTGCAACAGCCCATGCAGAAATAAAATTAATATTGCCACGGCTGGGTTTCAAACCCATGGCAGAGCGAACAGATGTGCTTTGCTAGCCATTGCACGAGGGCACTATGCTATCGCTGCAGCCGGTCATGCCTCGTATTAATCTACAATGCACTCTCGCGCTATGCAGTGCATATCGTCGTCTTCATCACGTTCCATCTGTGGCTCGAGCAGATCACATCTGCTTAACCTGAGCCTAATATCGCCAGACGAGCCAGCAAAGCAAAACTATGAGCCAACCAGGCTAAGCACATGCTTTCGCACACCTACTAGTTTAAACTACATAGGTAGCACCGTAGATACCTAGATGCCCTAGCACTTTTTTCAGCAAATGTTTACGATTTTCTTGCTGCAAAATTATAGGAGCCACAAAATATTTTTGCGTTTCTTCCAGTAGGAAAGTATGTATACAATTACTGAAAAAATAATTGGATTCCACATAATTTTACCGTCTGCAGGGATCCAAACTAGCGATTTTGCAAAATCTCAAAATCGACGTTTTCCACCTAGAGTGATATACTATTTTTTTCCACAAAAGCTATGGCGTTTCTTGCAAAGCTAAGTACAATTCCCTTGTGTGTGTGACCCCCATTTGCACATCATACACAAAAATTTCATCGAAAACAAAAAATAGTCATGGGACATCAACTACCGTTCGTATCCGCACAAACATGTGCATGCACTTCACTGGCTTGAGCATTTTTATAGCAACAGTGAAAATGATATTATTTATTATGAGCAAAATCTAATTCTATAGGAAATTTCTGCATCGAATGATCCTATTTGTGTTTGGATGGTGTTGACAGTAGACCTCAGAATGTGCAGGACATATTTTGGCAGCTTGGGGAACACTGCAGCTGTTCATGATTGATCCTGCTATGCATGTTTTGGTCTGTGTATATAAATAATGGTGGCTGTGTGTTGATTTTTTTAGTAGTTACTGTTCATAGCCCCAGCGTTATTAGTGGCCATGTTTTGCAAGGTGTTTTCGTGCAGTGTTTCATCGTGCGTAAGACTATTGCGATGTGAGATGGCATACCGTGGTGATAAAGCAATGTAGCGCAAACTGTCCGTATATGTTTGGATTTCTTTGAGATAGTTCTCTGAAAAAGAAATGCTTGAGCAAATGTTGAGGGAGGGGACGGGGGTTTTCTTGATGGTGTCAGCAAGACACTATGAGGGCTGAACTAGCGATGTGAGATGGCATACCGTGGTGATAAAGCAATGTAGCGCAAACTGTCCGTATATGTTTGGATTTCTTTGAGATAGTTCTCTGAAAAAGAAATGCTTGAGCAAATGTTGAGGGAGGGGACGGGGGTTTTCTTGATGGTGTCAGCAAGACACTATGAGGGCTGAAGTAGCAATGTTTTGACTAATGCAGTATGTACTTATGTAGTGTAATGTTTGTATATTCCCCCCACATTGTATACTATTCCAGAAGTTTGATATCAAACTGTCGGTTTTGGATTGAGGTGAGGTAGTGTGAAACAGTTGCGGGTTGTTCTGCCCAGTTGCATGAGGACGCGCATCACCTTTATTGTTGCACTTGAAGGAGTAGACACACCACATTTTAGTTTTTTTCTCTCTTTAGAATGATGTGCAGCAAGTTAGAGAACATAGACAACCACATAGATTTTACCAACGAGCAGTAAATAATTTATAACTGAATTTTTTTCTCTCATGCTGTTTCGGTTTTGGTTTCAACAAACAATCTACGGCTGTGGCATACAAGACTCGTTCAGGTCACGTGAGGCATACAAAAACACCAGTATGGCCACTGCTTTCTTTGTTTTGATTTGTATCAAGTCATATGCAAGTCTATTCAAGAGTTGGAATGATGAAGAATGAACAAGCAGCGATTATGTTGTGGTTTTTGTACGCCTCGTGTGGCATGAACAAGTCCTTATGTCACAGCTGCGGTTCAGTTATTGAAGCCAAAATTACATGAGAAAAAAATTGGAATATAAATTATTCAGCTGCTGTAAGTGAATTCCAATTCGTGGCTCATGTATACGATTGATCGGCACATGATTAACCTAAATATGTGTTGATGCAAGTCTCTTTTTATTAAACATTAGACTCTTAAAGTGTTTTATCATCTCCTTAGGAAGTTGATTGCTATGTTTTTATGCACTGTGCATATGCAGAGGGCACTAGATCCAAACATGCTTTTGACTAATTTTTTTTCTTGTCTGTCGCCTGTCCACAGGCCTCGACTTTGCCTTTGCCAGTAATGGCTATGTGTACCACACAAAGTATGACAACATGGACTACATTCCAGATGGCTCGATTCAACATGCAGGTTAGTGTTGGGTCTTGTCCTTAGCATTGTGTGTGTATACAAGTGCATTTTCTGACTGCAAGAAGGAGAGAAGATTTTGAGCCATTATTCTTCGGACCTGCAGATGTGCTCATTGCCTTTCCCTGGTACAGTCGAACCCCTCTATAGTAAAGTAGCTTGGAACAACAAGATACTATATTCATCATCATCATCAGCAGCAGCAGCCTTACTACACCCACTGCAAGGCAAAGGCCTCTCCCATGTCTCTCCAATTAACCCTGCCCTTTGCCAGCTTCGGTTAACCAGTGCACACAAGCTAAGTAGTTCATGTATCACCATGGCTGGTATCATATAGCAATCCTATTCTGATTCCGTTTTTATTCCTGTTTTGGTTTCCCTGCTCGTTGTGATTGGCTGCAGCGATGCCACGGCCCCTTATTGCTGAGCTTGAGCCAATGTGGAAAGCTTATGCACTATCGGGGACAAAAGTGGTATTCTCCAAGCAGCGGGAGCCGTAGCAACGGAAAACTGTATCGTAATGCCATCTAAAGCACAAAACATTGAAACGAGTCAAGCGACATGTCATAATAAAGGGCTCCCATTTGCTGTCTCGATCCCAGATGCTGCCTGTAAATGGCGTTACGATGAAGTTTTTTGTTGCTCCGGCTCCCGCTGTGTGGAGTATACCACTTTTGTCCCCTTAGTAAGTCATGGCTTCACTTCAGCTAGCAGACAAGAGTGGAAAGACAGACAGAATGGAATTGGAATATTAGAATCATGAGTTATCTCAGCTAACGTTTCCTTTGTATTGTGTCAGTATAAAAATGGAAGAGGTCCCCAAAACTGCTTGACTTTTTAGAGAATTCAGCTTGCAGAGTTCCTGTGGACTGTGTTGAGGGCTTGTTTTTTGCTCTGACTGCTCAATGCTTAATCGCTTCCAGGTGACAACATGCTGGGTCTCATTCTCAAGATACTGGAGGCACGGGAACTTAAAGATGGCAGCACACTGGGACCTGATGGCAAAATGAGCACTATTCGCACGGTCTACTATGACTTTCTCGGCATGATCATGGTGAACTACTCTGTTTCCCTGAGCAACCTGACTGTCAAGCTGATTGTTGTCATTTCACTGATTTCAATGGCCCTGCGAATGAAAGCTTCAGCAACTGGAGGTAAACAACTGCGTTGGGTTCTTTTTCATATTTTTTGGAAAAGCATGCCCAAGTTGATGTTGTCATTTCAGAGGTAGTAATCAGTGCTGTGCTAAAGCTCACTGCGTATTTCTCTGCTTTGTTGTTGGCCTCGATGGAATTGGGGTAACATACTGTTTTAGCCTTTCTGTTAAAGCATCTTGTGCACCGCATGCATTGTCAGCATTTTTGTGCTGCCAAATAGTGTGCTGAAGACAAGGCAAGGCAAGGTTGAAGACAATGCTGACACACATCACTGTTTGCTGTTGAGCATGTTGTGCAACATTTTGCCTTGCAGAAAAAAAAAAAGTTAGCTTGTTCCCTGTGCTACTGTAGAACATTGAACTTATTTGTGTACCATACTGCCGGGATACTATTCTGTGCCATAACTAAAAACTCCTTTAATAAGAGAAATCTCCTTTTCTTGGTCTTTTTTTCTGCTGCAGTTAGGAAGATCCAGCAGTTTGGAAAAAGCAAGAAAATTTCTTCCCTGAAAACCTATGAAGCTTCCCGTTCACCAAATTTTACTGCTAAAATTCCCTGAGGAAAAAGGGGGGGAAATTCCCAGAACGAAGATCACTACTGCTGGGCTGTGTACAGTTAGTATCAGATTTATGCAGAGCGCTCGAGTTATGTTCTACTCTGCCCGAGATCTCAAGGCGCCTTTCCACATGAAAGTGTTTCTTGACCTATTATCATTGGACACGTGACAGATATGTCATGGGACCCATTGTCATGTCACCAGTTGAACACCTTACAAATATGACAGTGACCCGTTACTAGCTGATGCTGAAACTAGTCACATTACAAGAACACCCCTTCAACTTTTTCTCAGCATAATTGGAATATTCTCCTCTAACATACTCATTTGCTGTGAATGCCTTACCCAAGATTTTGTTTTCGTGCTTCCCTGGTGTGTGGGGAATTTGCAGGCCGTGAGCTGCACCGGCGCGAGCTGGTGCTCCAGGTGTGGGGGCGGGTGCAGGCGCTGCTAGTCACTGTGTGCAGTTGGGGTCTGGGCCTGCTGGCCTGCGTGGTTGTGGCACTGGTGCTGACAGCGGCGGGGAGCACCATGTCCTGGTACAACCGACCCTACCTGGTGGTGGGCCTCTACTACGGCACCATGATGGCTGCCCTCATGGCCGTCCACTGGGGCCTCACGCTACAGCGCCGGAGACATGCCAGGGAAGTCACAATGGTGAGCAGCTGCACGACGGCAGCTTTTGTCCCACAGTTTCTGGCAGCACTGCAGAGCTAAAAATACCGTGCTTACTCTAACCTGTAATAAAAGTGAAAAGTCACGGGTTACTCTGTAACTGAAGTGAATCAGTTTTTTCCCTGACCTTTGCATTGCAGTTGAGGTTGGAGTGGCTGCTGGCTACAGTCAGGACCAGCCTTACAATTAGTGCAACCATGTGTGTGTCATCATAATGGCATTTAATACGAAACAAACACCTCAATCTGCAGAACAGTGTCCTTCATGTGTTGTGAGTATGCCTTGCATTACAGTCATGGTTGCACTGTATCAGGGTAAATATGGTAAATGTCACAAATTCCAAGCATGCAGCTCTTCACAGTTATCACAGGCAAGTTATCATACTCTTCGCCTGGTGTGCTGCAAATACGGAGAACACAGACGTGGCCAAATGAACCATGCACAGATAACGAGAGTAGCTTATCAGTTTTGCTCAGTGGGAGGTAGGTTCGATGTGTAAAATGTCTTCAGTGTGTGGCACAGTTCAATGCAGGTAACCGTACTTATTGTACTTGTCAGAGCTTTACGTATGGGAGCCATGCCATCTGCACTGATAGCTGTTCATTTATTTCTTGTCATACCAGCTCTTGGGGCAAGCTGGCATAAGAGCTGGAGTGAATTAAAATGAGAAAGTAGTAATTATAGTGCAGTTTTTGTTGTATCGAAGTAACGGAACGTAGCCGGTGGGTAGTGGCAGAAGAAAGACAGCAAAGGTCACATGACTGGCCATGATAAGGGCACGTGTGAAACAGTCTTTGTTCCTGCTATACATCAGCCTGCGCGCTTGATAACTTATCGCACGTTCTTGAAAATACTACATCACTCTCATTACCTGAACTCCTCTTTTATCCCACAGCCACCATTGGTTGTTCAAACCGAAACTTAAAAACTGTGAGAGAATAAATTATCAGTTATTTAACAGGTGCAGGCAAATTTCATAAGGCATGCAGTGATTCGTAGTAGTACTAATGTACTATGCATCACTAAAAAGAAGCAATGCATTTCTTGTTGGTGTTAGGTTTGTGTGTTTTTCATGAAAAGCATTTTTATCCCACTCTTTCTTTGGAGTGAAAGCTCTGCTTCATGACCAAAGCTGTAAAAGCTGGGCTGTCACTGAAGCCTTGACATTGAGTAAATAAATAAAAAGCATTTCAGCGGCTGGGTTTCGAAACCGCGACGGCGCGAACAGATAAGCTTCCGTGTCCACTGCACGAGAGGAGTATGCTATCGCCACAGCTGATCACGCCTCCTGTTAAACTGCAACACACTCTCACACTGTGCATTTCCCATCGTCTTCATTAACTTCCATCTACAGTGCAACAGATAATAGTAATAAAAGCAAATATCTTTTATCTTCAGAAAACATATTTACAAACATTAAGACAGGTCTGCCCAAGCCATAAAGGCTTGTAGGGCAGGAGCCGGCAGTCGGTGAATGACAAATATATTTAAAAACATATCAGATCAGCTTAACCTTGATCAGAGCATCCAGAGTCCAATATTGTCGTCAGGTGGGCTGACGGCTCAGCAAAGCAAAACCATGAGCCAGTCAGGCTAAACACATGCTTTTGCACATCTACTCAGTTTAACTACATTGAAACCCTACCATTTTTTTTTTTTATACAGAATGCACTAACAGTGTCAGATTGTTTACTTTTTATGTGTTGGTGCCTAAATTTTGCAACAGCCATTCAAATGGCATGAATGGTCGGCTATCATCATCATCATCAACGTGGGCTCTGCCACACCCACTGCAGTAGGAAGGCAGGCCTCCTTCATATGTAGGAAAGACATAGGAGCGCAAAAAATACCAACACGAATGTAGCGAGGTAACAGGACCAGTGCTGTCATCCTGTTTCCTCACTACATCCATGTTCATATTTGTTGCACTCCATTGTCTTTCCTAAGCATACACCAACACTCCTAGTTGCAAGTAATTCTCTCTCATATCCCTCCAATTAAACCTGTGCTGTGCTAGCTGTGGCCACTTTATACTACTGATCTCATGCACCCACCCACCTACACTTGCCTGCTTTCAGAATACACTCTGCTACCCCAAGGGATGCCCAGTTATCTGCTCTGAATTCAGCTGCAAAGGTGCATCCGTGAACTTTGATGATAGCCAAAGTATATGAGCTAGGCTGCTGTACTGCGAACAAGTTCCTTCTTTACTTTCAAGGCACAAATTTGTGTAAAGAGTGTTTTTAGTTTGACATTAATTTTGCTATTGCCTTGTTGACATAGTCAGCCACCTTTGTGTCTGCCATTTACAGAACCGAATGGTTACATATCCAGAGTGGCATTGAGAGTACGCAGGCCACATTACCTAGTAACACCTGCACACTACGAAAGCGTTACCTTGCAAGCTGCTCAGAAAACAGGAGCTGGGCTTCATGCTGGTGGCAGAAGCTAATGCATGAGCTACAGGTATGCTCTACAATGTGTGTGCAGGGGCTGAAGGTGCTGGGTGAAAGCGAAGAGTGCGACGACTGGAATATTCTCGAGCGGTACTGGGACGCCACCCAGCTGCTGTGGCTGGTGTTGGTGCTCTGGCTGTCGTCCAAGAATGTGCTGAGCTGCTATCTCCCCATGCTCTGGGCTGTCTGCACGGGCACGGCCGTGTGTGTGCTTTCCCGCTGGACGCTGGGCTTGGGCCGCAGTGGTATGAACAAGAGTGAATCTTATCTTATATAGGATATTTCCCCACAATCACCATCACTACAAAGTAAATGTGCAGTCACACTGCAGCAGTTATTCATAGTCATTCTTACGAAGAACTTGCTGCGAGTGAAACCACTTTCTGCCGCATTAGTTGCTATGACAGTGACTATCACACTCCACCAGAAATGGTATGAGGACTGTCCACAATCAGTGAATGTAAGAACGACCATACATGGGCATGTAGGCGAGGTGATACGTAAAGAAGACCCTAGTGTGCTGAAGAGAGCCATTAACGCTGTCATATCCTTAAGGCGGAGCTCAGTGTCCTCTCGAGGTTTTTTTGCGTGCAGTCTCCATTATTTTCTGGGCTTTTGGAGCTTCGGCTGTAGTTGTCTTGAGCAAGCTGTGATTGCATATGTTCGTAATACACACGTTTTTCATTTTTGTGAGGTCCCGAACTGCCCCTTCGCATTATATCCACACTCGCATTATATACATGTAAATATGATAATATAGATAATTAACTTCATGCTTGCACCTGAACCGCATTTCTAACCTGTTAGTTTCTTTGCTGTCATTTATTTCTTTTGATGCTTTTATGTGCTCATTTCTCTGCAGTTCTGTTCTTTGCTTCGTTTCTATTCTTGTGCCGGATGTATCCCAAGTGGGCGGGGAGGGGGTGGGGTGGCAGTATAAATATACACCAATTTGCTGCTCTTATGGTGCATGCAGTACTGATTTTATGGGAAGCCATGATGGCCCTAGTATAACATCACATGTCCAGTTATGGGCACCATGGCTGCATGTTTGTAATCGCTGATTCGTTTCAAATTCACTCTTGAGTAGTATTTCAAATACGAATCGAATATGCTTCATATTCGTATTCGAGAAATGATATTCGAAAATTCACAAATACTCGGCAGCGATCGTATACCGCGCCAACTTTCGTAAATTTGGTTGTGGCAAAAGCTCAATATCTGGGCAAATTATCTTAATATAGAGTTTAAAGTTCCAGAAAAACAATATAAAGGGCCTGTTCTCTTTCTTCTCCATCGTTTATCGCGTGGACCGATCGCATTCCGATGCCGCTAGGCTTCACCTTGTGCGCAAATCCGCAAGTGGGCTTTCCCACATACCGAACGTGCTGCGAGCAAGATGGGGGACGACCCGCTTCTAACAATTTCAACGCGAAAGCGCGTTTATTTTTTTATCCTTCAGTAATATGTTATATAATTAATGCCTACACCCATTTCATTCGTTCTGTCACCTTAACTTTCCGAGTGTGACCACCGCCATCTTGTTCTGGTCAACTACGCTATGCGGGAAAGCCTACTTGCGGAATTTTGCGTGACGCTCCCGAAGTGGCGAGTCGAGGTGTCACAACAGGGCAAGCGATCCTGTAAAAATCCCGCCTATTGCGTGGTGCACTGTAAGCCTTGCACCTCTTAAGTGGGCATAACGGCACGCGTGACAACGTTCGGAGGGCCCCAAAAATAACCTGGCCACGTAGTTTTGGTTTCTGAGCTTCGCCACTCACTCGTGGCAATGGCAACTGTCTGCCCGCTTATTCGCCAGTAGTGCAATCTTAGCACCGTGCTGCTTTCAGACGCTGACTGACGCGTCGATGGTCACTTCTTTTTTTTCTTTTTTAGAAGCAGTCTCGCCATTCCGACATCAATGTGCGTTCCCATCTCGCTCACGTTTGCAATTTCTTCCAGCGCGCCGAAACTCTGTGCTCGTCACGGGATTACATGTGTTTGCACGATAGAGCTGCCTCATACGACTACCACATTTCCGGTAGTTTTTTTTTTTTTTTCGGGGCCGTGGGGCATTTTATAAATTACCTTCAAATAACCCGGGCATTTCTGTCCGTTCTGTGAACTCCGAATTAATGAGGTTTTACTAACCATCATGTTCGTCTTGTTTCCAGTCTTGTCATGTTATAGATTTCATTTTGCCTGACCACATTACAGGTTGGATACTGTTATGCTGTTGAATTTAGTATACATTTCTGCACACATTTTTTTTTTTATACAGTGCTCAGGCAGTCTAGATTTGTTTATTTCAGTTGCAAAGGCCATACTCTATTTTGAAAAAATAAAATAAAATATGAGCAACAATGTTTGCTTGTTTCTTTCCTGAATTTATTTTTTTGTGCTGACCAGATATTCGATTCAATATTCGAAGCCATTTTTTCTTCATATTCGTATTTGAAAATTTCAATATTCGCACACCCCTACTTCTAAGGTTTCTTTTCCATGGCCTTGCTTGCACCCATTGCTTTTTGCAGTACGATAGTGCACAGAAACCTGTACACATGGGCAGAACATCCATGTGGCTCTTGTCAGGCTCGATCAAGTTTGGATATTCCTCTTTTTTATTGAATACTGCCACTTTGAGTTAGCACCCAGCTGGTTCAACTGCAGTGGATATAGGTCCATTGTTGCACTTGGATGCTGTCTTCGAAAAGCAAGATCTGACAGATGTTCGGACTGTAGCTGCAGCAGTGGAGAAATTCCTGGAGGGGAGGCTGATGCTGACACTGTCCATAGGACTTGTTTAGTCCTCCTTTTGGCTTGTGTTCTGAAAGAAGTGACATCAGATCTGTGCATTGCTTCTGCAAGGTTGAGAGGTGCGACTATGGTGTACAATTCTAATGCAAGTGTTAAGGCTTCCGTTCTGCAGAAAATCTATTGGCGGCGACATTGTTGACTTTGTGAGAAAAAAATGGGCCAGAGTAGGGTGGGTCACCTTAGTCATGTGATCACAACCCGCCCACAGGATTGAGAGCAAAGTGACCACCGTGGCAGATGGCAGTTAAATTAATCACTTCTCACAAGAGGTTGCTTGGGCAGAGCAGCCTGGGTCTCAAGGTCCCACTTGTGGCAGCATCCGCCATTGCAGGGCAGTGACACATCTAACCGCTGCGCCAAGAGTGGTATGAGGGCTGCCAGCAAGTTATGAAGGTAGAGAATGACTAATTCTGCATACATGTGCATTAACTAAGCTTTTGCAAATAGTGTTTTTTTTTCTTTTTGTTCAAATTGAATTCGAATCGGATAGTAATTTTCTTTGAATTATTTTGAAGGCAATAGTTTTAGTACTTCAAGCAAGCAAAAAAGGCTGAATGATACAATAAGAATTTTCAAAATCATGTATTTTTCGAACAAACAAGGCCATTACATAAAAAAACATAGAGAATGCATTCAGCTTTATCACACCTTTCGAAGCTGTGTCAACGTCCTGCAAAAGTGACATCAGAAATGGGGTAGTTGGCCTACATACAGAGCCGATGTATTTGTGGGGTGTGAGACCTATCTACGTGACCCCTGAGTGCTGGTCTTAATTGTGATTGCATCGTTGTGCAGCTGTTGCTAGACTCGGAGCACGCACTGCATGTCCAGCACCACCTCGCATCAGGCAAACAGTGGTGGTGTATATCCACAAGGTGTTGCATGCTCTCAAAAAGATTGGCCAAAAAGTGGGAGTTGAGGTTTGCATGTCTGCACCTGAATAATTGTCCCACATGTGCAAGGCCACCGGCCCTTGCAGCACTCATCAGAATCATTGTTCGAAGAGGCACCAGAGCCAGTAGTACTGTGCACTGACAGCGTCATGTGCAAGATGCTGCATTCATGCAGCAAGAAGTGCATTGGCCAAACGGGCAGTTTCCTAGATGAATTCTTAGGTGAGCACAACAGGAATGTTAGGGATGGTGGGTCCGGATGTACGGCACGTCATTTTTTCCGTTTTCATAAGTGCAGACCTAGCTTCATGGAATGCCTAGTATAGGGAAAAATGGAGATAAACGAACAAGAAAGGTAACTGAAGCCTTTGCAATGGAAAAGGTTGGGATTGAAAATAGTGTAAGCAGTCCATGCTTATCCACAAAAGTTATTGCCTTCTTGTATGCAGGGCACTATGCGAATTTGTGAAACATGCTTACATGTTTTAGGGTTTTCTTTTGGTTGCAATTGGTTTAGTTTTATTTTTGCTTTCGAGATGTCTGATTTCACACGGTCAGCCTGATAACCCCTTTTTGTACCTTCATAAACCCTCCAAGCGCCAAAAAAGCGTTCAGTGGAAGTGAGCACTTGTGCTCTGTCTTGTCCCTGCTTTTTGCGCTATGAAACCTCATGCGAATTACCCACTAGCCCGAACCATGATCCTTATAAGTCTGGAAGGGGCAATGAGAAGAGAAAACGGGGCAAGTTGGAACGGATTCACCTTAAAGCAGCGTGAAACACAGGGCGTAGTGGAAGAAACAAGAGACGACACGAGCGCTACTGTCGTCTCCTGTTTCTTCCACTACGTCCGGTGTTTTGCGCTGCTTTAAGATGAATCTGAAAGGGGCACCTGTCACAATGCGCCTCGTGCTAGCTTCCTCTCATGCTCGCACCGTTGCACTTGATTCACGATTTTCAAGCGGAGAAGAGTGGCTGTGGCACCTCGTTCCGCAGAACTCAAGAGAACTGCGCATCCTCAATTAGAAAAAATTCGCATAGCGCGATCCGCAGCCGCTATGGCGATAAACTTGCACGGGGAGCCACTACACATGCGCAGATTGCCGTGAGGACGTCACAGCGCTGGCCAGCTGTTTGCACATCTGCTCTGTCAGGATCACTCAGTGCATGTGCACTAGCGGTGCGCGGAAGCGGATGGCACTGTGCTAATATTGATGCACGCCGCCCTGCCGGCCACAGATCTAGGCTCCGGCTGCTCACTTCTGTACCGTGAGCATGCGCTGACCGGCATCTGCAGGGAAGTGCAGCCATGCGGCGCAGAGTCAAGGCTTTGGTTGCTCGTGTTGTGAACCCAAAGTACGAAGCGAGAGTTTTATAAACATTATTCGCTCGGGATGAACACTTTGAGATTTCGAATACTTGGTTCGAATCGTATATCGAATACTCTACTGTTCGATCGAATATTCGAAATTATCGAGTACCCATTAACACTATCGATAGCGCCATACCCTTAACGCGGGGCTTTATTGTGCCCTCCAGTTCTTAAGCAAGCACGACTCCTGCCACTTGCGTGCCAGTAATAGTCGTGCCCTTCCTCTGTTTCCTCTTTTTTTTCTGGTTCTTGTCAGGTCGCCCCAAAAAAGCACAGGAGTAATATGCATGCCTCACACAGGTTTTTCAGTACTAACTCGGGGGACTCGCTTGATGAATTTGAAAAGCATTGCCACCATATTGCACAGTGATGTGATCCTTTGTTTCTTTAGAAATCAGTTTGAAAGTTAGCTATTTTTGTGACTCAGCTCAGGCGATTTATTAAAAAAAAAAAGTTTTTGTGACAAGTATAAAAAAATCTGGCTGAAATCTCCATGATAATGCCAGTTTTCTCAAAAGTTTTTTTGACCAGACTACTTTGCTTGCGGAAAGCATAGCACTAAATGGCTTGATGGATTTTCATGACGTTCGTTGTATTTTTTTATGAATTCTTTATGCAGTGACATTCTTACATTTTTAATTACTTTCTTATTTTTTTTACTTTGCAACTGCATTGACGTGACGAATAATGAGTGCATTATGCAAGCATGGATATAATGTTCTGTGTAGAAAAAAATCTGGTTGATAAAAATATTTTGAGAATGACACTGCATGAAGCATTCCTTTGGCTAAAATTTTAGCGCTCGAAGCTCCTACCATGTTTCGTTGTCACGCCAGGCTTTCTACAAGTTTGATATAGCAATGAACAGCATTAAAATTTATAATCTCAAAACTACTTAACGTATGTGAGTGGAAATTTGCATTTATTCATTTAGTGCACCACTTGTCAGTAAGCTTTCCAAATTCCATCGCTCTATTCCAAAAAAAAAAAAATTCACCTCTGAAACTCTTTCTCCCTTAAAGGGACTGTCTAATGACTTTTATCGACTATATGTATTTTTTTATTTATCAGTCGGAAAGCTCTTTGCCCAAATAAACGAATACCCAGCTGAGAAATGCAGCAGAACAATTTAAAGCAATTTTTTGATATGGTAGCCTTTTTTTCTCAACAGTAGATGGTGTCTGCAAACTCTGACATCAGGGACACGATATACAGTCAGCATTGCAGCTCTATGAATACAGCTTCTGTGCCGCCTAGGCGACATGCAGCAGCAATAATAAGCCTGACATTAACCAAGACACTAGGATTTTGTTAGCACTACAGCTAAGGGCACTGAGGTGGTCATAAAAATACTATCAGTAAAATAAAACTAGTAATATCTATCAGGTACCAGCTACTGCTTGTGCCGGCAAGTTTTATTTCATGACAGCGCAACTGACAGCATGGTGGTAGCGTGCCTTTTTGAAAACATTAGAAGATATGATGACGCAAAAGAAACAGTTCATGTGTCTAAAGTTTATTCTAGCAAAAATAACAAAAATAATGCTATACATTGCTCTCAATCCTATTCACAAAGTGTAGTGAATCGAATCCAGCCAATGTAGCTGCTTAGCTGCAGAGCCGCAAAATTTTAACACAGCACAGTGCAACCATTGTCTCTGGTCTGACTTTATTTGCCTATCTAGAATATACATTCCTGCCACAACCTTGAGTACTGCCATCGCTATTGTCATCATAAGGGAATATCTACAAGTGCCAATATTTTTATAGTCATATCTAACAGTAGCCTGTCAAAGTGAACACCACCTCAGTCATTTTTGACTGCCATCGAGAACGTTGGTTTGGGAACTGAGTTTTATATACCACCTAAAATTAGCCCAAAGGAAGGCGTATTTGGTGAGAAATTTTATGATGGACTTTGCTTGACTGATTATTGAACTCTGAGTATTTGTGAATGCAGGCAACAAGCTGGGCCTGCTGGCAGTCTTTCTGGGTGCCATCCTGCTTCCGCTGCTGTTTACTGTCTACCTGTGCTTCAACATTCACATGGCCATTATACCGATTTTGGGTCGTAATGGCACACTGGGCAGCCCTGAAGTCGTCGTAGCCATCATGTCTGGCGTCCTTGCCATTGCGTGCACATCATTTGTGGTGAGTGGTCTCTGTTGGAACATTCTACGATGCTTGAGTTTTGTTTTGCGGCATGCATTCTTTTTTTACCCATCAGGGTGGTAGACAAGCACAGTTGAACTCTAAGGGGATCGCAAAATAGTTTGATATATAATAAACGGAAATACATAAGCTTACTTGTAACCTATAAACAAGGATATATTGTCTCGACACTTGTTGCTATGACGTACTGCTCGCCAGAGTGCTGACAGCTCTCCTCAGCTCAGAAGTTACTAGGCCTTACCTGCTTCGCATCGAAGCCGCAGCAGACAGTGTTTTGGAATCAGCCATCGCTTATTATAAGACGGCTATAAAAAGAATAAACTCGTTAAAGTAAAGGTACGGTTCGTGTCCACAGCGCCTTCAGCAGCAAAGCGAACGAAGCATGCCAGTGGGCTTTAGATAGGTAGGTGGGCTTCACCGTGTCAGAGTGCGTGGCATGGAAAATGAGTACAGGAGACCGAAGACCACCCTCCACATTCACCTCATCATGCGGGTTCGCTGCGCAAGCACTGCCAGCGGGAAGGGGTGCACCCATGCGAAAGGTGATCGACGATTTCACCGGTGATCAGTGATCACCGCCAGGAGAGAAGCTCCACTTGTAGGGACGCACCACGTGGTGCGATATATTCAAGGACTGGTGAAATTGCAGTTGTGTATACTACTCGAATTTCCTGTACTTTTATGCAAAACTTATCAGAGGGGTAATATGCGTGCTCGATATAGCCATTAATTCGAAATATCTGGGTTCATTACATCTGTGCTCAACTGTATGCAGTACATACGTTTATCAGCGGAAAAGGATAGTCCCTTAACCTTGACCTATGTCACTGCATGAAGATGGATGGGCTTTGTGTTGGAATAGGGGTTAAAATAAAGAAAGGGCCAATTTAAGACTGCTACTGCCTCTTCACAACTAGAGTTAATTGAGGACCTACAGGAGTTGCTCGGTATGTAAGCCTAGCTGAGAGGAATAAGACAACTCAACTTCTGAAATGAAACTGCTGCCGTGACGGCTCAGTGGTTTTGGCACTCGGCTGCTGACCCGAAAGACACTGTTTTGATCCTGGCCGTGGCGGTTGAATTTCGATGGAGGCGAAATTCTAGAGGCCCATGTGCTGTGCATTGGAAGTGCAAGTTAAAGAACCCCAGGTGGTCGAAATGCCCAGAACCCTCCACAATGGCGTCATGAAAGGAAACTAATTTTTTACTTTACTTAATTTTTAGTGTTACTTACTTGTACTTTATTTTTTAGTGTTTACTTCATGTGATGTATGTCTAGAAAGTATCTGGAGGATACATACTTGGTGTCCATTCCTTGAGCCATCAACCCTCCTTTTTGTCTGCTCTGTCGCCTGTGGAATGCTGCTGCATGAAAAAGTGTATAGCATCAGTTCAGTTCACTGTTACCTCAAACACCTCAGCTGGGGTGTAACATAAAACGTGGAATTGCAGAAAAAGTTATTACAATGATTGCCATGTGTTTTCTGCTTGACAGCTTTCATAAATACTAGGGAGGCAATTGAGTGACAGCGGCAATGCATTGTGAAAGGCCGTGTCACAGAAAGTCAGGAGGGGAGCAAAATGTGGTTGCATGTCCGCATGGTCGATCAGCGTGAAGAATATGGGCATTGCATCGAGATAAGCCGGAAGTGTGACGTAGCTTTGCATTGACACTGGTGAAGTGACTTTATCGATGCATTTTTCGTACAGTGCAAATGTGCCCATGTACCCACCCACACACTCCTGTAGGCACTTGTATGCACCCAGGTGTATATACTCAGAATCATAAGCCTTGCGAGACACTTGACATTTGAAGATAAATGAGCAGGGGTGGGAAATGAAGTTTATGGGTAAATTACCTCCATTATTCTGAATGTGACTTGGACTGCACTCCACCTGTAGCTGTATGGCTGTGTTTGGGTGGATGCTACTGAGTAATAGCTCTTTTATTACACCGCGTTCAGTGTTGTGTAGCTGTAGCAACAGCTGGAGAAGATGCAGCCTAGAACCTAAGTTGAAACTTTCTGGAGAGGCCTTGTGTGTGACTGTGGCCCACCCTTTCTCACTAGAGAGCCCCCTCTCTTGCCAGGTGCCGCTGACACATGTTTCACGGGATGGTTGGAGGCCAATAGCTGTCCTGTCTGCAGTCGTGTTGCTGACCGCCGTGGTGGCCATGAGCCCACTGGGTTTCCCTTTCTCGGCCACGCCAGGCGCTGTTGCACCACAGCGGATGCTGCTTCTTGTGAGTGTGCTGCAACAGGTCTAGTTTTTTGGTTTCACCCTTGCATGGCTGGCACACTGGGGGACAAATTAAAGTTGACCCATAATGATAGACACCCGTGTTCTGATGACAAAGAGGCTGTTTTCGCTGAAAATAGTGCTTTTATTAGCTAGAAAAAGGCTAAATGGTGAGATACAGGTACTGTATTTACTAGATTGTAAGTCGGCCTATTTTTAAAAATTCGAAAATCCAAAGAGTGTGTGTGTGTGTGTGTGTGTGTGTGTGTGTGTGTGTGTGTGGGGGTGTGGGTGGGGGGGTGGGTGGGTGGGTGGGTGGGAGGGGCGGCGACTTAAAATCTAAACTGAAGCATCGCACCATAAATAAAGGCGAGACAAACGAGATATCAGGCATGCTACAGTGTGGCTGCATTTTTGCTGCGCGGCTCCGTCACATCACTTTTGGTGCTAGCCTTGAGCAGCTGCTATGTCAATGCACAGAACCGGCATCCCCACCCCGCGCGAGGCGGTCGATGGTGGCTGTTGATAAGCAGCTAGCTGGCACCAGCCCACTCTCCACACGTGGCCGCAGATTGCGTCTGCTGATAAGCGGCGGCGGCCCGATAACACATTCGTGTTCTACTCTTAATAGGCGTCGTCCACATTTTCTTTTGTTTACTTTCGACAGCGCACTCGGCGCTCAAGGGAGTGTCGTTAGTTGATGGAAGGGCCACTGTTCCAATCACGGCGGCACCCCCACTCGGAACCACAGTGGCGCCGGTGAGTGTCGGTAGCCGATAGAAGAGCCGACACCACTCACACATAGTTTCTCTTCGGCTATGACGCATTTAACTACTGCCGGCCGCGTTTCACAAGTTTTTAGCGTAGTGCTTTGTCATTTGTCGTTTGTGCTCCGGGTCAAGTAAGCGACTGGTGCTCGTTCACGGCTACATTCAAGATGGCTGTCATTCTCTATGCCGAAGAAACGAACTGCGCGCCGGGCCGCAAGTTTTGACGTTCGCAGCGAGTGATACAGGTGTGGCAGCTGCAGCGAGGCAAAATTTTCATCTGTTCCACGCGATGTCGTGATGTGGCTGTTTGCGAAGTGCGGGATTTCGCTGCACAACCATGTTAGAACGATGAGCTGTGGGACCGCAGCAGCGATCACGACAGCAGCAATAGTGAGGACGATGGCGCAAGTGTAGACGAGTAGTCCACTGACTAATACATTTTCATTTTGGAATGTGCCCCCGGGCGCGTCCACGCGCGGCAGCCGATAGCGGCTGGCAATAAGCAGAGGCCCCAGGATAGTGCTATCACATTCTATTATTAAAGGCCAAGCATGAATGACCTCCACGTTTGTTTGTTTTTTTTTTTTTTTTTTTTTTCAAAAATGTGATGTGGGGGGGTTAATTTACATTGGAGTCAACTTACAATTGTGTAAATACGGTATTGCCGCCAGCAGCCATTTTCATGAGCAATGACTGAAATGATTTTTTTTTCGTTGTTGTTGTAGATCTGTGGGACTAGGGGATGCCGTCACTTTTTCCCAAAGGGTGATCACGGAGTTCTTTCTAGAATTGACGTTATCAGTTTGAATCAGGTGGCGAGAGGAGGATGTTCATTTCATTTTATTTTTGCTTAGGTTTCCATGTTCACTCGGGGACAAAACTCTGTGGACCACGTGTTCCTAAAACGAAGCCGCTAGCTTTATTCTTAGCCGGCGGCTGGAAATCTCACTTGTGGACATAAAGGAACAAAATTTTGACTTTCACCTCTACAACTGTGGTCTCCAGCCGCCGCTTAATAGCAGAGCTATCGGCTTTGTTTGAGGAACGCGTGGTCCACAGACTTTTGTCCCCGACTGTACAGAAGGCTAAAATGATGCAGACAAAAGGTACAAGGTACCTGATTAGGTCCCTAAACCTTGAAATAAATTCAGGAACAATGCAATCTTTTTGTTACAAAAACAAATAACAAACACTTAAAACTCATGGAATTCTAATGCAGCGCGTCGCGTTATATTCGTGTCGCTTTATACTCGAACATAACTCGACACGACTGTATTGTGAGTGGCGGCATTACATGGTGGCTAGTAGGAAAAAATAAAACCACGAATGTAATGTGAGACCAGCAGACGCAAAAAATAGTATCTAGTAGCTTTAATTGAAATCGTGGCCAACACTGTACCTCTTTTCGAAAACATTCACTGGTCGTCGTTTTTGGAGGCAGAGTTCTCAGAAACTGAGTCCTCTTTCTCGCTGTCAACCTCCAAGATGATGTCGTCCTCGGTGCCGTAAAGGTCGTTCGATGTGGAGCATTGCTTGAACTGCCTAACTGCCATGTCATGAGGCAAGCTGCACCAAGCACCAGACACCCACGTGGTAGGCATGTACGAATAGTGGTTTTTTGGTTTGAAGTGAATAGCAATTTTCTTCAATAATTTCGAAGTAAATATTTCAAATACTTCTGGAATCTTAGAGGTTGAATTTTTTTTATTTCAGAGGTACTGCCAGCCTTCGCAGAAGGCCTTTGGCAGGAGTGAGCATACATGGGGAAGAAAGTACAAAAAAGCGCTACAAGATATGATAATGATAACAGTGGTGTCATCCGCCAGTTTGAGCAGATTAACTCCGAGAAAAAAAGAAAAAAAGAAAGAAAAATGCTTTGTACAAGCTCGCCCTGTTCAGTCATATAGAAACAACACTGGCACATAACACAAGAACACTGGCATCAATAGCACGCTTTAGTAAATAAACACTAACGGTAGACATACGCTGATCCATCAGCAATGACAATAATCACAACTACAAAGCAATATCAATAGCGGGAACCAAAAACGCTTAGGTTGAGTTAACTTATGCACTTCAATTTTGCAATGGGCATTCCCAAAATCATGTATTTTTCGAACAAACAAGGCCAGTACATGTAAAAAAATTGGCAGTGGCTTAGCTCGGTTATTCAAAGATATACGTAGCGAGAGGTGCGTTTTCCTGGCTGAGCTTGTTTTCACATCATCTTCTGTTGGTTCCCGTTGACTGACGTCTTTCATAGGCTCCGTTTCGGCGGCTATGTGCCGTCTATTATGCTCGGCAGTCTGGCATCTCCGTTTGGCCAGCCGTTCCTCTCTCTGTTCGGGCGTCTCCGCTGCTCTCTCCGCCTTCTGACGCTCATTATCTGTTTGTTGAGTAGCCAACTGCCAGGCGACAACCTCAGGATCGGAAGAGTTAATCTTCTCTTGTCTATACTGTCGTTTAGCAGCGGCTGGACTCTCCTTCTCTGCATCCATGTCAAATGTTGTTATGCAGCCGCCCATTACATCTCCCCCTTTTATACTCAATGCTGCGTATGCGACGCGTGGTTCGGGTGATAGAGTGGCGTGTGGCGAGGCGGCGACGAAGCGCGCGGCTCCAGCTGTGAAGCGGACGCGTGACTGTGGCGACGGCGAAGCGCACGCCGCACTTTGCTCCTCTCTGGTTGCCATGGTAACAGCGCATGCACACAACTTTCCTCTCCCGTCCATCGCAAAAATGCTGGTAGTCCAGTGTAGCTCTCGCTACAAAAGGAGAATGCATTGAAGCCGAGTCACGCACATTGAAGCTGCTTCGAGTGTCTGCAAAAATGGTCATTGGAAATTGGGGTAGCTGACCTACATATGGTGCCAACGTATTTGGAGGGCAAGTCCTCTGTGTGGGCCTCCGACTGCTGCTGGCAATTGCGATTGCGTCGTGGCGCAGCTGTTGCTTTTAAGCGGTGATTCCATGACACCTGTTAGATACCACACACCCAGCGCCACCCCACATCAGGCATTGGAAAAGGGCACCCATCTGTATGTATCTCGTGCTAGCTCCCCTTCATGCTTGCTTAGTGAATTTCATGCGGAGAAGGGCGGCAGCTGCAGTCAGCTCAGACTTGTTCCTCGGGCAGCTGTGCGTCCTCCGATTAGAGAGAATTGGCACTGTGCAATCTGCTTCCATGGGTGCCACTGTGCATGTGCAGATCGCCCTGGGGACACCACAAGGTGCCAAGCGCCGACCAGCTGTTTGCATGCCTGCCCCGTCGAGACCACTCGGCACATGCTCACTGGCGGCGCGCATTAGTGGATCATGCAGTGCTAAATCTCTCTATTGATGCACGCCGCTGTGCCAGCTGCTGTTGCACGCCGTGGGTAGAGCGGCCGTAGACAGCTGACAGCTACACACCTGGCTGTCGCGCCTGTGCCTGAGCTCACATCTGTTGTTGCAAGCATTACCGCGAGTGCAGGCACGTGGCATGGTGTCGGGGGCTTTGGTTGTGCGTGCACCGCAGTGTCATCCTGGAGGTGTGCTAAACCGAAAAAACACGCAGCAAGAGTTCCAGAAATGTTATTTGCTCGAGAAAAATCTTAAAGGCTTCGAATACCAAGCATTTGGATTGAATCGATTATGGAATACTTTACCATTCGACTGCATACTTTGCTTTACTACTCGACCGCAACCAAGCCCGAGGGGAACGCGTGTGGCCGCGCCACCACCGTAGACAGACCGCGGAGGCACATGCTTCTCCCGCATGTTCCCACTCTCGGTCTTCCCCTCGCTGTTGCGATATCGGTGCCGGAATCACGTGAGCAACTGCGCAGCAGCGATGGCCAAGCACACTACTTGTGTAGTTTCTTTTTTTCCTATGCCTTATTATTTTTCTCTGCTTTTGAGCATGAACTGTTGTAATGCCACATGGTGCGACGTTCCAAAGGAGATGTGCCAACGGCGCTGTAGCACTGTGCATTGTGTCAACTGCAGCCGCTCGCTGTGATTGGTGTTCCTCTCATGTCAGTTCGTGCTTTATTGTCACAAAACTTTTACGTGGTTCTGCCAAGTTTTGAGCAGCTCAGCGCTAGCTAACAGATAGATGGTGTAGCAAGTTCGTTGCATTAAGGTCAACCACCACAACCCCTTCTCTGCATGGAGGTCTGAAATACACACGATTCAATAGGAGGGCGGTGCTGGGGAACTCAGAAACTTTGTAATATTGAAAAATTCACTATATGGAGGTTTGTTACATTCAAGTAAAACTAGCTGGAACCATCTTGGCCGAGCAGTGTCTCACGTATGCTGCTCTTGAGTGTTGACTTATGCTACCCTATGTCTGCTTTTGAGGTTGTGGATGTATTTCGTGGTCTGTTATAGCATTACCTGCATATTGTGTGAGCCATGTGCTCTTAATTCTTTCAGAATGTGGAGCGCAAGTTTCATGATAGGCACCAGAAGGTAATAAATCGGGACGCAGGAGTGTGGGCTGTGCCCCTTGACTTCAACGGACCACGTACAATTCGGAAGCACATAGGGACAAAGTACAGCATGAAAGAGGTAGATTGCGAAGAGCACGTCTACTGCGGTATGCCGTACTACTTTCCAGTCATCACAAAGCTCAGGTGAGCCCTTCTCTTTCAGCAGTTGTTGTTCTTGGGTGCGCACGACATACATGCTCATGGGACACATTACTGTGATCCTGCTGTGCCTGACAATGGCTGGCAGGGGATGTATAGGAAAGCTTTTAACAGTATGGACCTAACTTTGATGCGCACGGCAGTACATATGTTGAAGCAATTGCACACTCCCCACAGGGGAGCGTCTGCAGCTTGCAGGCATTGGTGAGTGGCAACACCACGGGTTCCCGAGCATCCGCAGGGACATCCCCGCAAGGGGATGATGGTGAACAGTGCACCACCACGGACCCGAGCACCCGCACCTAGCCTTGCATGGCATCGCTGTGTCCAGGGAAAAGGGCGTCCTGGTGGTTGAGCCGATGCCGAGTGTTTGGACCTTTAAGGCCCCTCGGCGGAGGCAACACACCAGTTTGGCCCCAGCTTCCTGTAGACGGTACCTCCAGCCTGACCCGACTGAGGGAAATAGGCAGTCGCCTTTTCCTATCCTTCCCTCCATCTTTCACTTTCCTATTTTCTTTCTGACTACTGTCCTGTCTCCTCCTCGTTTCCCACTTTTTCCTTCCTTCATGGGCGGCTAGGGTTAACCCTGTGTGGAGTAGCTACCCTCAGTTGCCCCATATTTGGTTATAGTCGCGGTGTACAGCTGGCCTGGGCAAGACTTAGTTGCAAGTTCCTGTCCCGTCCCCTCGTTGGGCTCCATGGTGGGTGGCTGCCACCGCGTTTGAATAAATATTTTATGGCCACATCTTTTCTCACAACCAATCGTCCCTTGAAACGAGGGCACACCGAAGTCACTACAAATTTTCTCAGAAAGAATGCATACAACTTTCCGAGGTTCCACGTGGTCCACAGTGAGCACGCGGACAAAACTGCACGATTAGTGTCACCGTTTACCGTTACAAGAGCCCTAACTGAAAGCCTTGAACAAGGCTACAAAATCAAGAAACTTGCAAATGGCGATCTCCTGTTGGAAGTCCTTTATAATCACCAGTGTGAGAAGTTGTCAGGAGTAACAGGCTTTGGTGACATACCAGTGACAATCAGCCTGCATCGATTATTGAACACTGTTTGCGGAGTAATTTCTGATGATGACTTGAAATTCCTAACAGAAGAACTCCTTGATAGACTTAAAGAACAAAACGTAACAAATGTCTACAGAATCAAAATGAGGTGCGACAACATCGAAACACCAACAAAGCACATGATTCTCACATTTGCCTCAAGCATACTACCCGATTCTGTCAAAGTAGGCTACACAAAGCTCAGAGTCAGACCATACATACGAAATCCACGTCGATGCTTCAAATGCCAGAGGTGCGGCCACGGTTCGCATAGCTGCCGGGGCAAACAGATCTGCGCGAAATGTGCTTCCCACGACCACTCCGCTGAAAACTGTGATGTTGAACCCCACCTTTACACTGTCAGTGCAGCCATCCGGCTTACTCACGGTCTTGCCCAGCCCGGAAAAAAAAAAGGAAATAGTAATACTAACAGTAAAAGAAAAGATATCATTCAGAGAAGCATGGAAATGACTCTCGTTGGGACAAAACCCAACCTACTCTGCTGTGGTGCAACAGGGCACAGCATCACAGCGGCCTTCGGCTCCTGCACAGCTCACACACACTGAGCCTCCAGCAGGGCCATCCGTGTCCCTGGTGGCCGCAGCTAGTTCTGCACCACCATCCACAAAACAGGTCGCGCGGACCTCCAGGTCAGGCCGCCCCAAGGCCCCTCCCCATACGGAGAGGCCCAAAACGAAGACAACCGTGCGTTCAGCACATTCGTCCAGCGTATCAGAGGATACGATGGACACAACTCCTCCGCTGCAGCGGCGGATCTATCGAGCGAAAAAAAGGAATAAAACCCCAATAACTGGTCCAAAAGGCCCACCAACTTAGGGTTTTAAACTTATCCTCAACTAGTCTTAACAATGGCATTTCTAGTTCACTGGAATTGTCGTGGACTTTTAAAGAACTATATTGATATCTCAATATTTTAAATTCATTCTCCTCAGTAGCAATGTGTCTCCTGGAGACTAACGTAGGACCACAGAAAAAAAACATTCTTAAAAAGTATCAAGTCTTTCGCTGTGACCGACAGAACTCAAGCAGGCTCTCTCGAGGCGCTGCTATTGTAGTCCAGGGTGGTATTGCTACATGGAAAATTGACCTGAAATCCTCATATGAGGCAGTTGCTGTGACCGTCAAAACCATAGCAATATGCTCCATATACATTGAACCCCACCTAATCGTCACACTTCACGATTTAGAAATGCTTTTAATACAACTACTGGAGCCGTATCTTTTAGTTGGGGATTTTAATGCTCACTCCTCCTTTTGGGGAATTCTGGAAGATTTTATTCTCTGCAACAATGTATGCCTGCTGAACACGGGAAAGCACACTTACTGTTCTTTAAGCAGTGGGAAAATGAGCTGCCTGGATTTATCTTTTTGCTCCCCTTGTGTTTTTAACGATTTTAAATGGGATGTCATTGACAACCCGTATGGCAGCGATCATCTCACTGTTTTAATCAGTTTATTACCCCACCAGAAATCATCCCAACAAGGCCGCGTCGTTGGAAACTTCATTTGGCAGACTGGGAGCTTTTTAGGGAAGGAGCCACATTGGAAAAAATTGTTTTAGAAAATCTGAGCATTGATGAAATAAATAAGCAGTTCGTGAATTGTATCATAAGTGGTGCGACAAAACCACAAAGTGCGGTGGACAAAAGACTGCAAGGAAGCCAAAAAGCTACAAAACAGAGCCTGGGGTAAATTTCGTAGGTACCCAACGCAAGAGAACCTCGTGCATTTTAAAAAAGCAAGAACCAAAGCTAGGTGCGTCCGTCGCAATGCAGAGAAAACCTCATGGAAAAGTTATGTTTCTTCTATAAACAGTCAAACGACATAAAAAAAATGTGGGAACAGGTTAAAAAATTAAACGGCACCTTTTCACCTTTCATAATTCCTTTCTTGACAACACCTGGCACACAAACAGGCATAAGGGAACAGGCAGACATTTTGGGGGAACACTTCGCTGCAGTTTCCAGTTCGTCTCACTATACGCAGTCATTCCTGAAATACAATAATATAGCCGAAAAACAAAGACTTCCTACAAGTGGAGGTGCAAACCAAGAATACAACAATTTAATTGTTGTATTCCTCCAAGAAATCAATAGAGTACTGTCTGCCGGCAAAAAAACTGCTCCAGGACCCGACCAGATACACTACCAAATGCTTGGCCATCTTTCCCAGCCTGCCGTAGAGGCACTCCTGATTTTCTTTAACAAAATATCCATAGAAGGAAAAATACCTCAGGAGTGGAAAGAGCTGTTATAGTGCCATTCCTGAAACCTAGAAAACCAACTTCCCCTGATAGCTATAGGCCAATAGCATTCACAAGCTGTCTCGCAAAATCTTTCGAAAGTGTCCTAAATATAAGACTAACCTTAGTCCTTGAATCCCACAAACTTCTCAACGTCCATCAATGCAGTTTTAAAAAGGCATGCTCACCAACAGACCATCTTGTTCGTCTCGAAAACACAATTAGAGAAGTATTTATACACAAACAGGAGTGTCTCGCCGTCTTCTTCGATGTGGAGAAAGCATATGACACAACTTGGAGGTTTGGGATGCTCCGCGACCTAGGAGACCTAGGTATCCGCAGAAGGATGTTAAACTGCCTCAGTGACTTCCTTTCAAACCGTTCTTTCCACGTATGTCTAGGCTCAACGCTCTCAAGAACATTTAACTCTCACGGAAACACTGGGGCTCCGATAGGACATGTCTGTTACAAATTTACCGCTCGGTAGTACACGCTACCTTAGATTATGGTTGCATAGTTTATGGATCAGCGAGACCATCGTACCTTAAGCGACTGAATCCAGTACATAATTTCGGCTTGCGTCTTTCCACTGGTGCATACAGAATGTCACCCATAAACAGTCTGTATGTAGAAACTAATGAACCATCACTTGAAGACAGAAGAGCGATGCTCACATGCTCGTACATTTTAATAATCCTTTCTCTATACAAACATTTGTTATCCCATCGCTACAAAGTGCCCATCTAGAATACTCTTTAACATTAATAAACCGCAAGCTACTAGGCCACTGATCTTGCGATTCGAAGAGATATGCCGGAACCTCGACGTATTAGACAGGTTGCCAAGCATGGCTCGAAGGCGGGGTCCACTGCCACCGTGGTATAATCTCCCTGAAATCTGTGACGTCAGTCTCGCACAGTTTCGCAAAAAACAAATTCCGGAAGAAGCTATAATGCAAGAATTTCTTACACTTGAGGAAAAATACAGTACTTGCACAGCTTATTATACAGATGGGTCAAGAACAGATGCTTATGTTGGAAGCGTAGTGGTACAAGGAAATTGGAATAAAATTATAAGACTTCCACAGTGTGCATCTATCTTCACTGCCGAATGCTATGCCATCTGTGTAGCCATCGAAAAAATAGTAAAGGAGAACCTTGCCAACAGTATTATTTACACAGACTCGCTAAGTGTGCTTACAGCCCTTCATTCTGGAAATGCATGAACTCCGCTGCTTGGTGACCTCATACACAACATGAGAACAGCCATAGCAAAAGGACAAAACATTAGACTCTGCTGGGTAACTAGTCACGCTGGCATAAAAGTCAACGAAAGAGCAGATTTGTGCGCTGCTCAAGCTTGTGGCAAGCAGATTAAAAAATAAATATCCCCTATAAAGATTGCATAAAATTTATACATTTAACTGCAAGGAAATAATGGCAGTCCGCTTGGAACAACAAAATAAATAACGAACTACACCTAATAAAACCAGTTTTAGGCCAATGGAAGCCATCTGTGCATCAAAAACGTTCCAAAGAAATTCTTATGTGCCGTCTCTGTATAAGCCACACAAACATTACACACAACTTTCTGCTTACGAAAAAAGACAAACCAGTTTGTACATGCAGAGATTAACTTGCAGTTAATCACATTTTGTTTTCATGCTCGCAACTGGAAAAGCAAAGGAAAGCGTGCTTTTCTCCATTCTATAACCAGTGTATCCCTTTTCACCCAGCACTGCTCTTAAGTGAAAATGCAATTTTCGACATGTCCTGCGTTTTTAGAATTTTAACAGAAGTTGATGTTCTTAAAAAGATGTAAAACATGCCCCAGTGCTTCGCCGATGCACCTCAGCCACTTTCTCATTCCGGCGAAAAGGGCTGAGGTATTGTATTGATTGGTTGGGGGCCTCCAGTCCTTGCACAGCCAAGGACGGCTAATGAGGTTTCCCGACCTCCTTTGAAACTTTTAATATTAGCTATTTATCAATATTGTTTTTCTCTCAGTACTAGGTAGAAGGAATAACTTTTTTCAGCTTTCCACACCGCCAAATTTTATATCTCTGTAAAAATCTCCAGAAAACAATTTTTTATACCTTTAGCTTGGCGCATGATAGCCTTAGTTGCTTATGCGCCATTAAACCCAACACAACAACAGCAACAACAGCAATTGCACGCATCACGCAACAAGGCATGCCTGCCACAGATTTTATCGAGCAAAGCAGACCTTACAGTGCAACCCGCTTATTTCCTAGGGAAACCTTCTACGTTGACTTTCCTCGCCCCATCTTTGACAAGGGAGGAACGTTCACTCTTCTGTCACAAAACATGACCAAGCCCAATGTGCGCAGGCTCAGCTTTGAATTTACAGGTGAGCCGGCCATTTTTGGAACTAAATGGTGGGTAAATTTTTTCCTGTAGTGCACAGGTGAACAGGCATGGTTATAGTTTTCACTTGCTATGAATCATCACATGCAAATTTAAGTGTGCCGCACCACCAATTTAGAACCATCTAGTGTTTTAATGCAATAGCGCCAAAGGCCCCATTCTCCAGAAAATCCAGTGTAGGCGTTGTCGGCGTCTGCACTGTGAGCAATAAATTTGGCATGGTTCTGGTGGGTGGTCTCCAGAGGGCAACCTAGGAGGCAGGTGGGCCACCTAGGTCACGTGACCTTGCGGCGTCATCACAACCTGCCCATTGTGGCAGTTTAAATTAATGATTGGTCGCTCTGGAAGAGCAACGTAGCTGGGACGCACAAGGCCCACCACTGGGAGCACCTGCCATCGCAAGACAATGGCGCACCACTTATCCGCTGCACCACTGCGCCAGGAGGGGTGCGAGGAGTCTGCGCGATCCCTGAATGTAAAGTAGAGAACGACCTTCTGCACATAAGGGAATTAGCTCATTATGCTATCACGTCATACCCTTAACACGGAGCTTAAGAGTGCCCTACAATTTTTTTTTTTCCTCATTCGTATTTTTTTTATGGCATTTCACTTAGCTTCAACACTACTTACAGGATCACTGAATACAACAGATCTTGATGAGCTTGTTGGTACTTAACTAGCTGGTCTGTTAATTGTGCTAGTTGTGTCAAACTTGTTTTAAAGCTGCACAACTGCTGGCCTGTCATTAGCTGAAGTCTTGTAGACAGTTCTGAGTGACCATCTTGAACACACAGATATTAGCGTCGCTGCCATAGAATTACTTAAGCAAGTAATGATGAAGTGTTACTCAACACGCTTGTGAAAACAATACCAAAAGTTGCAAAGAAAGCAACAGGCACGTGCTGGTTTTGCATTCTGTGGTTTAGAAAAACTTTTCTGAGCCATATTTACTTTTTGGCATCACTCTTTGTTCAACATTTATTGCAAGCCTTTGCAGTCATATGGTTGTGCTCGGGTGGATGTCAGTGAGTAATTACTCCCTTATTACAAATCTGCTCCACCTTGGGGGATTCCCTGAAAACATTTGGCCATTATTGAGGTATGGTTGGAAAGAAGTATTTGAGGCCGCGGAAGGCGTTGCGAAATTTTACGCTTTTCATTGCAGGTTTTACTAATGAGAGGTAATTGATCGAGGAATTTCTTTTAGATGGGAGATAATTTAGAATATTATCTCGTATTCATAAAATTTCTTTGGTAATTTCCTCTCATCAACAAAACCTGTAAAAGAGAGAAGAGTTCTGTTCTCTTATACCTTCTGTGGCCACTGCTGGCTTTTTTCTAATAAGTCTTTGCAAAGTTTGTTAAAAATTGCCAGGACATATCTTTGTGTGACATATGCCTGAATCTATGAAATAAGAGCTGTGGGCAGCCAGAAGGAGTTTCTTGACACCCCTTGATGCTAGAAATAGGAGAGAGCGATAGAAGCACATCTCAGCTGCACGTTGTGGTGATCATGGCCTCGCTTGCACTTTGGGTGCAGGTCCCAGTCACATGGGGCTGATCATCTCCCCGTGGAAAAGTGTGCGCCTGTCTGGCTGGTCCTTCACTCCTGGACAGCCACGTAAGGGTGTTGGCTGGAAGAACAGGGACACGCACTTTGTCTACCTCTCACAGGGTGTCGACATGGGACCCTGGCACTTTTGGCTTGAACTGCAGGTGAGTCTGACCAGCTTGTCATATGTTGGTACAGTGTGGTATGCAGGGGCAAACTTGGTGTGGGGGGAGCTTTCATGCTTAGGGGAGGGCAATTAAATTTTCCTGGGAAATGCAAAATGGCCTTCTTTTCTTTGACGAAGAAAGCCAAGGAAATGCATTGTGCAAATAGGGTCGTCCTTCCATATGTTGCTTATAAATCTTGCCCCTATAGTATGTAGCATCTGGTACCAGTGGCATTCTGTCATAAGGTTCGAATCCCGGCTGCAGTGGCCACATTTTGATGGAGGAGAAATGCAAGTGTGTGTGTGTGTGCAGTGCAACATTAGTGCCCAAGAAGCGTAAAGGATTGGGCAAGTTGGTCAGACATGCTTAACGGAATAATGGCGCAGATCAAGTGACAGGACAGCAGGAGAGTGTGTTTGTGCTCTCCTGCTGTCCTGTCACTTGATCTGCGCCACTATTCCGTTAATTAGTGCTCAGTCAGGATCCTCGGGTGGTAGAAGCAAGCTCTCCGCTACGGTATTTCTCATAGTCAAAGCGCAGTGTTGGGGAGTTGTGTACTCGTACGCTGTGCTTTTACTAGAAAGCACTTGTGTTGCATGTGATTCCACACAGCTACCTCCTGGCTACCCGGAAAAGAAGTTGGCTGTGGACATTGCCTTTCACACATACCGCCTCCAACGCTATGAGCACAAGCAGCCAGCCTTTGTGAAGTTCCTGGACGAATTGCCCGAATGGATACACGCCACTGCCTGGACATCGAGCACGGACCTTTACGTGTTCTGAAGCAAAACACCTCGCTCGCACACTGTGGGCATTTTATAGCTCTGAGATTTCTTCAATGCAAGAAGGCTGCAAAGAACCAAATCCGTTAACGCTTGTCCATGGTACTTTTTTTTTTTCTTTCGAGTGGCTTTGTAAAATGTGGATCGGTTGAGCTCAGCTCCAGCTTAATTTGGAACAAGTACAAGTATGGTTTCTGGTGTTTCCCAGTTCTTTCGTTCTGAAGTGCAACGACCCTAAGTGGAGATGAAGGCCTCTCCTTGTGAATTTTGCTTGTACAAAGCTCTCACAAAAAGGCATTCATCAAGCCTGGAGATTTTTCAATTCGTCTGTCACCATAGCATCCTTAGCTAACAGATGACCTGTATTGCACCAGTGTGTTGATGAAAATATACGCTAATAGTTCACAGGTCTGTACAAAGAGTGAAGTTAGTGTATGCAGTAGTACCTTGCTCTTTGGCACGAATAGAAAGTGCAACTGACAAGATGGTTTGCCACGTGAAGGGTTCGGAAGCACCAGATGCAACAGACATGTGTTGAAGGAGAGGTCTATTGGAAATGTCTGTCCATACTGGGAATTGTTAGTGTGTTCCATTTGCCACAGGGGTTGCATTGTGCCCTCTGTCTAGTAGATTGTGCTGTTGAGCTGTGCTGTTACCATACGGGACCATGCCACGTATTCTTTTGTTAAAAGTGTAGGCATCTCTTTGCCAACATAACCATAGCACTGAACTTCACCTGTCCTGTTTGTTTTCTCACATAATACTGCACAATATTTTTTTAAAGAACATTAATGTGTCACTGCTTCCTGCATCACTGTTTTCAGTTGTTTTGCCAAGCCGTTATGAGCATATATATATATATATAGACACACACATACTTAAGGCTGAACAAAGGTTGTGTAGGCTTGTGGGTGAGCACTTAAGTGCTGTCAAGGGCATTTATAAGTGTGCACGTGATGCCAAACTGTATGCGCACCTCTTGTGTGTGTGGAGGGGGGGAGTAGTGTCTTGAAAACCTGCTGTCAGGCCATGCAGTTTTTATTTTGGGAATGAGTGCCACAAGAGCAGCGGGTTCGTGTGTGTTTGGTACCGACCATAGCGACTGCAGACAGACTTTTTTGTGACTAACGGCTAGCAAATGAGTTTGACAAAAAAACACTGCAGTGAGGTTTCCTTGAGGTGAAGTCAGCACTGCTAAACATCACAGCGAGGAATACACTAGCCCAGCAACAAGTGTCACTCAGCTTACCTGCATTGATGAACTTAAAAGGGATTCGTTAAATTAGCACATGCACTGCCACCATGTAGTGTTACTACGATATGAGCAACTTTTCACCACTGGAGAAAAACCATTATTGCTATAGGCTCAGGCTGCACAGGATCCTGTGAGGTCATTGCAAGGATCTGCATAATAAGCCCACATTTGTATATGTATGCCGTTTGCATGTATGCCTCGGTACATGCATCGAATGTTACAACATTCAAGGAGCCCCGCATTCAGTGCAGAAATTTGCCATAACCTTGTTGCCAGTGTTGCTCGTACTTTTTTCAAGCTGCAATTTATTCTGCATGACCTGCTGTTTAAAACTCTTTTGCTTTGTGTGAAAGTTGTTGAAACATGTCAGTATACCTTTGGATGAACTTAGTAAGTTCCATTTTAATTCTCTATGTAGTGAGACCACGTTAGGTTACAGGGAGGCTTGTGGGATGAAGACAGCATTTTGAGACTGTTTGATGGCCACTTTTCTCGAATTACATTAAATATGCTCTCTTTTGAGGGAGGCACGGTTTTGATGTTTTTGCTAGTCTATACCCGAGTAGTGCATTAGAGCAGGCTATTAATAGCACAGGGTAGGAGCTGCAGTTATATACTCCCTAAAATTTTCACAGATGTAGCTGGTGTCTTAATGCTGCAGGGATGTGGCCAGCTTGTGAACATTCCTAGAGTGGCGAGAAAGGTGCATCCCAGCGTTTCTCACTGAGTGCTTTGTTCTGTTTCATACTGGGACAGACGTCGTAGCCATTGTACACTGTTCTGCTCGTGCCTTGAATGTGGGTAAGCATGAGCGCCATGCTTGTCAATTTATAGCCGCATTCTAGTCCATCATGCCTCATGAACCTTCAACTGTTTGGCTGAACATTTTTTGGGGGCACTATGCAACATATCAGAGTGTGCAGATTTGGTTGTGTATTGTTCACCAGTGTGTATATTTTCTGCATTATTTGTGGCCTAGTCGCGTTGTTGGTTGCAAAGCAAACTATGATTCCTTTGTGCAAGGAAAGCTTTTGCCCATTGTTCATCATCATGCATCAGTCAGAGAAAACAAACATCAATTCAAAGTTGGATGTGCTCTTGTCGTGGACCAAGGTTGTTTAGATGTTTTGTATTTACAGTTCACCATATTTATCAGGTGCTGACAGGTGAGCCTCCTGTCACAGACTTGCACTTTACTGCCGTGTACTGAAGCTTTTGTGAGGTGGAAGTGGGCAAAGCTTGCTGTCGGCACTGCTTCAGTTATTGCACAAGTGTGGATGCCATTACTGAATCTTTACTGGCACCCTTGACACCAAATTTTTGGTACATATTTTTCTCTTTGGAGTGATGCACTGGACAATGGCATACATGAGTCGGGATGTTGAATTCACCTATGGCAGCTGAATAATTTATAACTGAATTTTTTCTCGTGTCGTTTTGGTTTCAAGGGCTGAACGGCAGCTGTGACATACAAGACGCGTTCAGGTCTCATGAGGCGCACAAAAAATATGCGATATAATCATTGCAGTGTAAGAGTTGATGTGAATTAAAATGAAGAAAGCAGCTAGCATATTGGAGTTTTTGTAAACCTCATGTGTCCTAAATGCATCTTGTACAGGTGCAGCCAAAAATAAACGGAGTGCGCTATTGCCTTCAAACATTTTTCACTCGCTTTCTAATTGAGACTGGCAACTGTGGTATTTGCAGGCTAGTAGTAGACGATAGTTCGCTTTCTCATGAACAAATAATGTTTGCTCATGTCCTGTAGGAAAGGTGAGATAGCAATTATAACGGAGTGGAGTGCTCTGTTTAATTATGTCCGCGCCTGTGCATTACAACCATCATTTGGCTGTTGAAACCCAAACCGAAGCAGCATGAGAGAAAAAAAATTCAAATATAAATTATTTACCCCTTGTTGGCACAATCCACATGGCTGTCTATGTTCTCTATTATGCTGCGCATAATTCCAAAGAGAGAAAAAAAAACAATGCAAATGTGGCGTCCTTTAAGGGTGCACTGGAGACAACTCAATCTAGTTTCTATTCTCAGTAAAAATCACTTGGTTCTTTGTGGCTACACTGATGTATCTTCAGCACCAAAATATGCTTTTATTGCTGGAAACTAGCATATAAGTACGGAACATTTTTATTGGGCCATTAGATTTGAACACGTGGTATTGGTAATGAAAAACTCTAGGATCACCAGTTAGAAGTGAGTGGTGGTGTACATTAGCCAGAGAGATCTACAGAAAAACACACAAAAAAAGAAAAGCATCGATGATGTTAGTTGTGAAAACAGCCACCGACAGCATTACCTGCATTTTGTTTTTTGGCCTGTTCTAGCGTATACGTACTCCGTTTTCACTTAAATCTTTGTCAATTGGTGCAGGCCTTTAGTCTGTCCTCGGCGTACCTTTAATTAAACAGAGGTGTGCTGCTCGACTTGTACAGTGAAACTCCCTTTAATCATTGTAAGCTTTTGTAATAAGCTAAAGAACCTATGTTGACTGTATGTATGAATCTGGAAACAAGGCGAGGCTCTTGGACTGAGGGCCCGCTGTAGGTAAGCAGCAATCCGTTCGCACCTTAACTGGTGTGGCATGTGCACTACAAGCACCCATAGCCATTGAAAATAATATGGTTGTGATTAGCACCTTACAGAACTAAATTTCCACCTGTAATACATGTAATGCTTACCCAGTCATTGGCTCATATAGGTGCTTGGTTGTTTCAGTGTTGACAGCAAGGTTGCCGAGCCGGTTGGTCTTCTCTCTTGTATGACGTGTTTGGTTAAAAAAAGAAATTCAGCGCGTGAAGTTTCTTCAGCAAATATCTAAAGCTTGAGTGTTTCACTTTTTTGAGGAAGTGAATACTGCCAGTGCCCCATTTGGGGCCGTTGCTGGTTGCTTTCCCAACCAAACACGCCATACTAGTCAGAGAGGCAATCCTGGCACAGCCCCCACAAACATTGTGTGCTTCAGTGTTCAACAGGTTGTCTAAGATGCAACTACAAAAAAAAGAAATCTGTGATCCACTAAGAGATATATAAGAGTTGTGATAGCATGTTGTTTGTATTGCTGTGTCTGTGACATAGTTTTGGAATTGCATTGTACAATGGCGTCGTGCCTTGTATGCCTCTGTTGCAGTGCAGATTTTGCTTGCCCTAGAAATTGCCATCAGCGTCGGGTGTAGTGCTCTCGTTCTAGAGTTGCCTAGAGGCCTGTGTAATGCATTTTTTGGCCTCGTTTAAATTACACTGGCTGCTGTAGCGCATTTTAATTCTTTGCCTGCATAGACTGACGTAACCATCAGATGTGGGCTGAATGAATGACAACAGCAGGCGAAGAGAAAGGCACATTTGCCCTGCATCTATTGTAGCCAGTTTGTGATGAACAGTTAACCTGATGTGCAATGTTTGCGCTGGTTTGAAGTTTTAATTACCAAAGCAAAGAAGCTGGTGAAAAATAAAGGCTTTTTTTTTTAGATGGGACACAAATTCAATGTCTTGTGGCGAGCACAAGAGGTACTTGGGAAAAGATGTTTCTTAGCCTGCAGTGGTGGATCTGACGTTCGGGTACTGATCCCCCGGTCGTGGGATTGAATCCCGGTAAAGGCGGCTGCACGCTGATGGAGATGAAATGTAAAACCACCCGAGTGCTGTGCGACATCAGCGCACCCTAAAGAACCTCATGTGGTCTAATTAATCCGGAGCTCTCTACTACGGTCTCTCTCATAGCCCGGGGGTCACTTTGGAAAACCGCGCATACCATACTGTAAAGAGATTTATTTCACTGTTGCTACATTGTGACTATGACTGCAGCAGCATATCAACAAAGTGGAAGTCATTGGTTGCCAAGAGAATGCGCATACAGAATGATAAGTTATCACATCACAAATGCAAATGCATCTCTAACTGAAAAATTGCATTGCGGCACATCTACTACAGATTACTGTATTTACTCGCGTAATTTGTGCTTTTTTTTCAAGTTAAGGTTTAAAAAAAGTGCACAAATTTTGTGAACATGTCCTAAAAAGCTACAAAAGTCGAAATGTGCAATACAGTTGAGCCCACTTATAATGAACCTGACAGTCATGCATGTTAAGTTCATTGTATCAGAGGTTCGTAGTAAGTGGTCTTCTCACATCACAGCCAAAAATACAAAGAGAGTGTGTCAGTTTTGCGTGTCTGTTTATTCAAACTAGACTATTATGGCAGTTTCCAAGCGCTCCAGAGCAGTAACATCTTGCCAATAGTGCTGCTACCCACAAGCTGCTTTAGGGACACAATACATACTATCACACTAATCGGGGTGGAAGCCTCCACTGCAGCTTGTGGTAGGTCAGCCTTTATAGTCTTTATCAGATTCCTGGCAACTATAGTGTGCTCTACTTCACGTATTAACAGTGTATGGCTCTATGATATAGGTGCCGTAATCAGTACCAATGAAGTGATCTCTGGAAAGATCAGATTGTGCTATCTGTGTATCGATGACTTGTTGCCACAAATCTACATGCGTCTGATAATGTGGATGTTCTGCATAATTCTGGGCTCACAAACACTGCCTTATGGAAGCAATTCTTGATGCACTGCGCACTCGGTTCCATCCACACAAAATTTTTCCCACGGCGGGGAACAGAGTTACCCCAACTGGGATGTTGGCACCTGATCTCTCGATTGCTATTTGTATGCACTGGCGACACGGCATCAATAGGAAACCTAGAGCATACAATTTTGCCGATGTCTAGGGGCTGGTCTGGCTCGTCGCGTTCGGTCACTGCCACATGGTTGTCAAGCACAAACAAGACCTTCGCAATTTTCTAAAGCCACTAGAACAAGTCGCCTCTCATCCCCCTAAGTTCATGCCTAGTGGTATATTCGTCTAAAAAAACCGCACATTGTACAGTCTTTATGCATCAATAGGAAACCTAGAGCATACAATTTTGCCGATGTCTTGGGGCTGGTCTGGCTCGTCGCGTTCGGTCACTGCCACATGGTTGTCAAGCACAAACAAGACCTTCGCAATTTTCTAAAGCCTCTAGAACAAGTCGCCTCTCATCCCCCTAAGTTCATGCCTAGTGGTATATTCGTCTAAAAAAACCGCACATTGTACAGTCTTTATGCATCAATAGGAAACCTAGAGCATACAATTTTGCCGATGTCTTGGGGCTGGTCTGGCTCGTCGCGTTCGGTCACTGCCACATGGTTGTCAAGCACAAACAAGACCTTCGCAATTTTCTAAAGCCTCTAGAACAAGTCGCCTCTCATCCCCCTAAGTTCATGCCTAGTGGTATATTCGTCTAAAAAAACCGCACATTGTACAGTCTTTATGCATCAATAGGAAACCTAGAGCATACAATTTTGCCGATGTCTTGGGGCTGGTCTGGCTCGTCGCGTTCGGTCACTGCCACATGGTTGTCAAGCACAAACAAGACCTTCGCAATTTTCTAAAGCCTCTAGAACAAGTCGCCTCTCATCCCCCTAAGTTCATGCCTAGTGGTATATTCGTCTAAAAAAACCGCACATTGTACAGTCTTTATGTTGTGCCTGTAGCACACCTGAACGTAGCTTCCAAACCAGTGCACCTTGCTGGACACGAAGCTTACTGCACTTCTCGCCAGCCCTAGGCACCGCCTTTCAATGCATGCATTAGCGACGGCAGTGTTTGGCAAAAAAGTTCAAGCCTTTTGGGTGGTCACATTATTTCCTTGGAGGTGCTTGTCACTCTACACTCCTGCAAGAAACTGGGTTGTTCAACTCTGAGGCCAGAGTTCACAGCACCTCCTTGTTCACTATAACAAAGTTGTGTGGCCACACTGGTTGATATTTCTGGAACCCTCTATTACGGCATCCCCTTGGGACATTAAAACCCCCATAAGCGAAACAAAACAAAACTTGTTCGCTATAGCTGAGGTGCGTTGCATGTTATATTATTCATAGGACGATGGCACGGCCCTCATTCTAGGTTAGCGAGTATTCGTTATAACTGCGGCCGTTACTAGTGGGCTCGACTGTATATAGTACTACCGTATATTGGTGCCTATGCATCAACCCTCTAACTCGCACCCCTCGCTGGCCAAAAAAAAAAAAACTAGACTCCAAATACGTTATGCACTTCCTCTACAGTCGCGAAGGCAACAGTGTCACGGGTGAGTGCGAGATACCACGTCAAGAAAGGAAATAAAGCAAGAAAACTGTGGCAGTAGTCATTTACACGGAGACAGAAGAAAACCAGATGGCACAAGTGCGCAGCTCCTGGGACCGCAAATTCATCTGAAACCACAGCCGTGAAGATACATGGGCGCAACGCACCCGCGGGGCGAGGAGGACTATATGCGATGACTCCCCCTCCGTGCAGCAGCCCCGGGAGAGACAAGTGGACTAGAGTTTTGACGCCGGTGTAGGAAACGCGCACTGAGGCTGCCCTCATAGGCCGATGCACCCAGGCCATTGAGACGCTCAATTGGCTATGTTCCGTAGGGCCCTACCGAGGGCACCTCTAGCAATGGTCAGAGGCAAATGAAGATAACAGGCAGTAAAACGATGCCCTTGCGTGCGGCCCGGCTGGCTATTGGCAAACCGAACGCCAAACGGTTTGGTAGTTTCAGATTTCGGCACGCGTGCAACTGTTCGACCATGATAGTGACTGCCAGCACGAGTGAGCAAGGTAAACTGCGCGCTGTTCATCCCCTCGCCACTTGCACCTTTCGCAGCTGCACATGGCAATGCAGCCGCACCAATCTTCCCAAGCCTGCCTTGCACACACTTGCGAGGATATGCTGGTAGTCTGGTGCAGCAGGGAGCGCAAAATGTGCAAGTAAAAGCTCTCTTCTTCATAAACCCAACTAATAAACTAGGCAAATTACACGAGGGTACAAATTATGCGAGTAAATGCAGTGCGTTTGATGTCTTTCAAATGATGGCCGCTACCACTGCCCTGCCTGGCATTGCATAGCTGGAGTGGAAGTCATGTTCTGCAGCATCGCCCAATAGAAGGTTGGAGCATGGGGATGTTGGCCTGAGCATGGCCACAGCAGAGTGGTGCTGGTCGTCGTCGTCCTTTGCCACCTCTACATTCTTTGAGCCACATCAGCTTTCTTACAGCCCTGTTTCATCTTTCTCATTCTCATTAATTTTTGTCATTGCTTTTTTTCATTTTTTTATTTTTCATTCATTCTTCTAATTAGAAAAATTGTGCTGAAGTTGTGCCACTACGACTGTTACTCTTTGGAATGGATGTTATAACTTGTCGTGTTGCAACCACCGCTGCAAAGCCCAACAAGCGTAGCTGTTTCTGTCTGCACGCTATCAGATAACTGGCGCCTGTTGACATTTTAGCTCCCAAGTAGCAAGTGCTTTGCACATTTTGAAGAAGCTAGTTGGTCAAACTGATCAGCTCCATTAATGGTTAGTGTCAGACACAAAGGAGGTGTACCTGCACTAACCTGTAGTCATCTTGACGCAAATTTCAATCCAAACCAGAGGCAAAATGTCAATGAGTTATGTGTTTACGCTGATGAAGTTTTGTTTTAAGATTGCGCTTTATTCTTGCCAACACGGTAGGTCAGGACCCACAAGGTTCAACACACTCTGGTGGCACGGGGTGCTTCCTTTCAGTTGTTGCCACAAGGTGAAGGTAGCCAGGGCGCAGACTTATAAATAAGACTGTGGCTGACACAGTCTTGTGCGAAAGATGCGACAGGAGGCTCCTCATTTCGTCCAGCTCACTTTGGGAATGTCGTAATGCTCCGTCAGAGAGTCCAAGTGCCGATTGAAATCCTGAAATAATGTCAAGCAGTTTAAATACCCACTAAACACTGCTGAACATGGAGTGCATGCACAAGGAGTGCATCACAAGGAGTGCATGCAGTCTTTCCAATAATTTTAACTCTGCATTTAACCCACAACAAGATACACTAGGTAAAAACGAGAGCAAAGCAGTGTTTTTAATCTCGTTAACAACTATAGATGGGCAAATGTGACAGCAGATCATAGAGCATCAAAACATAAGGGTTGGGAGGGGGTGCAGAATAGCTCGATATTACAATGCCCCAAAAAGACAGCTTAATAACTTGTTATTCCCATATTTTTAATGAAGTAGAGAAAATTTGGTGTCTGTCATCGGACCCACTTGTGTGCACCAACAGAGCCCATGTCTGCAGTAACGTACACAGCATGGCAAAGGCCATTAAGCAAGCGCAATCTAGATTTAGATTTTCAAAAGAGGGGCGTATGTTGCAGGCATACTAATGTTCCCACTTCAAGCTGCCAAACAATTCACCCTCACCTTGCCACCTGCTAGTCATCCCAGATAGCTGGTAGTGTGTTTACCCTAGTCGGGCAAGGGTTCAAGGTGTGTCCCAGACTGAAATAAACTTTCTTTTAAGAACTACAAAACTTCTGAAATAGCCGTGTAGCATTTTTGTGTTGCCATATGACCGCATTCACGAGGATGTTAATAAGTAATTAGTCCCAGATTTAAAATGTGCTCCATTTAAGAAATTCCCCTTCATATACATCGAGCAGTTCTCTTTCAATCCGGCTGAATTCCAGGAAAAAAGATTTTTGAGGCATGGCAAATTCTAAACAGTGGGCTATTTGGGGTCTCTTTTAACGCTCTGAAACTTACAATGTTAATCTTTACAACACATTTAAAAAATACGTAACATTTTAACGAGCCTGCATTAAGGAGCCTGTGTTGCACGAAAAATCCCCAAAGAAGCAACCCAGGTGGGCCACGTAACCTGGTGGTGTCATCACAACCTGCCCACCGGACTGTGAGCAGACTGCACCATGGCATGCATGTAGCACTTAATGATCGGTCGCACTAGCCCTGCTGGCGGCAACACCTGCCATCACAGGGCAGTGCGCCAGGAGTGGCAGGAAGACTCCCCGGGATTTATTGATGTTAGGGGGAGAATCTCGTCATACCCTTAAGGCGGAGCTTAAATGCCCCGATTTTTTTCGCAGTAACTACACACAATGCTGCCTTGCTTTTGATTACATATTTATTTATTTATTCACAATATCTCACAAGCTCTTGTTCAGAGCATTGAGGTTGCAGCAAAAGTATAGAGAGACAGCATGAAGAGAAAAGAAGAACAGTACAACACAAGAATACATCTGAGAATACACGCAGAAACAACTAAAAAAAGGAGACTGCACAAGAACTAAATGAAAGTGAAAGGAGGACTTAATCAACCATAACCATATGTAACATCAGTAAGTGATAAAGTCTGGAAGATGATTTGAAAATGACATGGCCCAAGAAAGCAAAGTAGTATAGATGCGTGTAAAACTGAGTTGATTATGTAGCCATTGGGATGTGTGTGATGGCGCACTGAATGGTAGCGCACACGAAGCAGTGCTACGAACATATCTGTGCAGTAAGCAAAGAAGATAGACTGAATGATGAAGATCTAATCATTCAATAAAAATGTGATTTATTTGCATTATACTTGCGTGATAATCATAGTTCCTGGATGTGAATCCTGCAACTCGCTTCTGAATGGCTTCAATCATGCTAAATTTGTAAAGTTGGTGAGGGCTCCAGACAGATGATGCAAAATTAAACTGAGGGCAGAAAAAAAACTTGGGTAGGACAGTTTGCAGATTTTAATTACGTAAATTTCAACACAAAATATCGTAGTGTTCTAGCAGCCTTTGTGCAGACAGCTGTAATGCGAGAAGATTGATGTAAGACGAATGCTGCAATATGAACTTTTCCATTTTTCTTCAGCAGTGTTGGAAGTTATTCCAACTGTGCCAAATGGCAACATATATTAGGAAGTAAAGAGAACGACAACTTGCCTCCACTCTTTGCTTGTGAGTCTTTGATGCCTTTTCCATGATCCTCTCAATTTGCTGCACAGAGAACATGAGGCACAAATTTTAAGTTTATTATGTTCTGCTGTAAATAGTCAATGTATATTCTCTCTTACCAATGATGTTTCGTTGCAAACACATAAAATAACATTGTGAGAAACCGGATGACTTGCACTATGCACTAGGAGAAAAGTATGCTGCAAAAGCTTACAGATTCAGAAGCTCTAGAAATCTCGGGTCATGACGCGCAGAAAAGTTTTTGATGAGCACAGAGTACTAAGTGTTGTGACATTACAATGATTTATTAAGTTGTGCACCTATCGTGCTGAGAATGCTGACTGTACAGGATAAAGCACCTATCTGAAAGCTCATACTTTCCATTGGTTAACAGTGGACATCCCTTTTTCTTGCAAATGAATTTTGTGAATGAATGAATATCTCTCATGGGCTGAGAAGCAAGAAACATGCACATAAATAAGGGGAAGCTTAGCACCACAGCTGGTCTGGCCAGCTTGATCGGCCCTTGGTCCCATAAGTTGCAGAAGGCAAGGGGTAAAAAAAGGGGGGGGGGGGGGGGGGGGGGGCGTAGGCAGAGAACAGTGACATTGTGATTGACGTTAATGGTTTATTTGCATAGTTAGGCCAAATGCGAATTAGGTGCCACCCTGTCCTTTCTTATTATCGTTCCCTCCTTTCTTTCCCTACCTTTGTCCTTTTATTCCAGCTAGCTGCAGCTCACGTTTCCATGGAAGATGATGTGGCTAGCAACATCTTTTCCTTCCATTTTTATTTTTTTTAATTAATAAACAGCCACTAACAACATTAGGTGTGCTAGCAGATCGGTTTTCCCTTCGGTTCCAGTGTTCACGGAAGTCGTTCAGATAGCGATAATGGTGTCTATGTATGCGGAATGGGTCATTTTCTATATTCATAGATCCCTGGGTGTCTTCTGACTACTTCTGGCACAGTAGTGCAGCAGTCAAGCGATGCGCCACTGCACTTCTGTGGCAGGCACTGCCATCGGGTGGGCTTGGGTTGGGTTGCGATCCAGGCCGCTCTTCCCCAGCCGCCTGACACAGTGGGCAGGCTGCTCACCTGCCACAAAAGTGGCTTCAGACACACAATGGCTGAATGTGGGGAATGGCCACTAAGTGCTAGCGCACAAAACAAAACGCCAGCTAAACGGCAGAAATGAACACTCCATTTCAGGAAAGTTCCAAAAGTACAAATACATCAGATTTTATGCAGTGAAACTGGCTGTGCATACTTACTGGACTTGTAGGAGAATTTCTGAGTGTGCAGTTTAGTTTAGCAGTATTGGCAGTATGTTTCAATCAGTAACTGGTCATGAAACAGCCCAATCTTTCTGGTCGGCACTCGCCAACTCTCTGCACTGTTCTAGTTTGCAAGGATAGAGATGCGGGCTACTTGCTTCTTCACGGTAACAAAACGGCACAAATGACAAAGGAAGAGACACATAGCATTGCATGTGTTAATTGACTCTGCGTCTCTGTCTGTCACTTGCACTGTTTTGTACTGCTGTTCTGGTGCTGAATGTTCATCAGCCAAAAACTGCCTACAGTGCACAGCAGTCTGATGAAGCAGGCCATGTCCATGAACCTTTGAATATTTTCATGCAACCACAAAATGTACATTACCCGTTTTTCCTGCATCTTCAAGAACGCCTTCTCTGCCTTCGTCCTGTGTATCTCTCTGACAACTGGTTCCTTCTGCTGTCGCTCATCTGATGCTGCTGCGCTCACGTGCTCCAAAGCCTTTTTAGCCACATCCTTGTCTTTCTTCTTCCTCCTGAAAGAAGCATTGAAAAATTGTTATATATGTCCCTACGATTCGCATAACTGTTACACCTCCACAAGTGTATCGCTTTTAGTGACAGGTATAACTGCTTCGCCAGGCAAAATCACTGGCAAGGCATTCGGAGGTCTATAATTTCCGACCCCACAGTTTGTTTAGTTACCTGCCTCAAGCCTGCCGCCTTTGTTTTGTTCAAAAGAATTTGACCTCGACCGTTACCAGCGGCAAATGAAAATCGAAATTTCAGGTTTGCGATCGCACACCACAGAAAACGGCACAGTTCAATTTATTTTGAAGATATTAATACAATCCCGTTCCTGAAACGTTGGTTAACACAAACCTCGGCACACATTTTTTTGTCGATTAGGATCGTCCGGGGAAGCAGCCTGGCATCGTATGCATATCATACTGCTCGAACGCTACTCCTGTGCTGCGCTGTTTCTTTTTTATTTAACAAGACGCCAATACCCATATGCAGTGCGTACTGTACAGTACACAAGCAAGCACCGATGCCAGCAACAAAGCTTTGATAAGCCACAAATATGACCTCCGGCTTACTTCTTAATCCCAGATGAGCTCTTCAGCTTCAATGGCGCTTTCGTCACCATATCATAATCGGACATCGCTGGAGGTTCACACAAATGCAGCCAAACTTGCAAAGCTAAAGTACTGCAACGCCACAGCAAGCGAACAAACCACGACCAGCCAAGGCGGATTTATGGACCAGCTGCAGAAGCGCTTTGTTTGGCTATAGCTTGGCTGACACTTGACTGGCGGCGTGACTCTTGGCTCGGTTTTCACACGCTGCTCTGGTGATGTATTAGCAATAATTAAAAAATCAATAGTAACAAAAAATTGTGTCAGTCTGTTTAATTATACGGTAACATTCTCGATATTGTAGGGCCATTTTTTTCTTTCCTAAAGTACTCACCGGCCCATGATGCTTTGAGCTAGAACCAAGACCTACGGAACTAGAGACCTGACATTTGGCGGGATCCTATGGAACTGCGTGCGCCAACTTTCGTTAACTTTTTTGGCCGTTGAGGACGCTCAATTGACCTGTTCGTCTGTCGTGATCATCATCATCGTCTGCTTTCGACAAATGACTTCTCTCACTCATAACCTCCTTGCTCTCACTGCCTCCTTATGCATTTGTCATGTCTTATTATTTTGAAACCTAGTAATGAACGATGCAAATATGACATTTTATTCAAATCCTAGTGGTGAATATTTTGTTTGCGCGCATGCCAGGCGTGAAACTTTCTGGTATCTTTGCTAGGCAATGGATGAATAATGAATACTCATAATGTAGACAAATGACAAACTATTACATACTTGAAGTAAAATATTGACGCCATCTTGATCAACAGGTTAATTGTAGCGCCAAGCCGCCCGTAGCTGCTGTTCTCTAGCGGCAAAAGACATGAACTAGAACATGCGCGCTGGAGCAGTGCGAAATGTGAAGGTCTCTATACTTCCTTTCATACTTAGCTGTCTACGCAGCCAAGGCTACGGTGCCTGTTTGCGATCCTCGTCCGCATCATAATATAGTGCGTCAAAAATAAAAATTGAAATGAATTGACAAGCAAAGTGAACAGTAGTTGATATTATAGTAGACCGATGGAAGTGTTTTATTTTGCAAATAGATTGATATTTCTTTTATGTTTTCCAGAACCGAGTGACGCAGATTTTTCGTTTTCTCAGGCGCCGGCTGTATCAGGTTTTCGCAGTTGAGCCGGCAGGTCTGTCTGTTTGTGAAAATGGCGTCGCTGTCACCTGCTCGCTTTTTTTCTTCCCCCGATTCGACTTCGAAAACATCTCCTGTTCGCCTCTTTTCCAAGGTGAAGTCTCCAAACTTTTCTAAAGACTGCAAGGCGGTGATAGTTAATGTCTACGCAAGCATAAGGAAGCTCCACCCCGAGAAGACTGTGCGTGACGTTCTCGCAATTGTGGGCGAGATGACCGGAGTGAGCCCTCGGACAGTTGTGAGGTTTAAGAAAGAAGGTCTTTCTGGCGAAGTAAAATAATTGAAGCCACACTGAATTCTATCACCCCACAATTAATGATTCATTGTGTGCAGCATGCGAAAAAATCCGTGAACACCGAAAAACAGCGCCTCTCAGCACGTCTGTTGCCAACTCTCACTTCACTTTCGTTTCCCTGCGGAAAAAGTTAACAGCACGCTTCTTATTAAAGAAGTCATTTCATTTTGATAACAAAAAAGGCCACTTATATATGGCTCGCATTTAGACTTTCTATCTAGAGATTCGCCGAAAAAAGATAAAAAAAGAACAAACCTACGCTGAGGATCGAACCTGGGCCCCCTCACAAAATGAACAAACATGCCCGCGCTTCGTACCACTCAGCCACGACGCGAGGCGGAGTGACACATTTTGTTAGTTTTTTTTTGACGGACTACTTCCGTACCTTTGGCTGTGTAGACAGCTATGTATGAAACGGAGTATAGTTCTGCTAGAGTGTACTAGCGCATAGGGCGGCGGCGCTGGCGGCGCTCTACCTAGACCTCCATGGGCGCGCAAAGCATCATGGGCCGATGAGCTACTTGGTGCGGGACAGTAGTTTTTTTTCAGGAACAGAGAGTGGCGTTACTAAGCTGTGCCAATCCGTATCCGCGGCGCGCTCCGCGCCGTGGCTAGAATAGAGAGGTGTGAAGATCGCAGCGCTTTCCCTCGGCCGCGCGTGACCCCTCTGCGCACCGATGCCGCCAGGGGGGATGCGGCGCTGCAGCTAGCGGCGCGATAGAGTTTTTCCAGTGACTCTACGGCGCGATAAGCTCAGCCGCGTCGGCCTTGCACACGCCGTTGCAGTTTAGTCAGTTCAGTTCGTTTCGTCGCCTGTATTGGAGTGTCTATAGCAGCGTTTTTTTATGCGAGGGCGAAATGCCTTCAACAGCAAAAGTGGCTGCGGAAAAAGTGGAAGTGGCTGCAGTTCATCACAGCTATGCTGAGCGACGCAGCGATGCGCGGCTTATATTTAACATTGCAGGCTATGTGGCCAAGAAGGGTGTTTTCACAACTCATTGTGAAGCCTGCAGGCACAACGGAACAGGGAGAGAGGGGGGGGGCGGTTGCCTCCTAGCATTTCTCCGGAAGGCCAGCGCCCCCCCCCCCCCCCCCCCCAAAAAAAATGCAAGTCTCCAACTTGTTGCACTCAGATCAGATTTCTGACAAACGCTTCAATTTCAGGACGTTATAAATGTAAAGCACAGTGAGGCTGAGCTCGTTCGTTTCATGCCCAGCCTTAAAACGTTTTATTTCAGAAACCTAAACCAATCATGTCCCAGCAGAAATTGTTAATTGACTTCATGACTTAATTGACTTCATGAGCATGGCATTGAAACTGTATAAATTTAATGCAGTCGATCACTCCCTATATATATATATATATATATATATATATATATATATATATATATATATATATATATATATATATATATATATATATATATATATATATATATATATATTTAAGGTTACCCATTTTATATGCATTACAAATACACATTTGAACAGCGAGATATGAAAATATTTTCAAAAAGCAAACTAAAGTAAATAAACATTTAAATAAAAGATGGAATAAACAAACAACAAAAAACTCGAAGACCTGCCCCACACTCGAAAAAAACTGCCGGAGTCCCAGCAGAACAGCATTTGTCTCTGTGATAAAGGCATCATACCCATAGAACTTTTTCCAGCTGAGGCATGCCACTAATGAGTTGGACCTTGGGGGGCCTTTTACAATCTTGTCAACGTCCTGGAAAACAAACTTGCGTTCAGCTGAAGCTGCGGCAAAGATTCTACAGTCAATTGGTGATGTGCCAATTAAAAATTGGTTGTTCTGAGCTAGCTATCATTCTGACGCTGACAGTGCCTCACAAGGATTCACTTTTTGCTTTAGTGTATGAGGATAGTGAGAAGAAACGGAAATCACTGAAACCTTGTGTGTTGTAGGTCAAATTCTGCAAAAGCCGTGCACCCCCCTCCCAGGCGAAAATTTGTTAATAGGATTCTGCTTTCTAATGGTTTCGTCTGGTCCCAGAAGGAGCCGTAGACCTGGTTTGCTGCTGGTTGAAATGGTCCCTGCATAGGGCACCCAATGGTGTTTTGCTTGGATTTACTGGTCCCAGAAGGAAGCATTCGCTCCATGGTTTTGAGCTGGGGTCTGCCCGTCCCAGAAGGGAGCCAATTCTGGTTTGCTGCTTGTTGAAATGGGGCCTTCAGTTAATTGTAAATAAACGATTTCATGGCCAGATGTGTTGCTTCACTGTCTAGAATCGTCGGAGATTGCTTACATGAGCGTCAAGATGGAATACATGCTACAGCGAAAACGGCGACAAAAACTGCTTTGTGCGTTGCGGCGCCTTCTCGCCGTAGTGGCCGCGTTTCGATGGCAGCGCAACGCACAGAGTCAGTGTACGTTAAAGAAACCCAGGTGATTGAAATCATTCCGAAACCTTCCACTGCGGCGTCGCTCACATCCTGGGCAACGTCTCGAAATGTGCATGCACAAAACGCGCTTCAGTCCAGCTACGCAATGCAAACTGGACTTGTGAAGCACCATATTTCACGGGGAATAATGATGTGAGTTGGCGAAACATTATTTTATGGTAAAAATTCATTCGTTGACATTAGCAGAAAACGCGCGGTAAGCGAAGCAGGCTCATTTTCGCCTCAGTGGTAAAAATTTTAGCCTATACGCGCAGTGCTCATTTTGGCTGCACACCTTACCGCGCCTCTGCCGTCAGCGCCGCCACACGGCATCGGCGCACTGCGGGGCCATGCTTCCTCGGCCGGTTTCACGTCTGCCCACTCTAGCCACCTTATAAAAGTAGTGTGCAAAACTCATAGTAGCGTAAACGCGACAACACACGACGCCAATGACGTTTTTGTTTTCCGAAATGCTGTAGAAAAACCTTTTAAAATGTTGAAGCGGCAAAATTTTTTTTAAGAACATATTTATTTTTAAAAGGGCGCCTGTTAAGCAGAAAATATTGGCTTTTGTGGTCTGCAATGCTTGGCCAATAGGAGAGCAAGCCATTGCTTATTTTGAGCAAAGTTTGCATATATGCTTTTCTGCTCGTTTGTGAAATTTATAGACAGGATATTGAATGATAGGACATTCTTAATTATGAAACAACGTTTGATAAGGTGCAGCGCCGCCAGCTTTCGCTTTTGTTAACTCTAGACTCTATGTCGTCGACCCTTCATCCGACAATGAATTTACTGTGCAAGAAATTTAGGGAAAATTTCGGGTGATATGCACCTGCTGAGCAGACAATACAAGTTGGTTTGTTGCGCTCCATTTGAGGGGAAACAAAAATCTCCTTTGCATTTCTCTACCGTAATAAACGCCACGCAAAAAGCATTTGCAGTATATATTTCTTAATTTACTCAAGAGTTCAGAGGTGCTCCAGAGAACGCTCGTCGTCCTCCACTCGCCTACACGCGCTTGCACGAAGTTTTTTGATCCCTTTTATGTAAGCAGTGTAGCGAAAAAAGAAAATTGCCCTTGTGGATCCACACAAGCTGCTTCCGGTTCCGGCGTTCTGTTCATCGGCTGCTACCATGCTGCTTGTGCGGAAAACTTCTATTAGTTCATGCAGTTTGTTGCGCTTAATGAGCTTTTGACTAAGCGTTGAGCATATTGTGTCGCGAAGAACTGAACTGTTTAATGTAATGCGCATACCTTTGCGACCTGTTAAAAGTTTAGTGTGTAATTTTTAACTCGACGAGTATCAAGGTCGCAGGCCTCAGCTGGAAAACTTTATGCCGATAGGAACATGTATACTGTTTCGATTTCGTAGCGAGCTGGTAGGAAAATGTACGCTGCGTTAAAAGTGAGCGGCCTTCTTTGCAGGCACCATTTGTCTCTGTTCAACGTTCCTGCGAGAAAAAGGTGAGCGTCCCATTTTCGCATGGCACTACTGCGGCGTGGATCATTCTTCCTCTGTGGTTGGGAGGATCGACAACCCAGCTCAGCCTCTGTCCTATTGCTGGTCAGAAACGCGGAACGGTTTAAAAGCAAATCCTAGTAACAGGACTTAGGCTGGTTTGGCATGTGGGCCCGGACACGCGTCATATATTCGTAGTGTAGTACAAACGCACACACGAGAAGGGGTATATAATGTGTACTGCGTTTTAATGTTATCTCGCTAAGCTTCGATCACCTCCTCCTCATTGCTGCGATACATATGTGATAGTGTTATCCGCAAGCCACTCATTTGCCGAGAATTATTACCATAAACAGCGTCACAGCTCGATAGCTCAGTATTCGAAGCTGAAGAAAACCGGACCTTTAATTCTGGGTGCTCTCCAGGAAGTTTCAGAGAAAGGCTTGTATACGACTACGCCGTTAACGCCACTGTTTAAATCGCAGGTTGAAGCAGTGATGGCAATAGCATTTGTTTTTCCAAAGAATAATTTTCCAGTTTAAAGTTCCAAATATGGAACTCTTGAATTCAAAGCACGATCCAAAACAGTTGCAATTCCAATTCTGGTCCCAGCTGTGTCTTTGGAAATTGGAATTTGTGACTGGGTGCATATTTGGCCTTTGCAATACCTGCCATTGACAAATTTATATATTTTTCTTTTTCAGCCTGATATCCTTTTCTAAACTCTGTATAGGCAAGCCTCTGAGTGGGCTTGCAAAACACTCTGCAGTTTCGCTCTCAAATTCAACATCATCTCGCTGCCACCATCGTCTCCATCATGTACTGGTGCTCGGCGGAGGGTGCACTGCCACCCTCTCCATTGCCATTGGCCGTTGCCTGCTCCAAACAAAAGTGCAGTGCAGCCAACAACACAGCACGAGGCTGCTTGAAGCCAAGAAGAGTAGCACAACATCTTTCGACTGGGCATCCTTCTTCCGCTTCTTGAAGCCAGATTGGCTGCCCCTCCTTGTAGCTGCCATGGTGAGTGCAGTCTTGTGCAGCCTGCTGCTTTTAACTGGTTGCTCAGTCTAGCCATGGTGACCTTCCGAGCATGAGATTTTGCTTTGCTTCGTGGCTGCTGTGTTCCCAACTTTGCAAGGGCCGAATGTAGATACATGTCTGCTCTATGAAATTTCACTGTTCACTATAGAATTCTACGTGGTACAAACGAGTGCAGCTTTTAGGTGTAAGATATTTAAATAAATGCATTGGTATTTGTGCCATAGCAGCAGAAGGTGACTGCTATTCCAGTAATGTGGACACCTCCATATATAGCCTGCATACTTTCCTTGTCACCTTTCCCCACTGCAAACAGTTAAAGAAGCATAAACATTTGGGCAAGTTGGTGAGAAATGCTTTGCGAACATTGGTGACGCAAGCACAATAGGGCCAACTTTGCACTCCTGGCTGAAAGTTAGCACTTTCGTGACCTCTTCTTGTGCATGTCGTTTTGTGTTGCACCAGTCTGCGTAAAAATTCGAAGGCCCCTTCTTTTTTATGTAAAAAAACTGCAGCAGTGGTGCTGGTTAGAGAAGCCTTTTACTGTTAGTGTAAAGTGGCAAATTAGACGATTAATGTGGACAACGACAATCTTTACAAACACGGTGCTGCTGAGTAGTCAGCGTTTGTGAGCGCAAGCCTGAGCTTCGTCAGCTTCGTCTTCGTTTTGCTTTTTGCTGGCTGCTAGAACATCAAACCCCAACTTTCTTATAATGCAGAGAAGAAGGCAGTACATATCTAGAGGTTGTCGCTAGTATGTTTTTGATGGAGCTGCTGCATGTTGGAAGCAGAAAGCAAACCTTCATTGCATGATGTAATGGTCTTCTTCGCGTCTATTTCTTCGCGGCTGCTCATAATGCAGCAGACTCATAGGTTTGTCATGCGGCTAGTTTTTTAAGTCGCATTGTTTTCAAATTCACAGGTTTATCTCTATCTCTGATGCCATGATCACTAGTCGTGCGGTATGCACTGCGAGCAAGGAGCAGCAGCACAGGGCCCGCGTGTTGGTGACGTCGCAAGTGAGCATGTGTACACGGCCCACACACTGCCAGCGACGTGGTCCCCTTAAGTCGCACTGTTCGCACTGCAAATAATTTCCTTTGGCAGGGCATGCGTAAATAAATCGTCACCCGTAAACAGATCTACGTCAATGCAAAAAGCAGGTGGCCACCTACCACCTAGGTCATGTGTCCTGCCCATCTTAGCAGGTGGAAACTTGCTCACCGGATCGTGAGCAAACTGCCAACCATGGGAAATGGCCGATAGTTAATTTAATGATTGGTTGCAAGAGGTTGCTTGGGGAGAGCAACCTGGGTCTCACAAGCCCCACCGATAGCTGTGTTTGAAACAGCCACCTGCTGGGGCAGTGGTGCATCGCTTAAGCACTGCACCGCTGTGCCAGGGGTGGTATGAGGACTCCTCGCTATCTGTGAATGTAAAATAGAGGATGATTGTGTCTGCAAAGTGATATGCAAAGAGGACCCCAGGCCGCTGAAAGGAACCATTAATGCTGTCGTGTCATGCACTTAAGGCAGAGCTTAAGTGTCCCCTCCAGTTTTTGTGGCGGGCCTGGAAGACAGCCTCATTATGGAATGCGCAGCTTGCTTCCTGTTTTCTGTTTTGCAGAGTGCCTTGATTGTTGCTGCACTGAACATTCAAATCCCGGTGTTACTGGGTGCAGTTGTTGAAGTCCTGAGCAGGATAAGATCTTCTGGCTCAAGCCCTGCCGCAAGTGCTGCTGGCTTTTTTGAAGAAATACGTGGACCAGCTACAAAACTTTTTGTTATTTATGTCATGCAGGCAAGTGCGTTTCGCTCTTTTTTGTTTGGCGTATTGCATCTGACAGAGGCATCCCTGTGCAGCTTATGGAGTATCATGCAGTGCTACGGGGTCATTTTTCAGTACTGAAATGCTTTCTCCTGGTTTAAAGGCTAATATCGTGCAGGTGCTGAAATTTTTACTAAACTTGCATTTGGCGTGCATTTTGTTTGACCCTGCATTATAGTGTGGTACTTATTTCTTCCCTTGAGAACTAAATAAAATGTGTGCTATCTCTGGTGCTGCTAGAAAAAAAAAAAAAGCAAAGAATTGTTTAGCAATTTTTTTTTTTTTGTAAGGTGCAGTGATGCAGTATGCTGCTAGGAAGCTGAACTGATCATTGCAAGTGGGTCTGCAGCTTCTTTATGACTTTCTGACAGTTCTCCTTCCTTTGTGCTGTAAAATGAGGCCACTACTTTTTCCTCTCCATAAATAGGCTTCTTTGGTCCAGCATCGCCACAAGTAATTTATTTTGAGCTAAAAAGGCAGGTATTACACCCAAATGTGGAGCTGAACACTCTCCACCAGCAAATGTAGCCTCTGTTTGAGAATTTCTGCTCTAATGTATCTTCCCGCCGCCTGGAATGCAGGGGCGTTTGTGCAGTGTGACAGTTGTTACTGTTTTTCAAGTATGGTACGATTACCGTGCAGTGACATGCACTGTTGCACTGAACACTGGCTATAGTGAAGAATGAATAGACCATGGTGGAAACATTCCATCACCATAAGCAGCACACTTAGAAAAATTTAAACATGAGGCAAAACAAGCCAAAAAAACTGTTGTTGTCGAAGTTGCTGTTTTGTGGTACACATCACACTAGAGGAATCTGGAGTCTAAAATGTGCACTGGTTGTGCTTAGCATTTAACTGGTTATGTGGCTCCAGCATGTGCATGTGTGCAGGATGCAAATTCTTCCTGTTTAAATTGTGCCGAGCAAGTCTTGCAGTACACACTTCCTTGCTCTACCCAGCATTACTTTTTGGGAAGTGAGTGAGGAAGGAGTTTTTATGTCTGTGTGCTTACTTGTGCGGTTTTAAGAACTGTCGCAAAGATCTTTTGTCACAAACTGTGTTGCAGGGATACTTACGTATGTGCAAGATTTGCACGATCTGCAATTGGAGTACTGTCGGGTCTACTTGTAATGGGCACCGTTGAATGCTCACTTATTATGAACCAGTGCGGTGCCATTAAAAAAAAATGCATTACGGCATTGGCAGTATGTCTCATATACAACAAACAGTCGTTATTGCCGAGCTCGCTAGATTGAATGAGGAGGCGCTGTCGAAAGGCTGGCGCTTCCCCCTTTAAGCACAGATACCCAAACATCCTATCCCATTACCTCTTACTCCACCCCGGAAAGAATGTGGCAGCCCAAAATACAATAAAAAGGGTGAAATTGAAACTGTAGCTAACTGCTGGTCAAGTGCCGACTTCATTGGTGCCGATGATGGCGTAAATGTTGCATAGTCACAAACTGATGAACTTGCTGTAGGAAATTTACCAGAAATCTCAAACTAGCAGACTACCAGCAATCTCATAAATACGATGACTAAGAAGCATACCTGCCACCAGCTGCCATGCACACTTCAGCTGCGATTGGTTATATCGCGTCTCTTAAGCAGATTGTTGGCAGTGAAGGCCTTGGCATGGAGTACATGGCTGCAATGGAGAGATTGGAAAATGCTCTGCTAGAGTGTATGTGCATAGTGTGCATTGTTGAGAAATAAATGCCGCTTTTGTATTATTTTTATTTTGACTATTGTGTGGAAAGCCCATTTACCATGAACTTTGGCAACAACAAATTCAATATGCGCAAACGTCAGGTTTGTTATAAGTGGGCTCGACTGTACTGTTAAGAAACTCATACCAAATCAGCTGAGGGAGTTTGCAAAGATATTTGAAAATTCCCCCTTCCCACATATTTGAAACACAGGTATAGCATCATGGCTTGTCCTACTTCGAGGTTGACTTTTTTTGCAGCAATGGCTGTTAAGCACCCATTCCCGGGTTTGGTGTTTTTGTAGTATGTCGTTGTTGTCGGCATAGTCAGTGGGTGCGTTGCTGTGGGAACCGCTTGGACGGTGGTTACCATGCAGGGAGGAAGGTATGACATGAGCGGAGAAATATGTAACCGGTAGGTGGTTACCACAGGAACCATTTGGAGAGTAGTTATTGTGAAAGCAGAAGGGTATCGGGAGGGAAGAATCTAAGGTGCAACCGGACGGTGGTTGCTACAAAAACCACCTGGAGGGTAGTTACCCTGGAAGTACGAATCATGGAAGGAGGCTTTATGGTGAGAGTATAAGAAGGCGTAACTGGAGGGGGGTTACCATGGGAACTGACCGGAAGGTGGTTTCTGTGGAAGGAGGAGTGTGCGGCAAGAGCATAGGAAGGTAGTTACCACGGAAGAAAGACGATGTGGTAAAAGTGAAGGAATCTCTAACCAAAGGATGGTTACCCAGGAAAGAGGAGGGTATGGCAAGAGCATAGCAGACGCAACCGGTCGTTGGTTGCCAGGGAAACCACCTGGAGGGTAGTTACCCTGGAAAGACGAGGCGGGTCAATGTGGAAGAAGGAGAGTATGGTGAGAGCAAGGGAAGGCGTAACCAGAGGGGGGTTACAATGGTAACCGTCTGGAAGGGATTACCGTGGAAGGAGGAGGGTGTGGCAAGAGCAGAGAAATTCGAACCGGAGGGTGATTACTGTGAAAGGAGGAGGGTATGGAAAAAGTGTGAGAAGGTGCAATCGGTACATGGTTGCCATGGGAACCAGCTGGAGGGTAGGTACCCCAAAAAGAAGAGGAGAGAGAGAATAAATTTTCATTGCAAATAAAGGAAATTGGGGTGGATTGTGGGTCAGGTCCTCAGAGGAAGTACGGTGTATGGTGAGCGTGTAGGAAGGCATACCATGGTAATCATCCGGAATGAGGGTATGGGGAAAGCAAAAGAATGTCGCATGGTCCATCTGTAGCAGCTACTGCAAAACGTGCTGCCCGAGGAGAGGATCATCGGCGGTGTTGCACTTCTAGAGCAGAGGACAGGAGAGGTCACCTAGACGGAAAACAGCTATGTGTTTAAAACCAAAAAACGCACCCTAGAACTATGCAGATATGAGGTCGCTCTCATATTCTCCGTCACAGCATATCATAAGGTATAAATACCATAACTGTCGCTGAATCTCACATTAACCTGTGGTAACTGTCCTGAGTTTGTATACAGTGAAAGCGATACTGGCTTTGTATACGCAGGTGGGGGCACAGTTGAGGTTGAGGTGTTCATTGTGAAGTGAGACAGGTACTGCACCGTTCCTTTCCTCAAAACTAACCACCAACTCACTCCCGCTGTTCCCTTTCTCCTGTCGAATGGAAAGAGTGAAAGCATACAGGTGCGGTTCGGCCTCTAGTGTCCCCACCCAGATCCGAACTTGTCATTTGACGGAGCAAAAACCCTGAGGACAGGATGGATCTCAATTGACATTAAGATTCAAGGAAAAAACATCGAGGGAGGGGAGAATATACGTGTCTTATGACTGCACATCTCCAACACCCCCAGCAACATTGTAGCCCTGGGGAGACTGGAGAGCTCAGTACATCAGACAGTGTGCACAATCAGGCTCGTCGCCAACAAGAGATGAGACATAGGAGCATGGCATTTACAAACTCTTTCAAGCCTTCATCATGAGCAAATTTACATACACCTTCCTGTACCTCCATCTCAAGAAAGCAGAACAAAAAATTAATACCCTAGTCTGGCACACATATAAAACGGCACTGGGCCTACCTAAATTCACAGCCAACAAGAAAAACTCCCCGCCCTGGGAGTACGCAATACCTTTTCTGAACTAAAAGAAGCCCACCTAACCACACAGATGGCTCTACTCTCCAGCACCCTAGTAGGAAGAATCATCCTGGATAGACTGGCCAGAACAGCAGATTGGGCTTGTTGGCTTTTCATCTTCAAGTAGCAGTGCAGAACATGGATTGGAGCACAAGTCGCCTTCTTGTCTCCTGCTCCCATCTGCGTTCTGCGCTGCTACTTGAGGTTGGATAGACTGGACATCAAAAGGGAACCTATGGCAGACCATCCAGGCCCTGCTCCCAGCCATATCCGAAAAAGGATTTCGGTCAGACCTCTACCCAAGAACATGAACCCGCAAACCCAACAGGGTTGGCAGGAGGCAAGAGCCAGAGGTATGCATTGACAGGCTCCAAGACATTGTCTACATCGATGCAGCCAACTACCAAAACACAGATTCACCATTTGTGGTATCCCATCCTTGAGACTCTGACCCGGCCATTCTACTCATGGCCACTATGGTATTCACCAAAAATGCTGAAAACACGGAAGAAGCCGCAATTAACAAATTAAACCAGCCAAAAAGATGCACACAGGAAAACTGAGAAGGGAGGAAAGAGGTTGGGTTCTTCTCAGTTTTCCTGTGTGCATCTTTTTGGCTAGTTTAATTTCTTAACGCGATGCACCAACTAGCCCAACAATATGTTTTACTTGATAAGCCGCAATTGCAGCTGTCATGGCCTTTACGTACGCTACAACCATCATTAGCGATTCCAGATACGTCATCACTAATTTTACCAAAAGCTGCATCTCGCTCACAGACAGAAATGTCCTGGAAAATTTTTATGTTACTTCTTTATGAAACACTGACCTGGTATGGGTTTCGGCGCACACCGGAAACCCCCGGAAACGAGGCCGCCCACGCATAAGCTCGAGTTAGGCTCGACTGAGCAGGGAATGATATGAACCCGGAGGCAACTGGCGTAGCCCTAACCTCCTACCACGACCATACCACTTATTTCAAGCTTGGACGACAGCAATTCCAGCCACCGCACCACTGCCTCTCGAGGGAGCAGCAGGGGGCATGGAGAAGACTTCAGACCGACTCTTTCCCCAACCCTAATGTGTGGTCTCACACATTTACTCAAATCTCTAGTTCAAACTACTGATTCTGTGGGGAGAAAGCTTCTTTGGACCATATAATCTGGGACTGTAAAGCGCATCCTCCACCCTTAGATCCCATGACTGCTCCCTCACCTGATGCATGGCTTTCAGTAAAGGCCAGCGACGACCGAGACACTCGGGTCAAGGCTGTCGAATGGGCCTATGCAGTCCGAGACCTGCATATTCTGGGCATCCCCTCCCGACCATCACTCTACTCTTTTGTCCAATAAAGTTTTTTACTCGCACTTACTTGCCTCCTTCGAAACGCGGCCGCCGCGGTCAGGTTCGAACCTGGGTACTCCAGCTCAGTAACTGAGCACCTTAATCACTGGGCCGTCATGCCAGGTGGAGCCCAATGGTACTGTGTTGCCAAACTAGCAAACGCCATCATTTGAAGGCGCATTCCATATTGTGGTGGGCTGCCAAAAACTCGGGGGCTTTCCTTTAGGAACAGCTACATGCATGAGCTGTTGCTGGAGCAAGTTAAAATGTAAATCATCTCTAAAATTAGCTTTGCCAGCTACGCATATGCTTAATGTATGTTATAAAAGCGACATTGCAAAAGCGGATACATGGGAACAACTTTTGCAATTGCAGTGCTGATAACGTCAGTCGGAGTGTGGTGGTTTTCGAGGAATGGAAATGGCGCAATAATTGTCTCACATCTCGATGGAGACCTCACCTGCACCATAAGGGAAGGAATAAAGGTAGGAGTGAAAGATGAAAGGGAGAAATAGATGCCGTAGTGGAGGGCTGTGGAATAATTTTGACCACCTGGGAATCTTTAATGTGCACTGGCATCGCACAGCACACGGGCGTCTTTTGCGTTTCGCCTCCATCAAAACGCGGCTGCTACGGTTGGGTTCAAACACTACCATGGCGGCCTCGTTTTGATGGAGGCGAACTACAGCCATGAACCTTTCGAAGGATGCAAAACAGTGCCGTGAGGAAAAGGAGGGAGCAAAAGAAAGAAGGGAGGAAGAGGTGCCATAGTCTCTCTTTCGTCTTTCACTCCCACATTCCTGCCTACCTCCCTCCCCCGTCGGCTGTGTCATCACATGCCAACTGTGGCTGTGGTTAAGGTGTCCATCGAGATATGAGACAGTTACTGCGCCTTTTTTTTTGCTCAAAAGACGCAGCTGTGGAGTTCAACGCCATGTTGACAAGGTGCGAAGGAGGCTGCGACGGATGTTTTCAAAAAGTGAGCGCCATGGATTTCGTAGAAGAGTCGCTATGCTGGCAGAAGTGTATATTCTCCATTCCTACGGGAAAGTTGAAAACGTCGTGATATCCATGCTGAACGTGTAAGACTGCACCTGTAGAGATGGTGCTGGCTCATAATGCGGCGAAGCCCAGTGGCCAAATGAATTCGAAACAGAGAGGCTAAGCCAAGTATCTAAATGTTTCAGAAACAAACAAAAGCTGGCTAACATGCTCGAAAAGAGAGGTGCAGCCGAGTAGCTAAATGTGGGCGAAATAGAAAAGCAAAGCCAAGTAGCTATTTGTGTGCCAAGTTGGCTCGTCGCGGGTATAAAATATCTGTAAGTATGCTTGTGCCAGCGCTTCTGTCCTCGTTGCATGCATGCGCCAGACGGACCTTACCTGCCGGAAACGCCACTAATTCTAACCAGCTTTCGCTGAATTATGCGCTAACAGGGACCTCGGAACTGAGGGGCAAGGAGGGCAGTGCCCGCCTGGTCTCCAACTGCTTGCGCTCAGATCAGATTTCTGACAAAAGCTTCAATTCTAGGTCGTTTATTCTAAAGCACAGGGGCTGAACCAGTTGGCTTCGTAGCCAGTTGTAAAGCATTTTGTTTGAGTAACCCGAACCAATCATGTCCCAACAGAAGTCGTTGGCTGTCTCATCCCTGTTCATGAGCATGATTAGCACAATTGAAAAAGCAGAACTGGCAGCCTCAACAGCGCATAGTGCAGATATCTAATCCATGTTACTCTTCTTGTGCACGTTTGTCTTTCTACATAAGTTTGAATATTTTTATCTTTGCAAAGCGCTGTTGTTGCTGCTGCTGCCCCATTCAAACCTTTATCTTTAGGAAACTGCCTTTGTTGAAGCATTGTCATGACGAATGGCACGCAAAACACCGACAGAGATAGCCGCGCCAAAATGGTAGAGGTAAAAAAAATTTAACGATCATAAATGAGGAATTTTAAGAATTAAAAAGGCAGCTTAATGTTGTTGTGGCAGAAAACGAGGGCTTAAAAAAGGAAAATGAGTGCCTTCATGGAAGATGTACAGAGAATGAAAGGAGGATAACAGCACTAGAAAGTAAACTTGTCCAGTGCGACCAGTATTCGCGACGGTGTGACTTGAAAATAAAGGGGGTCATCAAAGTAGATGTGACGATTGTCGGGAAAGTGGGCATTGCCGTGGGTGAAGCGATATCTCCTGCTGAAATCTAGGACTGTCATCACATGCCAATGTGGGTTACAGATACAAAGAACATTGTTGTGCAGTTCAAAAGCCACAAGCTGAGGTACTGTGTTCTCTGAAACGCCAGGAAACAATGTCTCGCAAATGCTTCCCTCAACTTGGCACCTGATACAAGCCAAGTTGAAGACACTCCTATTAGCAATAGTCGCCCTATGTTTGTCAATAAGCACTTATGCCCCAGTCTGAAAGAACTTCTATCCTTGGCCATCGCTACAAAGTGCCACTTTCATTGCTGATATGTATGGACACAAAATGGGTGTACTTGTGCACGTAAGACTGAGGGTAGTGCGTCAGTTGAGATTAGTTCTGCTGATAGCCTCGACAAGATTGCATAGAACTCTGTTCCCCACGTAACTGTGAATTCTTTTTTTTTTCATGGCTCTGCGTGAGTATTATCAAGAGTTTGTTAGTCCTGAATTGCTCCAAATTTGCGCTGACAACCAAACTGTAATATCTATTCTTCACACTAATGCTTGTTCTATCATCAACAAGAGTGACCAATTCATGCTCTATCTCGAGCAGTTTACCTTCAAATATAATGTTACTATGCTAGCCGAAACATGGTTCCCTTCACCTGATACTGCGCCTGGCCTTGATGGCTCTAAAACTTTTTTCTGCTCACCGAACTGCCAAATGCAGAGTGGTGCAGCAGTTTATGTTTAAAAGTCTATTTGTTGTGACAAGATCCCCCATTTTACAGTGATAAGCCCGAATTATGAGGCCGTTTGTTTGCAAAATAACAACACCCTTTTCCGTGTCATGCATGGTCCCCCTTCGTCTAGTACTAGTAGATTTTTTAGATTTTGTTGGCTCAGTTCTTGATTTTGTCTCTATTAATGGCTTAAGGCTCGTTTTAGGTAGCGATTTAAACATTAAACTTTACTCTGAGAGTGTTCTGTCCAAAGCTCTAATGTGCAGAATAACATCTTCTCATTTCCGAAACGTGATTGTGACACGTACCCGAGTAATGCGAACGACTTCTACTATTTTGGACCTTTTCATCACTAAAGCCGACACAACCATAGTTTCAACTGGCACCATTTGCTGTGGAATTAGTGATCACTGTCCCATATTTACATCTTATTTATAGCCTATAAATTTCTTCACTCGCTGAGGGAGACCACGTCTGCCTGTGGTCACGTACCAAAGCTTAAGTAATTCTAACCTGGGGTGGTTTCGTAATAAAATTATGAATAATGGCTGGACTTCGGTCCTTAAGGAAGCCACAGACAGTGACGCCTACAGTACCTTTATGACCATGTTTTTGAAACTTTACATTTGTTGTTTTCCAATAAAAGCTCTCCAGCTTAAAAAGCAACCAAGGAAACCTTGGATTCATCCCGAGCATGTGCAGTTAATTCCTCAGAAGAATAAGCTGTGTGATGCATTTTTAAGAAATAAGGTCCATCAACACCGGCAGCTTTTAAGAAGCTTCACAATAGCACTACGGCCGAACTGAGGAAAGTGAAAGTACCAACAACTGTTTAGCAACATATCTATGTCTCGACCAGAGCGAACTTAGCAAATTATTAATGGTGCAATTGGAGCGTGCCTTAGTCGTACTGATGTGCTTGTGCTCATTGTTGAAGGTAAAATGCTTTTCAGGTTCGCATTATCATACCACTTTAACTCCCACTTTACCGGCAGACCAAATGGAGACCCACTGATTAGTAACGCCTCCAGTTCCCTACAGTGCAATTGCTCAGAAACCATGTGTTTGAGACCGATGAACGGATCAGAAGTGAACACCACGTTTTATGCTTCAAGAACAGTAAAGCTCTAGACATTGACAGTATCCAGATTAGAGCTAAAAAGAATGTCATCGATCTTATGTGTTCGTAATTAGTGCATATCTATAGCCTTTCACTGGCATCAGGCAGCTTCCCAGATAACATATATAAAGGAGGAGAGAAAGACAACTTCAACAACTACAATCTGTCATTCCAGTCTCTTCAAAGGGCTTTGAGAAGATTGTGCTCACCCGATTCGATTGCTTCTTTACCAAGCATAACATTTTATTTGATTGTCAGCATGGTTTTCGGAAAGGCATGTCTACCGAATCTACTCTTCTAATGCAAAATGAAGTTGGCAAATAAAAAACATAGAGGCTAATAAAATAACCTTGGGAGTTTTTGTTGATTTTAGTAAAGCTTTTGATCCTATCTGTCATTCAACCCTTTTTAATAAATTAGGTCTTTATGGTGTTCGTGGATTACCAAACACGCTTTTGCAGTCGTACCTAACTGGCCAAACCCAATGCTTTGATATTAATGGCTATCACTCCGCTTTCTAACAAGGCAGCATCCTTGGGCCGTTTCTGTTTAATGTCTACGTAAATGGCCTTATGTTTGTCGACCATAATGCCATTTTTGTACTGTACGTGCATGACTAGTTCGTTCTTTAGTTCAGATAATGAAGCCTATTTGTTTGGAATGGCTAATAGCATGTGAAAACTATACAGCTGGTCCCAGGTAATAGTTTGAAAATAAATGCAAAAAAAAACTAAGGGAGTTTATTCACCCCTAAAAATAAACGTGTAGCTCTTAGTCATGAATTAAAAATAGGTCTGCAACACCTTAATATTGTAAATAAACAAAAATATTAGGGGTAGCATTTCCAAGTCGTTTGACAGGGATAGCCATGTTGAACAAATGGCCAAAAAACTGTCCTCTGCTGTAAGCGCCCTGTTTCGAACCCATGACATGTTCCCTATCACTATCAGGCTGCAAATTTATCATGCCCTTTTTCACTCGCGTCTGAATTATTGTACCTTAGTGTGGGGAACAGCGACTAAAAAATGACATTACTGTACTACTGTGCCTAGGGAAAAAAGCCATACGTTGCATCAACAAGGTATTTACATCCTTCAAGGGAACTTTTTCATCAGGATCAAATAATTAGTATTCAATCTCTTTACAGCCGCCGTTTTCTGGTTTGGTTTATGGGGGTTTAACGTCCCAAAGCGACTCAGGCTATGAGAGACACGGTTGTGAAGGCCTCCAGAAGTTTTGACCACCTGGGGTTCTTTAACGTGCACTGACATCGCACAACACACGGGCCTCTAGAATTTCGCCCTCATCGAAGTTTGACCGCCGCGGCTGGGACCGAACCCGCGTCTTTGAGGTCAGCAGCTGAGCGCCATAACCACTGAGCCACCGCGGCAGCCGTTGTCTTTTCTATCACTTACACTTTGCCAGCGAAAAGTATAAACAATTTTTAATATGTCTGTCGGGTGCTGCATCACGTTCTAATATCTCTATAACACGTGCCTCTGAGGAATGGGTGATTCCTCGCCACCGAACAAATGACCTTTTGCAGTCCTTAACTTGCAATGTATTAGTCTTATTAAACAAACTGCATCATTCTATTGTTAGCAGTGCTTCAATAACACGTAACTTTCTGCACTCCACAGTTTCATTTTGCCATTGTAGCGCATGTAAACAGCCTAAAATGATATTGTTGTGTACTTTTCATGTGCACATTCATCGTGTATTGGAAAGTTACCTTTTTTTTTAAATAATGTATCATGCATATAATTGTGTTACTTTTGCTTCACTTCTTATTTGTTACCCTGCGTTGTTGAAGTTCTTTATTAGCAACGTATGTTTGTAAAAAAGTACAGTATTGCTGTCACTGTTGCCTGTCACCAGCTCCCTGACATCGTCAAGCTGTAGTCACAGGAAGTCCGTCAACATTGTGGATGTTGAAAGTAAACTGTAACTGTGTGTTTATCTATAAGGCTGCCCAACTCAAGTTTTATAAGCATTAACAGATTACCTTTGAACAGTGCAAGATGAGAAAGATATAAGCAAAATATAGAATTTAATATGCAAATTCAACATGAAATAAATAAATACATAACAAAACAAACTTGGAAGTCTTGCTCCCCCACTCAAAAAAATTTTCCGGAGACCCTGTGTGCCTAACTGGTAAGCTTTGCTCTAATTTTTGTCCTGAATGTCAAAGTCTGCATTAATACTTGTTGTATCGTAGTAATGATAATTAGCAATGGAACAGTACACGTAGCATACGGTCGAGCCGATCTGTATTCTCCTACTTCGTTGTCTTCTCTCCCCCCATGCGCGCGAGTGCGTGCAGCGCACTTGCCACACTTCATCTTTGTCACATTTCCGCCGCACTTAAAAAAAACAAAATGTCTAGCGGATGTCATAGTCCTTGAACCATGCGGGCCGCTTCTTTTTGCGAGTACTTCGGCGCGGCGGCACAGGAGGTGAAGCCGCAGTTGCCGCTGTGGATTTACTACACGAGGGTTGAGGAGCGGCTGCCGATTCCGGAGCGGGCGGAACGGCTGGCATCATATGGATTGAAGGCGCGTCCGAAGAAGGACCCTGGACCACGGTTCCGGACTGTGGACTGGGCGGCGGCATTCGGTTGCCGTCGATAGGCGGCGAAATATCAGCGAAAAGGGCTGCTGGAGCTGAGGAGGACAGTTGCTGCTGAACTACTTCTGGGCGAACCGCAGAAAACTTGGACGAGTGCCACACTCGCCCATCATCCAGCAGATAAGATGCAGGTCCACGCTGCTCCACAACCTTCCGAGGCTCCGAAAACCGAGCTGACAGTTTGCCTCGCACATTTGGTTTGCGGACACGCACGTACTGGCCAATCTGAAAGTCACGACACTGGGCGCCACTCCGCTGGTCCGCATAAAGCTTGTATTGCGCTTGCTTCTCGTCAAGCCTCTGCCGCAAAAGCTTAAGCGCTTTTGTCGGATCCATTGAGAAGGACTGATCCGGCAGTCCTACGACGTTAAGTCTTGTGCGGGGCAACCGGCCATGAAGTAGGACAGCTGGTGCAATTCCTGTCGTGGCATGGGGCGTACAGCGGTAGACACCGAGGTAGTCCACAATCGCTGTACGTAGGTTGCGTCGCTCGCACAGAGCTAGCTGAATGTAGGTCTTAAGCACTCGATTGAATCGTTCAACGAGTCCATTAGCTTGGGGATGGTACACTGAAGAGTAGCAATGGCGTATCCCCCGTTCACGGAGGAAAGTTTGCATGGCCATCGATGAAAATTGAGGTCCGTGGTCAGAGACAATCTCTTGAGGGTAACCCTCATGAGCGAAGAGGCCAAGCAGGAATTCTTGAACGGTTTGAGTTGTGATGGCATCAGCGAAGACAACTTCTGGCCACTTACTGTAATAATCCATGAAAGTAATCGCGAAGCGGCAGCCACTGGGAGCTTGGTCGAAAGGCCCCACGATATCAATGGCAACCTTATCCCAAGGTTTCTCTGGGAAGGCGACAGGTTGCAGAGGAGCTGCCACCGGACGAGCCGATTTGTCACAGGACTGGCACACGACTCATGTCCGTACCATTTCTTCGACGTGCTCGTCCATTCGCGGCCACCAGTAGAGCTCTCGCAGTCGACTTTTCGTGCGGCTGATCCCGGGGTGTGACTCGTGCGCGATGTCCATGAGGCGTCGTCGCAAACTTTCGGGAACGACGAGCCTGTCACCTCGGTACAAGACGCCTTGCACGACGGACAGCTCCGAGCGCAGGAGATAGTATGGCCTAAGGTTCTCCGGTAGGGATTTCTTGTCCGGCCATGTCGCCGATGTAAACTGGATGGCTTGAGCAACTGCCGGGTCGCTGATGGTTGCCTCTTGAAGCTCTTGTAGAGTCACGGCTGGCGATAGCAGGCAGACGAAGTCGTCGTCACTGGCGTCGAACTCACTGGGCTCACTGCACGATGTGGTCGGTAAGGGAAGGCGAGACAGAGCATCCGCAACAGAGTTGTCATTGCCATTGCGGTACTCTACAGTGTAGTTGTAGCACAACAGGCGAGCCGACCAACGTGAAATTCGCAACGGCCGATGGCCCGTTTCTTTCGTCGACAGCAAAATGACAAGTGCACTGTGGTCGGTGCGTAGAACAAAAGGCCGGCCCCACAAATACATGTGCCACAGTTCGCACGCCCAAACGCAAGCTAGGGCCTCACGTTCACCAACAGAGTACTTTCTTTCTTGGGGTGTCAAGGTACGGGAGGCAAACGCAACAGTTTGCAGGGAATGGCCGTTGTCTTGCTGAAGCACTGCCCCAAGACCATATCCGGAAGCGTCAGTCGTTACGACCACGGGAAGGGCAGGATCAAAAAAATGCAACACGTCACATGACGTCAACATGGACTTCAGTAGTTTGAAGCTTGAATCCACAGCAGCAGTCCAAGTGAAGGCGGAGTCGCTGCCTCGAAGTAGGGCGCGCATAGGCTCAACGACGTCGGAGTAATGCGGGATAAACTTGGAGTAGAAACCCGCAAGTCCAAGGAGGGAGTGAAGTTCGCTGATGTTAGATGGAGTCGGAGCCTTCGTAATCGCCTCGATGGCAGAAGAAAGCGGAAACAGTCCTTCACCGCTGACAACATGCCCCAAGAAAGTGAGCTTCGGAACATCGAAGACACATTTGTGGTTGAGCTTGAGTCCGGCTTGGGACAGGCGCTCGAGAACAGCACGAAGGTTGGTCAGGTGCTCCTGTCGGGAGGTGCCATGGACTATGATGTCGTCGATGTAGAAGAGGACACCTTTGCACCCTTTTAAAATTAAGTGCATCATCTTCTGAAAAGCCGAAGGCGCCGAAGCAAGGCCGAAACACACTCGTTTGAAGCGGAAGAGGCCATCATGGGTAATGAATGTGGTCAATTCCCGACTCTCAGGGCTAAGTGGTACTTGATGGTAAGCCAAGGCAAGGTCCAACTTCGAAAAACGCTGTGACCCGGCCAAGCTATGTAGAAGTTCTTCCGTTTGAGGCAAAGGAAAACTGTCGACCACAATAGCCTTGTTCGGCTCACGCAAATCGACGCACATTCGGATGGAGCCATCTTTTTTCCGAGCCACGACTATGGGTGAAATCCACTTGGAAGCGTCGACCCGTTCAATGATGTCTTGAGCTTCAAGCTTCTGGAGTTCCTCGGACACCTGCTGACGAATGGCAAACGGCAGCCGTCGGAGCTTGCAAGCAACAGGAGAAACGGAATCCTGCACTCTGACTTTGTGCACGTAGCCACGAGCAACTCCGAGTTCCTTGGAGAAGAGATGTTCGAAGTGTGGACGTAGCTCAGGAGGTAACAGAGGCGTATCAGGTGTCATGGAAAGACATTCCAACGCTGCACCTTTGATCTTCATTTGTAGAGCGGCAATGGAATCCAGGCCCAGCAGCGTTGTGCCTCCCGAGACAACGTGCAACAGGATGCAGGCGGTACGGTCGTGGAACTTTGCTGTGGCAACAAAACACCCTTGGACTATAATCCGAGACTTAGAATAGTCCAATAGTTGAACTGCAGTTGATTTAAGCGGGAAACATTTAGCGAAGAATCGGTGGTATAGATCTTCAGAAATAATTGACACAGATGAGCCGGTGTCAATCAGGAAGCGGATGAACTTGCCTTCAATCAGGACTGAGGTGAAAATTCCGTGTTTTTGACTTTCAACATTGAGAATAGACGCACTGCTGGAGCCATCCGGCATCGACGATGTGTCAGCAGTATCTGCAACTTGCTGAACTTGAACAGGACGGTCGGACGACTTGCAGAGAGAGTCGAAATGGCCCACCTTGCCGCACCGACGACACTTGCGGTTGCAGGCTCGGCATGCAGGGTTGTTCGCTAGGTGAGTTGTAGAACCGCAGCGGTAGCACATGCGCTCTGGTATTGCAGCAGCAGGTTGTGATGGTTGACTTTGGCACTTGCAGCAATGGGCCTGAGGTGGTGTTTGTCTCGATCCGCGCTCGCATCTCACACGATGTACTGGAGCGTCCTCCTCAGTCAATTCCCTGGCTTCCCGGGAAGCTTGCTCACACTGTCGAGCAAGGAGCATGGCGCGCGACAGAGTCAAGGAGGAGCCTTCCATGAGTAGGCGCTCACGCAGATGGCAACTCGAGGTCTTCTCCTTTTTGACTGTTTGTGTAAATAATGTATATAGTATATTTATTTTGCATTTATAGTGTTTACTTTTAATGTTTTTATGCAGTGTATATCTATTTTATGTAGTGTACTATTTACCTCCCCCCATGTCTTTCTTCTGTCCCCTCACCTCTTTTATTTCATTTCTCCCACCTGCCTGCTATCCTTTATTTCCGCTGCCCCAGCTCAGGTGCCGCCGCACGTGATGGCAGATGCCGGGGCTAGCAAATATCTTTTACCTTCCTTTTATGTTATTTTTATTTTAAATAAACCACTACCACCACCACAAGGCTGCGAAGGACAGCGACGTACTCATCGGTTATCTCTCCTGGAGCCTGAACTCGACGGCGAAAGCGATGACGTGCGGCGATTACATTCACGGACGATTTGTAATGCTCCGACAGGATGGATATCGCCGCATCAAATTCGTCAAGGCAGGGCGCCGCGTCACCGGAGTGCGAAGCCGCAGCTGTAGGCGCTGGAGTGGACGACGGCGGCGCCAATGTATAAAAAATGCGCTGACCTTCCAGTCCGAGGCAATTCAGCAGGATGGCCTTCCGCCTGTCCGCGCCCAGAGTAGAGGCACCAGAGGCCAGCATGTAATTCCGGAACGCCAGCTCCCATTGCTCCCATGGAAGGGTAGGACGACCAGGAGTCAGCAGGAAGGTTGGTGGTGGCTGAAGCCCAGAAAAGCCCATGACGGATGGTGAGCAGGCCACGTGAAGGTCCCGAATCAAAACAGCATCCTCGTCGCCAAAATATGTTGTATCGTAGTAATGATAATTAGCAATGAAACAGTACACGTAGCGTACGGTCGAGCCGATCTGTATTCTCCTACTTCGTCGTCTTCTCTCCCCCCATGCGCGCGAGTGCGTGCAGCGCACTTGCCACACTTCATCTTTATCACAATACTGTGTATTTTTTGTTATACATTTACGGGCTTGAAACACCTCTTTTTCCACTGCTTTTAGGGTGTGTTCGCAGCCATCAAAATCAAGTCCTAACCTTATCAATCATATAAATGTGGCTGAGAAAGTGCTGTGGCTATTAATTTTCCAGAGTGTGTTCACGGCTATCTACATATCAACACTGTCATTCACTGGAGAGCGTTATGCGACGAGACTTCGCCAGGCACTGTTGGAGTCTGTGCTCAAGCAGGACATGTGCTTCTTTGACAAAACAAAGACGGGCGAAATTATGAACTGGTAAGTTTAAAAATGTGGCATCCCTTGCAGTGGAAGTTCTTCAAGGGTGTTCGTACCATTCTTTAAACTAGTATCCTTCATTTACTCCATATACTCGGGTAACTTGAGCACCCCTGATTTAATATCTGGGTTTATAAAAAAGAGAACTTTTACACGTATATTTTATGCTCTCTGCGGTGCGAGACCACCAGCATATGCATGCGGGTGCGCGCAAGGCAGGCTTGTGAAGATTGGCACTGCCACGTTGCCGTGTGTGGCTGCGAAAAGTGCAAGCTGGTGAGTGGTGATAGGACGAATTATGCGCCGTTTACCCAGCTCGCTCGCATTGGTGGTCGCTTTCTTGGTCGAACAGTTGAATGCGGGCGGGAATTCGAAACTGCCGAACCATTTGGTGTTCGACTTGCTGCTAGTCAGCTGGGCCGTACGTGAGGGGTGCCATTTTATTGCCTGTTATCTCATTCCTCTCGAACTGCTGGCTTCACGATTGTATTGTTGCACTTTCGTTGCTTTGAGCTGTGCATGTGCCGCCATGGCATCCCACTTGGATCTACATAACATGGGTTGGGGGGGAGGTACGTGTCCTATATTTGGAATCAACTTTTTTTTTTTAGGCCAACAAGGGGTGTTAGTATGGTGGTCGGCATATTGATTCCAATGTAGAGTACAGTTGACCTTTGTAGAGTTTTTTTACGATGTGTTCACAACGTTTCCATGTAATTTGCACCCCCCCTTTTTCAAGCCTTAATTCAAAGAAAAAAGCGCGCAGACTATGTGAGTAAATACTATATTGGTGGTTGTTGTGGGACATATACGATGGAGCACTATCCCACAAAAAATTGTTAAAATTTTGGGTGTTGGTGAGTTCATTTAACAGTGAACCTCAGTAAGCTGCTGTCCTGCTAGTATATTGACACTAATCCCTGTTACTTTGCTTGGCCAATGGCAGTGGCAGCCTTGGGTGGTCACTTAACCCTTTGTGGAACAAGGGACTCATACGTCCCACCTTCTTCCTCATACTAAATTGCTCGTAAGAGGCAGTGGGACACAGCAGTCCCACTTATGCTGTGTGGCCACCTATCTTAAGGTTTCAATGATTTGTTTAAAAATGGTTTCAGCTGCATCCACTAGATGAGTTGAGACCTTGAAACTTTGTTCTTTTGTTTTTTTTTTGGGGGGGGGGGTGTTGGAAGTTTTTTTGGCTATATTTGATTTGCAAGAAACAAATCAAAATGCCAGGCAAGTGATTCCTTTTTATTTGCATAGAGAGGAACAACTCTAGATCACAGCGTGCACTTGTTTAGAAGATTTGAGATGACGAGTAGTATGAGGAAAGCACCTTTTTTTTTACCATGCTGAAAATAGTTCTGCATTTAATGACTGAATATTAAGTGGTAATTTTCAAACATCATATAGGCCTTTTAGTTTCATCTTCAAAAGGAGGCAGTACACCTTTATCAAGAATATGAACAGATGAAAAATACAATTAAAATCATCAGCAAGCTTCTGGGAGTTCTTTAGAAGGGGCCTTGGCAGACGGCAGGTTGATATAACGCCAGAATTTACCAGGTGACTCACGAAGAAATTTCATGAGTGTCACATTATAAAACCTGTCATCTGATTCCTTAAGAAGCACTTTTAAATCCTGACTCATGTGGCCAGTATAAAGTTTATTTTCGGCATTAAGGTTGAGTGAAAATACCTTTTGTTTACATTTTAGCCTTCTTTTGATATGAAATATTTCTCTAGTTATCCAAAGACCTCTTTTGTCAGTGTGCTTTGTTTTTTTAGGAACAGAGCGATCAAGGGACCATGCTTTCAATTCAGAAAAGAATTCCCTTAGTTGGCCCGTACTAGCACCAGAGTCTTACAGCTGCTTAAAATCTGTGTATCAGTAATCAAGGCAGTCCAAGACAGCAACATCATCAACAGCATGAAAATTAAGGAATTTAAGTAATGTTGTTTCGGAGAAAGTATCTATGACATCTGGTGAAGCTTTTAATGACATCAGGACCATCCTGTGTTCTGACAAGCCCTCAACAATTTCCCGATTGCAGATGGACGCTTTTATTGATTTAGAAAAACAAACAAAAATTAACAAAAACTAAAGTTAAACAAAAAACAACAAAAATTAAAACAAAACAAAAATTAAATCCAGAATGGATGATGTCGTAGGGCATATCCTTGTGTAATCATACACAACTTGAACCAAATTATGAGAGAAAGCCAGATCTAGTAACTGCTCACAACTATGCACCTCTCGTGTACCAGGTAGTTTTTAATACCAGTCAATGCCGGGGAGGTTGAAATCCCCAGGTAACAGGGTTTTGCTATCGGGAGGTAGGTTGGAATTCATAAAACTTCGTAACTTTGCTAGTACGTAAACTGGACCATTATAGGGCTATGTAAGTACCCCCAGTGAAGACTGTTTGTTTATCTGATTGGTTTTAACCCATAGTGCTTCGACACCTCTCATATCCAAAGAACAGAAAATGCTATGTTGTCTTTGATAAATATATTGCAACTCCCCCAACCTCTGTTTTCACGATACTTTCTTACTATGTTACAGTTAGGAGGAGTAACTTCGGCATCTGGTATATCCTTATGCAGCCATGTTTCGGTGACTACTATTATGTGAGGATCATATTCAGTGATTATGCTTTCTAATTCAGCAAGTTTGCTTAGTGCGCTTCTTGCATTCGCATTTATGATTCTGAAAGATTTTGACCATGTCAGTCACTAAGCTCTGAAGGAGTGTTGCATTTGTACCTTTGATTTGTTGTTTCGATGCAGGCGTATAGGATTTTGTGTACCGTCATCTTATCTAATAATAGCTTTACCTTGGCTCCATTTTTACTTCCATGTGCAGTGGAATTCCAGAAGTTTTCCAAATTTCATGCACTCTTTTAGAATAATCCTCTGAAAAGTTTATTTTCCCTCTCCTAAGCTTTGAACAGTTTTCCCATGATCTTCGTTTTTTTTCTGAAATCTCCAATTCTAATGATAACTGGGCGATGTTTCCCCGTGGTCACTTTTCCAAGACGTTGAATTGTTTCAGTAGTGCTCAGCTTTTCTCAAAGTTTTCTTCCAGAAACCTAATGTCTCTTCGCTTTCATTCTCTTCTTCTAGTAGTATACCTCTTACAATCTAGTTGTTAGACTGAAACTGATTTTCCAAGTCATCAGGTTGCTTGGATAGTGCAGCAATTTCCAGCTGCTAGTCACTCACAGTAGTTTCAATTTTTGAAAGCCTTATCTGGGATTCATTGGGCACCACGAGCTTCTTTCATTGGCTTCGCGTCTAGTTTACATTTTCACCACACCGACCTCAGATGATGCTTGTTTTTCTTGAATTATGGCAACTTTAGCCAAAATGTCTTTCTTGGTATGGAAAATTTCGTATAAAACAGATTCTGAATTAGGCCCAGGGTTTTCCTAAACATCTCCTGAAAGTTTCAATAACAGGTGTGCCACTAAAAAGCAGTCGCTGATACAATTTAGCAATATATGTGGACATAGCAACACAACTAGACAGGGAATCGCTACAAAAACCATATCTTGTGGAACTAATCTACATATGCAGAGACACATGAGGCGACATCATCACGGCAGGGTTGCCATGTCCTCTGAAGAAAGATGGCCGAGACAGCAGATTTATAGCCGGCAGGCTCTGTGACGTCATTGTGCTCATTGAAGTTGTGCAGAGAATGTTCGAATGCCTTTCCGAAGTAAATTCAGTAGCATCTTGCATATGTTACATATTTCTGTTTCATGTCCGTTGTCCTTGATAAAAAATGCATTGGGTAATCAGCCTATTGCAAGTAAACAGGCAAAGTGTTTGCACAAAAACATAACATGAGATATCGGGCACAGTGCTTAGCTTTTAATCTGCAAGTTTCCTGCAGTGAATGTGTGTGCTTCTTCCCACTACATGTGATATGGGTTATCACAGTCCTGCTTTCGTTTAGTTGCATTTAAGAGAGTTTACTGTGTTTGAAAAATTGGGATGTGCCATTTGGCAGATGGTACCAGACAAAAAGAGTAGCTTGGTGCACACATGCCCTACTCCAAAGGTAGCAGTGCTCCCACAGGGGTTGTCTTCTGTGTTTGATAAATAACAATCTTAATTCTATTACTTCTCAAGCTGTTTAACACCAATGAACTGGCAACCTAGAACAGTGTGCCATGAGCATCATAGTGTGTGTTTAGTTTACAGCGGAGGCGGTTATAAAAAGATACCAATAAATACCAAAAGTCACCCTAAATTATGTTAGAAAAACAAAAGAGATGAAACTGTAGTTTTGAATAGGAGATTACCAGAAGGCTGTCATGCCACTTTTTTTGTATATGTAAAAAGTAGTTTAATTACCTGTTATGATTTGCACATTGGACATTAACTTTGCCTCGAGTGAGGCCCTATAAACACTCTGCGGTAATTAGTGTTTCCTCCTCCTCCAACTCAGCAGTATATATCAGAACTTTTTACGTGAGTTATTTAACAGTGCCTAGATTAAATAATATTCATTAGTAGAGTTCTGTAGGTGCTTATGCACTCCCATTATCTGTGGCATTTTGTTAGAAAATGGTACTCTCATCACTTTTTTAGAAGCTCTTTGTTGTTGGCATATTGAACATTGCTTGTAGCATCATGAATGACTTGTTTCGTGGGACTTGCATTGTTGGCAGCTGTTGAAATATATTAAATTTACTGCTATGTGTTCTACTGTAGGACATGCATGGTTTGTTGTTAAACAAAAAGCAGTGTGTGTGCCTTCTCCACTTCCCAACCTTTTTCAGCCTCAGTGGAGATGTGCAGGAGTTCAAGAGTGCCTTCAAGCTGTGCATTTCCCAAGGAATCAGAAGCTTGGCTCAGGTCAGCATTTTCCCTCTCATTTTTCTATCTTTTATCTGATTTGGGAGAAGGGGTCGGTAACAAGAATGGTTTTTCGTGTTCCACTGTTACTCCATACGGCACTCTGGACCACTTTCTAACAGAAAAACATTCTTGGCTCTCAGTTGTTGATGACCATGACTTCAGTTGGTTAGAGATGCGTGCACGATGCAGTGTTAATAGAAAAATCTCCATTATTTTTGACAAAAAAACAAACAAATGGGGGAAAAAATGTGTGCAGTACGGTGCCCTTTTTGTGATGGGCGACACATATTTGTATGTGCAAGCTGAGGTAGGGCGCGAGAGGTGGAGACTGCCATTTCTATCTATTCGTAACTGATGCTTCTGTGGAGCTCTTTTGAGAAGGCATTATTTATTTATTTGTTTGGGGCATTACAGAGAGGATCTACAGAATTGTGTATCAGGGCTAGCAGCATGATTTTGTGCAATACAAGACAAATATACAATGTATAAAAAGTGTGCAAGGTGGTGTGAAATTTTTAAAATAAATAAATGAATTAAAACAAAAATTTCGTAAATGACAGGAAAAGCCAGTGTAAATCAAATGGCAAGATACGAAATACTGCTAACAAAACACAACAGAAGCAGGAGTACAACAAAAAACAGAATTGTACGTAAAGCTAAGTAGATGAACACATACTGAGGTACTTTTTGAACTCTTCAAGATCAGACAATATATAGTTTCAGGGAGATGACTCCAGTGCTTTATTTCATGAGTTAGTGCAGATAAACTTAATGATTGGGTTTTTCCAAAAGTCCAGTTCAAGCTGCAGTGATTATGTAAGCACCAAGAAATGCAGTAGAATGAGTTTCTAGCGAATGCAGATCATTATTGTATTTAAGCAGGGATACACTTGCTATAAATGTTCCGGGCAGCTCTATTTTGGATTTACTCGAGCTTTTTCTGGTGAGGGGACCATATGGATGGGACAAATTCCAAGTCTGGATGAATGAAATGTGCCACTTTATGAACGGAGCTAGAGAAGTTGCACAGGTTTCAGCATGTGGAGCCTAACCACCTTGATGCTTTGTGACAGACTGCAGAAAAGTGACAAGACCATAAAAGGTTAGCTGCTAACTGAATGTGATATTTATATGACATAGCCTGAGACACAGTGGTATTTTTTAATAGAGTAGGAGAAGTTAGAATTTGCATGTTTACGACTAAAAGACATAGGTTTATATTTAGTATGGTTTAGGGTCGTGCCAGTCGTTGCACCAACCGACAATGGTGTTTAGATAATTTTGAAGGGTCAGATGGTCAGTATTTGAAGTGATCTTATGGTAAATTACACATATGTCTGCAGAAAAGGTGCAAACAAGATTATATATTACTAAGGAGGTCATTAATATAAATTTGAAAACATCAGATGTTACGCCACATAGTGGTGTGGAAAAGTTGTGAACTGTGAATTGATGAACTCACTTTTTTGAAACCACAATAATGTTAGGAGATGTCTTCATAAGCAGTGTAAAAGGCTGGAAGGTTAAGCGGTACCTCACGATGCCCGAGACATTTCTGGGGCCTTGCCCTTTGCCAAAAGTTGGCAGTCTGGTTTTGGATAGAGTTACTTCCTTCAGCCAAAACTTCTCGAGTTCCTGTGGGGTGTTTTAAACTGCTTTTCCAAAAGGTGCTTATATTCGACTATAAATGTTTAATTTCTGAAAGCGGCATTCCTGCTTGAGCACGTAATGCATAAATTATTAATGTGGTAGCATTAGAGGTTTCATTCACGAGAAAGGCCAGCATCTGTCCGTCCATGTCATGAAAAAGCGGGTAGCCCACCTGCCACTGTGGGCAGGTGGCAGTGAAATTAATTCAAATAAATTCATTGCATTTCCTGCCATGGCTCTGTGCATCAGCTCATTGGTCAAGAGATGGACAGCCTCCCGAGGAACTACCTTTGCAAAAATTAGCCTTACAGGAGCTTGGCAAGAGCAGTTTGGGTCTTGCAAGCCCCACCGGTGACTATGTTCAGTGGCACATCACTTAACTGCTGCACCACTGCACCAGTATAAGGACTCCCTGCGATTTATGAATCTATGAAAGAGAATGGGTACTTGTACAGGAAGGATCTCTAATGCTATCGCTTTGTACTCTTGGGGTAGGTTAAGCGTCATCCAATATTTTTAGTTTATTACTAATTGTTGGTCTGTATGTTTGCAGTCAAATTTTCATCATTTCTAGTGCCATAGGCAACTGGCAGTATTACTATCAAATTTGGATAAAAATTGCGTACAGATGGAAGTCCTATAGTGTGACACTGAACAGGGGCATGACCTTAAGAGGGTTCACCAGTGACAGTGTCCGTAGGAAATACATGGGAACTTTCAGAAGCTGTAGCGCGTCTAAAAATGGCTCGATTTTCATGAGGTCTGTGGCAGCGTTTTCTTCTTTAATGAATGGAGGAAATGTTGCAGACAGTTATTATTTTTTAAGTTTCGTTTTTTTGCAAGTCAGATGTAAATATCCAGAAAAATTGCACTTTTAGATATGTTGGTCTTTCATGTCGTCTTGTGAAAAAACTAAGCCAAATATCAGAATTTCGTCCGCAACATTTCCTCCCTGTTTCTTTCTTGATTGTCAAGCCACAATTTTCATTCATATCGAGCGTAGCATTTCCATTTTACAGGTTCTGAAAGTTGTGTATGTAATTTCTGCGGTTATTAGAAATTCGCACCAAATTTAACTAGCGTGACGTGGCTCCATATGGCGCCAGAATATTTTGTCGCTACTGCACTCTACCACCAGCCTCTTGGTTGCCTGTGTTCGTGCGTGCAGGTTTTTACTCAGAACTTGGATGGACCCGAGCTCTTTCTTTCTTTTTTTCTTGCTTCGGCTGTATTCGGAAAGGATTTCTGCATTTCTTTTTTGCTCGAGCTCTTGGTGCGGGAAGTGGAATGCAAGGCCACACCCAAAAGTGCCCCCCCCCCCCCCCCCCTCCCCTCCCGGCAGCCACAAAATAAGGCATTGTTAGTGCCAAAACACAGGATGGGGGCTCCCTATTCAGGACAGTGTGGGAGAACAGCATTGTTCCTTGCACAGCGCAAGGGCGCAGTGACCTAGGTGTCAATACAAGTCAAGAATGAAACTGCTAATATTCCTCATAGGAGGGCCTCGAGCCGATAGCAGCCGGCGCTGACATGAACCCACACGCGTGGTTGTTTGAAAACCGGTACTGGTACGCACGCCGAGCCAGGAGTTGACGGGTCGGGTCCAGTCAGTTCTGCCGCAAGGGGCAGGTGACTCAACTCGACCCTGAACTGATGTGCTTGTAAACGCTGTTGGGTAAAAAAGTAGGGTTATTGAGAGGGAAGGGGATAAATAAGAACTTGCTTTCCACGTGCGCCGTCGCACCTCCGATACAGCGATGGAGTGCCTCAATCTTGAAGGCTGCTACTGCTTGCTCGACGCTTGGTGTCGCTACAGCTGAACCACTCTCGAATTGCTAAAATCGAGTTCATGTAAACACGCAGTGGTTGAGTTGGATTGACCTTGCTCAACCCGACCCTCGAATCGACCCGACGCTATTGGGTTCTTGTAAACAGGGCTAATGGCGTAGACTGATTGTCATGACGTAGCGATTAACCTCCTTTCACTGAGGCACTTGCCAATCACCTGCGATTTCACGCTATACTCGCGGACAACTATGTATGCCAGTGCAAAAGCCCGCACCAAGGGGAGAAAGAACCGTCTCCTTCCTTTTCCTGCTCAGCCCCTGCTGCACTGCAACTGCGACGTCATGAGAACTGGTCGAAGCCAACGTTCAGCTTTGGCTCCAAGTTAGTGAAACCACAATGTGTCGGATCGGCATCGAAACATTGGTTCTCTAACGAATCTTTGGCCGAGCGTCGCTCTTTTCCCCGATTCTCCTCGCGACCAGTCATATCTCTGCCAGAATGTTCGCGTTATCAGTGCAGGTGCTGTCCACTGTACGCAGGTAAGCATGGTTGCACCTTATCTGCAGAAAGGAGCTCGCGGATTTCCGAGCCCTCTACTCCAGAATAGACATCTCTGTGGTGTAAATAACGTGATGTCGAACGTTCATGGCCTGGCTGGCAAAATCACTCAGTTTTGCTCCTGAACCGGTTTTGCATGTGTCAAGCGTTCCCCAACCGTCTTTAATCTCCCAATTAGATACGCCTCGGTATGCGCCACACCTACTCGCACCTCCTGCACTACGCTTCCAAAAGTCGCACATTTCAATCAGAAAAACGCTCGGAAGGGGCGCTATATAAATACATATATAAAATATATAATACATAAAGTATATAATATATAAAATATATAAAAGAACATAAAAAAGCAGACTCATAATGAGACTTTTTCGGAAGCCATAGTAGGTGTGGAATTTTCGCTTTCAAACCCGTGACGTCATGACATTTCAGGTGCGCTGCCGTTTTGTGTACAGAAAGAGCACACACGGCTGGCGTGGCTGCAGCTCCCATTCTTTCTTCTATTAAACTATTCTATTAAACTGCAATTTTCGTTATTTTTAAAAATAAACTACTAATGTGCGCTGCCGTTTTGTGTACAGAAAGAGCACACACGGCTGGCGTGGCTGCAGCTCCCATTCTTTCTTCTATTAAACTATTCTATTAAACTGCAATTTTCGTTATTTTTAAAAATAAACTACTAATAGCAACTTTGTCCAGAACAGTTGGAAGTCGCTTGTGCAATGACGAAATTTGCGTTCAAAGTCACCACGAATAGCAACAGGACGATCTCGGTGCTTTTGCAAACCACACATCTCACCCTTTTACTCAAGTTTTATTTGTTCCGTGATGAAATTATAAGCAGTGAAGGAGACATGAAACGAAGTATTTCAGCAGTAATTTAGTTACTGAAGTGACTATCGCCCATAAATAAACTGAAGAATTCGGCGACGCCGATAGCAAAAAACGTGCTCGGTGGTCATCGAAGAGGAACCTTCAAGATAAGGCGCTAAAAACAACTACAACAACCCAGAATAATGTCGAAATAGTTGTGCCTGGCTGCATTCTTTCTAGATGCTGATCGCATCTCGCATAACAAAGTGATTTTCCTGCGTGTCAACGGTTCTGAACTCGAAAAAACAAGTAGTACAACAGTTTCGCGGCACTCCTTTTGTCAAAGAAGCATCGGCCGGATGCTTAAACAAAAAGTAAGGTCAACAGCAGCAAAGACAATGCAAAATAAACACTGGCAGTGTAAACAATTAGAGTGCAAAAAGCTTTTCACAGAGGCCGCGTCGTCGAATCAGCGTCCACACTCGTGCACGGTCACCAGGCTTGTATTGCGTGTGGCGACGGAGGAATACGCGGAATACAGAATAGCCGGCCAAAGTGCAGAAGGGGAGGTGTTCCTAAGGTGTTTCAAAAGATAACTCACACTCATCTGTTCTGGCTAGGCTAAACCAACACTGCTTTTAACTACAGGCTGTATACCCCACCCTATCATTGTAAGTGTATTTTCGCACAAAAGATGCGAGGGAGCTTAGGGGGACCCAAACCGGAAAACGTACATTTCCTTGTGGCAGCTGAGTGGTTGGTTACTGGAAAAAGGTCCATTCTGTGACCACCACCCCTTGAGACGGGATGTTCTTTTGTGCTTCCGTCTCCCTGCTTTGGCAGGATATATACAGAAAGTTCTCAGCCCTACTTTTTCTTTGCGGAAGAACTAATACTTGTGTGTCACAGTGGAGGAGATGTCGCGGTACAATTTACACACCTGGAGGGGTAATAGAAGTTCCCTCCTTTTTGTGGTACTTAAGTGCTGCCATCTATTGACAGAAAAAGTTCAAATCTGAGTTGCCTCGTAGCTGGTGAGCCCTCTTAAAGATAATAAACCAATATATAATGTAAATCAACTGGCAGTGACAGAACAGAGCAATAACTGAATTATATGTGTGAACTTTCAGATTTATTTGCTGTTCACATAGAAAGAACTCATATGCCGTCACCGCAGAGGGGCATTATGGGCTACTGCTCTGGTGTGTCTTACTTCAGCAGAAATGCTTCTCTGCAGACCATCGGGTGTGCCATATCACTGTATTACATCTCACCGAAGATGACCATGTGGACGGTGGTTGTGCTTCCCGTGATGCTGGCGTCGGGCACAGTGTTTGGCTCTTTCTTGCGGGTGCTCTCTCGAAATGCACAAGAACAGGTGAGCTCATGGCTTCTGAGACTTCTTGATAGTTTCTTTGAAAACAAAATGAAAAGGCTTGAGTCTTATCAGTGGCTTTGACAAAAAAATGAATGTTCTTTCTTGAAAACATTCGTTTCTTTTATCTGTCCTCAGAGCTGTTTGGCCTTGCAAGTTGGCTGTTTGCTGATAACATAAATTAGTTTCATCTTAGCAGCTTTTACAGACCACTGCCAGCTGCATTTGGTGTAATTTCTGGCCTACTGTGGCTGCTACAATCCAAATGAATTTGTCTGCCAGGAGCACATCGCAGTTTTGCTTTTAAATTGCACACTTCAGGAGGTGAGGCAACTTTAAAAATGCACACTCCCAGATTTGTTCTCTTTCTGGACATTAGAAGTGCTCACAGTGTCTTGTAGAGCACTGCATGGGCTCTGACCGGGCCAAAAAATCTGCTGTCTCGCCGCTCAAGCTTCAAGTTACGAGCCTGGGTTGAGCCCGGGATGGGAGTTGCAGGCCCGGGCCTGGCTTGGGCCCTTATGTAGAGGGACTGTATATAGCTTTTCATCTATTATTCCACGGTGAAATATACTAGGGGCATTCTAGCAGCAACACGAATAAAATATATCCTTAATGGTGGCTGAAAAAAAAATTACTCTGCTCTTGCTTGCTTATTTTTAGTGTCTACTGTAGCTACATTTTCCTCACACGAGAAAAATTACGAACAAAACTGATTTCTGACTTTTTAACTGTTGCCCGAAACATGCCGGAAGTGAATGAATCCCGGCATTAAAATCTTCCCAATTCTTTTTTAATAAACCACCACTACTACTTTTTTGTTGGTGCAGTATAAAAAACCTTATTTGTAGAGTGAGCTTTCAGCACCACTCACAATGTTACGTCCAAGTAACTTCGGGAAGTGTGAAATGAAAAGGGCTAAACCGTGCAGTGGGCTGCACTGCAGCCGCATTCAGAGTGTAGTGTTGTAACGCCTGACATGCAGCCCATTTGCATGAGTACGTTCACCTACTATGGTACGCAGCACCGCTCACTCGGGCTATTTCGGCTGTCAGCATGTACACGCTTCAGGATCTACCACAAGGCACCCTGCATCTTCTCGGTTTTGTGTTACCATTGACAGGCGGCCATCTGTTCCAGGATAGACTTCGCATCCCCAGATCACATCTCTAGGCTACGAGTAAAGCAGTGGAGAAGAGAATATCGGTTTAGGTCACTTCAGGCCTTCAAACACATGCTACACAATAAACAGGCGCTTTTGCTTTTTGTCCCCATAGAAACGTAACCGGTGAGGCCGAGAATTAAACCCGTAAATTCACACTCATTAAAAAAAGGTCATTGGTGGCTTTGAGGACGTTTTAATATTTAGACATCACAGGCCCTAAAAAATCAGAGGACGTTTTAATATTTAGACATCACGGGCCCTAAAAAATCAATGTCTAGATATGTAGGGGTAATGCAAATTTTATTGCGCATGTATGCAATCTTTTCCATTTCACAAGCATACCCGGCTTCTCTTCTCTTCGTGTGTACCGAACAAATTCTTTCAAACGTTACTGCAAGCACCTTTGCCAGCAACTTCTTTACTTGCGTAGCAGGGGACTCCCTACACTCGGTCAACAATTTACATATTGACCTGCTGTGGCAATGGGCCATGGACATGGCCCTGCCCTCACATCAAGCTTGGCAGGCCAGACCCGGGCTCAGCAGAGGGATAGAGTAGCTGCCCCGGGGCCGGGTCGGGTGCGGGCTTGAAGCCACAGGCCTGGGTTGGGCTGAATCTTGAGAATGCGTCCTGTGCAGTGCTCTGCCGACTTGCACCAGTAATATGTCTGAGTGAAAACTTTACATGAGTAGTAGACACACACTGTTTGTGTTTATGTCAGGCTGATGGTTTATGCCCGAGGCCACACAGGGCCTTTAAAATTTGGTGACTCTATGTAATAAAAGCCTTTGCTTGACAACTGTGGTCCACTCACTGTATTATTGTGTAGTTTAAACATTGAAATGTGAAGGAAAGCAACAAGAAAAATCTCTCTGAAGCATTACACTGTCTGTTATGTTTTTTGACGTAACCCCTTCCGTTTCACGCAGACTGCAAGAGCTGCTGGTGTGGCTGATGAAGCACTGAGCAACATCAGGACAGTGCGTTCATTTGCCATGGAGGATACCGAAGCTGAGTGAGTGCACCGAGGATCACTGCAGATTCATTGAAAGCCTGCTTGTGGCTGTGGCCACATCATTTTTTAACTCGATAGTGTTAAGGCTCGCGTTCTGCAGAAAATCTGGCTTCATGAGTGGAAAAGCAGGTGGCCTACCTCCTGCCCAGGTCACATGACCTTGTGATGTTGTCACAACCTGCCCACCGTGGCAGGTGGCAGTTAAACTAACAATTGGTTGCGGAAGGCTGCTCGGGAAGAGCACTAGTGGCTGTGTTTGAAACAGCCACCCTCCGGTGCAGTGGTGCATTGCTTAACTGCTGCAACACTGCACCAGGAGTGGTATGAGGACTCCCTGCAATCTGTGAATGTAAAGTAGAGAATCACTGATTCCGTATGCATGGGCATGTAGGCAGAACCTAGGCAACAGGAAAGGCATTGTGCAGGAGGGATCTCTGGTGCTATCGCATTGTACTCTTATGGGTAGGTTAAGTGTTAAGTGATGGTGAAAGAACAATATCCGTGTCTGCCAAGTGATTCGCAAAGAGGAACTCAGGCTGCTGAAGGCACTCATTAATGGTACTGCATCATACCCCTCAAGTGTCCCGTCAAGGTTTTTTTATTATTATTATTGTTCTGTTTTCTTGCTGAAAAGTTGAAGAATGCTGCTTATTGAATAGAAGTGTCATTGGGTGTATTGCTGGAGAGGAATGATAAACATGCTTTACTATTGCTGAAAGCATCGAGAATAGCCTGGTGTCATGAGTGGGGCTTTGCTTGCACTGCACATCCTGCTGGGACTGCGTGTTCATGCTGTCCTTTCAGAAATGTTTGGCACATTAGGCTTGTTTTACAGTTACCAGCGTTGTGCTATGTTCAGTGCCTATTGCTTGGGAGGTTCTTGTGAGGCGCTAGAATGGATGGTTAATGTGTAGTGCCGTTAAGATGTGTAACGGGGGGCTGACACAGGCAGACTACACTGCCGTGCTTTAAAAGGGGCTAGTTGGTTGTTGATTATTATAGGGGAGTGCTTAACTTCTGAACGGACAAAACTGACGATACAACACGAGACACCGAGCGTGTTGTATCGTCCATTTTGTCTGTTCTGAAGTTAAGCGCTCCCTTATAATAAAGACTAAACAGTGTCTCTTTTCAGCAGTGCTGCTAAAGTTCCCGTACTTGTCACTCCATGTCTTTGGTCAGTCCGGCTTTCTTTGGTCAGTCTTTGGTCAGTCAGTCATGTCGGTCCGGCTTTGGTAGCCGGTGTTAATGTAAACTACTAGCTAGCAAATGGCAGCATCATTAGGCTGCAATGCTTTGAATTGTACTGGCTGTGAAATTATCCTTGGCCTGTTGCAGATCTGATGCACTGGCTGGTCCAAAATTTGGGGGTGCGCAGATTACAGCATTGTCATGCGACAATAAAATAAACTGCTCAGGAGACTGCCTATGAGCTGTGAAATTCTGCTGATAGCTAACACGAGAGGTGTTTGCCAGAACGCCCAGAGTTGTATTGATTGTTGTTTATGCTGTTACATTTTGAGGAGCTCTGGTAGCACTCGATTGCTCACGACACTCCCTTCTTGTCATTTTGTCCTTTTCTTCCCTCAAGGCTTTTCAAGCGTGAAGTTGACAGAGCCGAACACCTTCACACTGCACTTGGAATTGGCATCGGCTGCTTCCAGGGACTCACAAACCTCAGCCTTAATGGTAGAGCTTACTTTGGTATAAGACCCAGCATACTCACGGTGGTTCAATTTCTGTGACAGTGTTCACTTACTGCGGTGCAGTTACTCTGGCACGGTTGTTAAGTGTTATAATGGTTAAGCATATAGTTTTATTGACATCCTAGGACTAAGATAGTTTCTTTGTTTTAGAAGCATGTGTGGAAATTTAGGTGTAGTCTATTTTGGCACCTGAGATTGCGGGTGCAATTTATCTGCCATTGGCATTGCCGCTCATTTTTCTGTTCAGAGACAAGCTGCATGGTATACGTTGTGGGGTTTTAATTGGGGGATAAATACATTCTCCCCGCTTAGTCACGAATGACACTGTTCAAACCGCCGGACCCCACCCCATGGTCCCGTACGCTACCAAGCGCACGCCGAATGTTCGCCCACGCTAGGGCAGGGGATACTCCGCGGCCGGATGGGACGAGATGCGGGAGAATGGTCCTCCCCATGAGGCCTCGCCCTGCAGGTGGAGAGCGAGCGCCGCGGGCGATACGTCTGCTCCTGACAATGTTCCTCAGCCGAAGAGAGTGATGCTGTGTCCTGCGCGCGTGCAGCAAGCCATCTGTGGCACTGCGACGACGGCACCCTCTCTTGTTAGTTAACCAGGGAGAGTCACATGGCACGCCCCGCATCGAGGCGATGCTGTTGCTGCAGGGTGGATCGCGGGAAAGCCAGCAAAGGGGACTGCGGGGCAGGTCCCCACAATGTTGGGGCTGCCTGTTGGTTGTGGAGGCTTCTTTCATGCTGGAGCCTGAGCAGGCTCATGATAGGAGCTTACCTTCAGGCAGACAGCAAGTTTAATAATCGGTGTGAACTGAAATACGAGCACATTGCTGTAAGAAGCTGTTCCATATGTGACAAATTGGCCATGGCATGTGACCACTAGTTGCCACTCAGCAATATATTTAATTATGTTTCCTGTTTTGTGCTGTCATTTGTTAATTTTTGCTAAAATACGCCATAAACTGCAGTTTTTGTGAAAAACATGAAAATTAGTGAGCTGATTCGTGTTATGGCGTATAAAAGAAAGCAGTATGGTCTAATTAGATGCTGCATCTTGTACTGATTGAGTTTAAGCTGACCTTAGAAGTGTGATGAAAAGAAGTTGATAGTTATTTTGATGTTGAAACATAACTGCAGTGTGAAACGATAAGCACATAAGGAAGAAACACCGACAGACACGTACAGTCGCTGCAGTCACAACTGATTCATTGTGCCAAGGTGAGGTGAAAATAGAGGCTGCATCACGCATGTACGTAGAATACAGAAAGAAAGAAGAGCACTGTGCCAATGACGTATGGAAAGATATCTTTTCTTGTCGCAGAAAAAAGTTGCACTCCAAACTGTAGAAGAAAATCAAAGCATTGCTTAGCGGCCTGATCTTTGCCTTTGCCTAGTATCTTTGTACCCTGCATTTGTGTCTTAAGAAAGTAATCTGCTTGTCCAAAAGCTCATTTGACTGGAGTTAATTTGATGGAATTTTGTTTCGTTCCGGGCGCTAATGTCTTCTACTAGGAGACTAACTGATGCCCCTGTTTTTTTTTCATAGCTGATTGATGTGATGCATGCTAATGCCAAGGAAGCAATGAACCATGCTTTTTATTAAACGAGAGCATTTAAAGGGCAACAGTGGCGAAGGGTTCAGACTAGGGGAACACGAATGTCAATGTCAAGTCAGTGCTAGGGCATAGCGGTATCTTGCACATGCAGGTTGCGGTACAATACATCCCCCGCCTTCACATGTTTTTGCAGCATATTTGTTTAACTCTGGTGGCTGATCTATTCGGAGTTCTCATTGTGATGAAAACGGTCAGGCGGCTTTGTTGCACACTTGGTCCGCCGGGGCAGCTGGGGTGCCGGGCTGGTCACTCTGCTCGGCATAACTGAATCTGCTGGTGTCAGTGGGAGGGTTGACAACTCTCTCTGGGCTGAAATGCTGTCATCACTGGATTCATCACCGTCCGAGATGTCAAACTGCTCCTTCATTGCCAATAAATGTTATTTGTGCCTCAAGGTCCTGCCATTGCCGGTTTGTGCGTAGTAGGAGCGGGGACCTGCTGATGCAGTTGCCTTTGCTTTGCGATCCCACGATGTCCCTTTGATGCGTACGACATCTTCGTTTTAAAGAGAGGCCAGGCATCAGGCGGTGTTACTCGTCTGCTCATGCTTCTTGACCTGTGTGACAGCCTGGTGTCCAAAGCCTGGTAAAGGTGTGAGTGGACACCTCCCTTGCAGCAGCTCACCGGGCGACCGGCTATCTTCCAATGGGCTCGATCTGTAATTGCGCATACTGATCCAAAAGCTTACCTTAGCCCATGTGGTCTTCTTGAGGATACGTTTCACTACTAGCACACTTTTTCTGGCTGGCCCATTGGACCGAAGAAACATTGGGCTTGATGTAACGTGCTTCGTGTCAGTGGTACGTAGCAGCAGTTGGTTGATTATAAGCACACTTTCTGCAGGCTGAACAACCCTGAATCGTCGACGCAACGTCAGCATTGATGTTTGGCCAGTACACCAGCTGCCTTGCCCTTGCTCTGCATTTAGCTATGCCAAGATGCCCAGCATGAATGCGTTTCAATGTCTCGGACCGCGGGGTTCTATGTGTAACGACCTTCATTCCTTTAAACAGTATTCCACCCACAACTCAAATTTCAGCAGCCACAGATTTGAGCGGACGTTCAGCTACATCCCCGTCTACAATGCTCTGCACCTTCACTTTGAGATAAGTATCGGATGCCGTCTCACACACAGGTAGTGCAGCTATTCTGTCACAAGCATGGACACAACGCTGGTGGCATGAACTTCAACATTTGTGTCCAAAAACCTGACATCCGCAGAAACCATCGACCTTGGCAGCATGTCCACCAAATCCATCTGTTTTCCAGGAACAAATGTTAGTGCATAATCATATTTGAGCAGTCTTAAGAAAAACTGCTGCACTCTGGCTGGCACGTCCGCTACGGCCTTTTTTTATATATCTATCAGCAGCCAAAGGTTGATTTCAAGCAAGAGAAGGCGGTAGTATGTAAAGTGGTCAAACTTCTCACAGCCAAATACGAGAGCCATTGCTTATTTTTTCATTCGCAAATATCGTTGTTCACTCATTGTCAGTGCTTTAGATTCACAAGCGACTGGCCTCCAACTTTTGCCGTGCCGATGCTGTTCTGTGATGCGTCTGACGTCAGTTTTGTTTCTTTCTGTGGGTAGAAAATTGCTAGTAATGGTGCCTTGGTGAGTGCGTTGCTTATAAACTGTCTCTCGTGGTTGGCAGTCCATTTGAATATAACATTTTGCTTTAGAAGAGAGTGCAGAACTGGTGTTCGCAGGGCTATGGAAGACAAGCACCGGCTGGAGTAGTTTTCTACACCGAGCAACTCTTGTTTGTTTTGTGGTTTTGGCACGTTCCTGACGCTTTCGACTAGCACTGGATTAGGGCTTATTCCTTTGCTGCTGATGACGTTGCTCAGAAATGCTATTTTTTCTGCACCAAACTCGCATTTTGCTAGATTGAATGTCACCTATTTTCTGCCAACTTTGACCTTCACGCACCTGTCGCTAATCGCTGTTGACGCTGCTAATGGCTACATCCAGTGTGACAAAGTTGTCGGCTTCGTGCTGTACTTCGTCAACATCAGCTTCCGCTCTGCAGTACGACACAAAGTGGTTGGGCCTGCTGCACGAACAGCAAGTTTTGCCATAGCTGTGTAGGGCAACGTCAAGCGGCATGAGCGCAGTTGCATCGACTGCACCCAGAAGCTCACCTGGAGAGCTGTTGTAGCTTGACTCCGATTCTGCTCGAAGAGATAACATTGACTTCGGACTTCTTTGTTCAACTCCAGAGTTCATGCTGATGTTTCTGCTGCCTTGCACAAGTCGACTGTTTTTCCAGCAGTTAGCTTGTTCTCCCGTAGCATTTTTTCTCACAGTTTTGGTGAATTCATGCCAAATACAATTTGTTTGGGAGCCATATCGTCTGCACTTGTCCCAAGGTTACAGTGCATGCCCTGTTTTTTCAGGTTTGAATAGCTCCACCTCGCCCTGCACTCGTGAGTGAAACACCTACCATTCATGCACTTTGTTCTGTTGCTCAACACAATACTCTTTGAACTTTGCGTCGACGGTGGCGCAGTCTTCTCGGTGTTCTTTGGCAAGCGAAAAATTGTTGAACACTTCAATTGCATCCTCACTGGCCATGCTGAGGAAGAGCACCGCTTTTGCTGCTTCTGATGCTGGCTTACTGGTACCTGACGTTGCCTGCAAAAAGAGTTCAAATTTCTGCTCGAACAACATCCAACTTTGGTTGCCATTCCTTGTTAGTCGCTGTGTTTCTGCTGATCTCAGACTCTCCATTTCTTGCTTCCAGCAGCCAGCAGCCGTTCCAGGCCTTCGGCGCAGGGGCGTTCCTCTGCGATCCAGCCTGATTCCGCTACTGACACTGTGTTTCGTCTCATAGCTAAATGATGTGACGCATGCCAATACCAAAGAAACAAGGAACCATGCTGCTTATTGAACGAGCGCACTTAAAGGGCACTTGTGGCAAGGGGGTAAAGGTGGAGGGAACACAATTGTTAAGTCAGGGCGAGGGCACGGCGATATCTTGTGCATGCAGGTTGTGGTATGATACAGCTCCTAAGTATATTTTCTGTACCTGATGAATATCACCATCTTTATCGTGTACTTTCTTTTGCAGGTGTTGTGCTTGGAGTGCTTTATGTGGGTGGTAGCATGATGGAATCAAACAATCTGAATGCTGGGCAGGTCATGTCTTTCTTCGTTTCCAGCCAGATAATTCAGAGGTGTGTCTGCTCTTGCATGCTCAACTAGGGGGTGGTACCATTTAGTGGATAAAAACACAGAGGCTCAAGAAAATGTGCATGGCTCGAAGCTCAGTTGTCATATATAGCGGTGCTGGTATCGCCATGTGTTGCAACCTTTGCAAATCAGTGAATTCGAGTGAACCTTGTTATGCTACTCTGTATATACATTACAAGTTTGTTGCAAGAGGTTGTATAATAATGCGGCGCACAATGCTCACTTGCTTTACATTAAGTTTCTGTTGATGGGTGTATACAGGGTGTTTCACCTATAATTTTACGCAATTTCTAAATATTGGCTTTTTGAGTTAGAAGAGTGCTTTTTTCGGAACAGCATTATCAGGGATTTAGTACACATCAGAATACAGCTAAGAGGTGTTAACTAGGAGGCTTGTTCACAGATATGGAAAGTTATCTTTTAAACTATTACTGTTAGACTTTTTAATTATTGAGAGGTGTGTAGCCCACCGTAAGCAGTATGCATATTAGTTTTTAAAATTTTGAAAACACGGTTGGTTACCCTCAGCGTTACAGCCCAACAAATTTTGGCATCATTGTGCCAAAATATATGCGCTTTCAAGCAGCTTGGAGGCAAAACAACTTCTCCTGTGCAGTGTGTGTGAATTTTTGTGCCAGAGTGTTTTCCAAGTTTCAAAATGTTAAACCAACTAGCCCGGCAACATGCTTTACCAGTGCAAATAACCCATCGAAATAGCCAAAATTGGTTGCCTTTCTAACTCGTTGATCATGGTTCGTAGTTCATCTCGTGAGTGACTTGGCTAGGCAATGTCACCAGTGAATCGCAGATAGCTTAGGTATTCTCCATTAATTCTTATCTCCAACTGTTCCCAATTCAGGCCTCGGAATGCCTCCTGTATACAGGCAATGAATAGTATTGTCGAGATCGTATCTCCCTGTTTGATGTCCTTCCTTAATGGAAGGAATTTTATTGCTGACATTAAGGAGTACTGTGGTAGCTGTGCAGTCATTATAGATATCTTCCAGTATTTTCGCATAAGACTGTAGTAAAGTTGTCGGTCCGCTTGTGTTGTTTATCTTCTTTGCACAAGGGGTGCCCACCACCAGAGACGGTTGGTTGATTTGACTGACTGAAGGCTTTCTTCGCTCCTGGAATGTTCCGTCAGAGACGGTTTTGCGATCAGTTAAGATGCAGATATTATAGGGAGTATGACGAAGTTTTATATACAGAAATTTACATTACATACACGTTGATGCATAAGAGACAGTTTCAACGGCAAAAAAGGTTAAACAACAAAAGGCGGAACTGGCTAACACTAGGGGAGGCCCCTGCTCGGCATAAGTGAAGATGCATTACATCTGACAGTGGCCCAGAACAACTTTCCAGGCTCCGGGGCCCGGTTTTAAAGACATCAGAGCCTATCCCACATTTTGCGCCGCCCAATCAAAACATACTAACACATGGTTGGTTTACAAACTGCATTGCACGCCTTTCAGTTCTGCAATGTTCAAAGCCCTCTCCCTAAAATACACAACACGAAAAGAACATCAAAACTGCTTTAAGAAAATGGCATTCCGGGAATGGGCCCTGAAAATGATTAGCCCACTAGGTTTATGTGCCACGCCCCATACTTCCACAGTATTACTCAAACTCTCTCCCTTGCAAAGTAAAAAGAGAAACACATGAAAATACATCTAAACCACTGTCATGTGTCCTGAGAACCCGTGACCCTGACGGTTCCCAGCGTTAGGGCAGTTATCGATCTCACCGAGCTGCCACCCCTGCAGGTAACAAACTACTCGTCTTCGTGACGACTGTTGACAGGCATCCCCCAAAATCTTGAAAGTGGCGCCAACCGTGCCGTTGCTGCCTTTGTAGTGGCATCCCTTTTGTCCAGCTACGTTTTGTTAAGCCAGCCCATTGCCCCAGAGCATACAACGTCCTTGCGCGTCGGAGTCGCCGCGTTGCCTGATAGTTGCATCCGCACTTGACCGTATGCTACGCTTAATTGCTCCCGGTCAAGCGCGAGCGTCTGGACCCATCTCGTCCGGCGGTGATGACCCCTTCAATCTAGACAGTCTTTGTTAGGACGGGGGGGGGGGGAGGGCTGGTGTATGGCACCGTCCGTCTACCTCGCCTTGCCCACTTCTTGCCGACACACCGACGAGGATTAGCGAGGAGAAACCGCCACTTCACGGCGCCAAGCCAGCGACAAAAGGACGGTCGGTTCCCACAAAGCCGCGCACATCCACAGACCCCTTACAACTCTTTTATGCCCAGATTCTGCAATGCCTGCATGACTGCTGAGGCTTCCACTGAGGCAAATGCTTTCCCATAATCAGTGAAGGCTATATATAAGGGTTGGATATATTCTGCGCATTTCTCCGTCACCTGATTGATAGTGCGAATGCGATCTATTGTGGAGTATCGTTTACGAAGCCTGCCTGATCACTTGGTTGATTGAAATCTAATGTTGTCCTGATTCTATTTGCAATTACTTTTGTAAATACCTTGTAAGCAATGGACAGTAAGCTGATTGGTGTGTAATTTTTCAAGTCCTTGACATCTACTTTCTTATGAATTAAGATAATGCTAGTTGTCTCCAAGTTTCTCATACGCTTGCGTTCATAAGGCATTGCGTATACAGGGTGCCTAGCTTTTCTAGCACAATCTCCCCTCCGTCCTTCAACAGATCTGCTGTTACCTGGTGCTCACCAGCTGCTTCCTCTCTTTGCAGGAAACATGAGTTTCCTGCTTACTCTTAATACTGAATACACTTTTGGTTGGGATAATGACGTAGAGCAGTTTCATTGTATCAGGGTATGTCATTTTTCTCGCTACTGCACTCTAGAACATTGCCAAAAGGCTAGAAAAGTTGATTAGTTGCTGTGCTTAATCTCGTTGGATATTAGCCGTGGCTTGCTGTATAGCAGTTGTTCTCCCTTTACTGTTTTTTAATTGGTTGCTGAACACATGCATTGGCCTCAGATCTTCACATCTCATGAGTTGCAGCTCTAAACCTCTCAGCTCATCGTGTTTTTAGCAATTTTTTTGGTATTTTAGGCGTGTAACATAAGCCGTTGGGTATAAAAACAATTCAGCTGCCTTATATGTGATAGGGGTTCTGAGTCAAGGTGACCTTGGTGAGTCATGAGTTGAAATGTGTGAGTGAGCCCAAATGTGTGAGCACAGACGAGTTGTGAGTCAAAATGACTGAGTGAGTCTAGATGAGTCTTGAGTCAAAATGCGCGAGTCCAGGTGAGCCGTGAGTCGAAATGAGTGAGCCTAGATGAGTCAAGAGTCGGAATTAGTGAGCGAATCCAGGCGCATTGAAATCGGTGAGCCCAGATGAGTCATGAGTCAAAATGAGTTTAGTGAATCTAGGTGAGCCGTGGGTCGAAGTGAGTGAGCCCAGATGAGTCATGAGTTCAAATGACTCGTGAGTCGAAATGAGTGAGCCTATATGAGTTCTGAGCCTGAGTGAGACATGAGTTGCTACGCGTGGTCCCCGGATGACTGGTGAGTCTGAGTGAGCCCAAGTGTGTAGTGAGCCTAAATGAGTTTGAGCTCATGGGTTCAAGTGAGCCTGAACCTCTGTGAGTGTGAGTTTGAATGGGCCATAGATTGACCAAACTTGCGAGCACTCGTGATTTTGCTAAAGTGTGGCCGACAGTAACCATACGAACACGGCGAGTGCGCGTGTGAAGAAAAACTCACTTTTAAGAGGCTTAAGTAGTGTTGAATAGATTCAGGGTTTTTTGTGCAGCATCACCATGTGTTCCATAAGAAGACCACTGGAAAGGTTTCTGACGTGCTTCAGCTTATAGCTTGATTACGCAAACTCATTCACGCTCACTGTAACAGCGCTGTCAATGGCCGAGCTTCTGGTTTGCCTCGTTAATTTGAAATTTCGACTTAGTAAGTTGGTGTGTAAAATGAGATTTCTGACTCAGTTAAGCCACTTCCAATGATGGGGTGGCATTTTTCATGGGTCGGCACATGGTGACAGGATCACGTATGCTCAAGTGCACGTTACCTTGAGCTTGTGTCATTGCCAGAAGTCTTCCTCGCATTGTAACTACAAATATTCAAGCTCGCGTGACAGAAGTATGAATTGGGTCTCTTCGTCACAAACACTTAGGAAGCAGCAGAGAGCTTGGGAAGCACACAGGAATGCTGAACCCATCAGCAAAGGAAAAAATTGCACATGCGCAACAGAACGCTTTGTCACGACAGAAATCTGTGCCGTGGTCATCCCTTAATGATGATCCGGCGAGCTGTGGTTTGTTTATTCATCTTGACTTTCCCCAGCCAAGTTCGTACAAGTGAAGTGCAATTGAAGGTGCTAACATTGCGACACAGGAGGGCAGTAATGTGCCAGATTTGAAATTTCGTGGGCTTTAAGGTTAGAAAAATCAAGCTAAAGTGATATCAAAGAAAGCAACAGAAATGAGCATTTCTCAACATTCTCTTCAGCTTTTGTAGAGAAAAATATTGAGCTGATGTAATATATACAAAATTTCACTGATTTCATGCAAACCTGGTCAAGATGACTGGCTAAAATTCTGTACCATTCAACTCTTCATGCAGCACATTATTTTTTACACATTATTTTTTAAATCATGGCACAAGTTAGTTGAAACGCCCTCAATATTTGCATTTTTATCTTAGTTCAGTATCTGGCTGCTGTTAGGAAGCACAAGGCTGCTGCTCCAAATTTAATTTTCACCTGCTACAAAGACTGCTCCAAAATGCCCTTAGCTCTTTCCACCACTGCAAACGGCCTCTGTATTGGAAGGCCCCGTTGTCGAAAAAATCGGTTTCGGTGTTGTAAGTGAAAAATTGCAGACATGGCTTTGGCAGGTGGTCCCCAGAGAGCAACATGGGTCACGTGACCTTGCGGTGCCGTCACAACCTGCCCACCAGATTGTGAACAAACAGCCCACCATGGCAGGTGGCAGTTAAATTAGTGATTGGTCGCTCCGTCAGAGTAGCCTGGGCAGCACAAGGCCCACCACTGGGAGCCATCACAGGGCAGTGTCTTATCGCCTAACTGCTGTGTCAGGAGGGGTATCAGGGATGTGTGAACATAAAGTAGAGTATGACCGTCTGCATATATGAGAATTAACCGTTACGCTATTGCATCATACCCTTAAGGTGAAGCTTCAATTTTTTCTTATGTATCCAATACAGATGCATCCATTTTATAACAATGTTATGCAAGGAAGCGAACTCGGCCTTTTTTTTAGAGCTTAAAGCTTATTTTCGACCTTTGATATTTGGAACCACATTGCCGATTATGAAAATTTGATAACAAGGCTCACCTTCGATGTTGACGGCCTTCAATTTCGCAATATAATCTTGCCTCCTGAAAGCAAAAATAAAAGTTAATGCGTTAAGTTTAGTTAATTAATTGTATATGTATTGAGCCATATTATTTACATAATGTTCGCCTTGCTGTACAATCCACCTGTACAGACGGCATTAGTGTATCTCTCGTAGATTTTGAAATAAAAATCTGTAAACATTTTTTAAAAATCGCCCTGTATATAAACAGCCAAGAAATTATTGCAAATCTGTTATTTCTTCATTTGCAAGCTTATATTTTGTAATTCAACAATGCTTTATAGTTTTCGTTAGATATAAACAGACTTCATTGCTTTCTCTGCTTGTGAGTGATTCATCTTTCAGTAAAAGTTATGAAGTAGTGCTACAAAATGCAAGGCTGTTGAAAGATGTGGGAGGTGATACTAAAACAAAACTTGTCGCATCTTCATATGCAGTTCTTATGCATGGTTGGGTTTTCAAGTAGTTGAAGTTTCAACTGTACTGAATTTTAGCACGTTCACTGTTGCATTGGTCACCGGAAGGTTCAGGTAATTTATTCAAGCTGTGAGGCTAAGAATACCAGACCGCACAATGAAGCCATAGACAGATAGATTTTATTGTGAGGTCCTCCTTCTTAGGTCTGGTCATAAAATCTGGCCCATTTCTTCATCATGTGACCCAGTAGTCATGTCTGCAGAGCATGAATAAATTACCTGACCCACCGGTGACCAACAACGCAGCAAATGTTCTAAGCACTGCAAATGAGCTCACCTTTTCTCAGCAGTGCATTTGATTTGCCCAAGCAGTTAAGTCTTTTCTTAAAACAGCTAAAAGAGCAGAAAGCCTTTTCTTTTTCATAATTTTTTTCTTTCTCTTGGCACACATGCAGGTCACTTTCACAGCTGTTCGTTCTGTTTGGGCACTATGTCCGTGGAATCTCAGCTGGCTCAAGGGTCTTTGAGGCAAGTTTTTTACTATTCCATTAACTCAGTTGCTGTTACCTTTGTGAATCTGTTTGAAGCTCCAAACATGGTTGAGTAATGTCGCCACTGCTGCTAAGATCATTCAAGGCAGAAGAAACGGCTTCGTAGAGGTTGAAGTCAAAGTGCTCACATAATTCTGTTTTCATCCTGTTGGAAGATTTTGTGGCAAGGGTTTGGGACAGCCTTTTGTCTCCTCACAGCTCATCAACCTGAAGAATGACGTGGCCATAACTGGGACAAAGCAGCTTGACCTGGATACACTGCGTGGAGATGTCGAGTTCCGTCATGTCTACTTTGCCTACCCTACCAGGCCTAAACAGGTCAGCTGGATTCTGGACTTAACGGCATTGATTGCTGCCAGATGACTTCACAACAAACATTGAATTCTTCCAGTTACTTTTAGCTACATTATATCTTGAGCTCTTGAATGAATGTACGTAGGTACTACTGGGGATAAAAGTTTCCAGGACACGAGTTCTAGGAAAAATGTTTATTGCAGCTCCACCTCGCTACCCATTCGCCTGATATTGTATGAAGGCATTAAAGAGAAGAGAAGGCATTGTGACGAGAGGAAGGAGCATTTAGGCCTTTAATGCCTTCATACAATATCAGGCGAATGGGTAGCGAGGTGGGGCTGCAATACAGTAGAGCCCTGCTGTAGTAAACTTGGCTATAGTAAAGTAAACTGTGGTCCCATTTTGCCTTCCATAGATGACTGTACCACTATGTATAGCGTTCATTGATTACCATATAGCATTCATTGATTATGAGAAAGCATTTGACTCGGTGGAAACCTCAGCAGTCATGGAGGCATTACAGAATCATTGTGTAGAAGAGTCTTATGTGAAAATACTGGAATATGTGTATAAAGACTCCATAAAGTCAGCAATAAAATTCCAATAAGGAAGGGTGTCGGGCAGAGAGACACGATGTCACCAATGCTATTCACCGCCTGTTTACAGGAGGTGTGCCGAGGTCTGAACTGGGAACAGTTGGAGATAAAAATTAATGGAGAATACCTAAGTAATCTGCGATTCACTGGTGACATTGCCTAGCTAAGTCACTCAGGAGATGAACTACGAACCATGATCAATGAGTTAGACAGACAGAGCAGAACGGCGGGTCTAAAAATTAACATGCAGAAAACCAAAGTAATGTTCAACAGTCTCGCAAGGGAACAGCAGTTCACAATTGGCAACGAGGTGCTAGAAATGGTAAGGGAATACTTCTACTTAGGGTAGGTAGTGACAGCTGATCTGGATCATGAGAGGGAAATAGAAGAATAAGAATGGGGTGGAGCGCATATGGTAGGTCCTCTCAGATCATGAATGGCAGTTTACCAATATCCCTCAAGAGAAAAGTGTACAACAGCTGTGTCTTACCGATACTCACCTACGGGGCAGAAACATGTAGGCTAGCGAAAAGGGTTCAGCTTAGGTCAAAGACAACGCAGTGAACCATGGAAAGAAAAATGGTACATTACGAGACCAGGAGCGGGCAGAGCGCGTGAGGGAGCAGATGGAGGTTAATGACATCCTTGTCGAAATCAAGAGGAAGAAATGGGATTGGGCAATGCATGTGATGCGAAGGCAATATAACGACTTGTTCTTATGAGTAACTGAGTGGACTCCAAGAGAAGGCAAGCATAGCTGGGGATGGCAGAAAGTTAGGGGAGTGGATGACATTAAGAAGTTTGCGGGGATATGGTGGCCACAGCTGACAAAGGACAGGATTAATTCGAGAGACATGGGAGAGGCCTTTGCCCTGCAGTGGGCGTAGTAAGGCTGCTTCTGGTGATGATGATAGTAAGGGTCTTTTTCTTTTACAAGAAACGACTGTGTAAACAGTGTCTCGCCGTAGCGGCGTACTTCCCGCAGAATGATGACATCGCAGCATACGCGAAGGTGAGGATTGCGAGGCCAACGTTCAGAGGCAAATTCATATTGAAAAAAATAAAACGGCATTTTTGAAATGGCTTCTCCTTCAAGCTCAAGAATGCGAGGAGAAGCCAAATTTCTGAAGGCCTTGGGGCTGTGAGGCAAAGCGCGTGGCGCTCTCGAAAAGAAAAGTAAATCTAGCTATGAGCATAGGAAGAAGGCGGCATGGTTCGCTGAGAAAGGAAAGCTAGTAAAAGTGCAGTGACGAGTACAGAAGGGAAGAAAAGGGCGTACATTTCCAGCACAGCAGTGGTGGCACTGCATGGGCAGGCAGATTTGCTGCGCTTGATCGTGTCGCGCGTTTCTTAACTAATACGCATTTCTTGACTATTGCGCATTTCATATTGCCTCTTAAATAGCGCTGAGGTTGCAGAGTACGTCGCCGTGTTCATGCAAAGCTTTCGTTTTTACATGGAATCAAACTGGCGTTGTATTCGTAGCCACGTTGTATTTGTGCAAATGCAGTACTTCCTCAAGACGTGAACGAAATTGAAAACATGATAACATAAACTGTGATAACTGAAAATATATAATTATCACATAAAGGGTTTGTAAGAACAGGATGGAAGGTATTTCTAGCTTTTTTTTTTATAAACCAACACTTTGTATTTAGTAAACATCCTCAGAGCCATGCCATCACCAGCAACTGATATAGTAAAGACCTTGATATAGTAAAAATTTTTGCTGTTCTTGAGTGACTTTACTGTAGAGGTGTTCTACTATAGTGGCCTGTACTATAGAGTTGTTTTATTATAGTGGCGTTGTTGCATTTGGGTTGCAAGCCCCAAGGGTAGCGTTGGCCTGGCGGCCTGGGGCAAAGCTGGAAACATTCGAAGGTCCCGGCAAAGGATGAGTCGACTGGCAACAGAACAACTTGTTTATTCTGGCATCGCAAAAAGAGCAGCCGGTCAGGGCGACCACGTTACTCGAAGGAAGGAATCGAAGGCTCTCGTTGGCGTCCGGGGCAGCTCGCTTTATACCCACGGAGTCGAGGGCAAGAGGGAACGGCTTGGGAAGAGTCATCCGATACGGCGACGCTTGAACATGTTCAGGCGTGACGAGCGCGTCCGCCAGGCCGGCGCCGGTCAGACCTCCTCGCCTCCCAGTTGAGGAGCTCCTCTCCCCGGCTGCCGCGCTTTGACAAGCGTGGGCAAAACAAGCACACACACACACACGCACGCACGGCGACACGTGGCACTGAAACATGCCTGGACGCGCTTGGCGGGAGGCGTTGCGGCCGCGATGAACGAAGCCGCGGCGTCCGTTGCATCCGCGCCGGCTATACCGCGCGTCGTAGGTAGGCGAGACGTAACAGACCGCCCCGCCGGGAGAAGGAGATCCCGATGGTCAGGGGACTGCATCCGCTGTCCAGAGGGATGTCGCTCGATGATGCTCGTAATCGAAACCGATCGTCCCTCGACGTTGCTTGAGCGCAGCGCACAGAGAAGGCCTCGTTCTCGGGTTCAGGATCACATAGGACACTGTAAAGTCACTTCGGGAGAGTTGCCATTTTTGTGCTCGTTCCCAGCAAGCGTTAGAACTACGCCGAAACGCAACCGCTCAGTCAGCAAGCACGAGACAACCCTCACTAAGCTCTGCCAGGCTCTTTCCCCTTTTATACTACTGCCTAGTTCCTTACAGTAGTCAAGCAGCACTCAGAACGCGTCCACAAATTGGAAAATTGCACTAGAAAGCACATAATCACTTTGAAACACTAAACAAAAGCAATATGTTAAAAATCCTGCCTCAGGAAGAAAACATCAGTAACCAACAACTTTGAGGCGGATTCCTATGTTAGGGGCTTCGACTTAAGCCATCGGCGTTACCGTTGAGACTCCCCTTTTTGTAACGCACCTCAAAGGAATATTGTTGCAAAGCGAGGCTCCAGCGCAGGAGGCGGCCATTTTTGGGAGAGATGTTCTGCAGCCATTGGAGAGGGCAGTGATCCGTCTCAATGATAAACCTCGAGCCGGCTAGGTAGCATGACAATTTCTGAACGGCCCACACGAGACACGCACACTCTTTCTCGGTGGCGCTGTACGCCTGCTCACGACAGGTCAGCTTACGACTAGCATACAGGACGGGGTGTTCCACTTCTCCATTGTCCCTTTGGCACAGTACAACGCCCATGCCTCGCTCACTAGCATCGCACTGAACAACGAACCCGTTGGTATAGTCTGGCGATCGTAGCACAGGCTGGCTTGTTAGGGCGCTCTTTAGGGCGCTAAAAGCTCTTTCCCTTGTCTCGCTCCAGACGACTGTTTGGGGCTCTGTTTTTTTTTTAGAGCATCCGTCAGGGGAGCCGCGATATCGGAGTACCTGGGGATGTACCTCTGATAGTAGCCGGCGACACCTAAGAACGACCGAATATCGGTCTTCGTGCGCGGTTGCGGGAAGTCTCGCACAGCGGCCACCTTTATTTCAGATGGGCGGCGACGACCCTGTCCAATCACGTGACCGAGGTAGACAACCTCGGCCTGTGCTAATTGGCACTTGGGAGCCTTGACTGTCAAGCCCGCTTCGCGCAGGCGGGTTAGCACTGCCCGCAAGTGTGCCATATGCTCAGACCATGAGGCGGAGAATATCGCTACGTCGTCTAAATACGGTAAAGCGAATTCTTCCTGTCCCCGCAACACTTTGTCCATGAGGCTTGAAAAGCAGTATGGCGCGTTCTTCAAACCAAAACTCAAAACTTTAGGACGGAATGTTCCCATTGGTGAAATGAACGCCGCATACCTACTAGCCTCCTCTGTAAGTGGAACCTGCCAATAACCCCTGACAAGATCTAGGGTGGAAATAAACTGAGCGCTACTAACTTTCTCAAGGCGCTCCTCGATGTTAGGGATCGGATAAATTTGATCCTTAGTGATAGAATTAAGCCTGCGGTAGTCGACGCAAGGACGAGGTTCCTTGCCCGGTACCTCAACTAAAATCAAAGGGGAGGTATAATCACTCTCACCTGCCTCAATAACACCGAGCTGTAGCATTTTCTTTACCTCAGCCTCCATAATATCGCGCTGGCGGGGTGACACCCGGTACGCCTTGGATCGTACTGGCTCTGGGGAGGTAAGTTCTATATCATGCGTAAGGACAGAAGTCCTACCAGGCCTCTCAGAGAACTGACCTTGAAACTCTTGTAAGAGTTGGTGTAGTTCGGTTTTCTGCTCAGGCGACAGCGGTGCTTTACTGAGTAAGTCACTAATGACCTGATCAGTGTCTTCCCTGTTCGTCACTGAGCTTAGTCCAGGAAGCTCGACCGGAAGCTCTTCTAACTTTCCCGTGTCGGGCATTTCCTCTCCAGTACCTGGTGCCTTCAACGCTACAGGCTCAATTTTATCCAGTTCTGACGTGCTCGGAATATCAGCTTGCTGCGCCTCCGACCCTTTCTCATTGTTCGACAACGTCGGCCCCGCAACTACCGCCTTTGCAGCGAGCTCCCGAACTCTCGATCTGGTTAAGGCCTGAACGCTAGCCTCACCAAACAAAAGCCCCTTCTCGCGCAGGAGGTGATCGGACCTGTTCGAAAATAGGTACGGGTACTGGGGGGGCAGCCTAGATGACACTACGGCCTCCGTCTCAATTGCTCCGAAAGGTCCTTCAATAACCACTTTTGCTACGGGCAGACACACGCTGTGAGCTTCCACTGCTTGCTTGATCCATGCGCACTCGCCCGTGAACATATCGGGTTCTACGTAAGAGGTGTGAACTACATCCATTGTAGCTGCGGAATCACGAAGCACTCGGCACTCTTTCCCGTTCACGAGGAAGTCTCGCATGTAAGGCTCGAGAAGCTTCATGTTCTCGTCAGTGCTACATAATGACAAACACACGACTTCTCTTTTTGTTTCTGGACACTGCGCCGAAAAGTGACCCGGCTTCTGGCACGTGTAACACACGCGCGCTTGCCTCCTCTCGAACCGCTTTCTGCGTTCGGCTTCGGCTGCCGCCGTCTCCTTACGTTCGGTCGGACTGCTTTCACTCGCATCCGCACTACGCGTGTCCCCCCTTGCTCTCATGGGTGTGAACTTCGGCCTCTCAGACTTGGAGCCAAATTCACCCTTTTGACCGTCCTTAGCTCCGCGAGCCCGACGCGTCACAAACTCCTCGGCTAGCTCGGCGGCTTTAGCCACTGTACTAACGTCTGGCCTATCCAAGACCCAGTACCGCACGTTCTCAGGTAACCGACTATAAAACTGTTCCAGCCCGAAACACTGCAAAATTTTCTCGTGGTCACCAAACGCTTTCTCTTCTTTGAGCCACTCCTGCATGTTTGACATAAGCCTGTAGGCAAACTCTGTATATGACTCATTTCTGCCTTTTTCATTTTCCCGAAACTTCCGACGGAACGCCTCCGCTGACAGCCTGTACTTTTTTAGCAGACTCGATTTCACTTGGTCGAAATCCTCTGCCTCCTCTCTCTTCAAGCGAGCGACTACGTCGGCCGCCTCGGCGGGTAACAAAGTGAGCAAGCGCTGTGGCCACGTTTCCCGAGAGAACCCCTGCTTCTCGCACGTTCGCTCAAAGTTAACCAGGAACAAACCAATGTCCTCTCCAAGCTTAAACGGCCGCATCAGGTCAGTCATTTTGAACGATACCCGTTCTCCTGCACCGTGTGCCTGACTTCCATTACGAGCGCGTTCCATCTCTACCTCGAGACGCTTCATTTCCAAAGCGTGTTGACGGTCGCGCTCTTCTTTCTCTTTATCTTTTTGCTCTTTACGTTCGCGCTCCTCTTTCTCTTTTTGTTCTTTACGTTCGCGCTCGTTTTTTTCTTTTTGTTCCCTCTCCTCAATCGTCTCAAGGCATTCCGACAGCTCGTCATCCTCAGCCTCCAACTCAAGAATAGCCCTTAGCAGTTCTGGTTTTCTGAGTTTGTCTGAGACATCCAGACCCAACTCTCTTGCAAGCTCCAGCAATTTCGGTTTGCGCAACGACTTCAAATCCATGGCTGCTCCGAATGCTGCTTTCTCTACTGCCTACTATTGTCTTGCCGCAAACTAACCCGGCAGCAACGACAACACAATTACCAGCTCTGTTTCTGACACTAACAAAAGCCTGGCAAAACTCAGAAGAAGAAAGTCCCGCACTCACCAAACCTCGCAGCCACGAATTCAGCGCAGTCGTTCCGCTGCAGGCAACCAGTCATCACACAGGGCTCGTTGCACTGCTCCCGGATGGTCGTTGTGCTGCTCAGCATACAGTTGACCGCATATCTTCGCTGCTGGCCTCCGTTGTCGGGATCTCACCGCTGGCAACCAGTTGTTGCATTTGGGTTGCAAGCCCCAAGGGTAGCGTTGGCCTGGCGGCCTGGGGCAAAGCTGGAAACATTCGAAGGTCCCGGCAAAGGATGAGTCGACTGGCAACAGAACAACTTGTTTATTCTGGCATCGCAAAAAGAGCAGCCGGTCAGGGCGACCACGTTACTCGAAGGAAGGAATCGAAGGCTCTCGTTGGCGTCCGGGGCAGCTCGCTTTATACCCACGGAGTCGAGGGCAAGAGGGAACGGCTTGGGAAGAGTCATCCGATACGGCGACGCTTGAACATGTTCAGGCGTGACGGGCGCGTCCGCCAGGCCGGCGCCGGTCAGACCTCCTCGCCTCCCAGTTGAGGAGCTCCTCTCCCCGGCTGCCGCGCTTTGACAAGCGTGGGCAAAACAAGCACACACACACACACGCACGCACGACGACACGTGGCACTGAAACATGCCTGGACGCGCTTGGCGGGAGGCGTTGCGGCCGCGATGAACGAAGCCGCGGCGTCCGTTGCATCCGCGCCGGCTATACCGCGCGTCGTAGGTAGGCGAGACGTAACAGCGTGCTATGTATTTAGCACAAAGCAAAATTTAAACGGGAAATCTGCTCTGGTTGGTTCACCTTGAAGCTGTGGGCACCTTTAAGGAATTACTTTGTCCTTCTACCTTCTATTTTGACACAGTGCAATGGGACGTATTTATCCCTCCAGCCATTGGCTTCCAAACCTATCGGACCAACATCCACAGGAAGCAGGGCCATATTACCAAAACCTTTAGAATGATGACCTGTGGCCTATAATATTTTGTAGCTGTCCTGGGATGTCACACTATGATGAATAGTTAGATGGATATTAATGCTTTTTCTAACAGATAGAAGCAGTAGTTCTTTTTCTTCAGAGTATCTCTTTTTTCAGTTGTTATTTTGGTTGGCTGTTTTTTGGCATACTATCTTTTAGCTGTCCCATGCAGTAAATGTGGTCTTTATAGTAAAAAAAATAATGGACATTCCCTCTGGGATGATGGTATTGAGAGAAGCTATAAAAGCAGCTTTTCAGCACAATTCTGATGACGACAAGCATAACCGCAGTTATGAGGATGGCATCGGTCATTTTGAGCTGCCAGAAAGCAAAACACAGTGGGCAAAACATCCAGAGTGGCAATATAACATGCACAAAACTTGCAGGTATTGTTTTCAAAGTGTAACTAAATACCTCTTGCAGTCTACTTCAGCGATTCTGTTTCTAAATGCTTACTTTCAATTCAGAAGAAGCATTCATTGATTATCGCAGCTCTGAGTCAAAGGCTGAATTGGTACTGATATGCCCAGATGTACTCAAGAAAAAAAATTGTAAATTGATGGGTTAATAATACAGGGTTTTTCACCTAAGACTTTGCACAATTTTTAAAAATAAGCTTTTTGAGTTAGAAGAGTGCTTTTACTGGCATAGCATTGTAAGCGGTGTAGCACATCAGAATACAGCTAAGACATGCCAACTAGCAGGCTGGTTAACTAATATTGAATAGTTAACTTCTGAACTATTACTGTTAGGCTCCTTAATTATTGAGAGGCATGTAGCCCACCATGAATTAATATCCTATCAGTTTTTAGAATTTCGAAAACACTGTTACCCTTGGCGCTATGAACCAACTAGTTTTGGCTATTTCGACGAGTTGTATGCACTGGAGAAGTTGCTTTGCCTGCAAGCGTCTCGAAAGCGCATGTATTTCGGTGCGGTGTATCCAAAATTTGTTGGGCCACAGCGCCTAGGGTAACTGCGTTTTTGAAAATCGAAAAACTGATATGGATATTTATTATGGTGTGCTACACACCTCTCAATAATTAAGGAGCCGAACAGTAATAGTTAAAAAGTTAACTATTCAATATTAGTTAACCAGCTTGCTAGTTGGCATGTCTTAGCTGAATTCTGATGCACTACACTGCTAACAATGCTATGCCCTAAAGAATGCTATTCTAACTGAAAAAGCCTACCTTTAAATATTGTGCAAAGTCGTAGGATATCTCAATATTCCATAAAATTCCTGAGATTGCTCCCCAAGCTTTAATTTTTATCTTCAGTCTTTTATATTTTTTATTTTAATGCGTAGCCACGCTTGAACTGCTGCACTTTTTTTTTTCCAGACCGTTCTTGAGGATGTCTCACTCAAGCTCCCAGCAGGGAAGATTGTCGCCATATGTGGGCCCTCAGGGAGTGGTAAGCTGATTTTCGATTTCAGCGGGTAGCAGCCCTAGCAGAGAGAAGTAAGAGTCTCACCTAACCTTATATATCCCTACGTAGGCAGGCACCCATATTCCAGAGCACTCATTCTCACAAATGCTCCTTGTAATTTTGTGCCCATCAGCTGCAGCAGCACTAGGCAGGGCTCTGCGCAGGTGTTCTTCCCGCCACCAGGAATTGAATGTGGAGTAGCCACCTGCTGCACTGAAAAGATTGAAGAGAACAAGAGAGTGACTACTATCGGGGTTTTTTTTTCTTTTTAAATAGTTGAATGACAAGTTTTCTGAGAAGCAGGAGTGCTTGACTCATTGTTGAAGGCGATGTTGTCATAGCTCTTGCAGCCCATCAGACCCCATTAGAAGCAAAACGGGCTGATGTAGCTTTCAGGTTTGGGTGTGTCAGACTTGTTGCCTTTGATAAAATCCTCCATCAGAGACCTGGTAGTGTTTTTGAGTGGCCTTCGCTCAGGAAAATGTGCTGTGACATATTCTGTTCTTTGTCAAAGGCAAAGTATTGCTGAACAAGATCATTTTGAGAATGCAGGGCCAGATGGCAGAGGTGTGCAATTGACCTTTTCCTTTCTTGAACACCTGGATGGATGCTCGACAAAACCTCCTGTTTTTTGGCAGGGAAGTCTACGATTGCAGCCTTGCTGGAACGGTTCTATGACGTCTCTGGTGGGTCGATAACCATCGATGGGCATGATTTGAAAGACCTAGACCCCCACTGGCTTCGACGCAATGTGATTGGCTTCATTCGACAGGTATGGCATTTGAGGGGAGAATAATAGTAGGCAACAACAGAGTAGGCAAGAATACATGGTGTTCTGGATACACAAAATCAGCTAAAAAACAAGTCTTGTTGCTTGAAAATGGAGGTAGTTTGGAAAGATGGCTCTGTTCGCACAAGGCCTAAGGGATGGATGTAGTCATGGCAAGGTGTGTGTTGATTGAAGGTGCTTTTTATTTTATGCTTCGCAAGTGGAGTGTCATTAGGGCCTGCCAGTGCTGTGTCTCCTCTTTGCTGCCATAGTAAATGGCATGTGAAACAAGGTCATTTGGTTCTAATTTCGGCAAGAGCCATTTTATGGAGACCTCCCTGAGCCGAGCTTCAGTCTAACACAATGACACAGCTGGCATGGCACCTGAGCCATAGTGCGGCCTAAGATAAGAATGAACTAAGGAAAAGCAGGTGGCTAAAGTAAGACAAAAACTAAGGAGAAGCCGAAACTTTTGCCCGGCCTGATGCCCGAGTCACTGCGCTGCTTAAATTAACAAAAAGGGGGAGATGGTAAGAGCCAGAGTTGATGTGACTCCTTCGAACAGCCTAGCCAAGATGACAGGTGGTTTCATCGCGTGCGTGCACCGTCTGTAGTTCTGCTGGTTGGTAAAGGAACTCTCACTAGATGCTACGCTTAAAGGGACACTGAGGAGAACCCTATCAAAATTTTTTCGTTAGCAATATCTGATAGTTCGGCATTTCATGGCTTTTTTGACGCTTGTCCGGGAGCGAAAGATGCATTTATTTCAAAGAAATTTGGATTCGAAGTTGAAAAATTTTTTCCCGCCGCTCCGATTCAAACTTGAGAACTCTTATGACGACACGGAGAACTCTCATGACGACACAGAATGGAGTGACGTGAAACATGACGTAAACGGAGACTCCGTGATTTCTGGCGGCTAGCGGTGCGGTCTAGCAGCTGGCGAAATGAAAGCTACCGCCGCCGCACGTTGAAGGCATCGGGGGTCGCTACCGTCGCTTCGTTTACGTTTGCACCGGCGTCTTGCCAGCGTTACGATCGATCCCGTTCCCGAACACGACGACGTAGTTCTCGCAAAAACTCCGGCCTGCATTTCAGCGACCTCAGCCCCATAGAGCGTGCGATGCTTTTGAGAGAGCACGGTTAGGTTAGGCGCCGGCGGGTGGTTTCCCCCTTCCTCAGAGAGCAGCTGTTTCAAACTAAATATCATAACCCCAGTGCGGTGAGTCGCGAGGGGTGCGTTGCACCCATCGGAGGCTGGCCGGGGCTTTGGAGCCAACGGATTGTGATTCCTTGAACGGAGCGGTTGCACGGCTCAGCAGGCAGCGTCGAGGTCTCCCACGGTTGCAAGGGCCAAGTTATTTATTTATTTTTGCCACAAAAAACAAATGGGTGCTCGAGGGCGGTCGCGTTTAAAGTCGGCGGCTTGAAACCAAAGCCGACGCACGACGCTTCAACGGCTTCCGCTAGATCCAACGGATCCACTGGATCTGGCTCTCTCGCCAACTTGCATGTACCTTCAGATATGTACTGTGAATGGATTAAAATAGCCGAGCTCGAAAAGAACAGCTCCGCCGAACTGCCGCAGCTATTGAATATAACGCGCACCTCGCCGCGGAGCCAAATCAGTCTGGCCGGGCCGGCGGCGGCTGGCGCACTCGGCGCAAAATAGATACATGCTCCAATCTCCCCGCCAATGCGGTCAGAGTGCGCCAAAGCCGCCGAACGCGTCGGCGGTCAAGCGCAGTTGGAGTACAGAGGGCCTCTCGCTTTGACCGATGTGACTTCGCCGTGCAGGGCGCGCGCGCCTCGCCGCAGCATAAACGCGCCTTAACAGAGCCTGCGCTTAACCGCTAACCAACGTATTCAGCGGCGGCATCCATGGGAGCCACTGAAACCCCCCGCCCACTCACTAAATAAAAGAAAAGAAGTCCGGTGCCGAGGTTCGGAATCGAACCAGGGCCTTCGGCGTTTGAGGCGGAAACGCTACCGCTCCGCCACGACGGCTCAAGTTACAGCCGTCAATAAAGTCGCATCTAGTGAATGCACTCTTCTGATGCAGAAATCTCCGCGCTTTCGCTAGGTATATCCTGGCCTAACAGAGCTAGGCCATCAGCAATTTTTCTGAACTGCCTTGTACCTTGTCTCCCGTCCCTAATAAACGATTTCCACTAAGTAGTTTGAAGTTGACTGGCACAGCCGGGAATGTTTCGCCGGGCAAGCGTGCGAATACACAAGTGCTGCCTTGTACGATCACCGACTATCGTGCCATCATAGCTTTTCATCGACCGTGGCAATCATCTGACAAGCCTTAACAGGCTCCTTCAAATGTTAACTAGCACTTGAAGCGGCACTTGGAGTTCCTCTGCTGTTCGTCGCTTGTAAATCGAAGCGTGTCAAAAACAAAACCACGGAGCACGCAAAGCTCATAGACGCGAAGCGCCATAAATTGAAACTCTCCTGGCCGCCTGTGGCGCCGCCAAGCATCGGTTTCCTTTGCTTCCAACATTCACTCTGTCTTTAGTCTGCCTTCCTTGTGTGATAAAAGTGCACTATTGGTTTTAAAACAAAACTTACTTCAATATTGAACAGCGCAACCTTCCTTTGACAGCCTCAGAGATTCGCGATACCATGTAGGAAGGAAATTTCCTCCAAGGTGGCGTCTCTTGTCCTATGACATCGCCACGCTTGTACTTGCGAGATTGGCCTGTGGTGGCGATACCTGTATTTTGGTTCTTGCTATTTTCTACCTTACAAGAGCTTTGCTTTCAGTAAGAGCGGCGTTTTTGTGATCAGGAGCTGGTATTCTATCGATACAAGCCAACTTCAATTTCTCCTCAGTGTCACTTTAACAGTGTGAAAGTCGTCACCGCAGAGAAGTCCCTGCCGTACATGAAAGCAACAAAGAAAAGAAAAAAGTTGCAAAATATCACACGGCTTTGCTGTAGTACGTACTTAGCACAGCATGTGTTTACTGTAGCGGCTGTGTGCTGTTTAAGCAAGAAAGCAAAGCAGCACAGCACAGAGCATGGCAAACTTGTTCTCACCGGAAATTAATGCACTGAGAAACTAAGCTTAGCACTGCCTGGTTTTCATTATCTGTGTCTGTGCCCATGGCAAGATTACTTCTTCTGGGCTTTCTTTTGTCAAAACGCTCCTACAGTCTGGAAGTCTCAAGCAATGTGTTAACATTTCTGCTGAAAGAAAAAAAATGCTATCATCATGTATAGATTCAAAGTGGGTGTTGGTTGTAATTGTTCAGCAAGAAGCAAACAAAACTTGCAGGAGCCTTTGCTGTTTGCGACAACCATAAAGGAGAACATCCGATATGGCAAGCCTGATGCAACTGATAAAGAGGTGAGATGTATGTTGCTTCTCAAGACAGCTTACATACTCTTCACTGTGGTGTACTTTTCTGGAGAACACTGCTAGAGCAGCCTCAAAAGAGTTGTGTGTCAAAGTAAAGTGTCACTCTGATGTGATGTCTAGGGAGAATTGCTTGCAATAAGTGTCTGTGAATTCAGTGACCTTTGTTTACATGTCCGGTGCTCTCAAGTAGATCATTATTGCACTCCTTATGTACCTGTTGACAGATACAGTCGAACCTGGGTATATTCATGAAAAATTTCTGCACATCCTAGCAAAAGATGCGAGCAGGGACAAGTTGACACACAAGTGCTGACTTCCAACTGGCTTTTATTGGATGGGACAACTACTTATATAGTACTACTTTCAAAAAACAGCCGACAAAAGGACGTCACATGGTGCATCACCTCGTCAAGAAATGCAAACGTTCATTTGTCGGGGCTTTGGCACACTAGCACATTTATCATGCAGCCTAGATATCTCGGCAATCTCTACAATCTCCCGCACTATCTGGTTTGAGTGCTTGCTGACAGCGGAAAGCTGTCAAGATCCGGTTCGCACTGTCTTTCGATGTCGGAGCCTTTATTTTCGTCAAATTCCAAATTTCCAATTCCAAGCACCAAATTCCCTGTGCCTGTCTTGTAGGTTCTGTACTTACGTCCCTTCAGACGCTCATTCAGGCAACTTGCCGCCTGGCCGATGTGAACCTCGCTGCAAGAAAGGGAATAGAGTACACCCCACCCTCTACACACTCAACAAAGGGTTCTGATGTGCCGCGTTGCACTGTTGACACTCTTCATCCCCCCTGTTTACGCAAGTGCACAGTGTACGTAGCTCCAAAGGGGCTGAGAGTACGACTTTCATGTCGTTGCGGCATCCAATCTTTTTAAGTTTGTGTGACATGTAGGGTACAATGACCACTCTTCCTCTCTCACGAGGCAGCATTACGTGTCCCTGTTGCTGGCACTTGCTTCTTGTTTTTCCTTGTTGAAAAGGCATTCAACAAAAGAGGCAACTAAGGCTGGAAGGTAACTCGCAGTGTGAAGATGAGCCATTTGGTCTTGTAAACTTCCTTGCATGCAATGAGTACAAGATTTGCAGATTGCATTCCTTAGGCGCAGGCTGGCAATCGCTTTCTTAGTCAACTTGGAATGGGCCCACCGGAATGGCAGTAGCTGCTTGCAGCTCTGAGGTTCATATTTCCAGCAAGTGTGACTTTCGAAGAACATAAGCCGTAGATCTAAAATCCGGAAGGAACCTTCTAAGGGGACCTCATGTGTCACTCGCATTGGCTCCAGGCATTGCTTGAAGTTCTCAACGCCACTCATGACCAAGGTTTCTGCTTCTGTTGCTGTCCTGTGCTCTAAAAGAACTAAGCAATCGTCCACAAAACAAAATGCTTTGGCAACAGGGGAACCTGACAGCAGGGGTAGCAAGCTTCTGTTGAGCGCATAGAGGGTGTGGTGTACCCTATTCTCCTTTCTTGCGGTAAGGTTTACGTCGACCAGACGTGAAGATGCCTGAATGAGTGCCTGAAGGAGCACGAGTACAGAACCTACAAGACAGGCACAGGGAATCTGGTGCGGCATCGTTGCGATTGTGAACACGAAAATAAAGGCTCCGACATCGAAAGACTGATCTTGCCAGCTGTTCCATGGTCAGCAGGCACAAAAACCGGATAGTGCGGGAGATTGCGGAGATTGCCGAGATATATAGGCTGCATGATAAGTGTGTTAGTGTGTCTTCGCCCTGACAAATGCAGAGTTGCATTTCTTGACAAGGTGATGCACCATGTAACGCCCTTTTGTCAGTTGCTTTTTGAAAGCAGTATATAATTAGTTGTCCCATTCATTCAAAACCAGTTGGAAGTCAGCGCTTGTGTGTCAACTTGTTGCTGTTCTCGTTTTTTGCTGTGTTGCGCTGCAATTCTTCATGGAACACCAACTAGCCCGCATAATCACCTTGCTAGATGCATCGAACTCAAAGGGGATCGCGAAATAGTTCGATATAAGAATAATTCGATACATAAGACATGGCAGTAGATAAGCGTACCTGCAACCTAGAAGCAACGACACATTGCACCCACTCTAGCGATGCCCTTCTTGCAGCGACGTGCCACCCGCTGGCTTTCTGGCAGCATACCCATCGCTAGTTGTCGCTAGGCCTAACCTGTTTCCAGAGCCGCAGTAGACAGTGCTTTGGAACTAGCCTTAGTCTATCATAAGGTACCTAGTCCTGTTACATGTACACTATAAATAGAATAATCTCATGAGAATTAAAGTACAGCAACGCTGTTGGCAGAGTAGCAACCAAGGGCCACACTGCTAGCATTACTGTGGTTGGCTTCACCGCATGAGAGCAAAGTGGCGTGGAAAAGAAGCACAAGAGACTAAACTCCACCCTCAAGCACACCCTATGTTCACCTCTTTACTCTGTTTCACAGCTCTCGTGTTCATAGTGATCGCAGAGTGCCATTAGGAGAAGTGTCACTTTCAGGGATGCGGCACATAGTTTGGTATAATATTGCACAACTGCCAAAATAGGAGTTTGATAGACTGTGCGGCTTTCCTATACCTTTACCCAGGATTTTCAAAGGGATAACATATAAGTTCAATATAGCCAGTCATTCGAGGTATCTGGGTTCGATATAACTTTGCTAGACTATATTTTTGCATAAATGGTAGTATCCTTATTAAAGTGTTTTTTTTTTAGGGCGCAGCTCTTATGCGCCTGTACCTGCATTCCTTGTCATCATCGGCGTTGTCGGTGTCACCGGCTGTACAAGTAGCAGAGCGACACACCACCTGGATTGTGGCTGCCCCGGGAAGATCCCGGAGGGTGGCTAGCAGTGTAACATGCCATCTGCCAGGTGGCGTGTAAAGAGCTGCGCTCAAACTTCGCATTACCGGCTATCAGAATCGTCTGTCAATTTTTTTCTGCCTTTGTCATCTTAATGTCTCTGCAGAATTTACGTATGCATTGCAGCTTTGTTCACTGTTTACTTGCATATGGCGCCTTCACTGTTTTTTTTTTTCTGCCTCTTTGTTGATGAATGTCATTTGTAAAACAGTCAGCATTCAGTTTTTTTTCTTCATTGCTCAAAGAAAGGGTACATACAGTTTTCTGTTGCTGTGGGAATTCATAGTTGCTTGAGCGATTAGTGACTTGCATGACTGAAATCGGTGAAAATGTTCACAGGCACCATGGGTATAAGGTGATGAGAGATAAGTTGCAAGCGTGCATCACATAAACTAAGCTCTGTCTTTGAACGTCCACTGAGGTACGGCTTGTACAGGTCACAAACTATTATGAAACATAGGAGCCAGGAACAGAGCTGAGTTTTGTGGCTGCCGATGAATGTATTTCTCACAGTATCGTGGGAAAATGCAAACCTGCATTTTTTTATGATAGACCTCAATTTTTCTCAGCACCAACAGTTCACAAACCTTTGAAGACCTGTACGTGGGTGTTGGTATCATGGGCATCATAGGCATATGCATGTATCTTGGACACATTTTATACTTGTACGCACAAAAGATGAGTCGGGGAGAAGGAAAGAGAAATGTGTCGCAATCAGGGGAGCATCGTTGCTGAGGAGACCTTCTGTTGCAGGTGTATGAAGCCGCGAGGCAGGCCAACGCCCACGACTTTATCATGTCGTTCCCGCGCCAGTACGACACCGTTGTTGGGGAGCGTGGTGTCACCGTCTCTGGTGGACAGAAGCAGCGAATTGCAATCGCCAGGGCATTGCTCAAGAACCCTCACGTGCTCATCCTGGATGAGGCCACAAGGCAGGAGATTTTAATGTGTTTGACTCGAAGCACTTCGGGTCAACATTTTTACTACTTTCAGCATGGTGGATTTGAGTTAATGCAGTAGAACCCCACTGTATGTTCCCAGGTCTATTTTCCGGGTTGCTACGCTCACAGAGATCCATGCAATACAAACATCGCAGTTGAGGCAGCGTTCTAGCATGGTATGTCGCGTATGTCACCTCATGCTGTAGTGCTTTACCTCTTGCTAGCATTTGGACTGCCTACATTTCGTGTGCACGGCACAGCGACGGTGAAAAACGGCACCTGAACACTCCATCGGCACTTGACCGCACCACCGTCTTCGGTGGCTTCCGGCCTGCTGTGGCCACGCCAGTGCCTCGCAGTGAATTTGGTTGCAGCTCTTGGTGCACTTCCATTGCTGCTGAGATGCAAGGGCGAATGAGCGAAGGCGAAAAAATGGAAACTATATGGAATGGCTCCGAGGCTTTAATTTGTGTCATCCGAGTAACCCGCAGTTTAAAAGGGGCCATTTCTAGATTCCAATAGACGGAGATTATGTGGGATTGAAGTGGCCTTAAAACAGCGCAGAAGCGTGCGCGTACCCCAGCCTAACCCTTTGACATGCTGTGTACACAATTGTGTACAAAGCAAACCCGCAGCTTTTCTTGACAGTGATTGCACCTAGCAGTGATTTCTTTTTTTTCAGATGAATTTTGCATCTTTCATGTGGTAAATAGGGTGGTTTTTTATGCTATAATAGGGAATGCAGTAAATAAAATTCTGTGAAACAGTGAGCACAGTAGCACGTCATCTGCCATTTTTGTGAAGGCATATGTTGCCGCCAATAGTAACATCATTTTTTTTTCACAATTTCAAGCATAATGTGCACATTTGAAATATAAATTATTGCCACCATCCTTCGGGTGTTTACTTGATACGCCACAGCATTTCGGTGTCACTGTTTTCATCAATGATGACAGTTTGTATGAAATTTTGCAAATCCCTTCAGCAAATCAACTACTAGTATTTAGCGCTGGGAAGCTAACAAATTGTCTTTTTTAATGCCTGAATACACTGTTTAGGCAGGAAAATGTGTCTTTTCAATGAAACAAAAAATGGTGTTTCAAAGTGTTAAACAGGCCCTTCTCGTTGTTGGCTCCCTTCCACCGACAGCTGCTCAGGCAGATGGGGAGCCACCGCGGGCCGTTTTGGACGTTCTGCTCAGAGAGCCACAAAGCATCGCAAACTCCAAAGAAGCATGTTGCATTTTCAGGAAATGAAGTGTGCCAGGCAATGTTGCACATTTTTTTTCAAGCACTGCATTCAGCTACAGTGCTTCCCAGCTGGCTGGTATGTTTCTTTTTTTGTGCAGTCACGTGAGAAACATAACAGCGGGGTTCTACTGCAAAAGGAATTGGTGGCAGCCTGCAATAGTTGTCAGCAAATCTTTTAATAACTCTTACGTTAGTGCATGCAGCAGATGTCTAAGGTGCAGATATAGCTTTTGCCGTGACGTTCGTGTAAAAATATTATATGTATTTTCTTTCAGTGCCCTGGACACTGAGTCAGAGCAAGTAGTCCAAGCAGCCTTGGATAGGCTGAGTAAAGGTTTGTCAAATCTTGGCTGACTATGTAATGTGTTGGGTATTTCAGACAAATTGTTGCTGTCTACTAGGAAACAGTGCTGACCTTACTGTCATTATTATTGTGTGCTATATTGCCTATGCTCGTGCAAGCGCTTTTTATGAAGTTGTCATTATTAGACTATTTTTTTCAGGTCGCACTGTTCTCGTGATTGCACATAGGCTGTCTACCATCAGGAATGCTGATATCATTGCTGTCTTGCTTGATGGAAATGTTGTTGAGGTAATGTGCCACATGTTATGTGCTTCCCTGCCATTTATTTTTTAGTGCTTTTCTGGGTTTCAAAGGTTTAAATTTGTTTCAGTTCAGATTTTGTGTTGCTGCAGCTCATTTGTTGCCTTATTCTTTTGCAGATTGGTGATCACAAGTCTTTGACCAGGTTGAAGGGTGTTTATTGGAAGCTCACTCAGCATCATGGCTTGCTGAGAGGAGTGGGGTGATTTGAAAAGGCTGTCATAATTTGTCATAATTGTAGAGTATAAATATGTGTTGATTGTTTTTACTACTTTGTTGTCTTGTGATCTGCTGCCTGGGAAAGTACTCATCCACTGCCCATGCTCATCTCCTCGAGATCTCCTTTGTTCATCAAGTCTCCAGGTTTAACACACGATATGAAGCATTAGTTTCAACATCCCCAATTCCTTGCAAAATTAGATATACTGGGATGGAATTGTTGGCAAATTCATTTTATAATATAGAAAACAGTGCAGTGAGTAGCTCTGCCAATACTTAGCCAATGCCTTGCATTAGTGCCTCTTTTGTAGCCTCTACACCCCAGTAAGATTGGTTTACAGCCTACAGATAGCCAGAAGTATGGCCACGCATGATATATCTAAAAAGCCATTCAGCCGTATAAATTACAACTTTAAAATTAATAATACAAAATATATTCCAAATATAGGAATTAACATATCCTTTGTTTTACATTGTATACTTACTGCGACGTTATTATTCTTTTTGCTATGATATCCAAGAATTTCATTCCTTCTGTAGTGACCGCTCCTCTACGTAGCTGATGGCGCTGATGGGCGCATGTATATGATGCCCCTTGGTTTTGAAAGTAGCACCTTTCTGTCAACTTTGCCGCCGCGCCACCTATCCCAATCCTCGTACATCCCCCTGTCCTTCCACTCTTCTCGGCGCTTTTCTAAACGATGATTAGCCCCTCGGGCCGTCGTCCGGGAAACGTGTGCTAGCGTGCTTTGCTTGGGTTTTTGTTTTTCGTCGGCGCCATGTGCAGGCTGTCTGCCTCTGCTGCGGGTTGAGCTCCATTCAGTTACTTCGAACTCTGCTTTTAGTGCCGCGTTATGCCAGGTTGCTGCGCATTTGAGTGTACAAGCCGGTGTGAAAATGGCATCGTGCTCTTCGCGATTGCTCGAGGGTAGAATGACATCAGTCGTAGGAAAAAAGTGGATACATAACATCGCCCGCAAGGACTTTGCTCCGACAAATCACACCATCCTCTACAAGATACTGTGCACTTATTGAAACCTTAACTAGCGTGTATACTTGAAACTTGCTCATTGTGACAACCCCACATACTACGCGGGTCCACACAGTACGGAGAGGCAAAGAGGCACCGCTAGACTCAGTTGGAGCAAAACGGATATATTCAAGAGTTACATGTTAAAGAGTACATGATGCAGAGGCTAAGGTGCTCAAGCTTACAAGTCACTGCCTTGGCGCGGAGTCTTCGTCAAAAGGAACGGCGGGACTGCAGAGTGGACCTTCTTCGTTCACTGAGGCTCAGCTTCTCCCCCAAAGGCTTGGTTGCTTGGGGCCTCGAATGACTGACTGCCAGTGGTGCCGTCTTGGGCCTTGCTCGTCACCAAACTGACTGGCTTTTCTCCTTTCTTTTCCCCTCCATTCGGGTGATCCTTCTTTCCAGGCTGGAGCGCCTCCCTCGCCCTCCTCTCAATGCTATAACCGCAGCGGTGGCCAAGTGGTTGAGCATCCGCCTCGCATGCGGGAGGTGCGGGGTTCGATCCTCAGTGCCGCCGGGTACCCACCGGTGATACAATGGGTACAAGCTTTCCCCTTGTCTGGTGCTCGGCTTATTTAGGGTGAAAATGCTTGGGAATGGGTCTTTGACCCCACCTTGAGAAGTCGAAAATACCGTGTGCCATGGCACTCTTTGGCCAAGAGGCCCTTTCGCCATAAAAATCCATATTCATCATCATCATCATCCTCTCAGTGCTGGCGACTGCGGCATTCCCTGTCTTCCCCCGCAATTCCCCACTGGCTCAGGTCTTTTCTCCTCCGGCCGACCCCACTGTCACTTTTGTGGGGGTGATAAAGATGGCGGCCAGGCTGCTACCCTTCAGACCCATAATGAGCCTTGGCCCCGACACCCGACGATTCATGGAGCCATGCAGTTTTTTGTTCAAGCACGTCCGGGATCCTGCAAAGGGAAGATGTCGCCGGAGATAGCGACCCTTCGGAGACACGCAGTGCACTGTCAAATCATCGGGAAGATCAGGAAGCTTACAGTCTTCTTTGTTGCTTATCGATCGTTTTGCACGTTATCCTTTCAATTTGATGACATTGATCTGTGTGTTCTGTTCATGATTGTTGGCGTAGGGAATGCGTCTTTTATAGTCGCTTTAATTTCTGAGTCTCGGTTTGGAATTTGGGCAAGTCATTAACCAAACAGTTTGGAAGAATAATACGCAAAGGAGGACCAAAACTTCCAGGAACAAGCTTTAAACAGCCTTTGTTCGACCGCCTTGACTGTGCAACTCGACGGCGTCAGTATGTCAGGCCAAGATTGCATTAGCACAACCTCGGTGCGCTTACTCGAGAAGACATTCGCTTTTTTAGGCCGGTCACGGTAGATGTGTATCTTAATTGTGTGCCCTATGCGCTGTGAGTTGTGATGCGGCTGTTGCCCATGCCCTGCTGGCCTTGCTGGGACTATGTTTTGTCTAATAAATCTCAGTTGACAGTCCAATCATTGTGGCGTGAACACTCCTTCTCTTGTCCCTTGTCTTTTGTGACTGGATTTTTTCAAGTTACTATGAACCAACTGGCCCACATTTCAAGCCTTCTGCGCTCCAACAGATGGCGCCGCCGTCACCGCTCACTCCACCAGATGTGCTCCGCTGGGGTAGAGGGAGAGGAGGTGTCGCCTCGCGGGGTGTATATATATATATATATATAATTCAAAGTTGAAAACGCTTCATTTAGCCATAGATTTATTTTGAGTCGACGTTTCGGACAGAGCCTGTCCTTTCTCAAGAGAAAGGACAGGCTCTGTCCGAAACGTCGACTCAAAATAAATCTATGGCTAAATGAAGCGTTTTCAACTGAATTTTTGCCTCTAGCAACCAAATACGTTTATCTTTATATATATATATATATATATATATATATATATATATATATATATATATATATATATATATATATATATATATATGCTTCGCCTCAGTGTATTGCAGTCGTTATCGAGAGCGCGAAACAGACGCAGCAGCGACAGAACGAAGCGAGGAAGAGAACGCGCTCAAGAGACGCCAGAAGAACGCGCCATACGACTGGGGAAGCGTCGTAACGAAGATGCGGTTAGAAGAAGTCGTGCGAAGTCCCGGAGTGACTCTTCAACTGTGGAAGAGACCGGTACGTTTGAGTTCTCGAGAGCGTCGGAATGAGACGCTGCGTAGACTGCGTGCCGAGGAAACGAAGCTTTCGCAATTCAACTGTGGTTAACCAGAGCTAAACCACGGCCAATTTTCTGCCGTGATTTAGGCACTTTGAGAGCACCAGCGCCGAGCAAGTAGAGCAGTAGCTGGGGTACCTTCGCTGCCGCTGGAACGGTCGCTGCGCTCCGAGAGCACTAGGCTGCGTGCCGATGTTTGCTTCTCCACCATTTTCGGATCCTCGGGTGCAGCGGTCGCTCGGGTATTTCGACCGCTGCGCCGTTTCTTCGGCCAGTCAGCGTTCAGAATGAAACAATATGCGCGGTGTCCTCCGTACAGTGCACAATGAAATCTGAATAATGCCCATGAACGCCACAGGTGCGATCCAGTCCGTTTCGACCAGACGTGAAGTGTGCGTGGGAAGTGACAGGCGTAGGCTTGCAGCTCTAGCCTGCACCTGTCATCAACACACACTGCACATGCGCAGTTTGAGCTGGCTTTCGACCAGAAGGGAAGGAAAAGAGGCGCGCATGCGCAGAGCGCGGGGAAAAAAGGACAACGGCTCTAGCATAAGCATATTTATTTATATCGGTACCCTAAGGGCCCTGCGGGCACTACATTGCAGGTGGGGGGGAGGGGGGGAATTCATTAAAGAAAACCAATTTTGCAGTACAATATACGAAGGGCTGAAAACACGAATAAACAAGCTAAGAAACCAGGTACAAATCAATACGAGAAAGGAAAAAATGGCTGGGAGCAGGTTCTGATGAATAACAAAAATACATTATGGCAATTATAGGCGATAAAGCAGTTCAGAAAATACAACAAAAATTTCACCTTCAAAAGTTACGAAACATAGACACTTAATATTGGTTCCTTAGAACTTAACAGCCTATACATACACACCCAAACAAACGAAAAAAAGTGAACAAGATAAAAACGCACATTACTCTAGGTCGCAAGGTTCTAAATATGACAAAAGAGCTGTTTCGAAGGAAAAGGGTGATCTTTGTCCGATAGCCATGCTATGAGAAGGAAGCGAATTCCCTCTAATAGCCAGCACCAAAGGTGAGTACTTGTGTCGTTCTGTTCGAGTAAAAATGTGTTTAATCTTCTCGATATGATCTATGCAGTGCCGCCAGAGTATGTTTGGTTTGCTTTATGGGGGGTTTAACATCTCAAAGCGACTCGGGCTATGAGGGATGGCGTAGTGAAGAGCTCCGGAAATTTCGACCAGCTGAGGTTCTTTAATGTGCACTGACATCGCACAGTAGCCGGGCCTCTAGAATTTCGCCTCCTTCGAAATGCACGCAAATGGTACGTGTGTTGCTGTGGTAGAGTGCATGGAAAAAAGATAAATGGCTGAATTTTCAGCGCAAGACTAGCGACGAAAGATTAAGCGATATTTTGAGTGCTGTTGCACTTTGATGCCAAAAGTACTGCGAAAGGATGAATCGGGCAGCTTTCTGTTTCATATATTCCAACATGCTGATAAAATAGGCATGATGGGGGTTTAACGTCGCGAAGTGACTCGGACTATGAGGGACGCCGTAGTGAAGGGCTGCTGATAATATCGGCCACCTGGGGTTCCTTAACGTGCACTGACATCGCTCAGTAGACGGGCCTCTAGAGTTTCGCCTCCATTGAAATTCGACCGCTGCGGCCGGGATCGAACCCGTGTCTTTTGGGTCAGCAGCTATGCGCCATAACCACTGAGCCACCGCGGCGGCAGTGGTCAATTGAACATGAGTGCTCGAGCAAATTAGAGTTAAAATGCACATCGCGGTAGTTTACCGACGCGGCAGTTTCAATTACACTGTTACTGACTGTAGGCTTCAGGACTCATGTTAATAACGGAAGTAAGCTTGAGATGTTTTTATCTGCGTTAATTACCATTTGCCACCTGCCGCACCAATGAGTTAACTCATCACGGTTAGTCTATAGAGCAGTGATGTCGGAAGGATTATATATTACTCTAAATAACAGTCTTCTGCAAATAATCTTATTGTTGACGTTATGTTAGATGTGATGTCATTAATATATGTTAAAGGGGCTCTGAAACATCTTCCAAGGAGAACACATCAACTCTCAATCACTGAGTTGCGTTGTCATGAACACCTAATCCAAATAATACACTTCTACCCTGAGCAAAGAACCCACAATCACGCCCGAAAGTTGGCGAGCCCTTTCCGGCGACTTTTCTGCTCGCACCCTCCTCTTTTGCACCGCTCCGGCGTATACCAGTTGAGATGGCTGTTGGTATTTTATTTCATACGTCAGGCAGCTGCCGCGGCCAATAAACCGCGTAGCGCCGACCTTCCAACATGCAAGAAGTGACGAGACAGGGAAAGGCGCGAAGACGCTGAAATTCAAATTTTGTCTACAGATAACTCATCTTCTATAAAGAAGATAAAAAAAATTCTTGCTGGACAATAATCAGGAAGCGGCGTCCTTTAAAATCCTAGGCATACCGCAACATTATTACAGCCCCTTTCAGAGCTCCTTTATGAAAAGCAGGGGCCCAGCACCGAACCCTGAGGGACTCCAGCACAACGCCTGTACGTCTTGATAAATTCCCTGCTTAATTGACCGAAAGCGGTTTGTTAGAAATTCGTTAATCCACTGTGTACTATACTGATCCAGCTGTAGGTTGCATACTTTTGGTCATCAGGAGCTTTCGAGAATAAAATTGGAGTCAATGTAGAGGGAATAGTCAAATGCTTGATGAAAATTCATTATTAACTCAAATAATTGTGTCTGACACGATAAGTTTTGTGGAAGCAATGCTAGTTATATATCAAGCAAGTGTCTTGCAACATATTGAGGTCAGTGAAATTGGCCTGTAGTTATTAGGAGCGGATATCTCCCGATATAAGTACCGGGATTACATAAGCAGACCCAATCTTCCGGCACAACCTCGTATCGAGTGATCGTTGGAAAATGAGAGACAGCAGGAAAAGTGAGTGCCCGCAGGTTATTTTTGACTGGTTTGCGCTGATGTCATCGGGTCCTGGGCTAGTGTTGTGGGATAGGCGTTCAATTGTGAACGGGTGAAAAGGGAACCTGAATATCGTCTTCAGGAAGCAGCAGTGGATTATAAATGGTCAGCTCGTCCGTAAAAAAAATCAGTGAAGTGGCTGTTTATTTGTTCTGCACACTGTTATGTAAGTAGGGTGCTGCCGTGTACACCAAAACTTCTTAGGATCAGTTTTTATCAAACTAGGAAGTGTGAAATGAACTGTGTGGTTTTGGCTTCATGAATTTTTTTTTTTGCAGCTGTTCTGGAAATGCTTTTGTATCTTCCCCGCCTGTAGATTCTTTTCTGGAACCGCTTTCCTAAATTCTCTTTTTGTCCTATTTATTGCCTTACTGACATCTGTGGTAAACCGAGGGTTGTTAGTACGTTTTATCTTTCGTTTTTTTTGAAGCAGGAATCTTCCAATTTACATTAATCGTGTGGTTTTGAAAATTGGCCTGAAAATCATTTGGGACAGTTTCCAACAACAGGTTCAATTTTTCGAAGTCTGCACGTGCGTAATTTACATGGAAGGGAAGGAGGACAGCGTACAACTTTGTGGTCACTGATTTCTTCCGAAAACGTGAATGTCTGAGAGCTGATGATGATTTGTTAGGATGAAGTCTTCGATATGTTTACCGCAAGTGAGTTCACGAGCGGTTTGGGTGGGCTGGTGGTATCGGAGTGAATGAAGGAAATTAATGTGCTCCTGACAATGACCCCCGGAGTCAACAGTTAGTGTCGTCCAGTTAACGGAGTCACCTGCTGAAAATTGAAGACAATTCGTATGCTCTGCAAGGCTCTGCTCGATAGCGTCGTTTAACAGTTCACTAAATTCAGCGCAAGTTATGTTAACCGTACTCGCCGAGGGTTGCGTTTGGTTCATTTCAAAGACTGGTGGTGGCCTTGCATGCATGCAGGAACGACTTCACTTCATGAATTAATTCACACAAATACTCGCATGTTGCACTTGTCAGCATGAACACAGCCGCCACTTAATAGTGGTAGGAGAAGCCGCCGCGGTGGCTGAGTGGTTACGGCTCTCGGCTGCTGACCCTAAAGTCGCGGGTTCGATCCCGGCCGCGGCGGTCGAATTTCGATGGAGGCGAAATTCTGGAGGCCCGTGTACTGTGCGATGTCAGCGCACGTTAAAGAACCCCAGGTGGTCGAAATTTCTGGTGACCTTCACTACGGCGTCCCTCATAGCCTGAGACGCTTTGGGACGTTAAACCCCCATATACCTAAATAGTGGTAGGAGAGGTTTGGGCTTCCTAATTCATGTTTTTCTTGGCAAAATCTAAACGCAGTGCCAGGACATGCCCAGAGCCGGCACTTAGTGCGCGCAAACTAGTTTCTCATAGAAAAGCAGGGACTCGGGCAAGTTTCTCATGGCACGAACATAGCCTATGCACGGACATAGGGCGTGTACCGCAGTAGTAGCGTACACCAGTAAAACGTTTCCTTTTTACAATGCTAAAACGGAAGCTTCCAAAGTGCAGTATTTTAAACGCTAACAATTCTTTTGAAAGAATATTCGCTGTAAAAAATGTCTGTTAAGCACAAAAATTATTTTGCACGATTAGCTATATTTGGCGACATGAAGAGAAAGCTTTCTCTAGCCATGAGCAAATTCAATGATCGTTTGCTTTTCTGCTCATTTATTGCAAGTCACAGTAAGCATATTTTATTACAGGACATACTGATTGTAAAACAATGCTCCCTTGCAATTATGTTTTGCAAAAATTTGTATTTCTGCAGTCGTAGTCAAGTTTTAGGGCCAAGCGAAGTACGCCGTGCTGTCTTCCCGGCATTCCCATGGTGGATGAAGTGCCCTTTAAGAAAGTTGCATAGACAGTGGCGCGAGCTTTCCCACTAGGCAATATTCAGAATGCCCCAGTCTGTCCGAAATTGGAGGGTGGGTTGAGCCACCGGTTTAGGGAGATAGCCGAAGCCGGTTTACTGCACTCGTTGTCGCGCCTCTGAGGACGCACCACGGCTGGCTGGACTCGCTGGTGTCCGCTTCTGTGGGGTGCACATAAATGAGGTGCTGGGAAAAAGGAATGACGCCTCGAGGTAAGAGGGCGCGCTTCGTGCAGCGCCAAGGGTGTGTGCTCGGCTGGTATATTAGGGCTTGCCGCAGTTTGAATTCGCTTCTTCCGTCTCTAGCCACTTCAAGATAGATTAAAGTTTTGAAGGAGACTCGCCTCAATGTTAGCCGAGCTGTTGAATTTTTAGTTCATGAGGGCCGCAGGACCTTCTTCCAAAATTTGCTTGAGATGGTTTTGGCAGGACGCACAACTTGGAGCCAGGTTCGGGAATGGGAGGGGGATCGAAAATTATAGCGTGAGCTGTTACTACCTCTTTCCTGGGCTTCATGGCGTTGTCGGCGTCCGCAACAGGCCGCCTGCTGCACCAACTGCCTGCGCGCCTGCTGAAGAAGAATATCCTCGGGGAGAAAGATGCAGCTCCCTCTCGATCCCTGCTGCCCAAGCAATATCGTCTGGTTCTTCCCCTTTCTCCGTGCACAGGGAGGTCTAACCTCTCTCTACCTGGCGGCGCAGGCTGGCACACGGAGTGCTGTGCACGCCTATAAACAGTGGTTGGGTTTTAACTCGAGCTTATGGGTACGAATGAGCTACTAGCCGAGGCAGCTTTGCTTACTGATTCATTGTTTTCAACAGTCTTCAAGACTGCCTGATGTTCTAACTAGTCCACCTCCGCAGCCACGTCTAGAAACATTTGCACCTACCTTGTCTTCTAATAGGCGACATCGGACACGTAAGCACCCACTTCAGCGGTCTCAAGGCCGTTATCGTTACGCTAAAAACTCCCCAAACTACTTAAAACCCGTTTCCTGAAATTCCTGCAGGTTCCACTTGTTCCAAACGCTTAGCATTTTTGTATGCTTTGGGACTTACAGTCGCGGCCAAAATAATTAGGAGAATGCTTAGGCGACCAAACTTAAGCCTTCTCTGGTGCGTTACCCAGAGAGATTCAAGGCGAATTTAGCATTTATGTTTAAAAAAAATGTCACTGGTGGTTTCGCGCACAAGCGCATTTACCTTTCTTCCTGTACGCGACGAAAGTCAACAGTGACGACGCTGAAGCGCTTCGCCTGTTCTGACCGTGGCTCTTCACGTCTACGTGCGTATGAAATTAAAAAATGATACTTCAGACAGTAAGCCAGCAACGTCGAATACAAAACAAACTCACGTTGACAATACTGTAAGTTAAAGGGCGCGAGAATCGATCATTCGATCGTATGTATACACTCAGCAACCAGCGGAAGCCAGACATTCTGCACGAGAGTCGTGATTATTAAGGCCGACACTTCCTCGTTGCTGCCGCCCAATAAAATGCTTCCTACGCTCACATCAACTATTTCGACGGCTGTAGAGCATCAGGTGAGTGTAGCGGACATTCCCCTTTTGTGGATATGTGTGCTCAGCGCCAACAGGCACTTGGCGGCAGCCGTGCAAACTAGAAGCGTCTGGCCAGGAAAAGGTGGAGGAGCAGCGGCGTATGGGGATGGCGCAGGACAGTCATTAGCAGAGGCCTTTCTATGCTGTGACGTAATGCGGCTGGCTGTAGTAAGATCTTCCATGAAAGTCCACATGTTCTATCGCGGCAGTCTTCGTCGACATTCTCTAGGACCTCTTTGATAACATTCTGCACTCTAATTATCCTATAAACTCAGCTGGATAACCAACTTTTGTCCATCTAGGATGAATACCGGCCTGGAGGCTGTACTGCGACGCCAGAAAACTGCTTTTAAATTCACTCAATTGAGTGTCGAGAACTGGGCGCAGTGGCTCAGTGGTTAGGGCGCTCGGCTACTGAGCCGGAGTACCCGGGTTTGTACCCTCCGTGGCGGCTGCATTCCAATGGAGGCGAAATGCAGGAGGTGCCCGTGTGCTATGCGATGTCAGTGCATGTTAAAGATCCCCAGGTGGTCAAAGTTATTCCGAAGCCCTCCCCTTTCTCTTTCACTCCCACCTTCCTACCTTCGTTTAAGGCTCCATTGAGACCGAGAAGTGAGACAGTTACTGCGCCATCTCCTTTCCTCAAAAACCACCAATTCAAAGGAAAAATATGCCCTGAGCTATTGTTCGCCATTATGAAGGCTCATCAATGTTTCACACTGAGCTTCCATTCCTTCCATGCTGAGGCACTTCGGGCTGAGCGCCTGGAAGACACCACGGTGGCCGTCAAAAGGGCCGAAGCCTTGCCTTTCCATGCTGCCTTTCAGCATTATTCTCTTCGCATAAGTTAAGCGGGGCTTGTAGCATAAAGAAAAATCAGTAGGACATCGCGTTGACTCGCATCAGCATAGATACGGAGCTGGTCCTGTGATCGTCGCCATCGCTGGACGGTGATGGCACGATGACCGGTGATCGTATAATGCAGTTCGGTACGAAGACGCTAGCACCTGTCTTTGTCTGCTGGTCCGGCGACAAGCTGCCGGTTGAGGCACCCGAAGGCTCCTGGCCTAATTCATTGTATTCTGAATTTTTTTGAAGCGGTTCTAAGAATAAGAAACATCTAAACCTGGTTCTTTTTAATCTGGTTCTCTTTAACTTACCTGTCAGCCACTTAGTTTTTTTCTTTCTCGTCTAAGTTGAATGAAATGAATTCCGGGCCGTGCGGCTGGCTACACGCGGGAAAAAATTACAGGATTGCACTTACGTCCGCTTAAGAGCAGAATTGCGAAACCCTTTCCCTGTCCTCTTTTTCTCCCTCAATTTTCTATCTTTGTTCTTATTTTTTTATTTTTAATGTTTATTTTTGCTTCATTTTATTTGTTATTTTGTTCTTTTATTTTTATCCTTTATATCTATTTTTCAGTTTTTAATTTATTACATATATGTTGCTTATGAACTGTCGCTTAATCATCTTTTACATTTTATTTTATTTACCATACAACTTACGATTGACAGTTCCAGCGGACAACTTCCGTCCACGCCACTCATGAGCCAAGAAAGGCCTTAAAGGGGCCCTGAAACATATAATGAGTGCATTGTTTTTCCTGTTGGTTGCACAGAATGAGTTACAAAGATGCTATTAGCATCGGTCGTACCGCGTATACTCAGGTTTTTAATATTTTAGCTAGATCGTGAAAACACATTCATGAAGCTGATGGTGTCACCATACAGCGACGGTTTTTAGCAGTGGATATGACATCACTGGGCGGGAGCCTGATGAATGGACAAACAGTAAATATACTGCACATTATGCTAATAAATAGAGATGTTTTGTCAAGTTTTTAAATTTTATATTACATCAACAAAACCAACTTGTTTGCCTTAGATAAAAGCACTAAAGCAAGCAAAACAAAAATACGCCACCAGAGGCTCTTGCTACTTTTTGCATCGAAAGACTGCGCCTCTCTCTACACATACTACGACCTAGCACACAACACTTATGGCTACTCTCAATGTATCTGAGAATGGCGTTGCGGAATCGATCCGATCGAGCCATTGTACTCTACAAGCGTTCGTATCGGTCCCAAAGAAGGATGAACAGAAAAAAAGCCATTCGTTTCACATTTACCAGTGCGGATCATCAGCTTGTGGAGGATCACCGGGCGGCGGAGCCAGATGACGCCACGTTCCTGTCAACAGCGCGCGCTTTGCTATCCGTGACCACCGTCGCCGTGACCAGTCTGCGCGTTCCTAGAGGCGGGCCATGCATGGTAGGCGGTGAGCAGTAGCGGTACGCGCTATGCAATATATCTAGTATCTTGCGCGGGCCGTCAATCACTCGCAGTATCTCGAGTTCGGATCCATAAGTCGGGGAACGTCACTCATCAGTGTTCTCTTCTGCGCCGTCGACGTGGCGATGAAGCATCGCTGGGTCAGCTGGGCGTTCACGTGGTTCTTGTAACCATGAAAACGGCGCTACCAGCCCTGGCATGAACGAGTTACAGAGAACAGGCAACCATGGAGTGCAAACTTCCGGGACGTGCTCAGATGGGCTGTTTTGATCGGTCCCGCTCGGTTTGGTCATTGGGAGAGTGAAATGGGAATGGCAAGCATACAAAAAGTGTATCATATCATATCAGTGTATCGTATCAGTGTATCATACAAAAAGTGAAAAAAGCATCATGCGATATGATTCCAGCCAGTCTAAGCTTGTCAAAAGGAGTGTTGCCAAATCGTGTATGATGCAGAGCCTGACGAAGTCCTGCGAGCACAAGATGACTGAGAGCATCAGCATGCAAATAAGTCGGCTGACCGATAGTGGATTCCCTGACAACATGATCGCGTCAGTGGGCGAAAAAGTGCTGAAATCCCTGACGAGGAAGGAAAAAAAGAAGTCGAAAGAACAGAGCAATAGAGAAGGAATGGTTGTTATACCGTATATACATAAGGTATCGCACGGATTGAAGAAGGTGGCGAACAAACACCAAGTGAAAGTTGTATTCAGCGCACCAAAAAAGCTGATAAGCCTGTGCAACAAGATGAACGCAATAAGAAAGAGTGACAAGCGCAAGGAATGTGACATTGCCCACAGGGAAAGGTTCGTACCATGCCAGAAGAACATCATATATAGAATACCAATATCATGCGGAAAACAATACATTGGACAATCGGGAAGATGTGTCAACACGCGACTTTTGGAGCATCACAATGACTGCGACAAAATTAACCACCCGGGAAATCTAGCGCAACATTGCAGCCGGTGTAAGAAGAAGTGCGCACCAATTTTCCACAGGACCACAATTGGAGGAAAACAGAAAGAAAGGATTGAAAGAGAGATAGTCGAAGCATTTTTAATCGAGAAGGCGGAAAATGAAACTTGTGTAAGCACTCCTTCTATTGCACTTACAAAAACTGAGATTGACATGATAAGTGCAGATGCTGTGTCGTGGTGATGGTCATGTGTTTGATGATGGGATGGTTGCTTCTTTCAAAAACTGACGCTGCGTATATAAACGCACCTTCCGTATGGAAAAAACAGTTGTTAGTTTGCGCTTGTGCCGTGTGTATGTGTCCTTTTTGTGTCGCTTGTAGCGCATTTGTTCCCAGTGCGAAAATGGAGTTGGCAGCATTTTGTTTGGGCCTCTACATCGACGGCAATAAAGTTACCTTGAACTTGCTTGTATTTTGAAATTTCTCCATTGAATAACTCCCGTTTTATGCATCGATTCCGGTAATTCTTTTTGAGTCGGCATCTGTGTGACATAAATAATCCATCTCAAGTATATCCGGCATCCGCTCAAGCAGTGTTTTGCAGCCCCTTTAATATTAGAGGTAATAATAATAATAATAATAATTGGTTTTTGGCTAAATGAAATGGCGCAGTATCTGTCTCATATATCGGCGGACACCTGAGCCGTAAGGGAAGGGATAAAGGAGGAAGTGAAAGAAGAAAGGAAAAAAAAAGAGGTGCCGTAGTGGAGGGCTCCGAAATCATTTCGGCCACCTGGGGATCTTTAGCGTGCACTGACATCGCACAGCACACGGGCGCCCGATCGCCACTTGAAAGCGGCTGCTGATAGTCTGCAAGCACTTGTAGCAATGACTGAAAGTTTCACACTTCGACACGCGTCTCTGTTGTTGTATACTTCAAGGTGAGCCTGCTAAGTTCAAGGCAACGTTTATGTACGGCGCGTACGTCTGGCGATTTCCTTGTGATTAGTGTTCAACACACTTAGTAGCTGCCAAAGAGCCAAAATTAATCTTCCTGAGATTAAAAATAAGAGCAATAAACGTTTTAGTGTACATCGCATCATTTCCTCGTTATCGCGCAGCCATGTCAGTGTTCCGAGGAATTGCATCGGTTTTTCGCATGAACAATCTGGCTCAAAGGCTAAAGCTGAATATATATATATATATATATATATATATATATATATATATATATATATATATATATATATATATATATATATATATATATATATATATATATATATATATATAAGCACAGGGTGAAGGTCAGATGGATCCGGTACAGCATAAACGGAATACACACGGTGAAAAAAGTAACGATCTTTATTCTAACGTTTCGATCAGAGTCTAGCCTTCGTCAGTGTGATGACGAAATATTACACGCGAAGAATGACTCACGCTTGTGCAGAATAATCTCGCCGCTTTCGACGTACGTCTTTCGCAATTTGCTGACATGCTTCGCACGTCTTTTCGCAGGCGACTGGCCACTTGTGAGGGTTCAAATCGAGCAGAAAATATGTGTGTGTGTCACGGCTGGTGAAGTCATTTCTCCGATGTATTGGGCGCGATTGTTTGGGCAACGACAGATGGTGGGAGAAGTCGAGACAATCGATCTGTTACCTTGAACAAGGGGAGGAAATGAACGGAAAAATAGTGGACGCTTTATAGTTTGGCACTATTCCAAACAACGACAGTTCTTTTGGAGGCTAAGTCCCACACTTTGTTATTGCTGTCTGTTTGTCGGCTGTTTTCCCTAAATTTTTTTTCACCTCTGTCGTTAAAAAATGCATTTTAATGAAAAACAGATATGATTCGCAGTTGACGCGGCTAAAAATACGATAACAGTCCCTCGTAGAGGACGATTGCTTTTGTCATTTTGTTTTTAAAAGTTTTATCCGGCGCTGACGCTTGGAAGAGCGAACAAGCTATGCGAAAATTGCCCTATTAGTCCAGACAATGAAGATCATAAGTTGCGTACGCGCCCAATGCATGTGAATATTTCTCTCTGCGTTACAAAGCATCGTGCGCTGACACAGGATGCCGTGCATTTCGGCGTCTCTATGCGTGTCTTCGAAGTAGCGGTGCCGCAGTCATGAGAATCCGCCTTCGAACCCTGGTTCTGACGCTGTTCTGGACTGCTACGTCATCGGAACACGTCAGTGAGTACACTGCGTTTACTTTACAAGTCGGACAGTTCGAAGCGGTGTATAAAGAGAACACTTATCAAATGCTACTGAACGCCGTGATATCTGTATTTTATTTTGTTTTCTAAGTTTTTTTTTTCTGGACGCACGATACCTTTAATGCCTCTTCAAGTTAGATGCTGAAGCAACACATTTATTCCCTTACTGTGAACTAAGTGTTCCGTTTCATTTTGCTGGTGGTTTTACGATGTCTTGACAATAACGACCGACGGTGTCCGAAATGAATCAACTTTGAAGTCGGCCCACCAGCCGACTCGCGTACTTTTCTGTAAGGAGCACCAGAAGTTCCTTGGAAATACGCCCCTTGTTCAGTGCTCCTCTCGGCGCGTTTTGCGTCTGGGAGCGATACAGGGCAGGGAACTCGCGATACTGCGCCAGTGATCCACCATGCCGTGTCCCCCCCCCCCCCCCCCTTTTTTTGTTTTTATGACTGGTTCGTGGACGTGTCCCACAAAAACAAATACTGCTCGGTGGTGTAACCAATATTCAAAACTGCCGTGAAATTAATCTCGTTGGGAAGAAAAATGGGTGAAAAACAAATGAATCGGCAAGAATTTAGAGAAATGCGTCGCCTCTCTGGCGGCTATAGACGGTTCTCGCGTACGTGTGATGCGAGTATTAGTTGCGACGTGCGGCCGTTGTAAGATATCGCCGTGTCAGGCGCGCTATATACAAACAACCGTTCCCTCGTAGCCCCTTGATCGACTTTAGTACAGGGTGTGACGATTGGCCGTGTGTTCAACAGCTTCAGAGAACGAGAGGTGCTTCAAGGAACTCGGGTGCTTCAGCACGAATGGCCCATTCTTCCACGAGATCTATCGGCCCATCAATTTCTTTCCCGAAGAGCGGGAGCACATCGACACCAGGTTCCTGGTGTACTCGCGTGCCAACCCCAAGCGCGGAGATGTTCTCAAGTGGTCCTCGACTCCAGAGGAGGTCGCCAAGACTACCTTCAATTCCAGCTGGCCGACCAAGATGCTTGTCCATGGCTGGCTGGACACGATATTCTTCGCCTCGTGGATGACGGTAAGAAGGAGGCGGTCGCTCAGGGAAGGGCTACTGGGATGCCATTTGACGCCGACTTGAGGTGTCTGCTGCCTCATTATGATCTTTTTGTGCTCGACCTTCTGGCCATCAAGTTGTAGTTTATTCTTTAAGGCCGTAGTGGTGACAAGCGACATGGCGCCAAGTGCAGACGCTGTCGTGTCAGACATTAACTGCCGGAGTTAAGTTGGACTGTCGTTTTGGAAAAGCTTCCGGATCGCCCAAATTGCAGTTGGACCGTGCATAGTGGAGATCTAATGACATCCTTGCAGTGAAGCTGGGGACAGTTCTCTGCCGGACAGGCACATCTCAGGATGCCGCATCAGCCGAGCTAGAATAAGCTACGGCAGAAGCTCCGCTAGTAGTCCTTTCTACATGTGTTCAGCGCTGAGGCCTCGGAGGGAACTGGGTATCGCAGTGCAGGGGCTGTCATGGGCAGCTAGAGCAGCTGGTGTCCGGCTTCAGTCCTGGCTACGCGATTGACCCTAGCCAGGCCAGAGTACCTACAGGCTATTTTATCCAGGATGCCGCAATTAGGCACACACCAGAGGATGGTGCGAGTTTCTTGTTCCCATTAGAAATGTCTGTAGAGCCCTCCAAAGTGCCCTTATGCACAAATAAAGCACGCACTGAATAAATACCAGGAACTGATCCTCTCTGCCGCGCGATCCTTCACGATCCACGATTCGTCCGTAGGAAATGAAGAAGGCCTTTCTCATGGTGGGAGACTACAACGTCATCCTAGTCGACTGGCAAGGAGGGAACTCCCTCCCCTACACACAGGCCACAGCCAACGCCCGCCTGGTTGGAGCCGAGATAGCACTGCTGATCGGCAAGCTCGAGGTAAGCACGGCACAGCAAGCGAAGGCCAAGTCATTGCGTCTTTGAAGCAAGTATGCACGAGCGGAGAAGTGAGCGTCAGAATCACCAAGTATCGCAGACGCATCCGAGAAACAACTGGCAAGAACAATTCTTTAAAATAGCTTGCAAGGTATTGGTGGTCAAATGCAGTGCTCGCAACGCACGGTTACTGGCACATTCACTCTTGGATGTTGTGGGAAGCACCTCACAAACGGCAAACAAAAATAGCACGCACTTTCCGCGCCGAACTTGTCGCTGGTGACTTCAGTAGGAGTGCCTTGACGCCATCGTTCAGGCAATCCGCCACTGGTCTTAAAAAAACTACGCGGAAGCAGCGATAGCGATGTCCAACACGTGTTGCTGGCAGCTATCGCTGACACCGGCTCGGGCCTACTTCCTTACTTTTTAAAATTTCTGTTATCTACGCAGAAAGCGTTCGGCGCGAAGCAGGAGACATTCCACATCCTGGGTCACAGCTTAGGCTCCCACGTGGCCGGTTACGCTGGGGAAAAGCTTCCAAGGCTCGGCCGTATCACAGGTGAGCTTCTTTTATTGCCTCTGTTGGCATTTTTTAAAAATTGCAAAGAATCTCGCTTTGCGAAATGGAGCACAGTTCAGCAGCGAGATCGAGTGTGCTTCAAACTGCAAAGACCCTGCGTTTCGGTTTCTGGGCGTCCCTCAGGCCTGGATCCTGCCGATCCCTACTTCCAGCACATGCCGAAGGAAGTACGACTTGACCCTACCGATGCTTCGCTGGTCGACGTTGTGCACACCGACGGAGGATCGGTGTTCGACATATGTAAGTAGCGACGTCTGCGCAGTGACATGCGTCTTTCTAGTAGGTAGACCTGCTTGAGTAAAACACTCTCCGGGGCATGTTGGTTCATAGCTAACAAGAATAAAAGCGCAACAACACGACACAAAGAAGGAGGAAACCGACAGGACAGGCGCTAACTTGCAACACTTTACTGTCTTCATAAACCGCCGCGTATATATCAACCACAGGGGGGGGGGGGGGGGGGGGGGGGGGGGGGGGGGGGGGGGGGGGGGGGTAAATACAGATAGGGGGGAACACAGTTGAAAGAACACAGTCTGTCATTAAAGAATGGGACCGGGTCAAATCTACCGATTCACTGTAAGGATTGCTGGAAAGAAGAAGAAGGAAGAAAGAAGGCATGTGGAGCAAAACTTCTGCAAACAAGTGCAATCTGCAAAAGTAAAGACACGATCGCACGCGAATTGATAGAAGCGCACAGAATATGTAAGAGTGGGAGTGCATGTGTTAGCACCCCGTCGATCGTGATGTATAAAAAAGAATGTCAGTTTTTAGATATGGCATAGTATCTGCGGAATCACCTGTTCTTGTTGTGCCATATTCGAGTTTTCTACGCACGTGTGCTTTCAACTGTGTTCCCCCCTATCTGTCCTGTCTTTACCCCCCACCCCCCCCCCCCCCCCCCCCCCCTGTGGTTGATATATACGCGGCGGTTTATGAAGACAGTAAAGTGTTGCAAGTTAGCGTCTGTCCTGTCGGTTTCCTCCTTCTTTGTGTCGTGTTGTTGCGCTTTTATTCTTGTTAGACCTGCTTGAAGTGTTTCAATGTGCGAGCATTCGGAGCATTCCCACTCTCCTGTCACCTCTCTACCTGCTGTAACACCGGAGACTTCAGTGTAGTGATAGTGGCCTATAGTGAAGTTACAAGTGGCGGTCGTAGGGGTGCAGCTTGCGCTCCAGGCTGCGGAACGCCAGCACACAGGACGAAGAGAAGGCAGAAAAGGCATTCCATCCGCATCAATCCAATTCGGCTCTCCTCAGTTTTTCAACGCAGGATGCCCGTACCACGCTGCGAATTCCAGATCGTCGCGTCTGTCAAGCTTGAGAAGTCGGCACACACGGGCGTTGGCCGCCAGTAAAGCAGCGCCAATGCAGGACCCGGTCAGGACACATTTTCTCCCCATATTTAGTCCTGCCTCGCAGGCAGTGCCAATGTATTGCCAAATAAACTTGTAAAGAAAACGGAGATTGGTCAGGAAAGAGCGCTCAACTGCAACTTACTTTTATTGAGCGATAGGAAAACAGCGGAGGAGATAATCAGATGCAGTCAACGTCACATAGTGTAAAGGACCATAAAGCGATAAAAGACATAACATGGCGATAAGGCTAAGAGCAGATGAAACTTCAAAAGGGATGGTAGGAAAAATAATATACACTGGACGACTATATAACAGTTAATGTCACATGGTGTGAAGAGCCATAAAATCGATAAAATACATCCATAACAAGATGACATGGGTAAAACCGATAAAATCTGACAAAATGAATGCTGGAAAAATATGCACCGAATGAATGTGACAACGTGTAGCTAAAACTGCATCCATCTTAACAATGAAAACAATAACGCTTGACTTTCAATGAATCAGGCGTGCGTGGTCAACATCTAAGATTTAACAATGTTCTTCTAAAAAGGCAACCTCACTATCATGCTACGCTGCCTCAACTTATATGGAACCACAGTTTCAAGTAAGCGAGGCATGTATTTTCAATCTTTGCAGTGAAACGCTAGGTTATATATAATAATTATAATCGGTTTTTTTGGGGGAAAGGAAATGGCGCAGTATCTGTCTCATATATAGTTGGACACCTGAACCGCGCCGTAAGGGATGGGTAAAGGAGGGAGTGAAAGAAGAAAGGAAGAGAGAGGTGCCGTAGTGGAGGGCTCCGGAATAATTTCGACCACCTGGGGATCTTTAACGTGCACTGACATCGCACAGCACACGGGCGCCTTAGCGTTTTTCCTCCATAAAAACGCAGCCGCCGCGGTCGGGTTCGAACCCGGGAACTTGAAAAATGCGCTAGGTTAGATCCAACGCATTTTTCAAGTGGGCGCCGTCAAGCGTTCGTTCAAACACCTTCCTATCTGTCCGGTGTAAACTTCACCGCATGTGGGCGGAATCTGGCATATAGCCCACTTCCTACGCCTGACAAACATGGGGACATACATTGCGCCACAAGATTGCTCTTTTGTTTTTTTCGTTATTAATCCTATAAAACGCTATGTAGCCAGCTGACAAGGGGCTGAAAACAACTTATTCGTAACCTTCTTCATATTGTGCGCTACCCGATGGGAGCACAGGGCGACTGCTGTTCTCATTCTCCGGTTACTTTCACTGGTGTCGTTCGCCTTTGACTTGTGATGCAGGGTGCGGAAAACCTGCCTGTTGCAACCGTGCGACTTGCAGTTGGAAGCTTTCTTGCATGTAATGCTCACCCGATTTCTTTATTGTCGATTCTAATCCTGATGTGGCTGTTGCCCGTTTCATTGTCTTGGCGCGAGCTGACTGGTAGGAAAAAAGCTTTTTGCCTTCGAGGTTTGTACATCCAACAGACTCTGTCTTGTACCAAGGGTAGATGTAGGTCCAAAAACTATAACTTTTTTTTGTCGCAATTCACACGCATGCATATTCCAAACGGTGGCTAAGATCTCTACAACCGTCTAGAATTCGGTGGCCTGGTAAGTTGATGGATATTGCTTGCTTAGCAGGGCTGAAAAATTGTCGACAACATTGGAGACCGTGCTCTTGTCGAACCTATTGTCCAGATGTTAAACGGAACAATTGAAAGCACGAGCTTCGCGGCTCGATGCCCCGTCGGTCCACCGTTCGTCCCGTACACGGGTGTGCGCTGCAAAGGCGGGAAATGGCTACGAGTCAAGAAAGATGGCTCTCGACACCATGGGCATTGGCGGTATGCGCTTTTTTCGGACTGTCGGCTGCTCTGCTGACTGCCCCGGCAGCCGTAAATAGGCTTTCGCGGCCCTATGTGAGTACCCGTGTCGGCTAAATGTAGACGGTGTAACATGAAAGCTCCTCTTTCGACCTGCTGGCCCATACGAACAGCATCCCCTGACAAAGCCTCGCATTTTATTCTTTTCTTTCCTCCTCCCAGACAAGGCCGAAGGGTTGGGGATGCACCAGGCGGTTGGGCACGTGGACTTCTACCCCAATGGCGGCCTGAAGATGCCCGGATGCTCCAAGGGCTCGCGGATCCTCGCCTTCTTGACCAAGGGCATTGTGGACGGTGACCAGTTATGCTTAATTGCAACCACACGCGGTCTCGAGTTCGTGGATCTGGATTCTGACGTATATGAGAGCGCTTTGACAATTCGCACTCGTCGAAGTAGGACCGCTACCGCGGTTAGAATGCTACGTGGGGTCTCTCTTTGTTAACGCAATTTGCTCCTTTTTAACGTGCTCATGTCGCAGGAAAAGCTCACACGACGGTTACGACTGTCTAACCCGAGATTCAGCGATAGCTGTTTAGGCGTTTAGGGTCGCGCTACCACTGGTGTAGTGGTCACGTGATGCACCCCTGCACTGGCAGGCGGCTGTTACAAACAGAGCCACCCGTAGGCTTATGCGACCCAGGTTGACCGGTTACGCCGACGAGAAAGCCAGGGACGGGTGCCTATAGCAGCTGTCGCTGTAAAACCGACCCCCTCGTCATTGACTGAGCGAAAAATCCACGAAAAATCCCCAGATTAGCAGCCTAGGGAGCAGGTGGGCCAACTAGGCCACGTGATGTCGTGGCGTCGTCACTACCTGCCCACCGGATTGCGAGCAAACTTCCCACCGTGGGAGGTGGTGGTTAAATTAATGACTTGTCGCGAGATTTTGCTGCCACCGCCGAGACATCGCAGGGCTGCGGCGCATCGCTTAACCGCGGCGCCACTGCTCCAGGAGTGGTATGAGAACCGTTATCGAAATGCCGTTCCTGGATTTAGAGTTAGAGCACCCTGATGTAACAAAGAAAAAAAGTATGGTTTTTTCGGAATAGCCAGTCAGAGAAAATACCACATGTCCCGCATATCGCGAGAAAAAAAGAAATGAAAAATGAGCACGTTACTTTATTAGTGTAAAATGTGAGCTCTGTCTGCTGTTACGTCACCTGCAGGAAGTCAAATGAATTGTGCCAGGTGCTTCACTTGAGATGTTCTGCAATTTTTAAGAACAGGATTTTTTAGTTGGAAGACCGATTTTTTTTTTTGGCATAGCATTGCCAGTGGTGTAGCGCATCACAATATATCTAAGACGTGCTAACTAGTAGGCTGATTAATATTAAGCTGATTAACTTTTTAACTGTTACTTTTAGTTTTAGTTTCATTATTTATTGAGAATTTTGTGGCCCGCCGTAAGTAATATCCATATGAGTTTTTATTGTTTCGAAAGTACAGTTACTCTCGGTGCTGTGGTCCAGCAAATTTTGGCAATTTTGACGAGCTATGTTCTCTGGAGGGGTTGCTTTGCCTGCAATATTCTCTAAAGCGCGTGTATTTGGGCGCCATGTAGCCAGAATTTGTGGAGCGTCAGCGCCGACGGTAACTGCGTTTTTGAACTTGTAAAAACTTATGTGGATATTACTCACGGTGCAGTACACGCCTCTCTATAAATAAGGAGACTAATGACAATAGTTGAAAAGTTTACTAACCAAGTTAACCAGCCTACTAGTTAGCATGTCCTAGCTTCTGTCTGATGCGTTACTCTGCTGACCATGCTACGCTGAAAAAAGTGCTCTTCTAGCTCAATTCTAAAAATTGCAGAACAGGGGAGCTGAAGGGCTGCACAAAGTGGCTTATACATCAATTTGCTTCGAAAGTTGAGCGGAGTTTCGCGAATGGCACACGATTAAAGAACTCTTTAGGTGGTAATGCGTCTTACAGTGCCGCTGTATTTCACATGCCGTCTGCCGCCGAATGAGCGCCAATGAGCGCTGCTGCCGCCGCAGCCGCCCGCTCGGTGGTGTGCAATCACGAGCGTGCCGTCCAGTACTTCCTGGACAGCATCACGGAGCAGCACTGCACCTCCCTGGCGTTCGCCTGCCCCTCGTACGACTCCTTCGGCAAGGGCCGCTGCGCCGACTGCGGCCGCAACGGGCGCCTCTGCGCCCGCATGGGCCTGCGCGCCGACCGGTGGAGGCCTGCCGACAACACGTCCGTCCGCATGTACCTGCACACCATGGCCACGGCGCCATTCTGCGGTAATTGCGCTCCGCCGTGTGCGGGGTGGCACGGCTAAAGGTGCTCACTACTCCACCCTGCACGAGCTCTGCGTAAGCTGTTCAGGGAAACGGGGGCGAGTTGGAGAGCGACTTGTAAACTCAGCTTCGGCTTATATAAACAACTGTGAAAGTACGTGACGGGGTGAGGTGCACTGCATGCTGCGCTATCCAGGCAGTTTCCCCGATGATTTTGCAGCTGTTTTTTGCCTCCGTTTAATGACGCACGTGCGTCGCTTCCCTTCAGCGTTTCCCTTCCTCGTGAACATCGTGCTCTGGAGGACGGAACAAAAATTCGCCACGGGATACTTTGTGCTCATCTTGGAAGGGGACAGAGGAAAAGCCACCATCAAGGTAAACGAAAAGTACGTATACCATGGGCGGCAACGACGTTGCTGCTGCTGCTGGAAATCACAGTACGCACGCACTATAAGAACAGCTGACGTGTCAACCACTAAAGCGCTCCCCTCCCGATCAGGATGGAGGGATCACGTGCAAACCCCATGCGGAGCATCCTCTGCCTTGTTCCTAATGCGAGGTGTCGTGTAGGCTGACACCAAGGGAAGGAGTGCACGACTCGAGGTTTCCCTTCCCTTGGTATCATTATCTCATTGGTTCTCACATTGTTTGCTATGCAGTGCAGCAACAAACAGTGCTTAAAGTCAGGGGTGTCTCGGAGCCCCACCAGTACTGACCTGAGACCTCCCGCTCTAGAATGTAGGGACAGCATGATTCCATTTTTTTATTCCTGTTGTCACTGGTTGTCGAAACAGTTCTATACTGAATCGGTGCTGTTAGTTTTTTCTGTGCCGAGTGGTGGAACCACAAAAATGACAAGGGCCTTTAAAATCAAGCAATGAGTGCTTGAGCAACTGTAAGGTAATCGGGGCCTGCGTTACTGCAAAGCAGTCGTTAAAAGGGTAATTCTTGCAAACATTGTTCAGATGTAACAGGCAACCTCGCATCCATTTTGGATATGAAGTTGGCAGTTGCACCCACGCGCTGTGACATCCTCCATTTTTGGAGAGGTGTATGAGTAAACGTTGTAGACGCATTAAAGCACTCTTAAGAATGCACAGTTTACCCCAGTGACGATGTTGCGTAAACTTGTTTGAAAGGAGCGGTGCACAGTGCAAGAAGTTGGCGGTTGCCTGCTTTAGTGGGGATTATTTTTTTTTATTCCCCGGCTAGCCAGACAGACCATTAAGCCAGTTAGGGATTGTTAGGCTTTTTAATAGCCGTACCATTCTATTTCTTATCGCTGTTTCGAGACTGCGAATGCTTTTAGGATTATTTGGCGCATTCATGCTGCCTCCTCAAAACTACCAGTCTCTTCACAAGTGAATGGAATGGTTTTTAAGACTTGCGTTGGGGCTGTTTACGGGATGCAGGCACTTTTGGCGTCTTATGAGTTGAAAGGGTCTTAAGTTATGTCGAAGGAGGAGGAAAACTTTATTCGACTATATTGAAGATTTGCTTGAGGTCAGGTGGGTGGAGCCCTTATTCCAGGGCTACCGTACGAACTTGCTGGATGAGCGCTAAACGAGATTAGAGGGGAAAAAAATTCGCCCCGGCTTCTTTGCACTATCCTGTGCACCAGAAACGGGACTGGCGGTAAGCCGGCCTTCCGATGAAATTTCTGTGCTCTTGCAGCACAACTTTCTCATGGCTTTAATTACCTGGCCTCCATGACCGTTTATCCTTAGACTCGCGACCAACTCTCTTTTCACGTCTAGATTCGAGGCACTCTTTAAGGATATTGAAGCTTACTGTCCTAACTTTTCATGGAGAATGCGGTTCACCCGCACATCACTCGCGAAGACGCAAATTTCCTAACACATCCTCGCACCTCTCCTCTGGTTTCAGTGTAATACATTCGTGGCCAGACAGCTTTCGGCCGCACCTAGGTACAGGCAGTAGAAGCACCTACCATGCCTGCGTTAGATGTGTTCTCACTAGCTTAAGTACTTAGATTGCTAAATATTTGAGCCCGTCGGGAAAGCTAGGCGACTATTGCTGGTCACCTGGGAGAGGTGCTGTGGGAACGTTCGTGAAACGCTGTACTTTTGTCTCTGCGTTGAGACAAATGGCTGCCTTTAGCTGGCCTTCCTTTCTGATTTCAGCTGTTCTTCTCTGAACGTGTACAGGCCCCTGAGACTGTTCGGAGCAGTGAGGAACAACTTCGTCGTGAAGGCAGATACGTACATCGGCCAACTGCGGCAGGTGTCCTTTAAATACACGAGTAGCCGCTTCTTCCTCTTTCGCAAGAACATGCTGCTGCGATACGTCGAGATTATGCCCATGAACGAGCCCCTGAGGACGCAGTGAGTGCACCAAACGTTCGTTTCCTCTTTACAGTTACGAGTCTGATGGACGGTCGCTTCACGGGCTTCCCTGTTTATCGGATCGTGGCGCCGCTGTATTGACTCTTGAGCCTCTAAGTGGCAGCACCGCAGACGCTGTCATCGGAACAACTCCGCGCCGTGTTTAACGTGGAAAATTCCAAGAAATGGTCTAAATCCGTTTCTGTTGTTTACGCAGCCGGCAGATCAAAAACTTTGTCTTCCGAACGGTTGAAAGCAAGTGCACGTCGCTAACGTTGCCAGTCCTTTCATGCTTTTCGGGCACGCGCTGGCAACATGGCGCGTGAACCTTGGTAGCAATCAGCGAGCACTTGGTATCAAGTTGGACGTAACCAAACTGTTGATACAAAGAACTGAACAAATTTCCAAAGCCTTGGAGCGGAAACTCGTCGAATAACATAAAAGTTGGCCGCCAATAAATATGACAGACCGACGACATAGGAGCTGGTCTGGATCACACGCCTTGCGCGGATTAGTCGTATTTTCAGACGGAAGCTTCTCTGGACTTACCCTTAAGGGAGAGATCTACTACCTGTTCGGGTTGAGCACCTTCCTTCCCTTTCAGTCGCAAAGTGAACAAGGGAGGGAAAGCCTCAGGGTGCTTGTCTTCGTCTGGGCCAGACGGGAGAGATTAAGACGCCCTTCATTGTTTGTTGGGCCGGTTTTATTGACAATGAGTCCAGAGGCCACTGCCGAGGACAGCGGTGGCTCTCATATGCATGCTAGGCGCTCATGCACACTCCGCAGATTCGAGGGAATACCCATGCACCATACCTAAGACACCATACCCATACCCCAGTCATGGTTATGTGCACGCATAGAGCGGCGAAATCTCAACGTCAACTTCCTTATGGCAGAGTTTAATTGCATTTCTAAATGAGTGGGCTTCTTCGCAGCGCCCATTTTCGGAGTACGCTACAGCGCAAGGAACTTGCTGTCTTTCCGACTATCGCTTTAACAATTTATTCTTCAGTGAAATCGTGTTTCGATAAATATACTTCCTTTTCGTGCATTCTTATTCCCTCTTTTCGTGCAGGGAGAGGAAGAACATGACGAAAACCTATTGCTACTACAACAGGGATGGCATTATCTCCGGAACTGAGGTCAGTTTGCTGCGCTGCTGAATCTGGCTGGGTATGCGCAATAAAGGTTACCTCAGAGCCGAAACTGTGTGCATGTTCTGGCCACTGCATGGAGCAACTGAAGTGGTGACAGCGGGCACTGTGCCTTTGTAAACATTTTATCTATAGCACAAAAGTTAAGTGATTTTGCTTCTTTTCATCGATGCCACCTTGGATGCGACCCGTTTACCGTTTCCAATGTAGTTGTACGGTACACTGGCCATTCTGGGTAAGTGGAAGGGAAGCACGAAAGGAGCGCAGTTGGTGCAAGGTTGATTCCGCCTGTACCAGTTTAAGTTTCGTAATGATAGAAGGGTACGGCGAAAAGTTCCGCAGTTAAATGCAACGTTGCTGATGAAATGCAGCGGCGTGAGAGGACGCGCGCCAACTGTGCCAACTGAGTTACATTTTTTTTCTTTTAAAAACCGCTTACGACCACACAGCGGCAGACTCAAAGAAAGCTCACACATACCAAGAAGAAGGAGCAAAAAGATGGAAACGGGCGCAGGGGGCGAACCGCTCAAGAAATGAATATTTTCATTCAGTTAGTAACAGCGACAGCATGCTCACGGCGGCGTTTTCTGGATGAAACATGTTTCCATTGTTTCTCTCTCCAGTCTGTGTTTTGGCCGACCATCGAATGTAGTTTTCATTTTTTTTTGCAATAAACAGGAGAGCATTTACAACTGTTGCAATGTGCCTACCATAACCGCTCTTCACCTGCGTCTTATGCCCAGTTTACGCCCCACGTATTAAAGGCCGCAGGTGAGACGAATGACGCGATAAATATCAGCGCTGCACTTTGCTGACGCATTTTCATGTTTCCGGCTCTGTTATATGGCATTACTTTCTTTGCTTAGTTTGCAAATGTGCGGCAACTTGCAAAATGCGTATTGAACAACGTTAAGCCTGTAGCGGTTAGCCACCTGCTTGATACTGTGTGACAGACGATGGATGTGAGGAATTAGCATGAAACAAAGAAAGGAATGTCACAGAAGCGTGCAACTGTGTTTAGAGAGTGCGCAGCTGATACTGTTTAAGTCATCCCTCTCAGCTGCTGCATCGGATGCACAAGGCCAGCCGTAGGGCGAGACAGCATATGGCGCAGGTGAAGAACAGAAAGACATGTTCAAGAATAGAAAACTATGTTCACCACTTGAGCAGAACATAGGCTGAAAGAGAAAAGCATATTTCATGAAGCGAACGGACCCCACCTGCGTGAGCAAACCGTCGCTGTTATAAACTTATGAACAGATTGATTTTTTGGAGTTTGTACTCCTGTGAGATCATAAGCGGTTTTTTCAAGGAAAAAAAAGCAACTTGATTAGCAGTTTGCGATCGTCTTGTCTACTGTGCGTTTTCGTACTCGTTTCTCGCACCGTGGCATTTCACCAGCTTTGTTTCATTTCCACCTACTGGCTGAAACGAAAGTCTTGCTGGAGCGTATTTTTGAATGCAATGCGCATGCATTGTGAGCCGTTATGATCTCAAATGTTCATTCTTGGTTGTCGCGTGCAGCATTTTTCACGTGGGCACAAAAAGTTAAAGGCACTGGTATCGATGTCGAATGCTCTAAGTAAGCTAGGCGAGGGTGGAACTACAGCCTCGAACTCGGCAGGGGCACCGAGGCATGGTACGCAAAATACGCACGTGCTGCGCAGTCTTTTGCCGAGCTGCGAAGCGTTTTGTGTCTAGATATCGCCACGAATCGAGGCTTACGAACGTCCGGCTACCACTGTGTTGTTGTCGGTTGCAGCAACAGCAATGGGAGGCGGAAAAAATAATCTCCATAAACATGCGAAGTGCATCGACAGCCGCAGCACGTGTGCAGGCGCAGGCTGGCTGTTTCAGTTGCACTGCTTCACGGACGAGGGCCGCCTTTGGATTGCAAGCCTCGAACAAAAGGGTTGTCGGCCGCGCGATTTGAACACTGGAGAACGGACGGTCGAAACCTTAATTGTGCGGACGGTACCGTTGGCAGAAGAAGTTTGCAGCGAAAAGAAAATTATTTTGGCGCAGTCACTTCAGCCGATCACCTGGAATTTACTAAGGAATGGGAAGACATGTCGCTTTGAATGATACAAGGCGACTTGGTCGCGGGGCAGCGCCGCAACATTTTTTTTTCTTTTTTTCGCGAGTTGGACGAAGGCGTCGGCGCCGTTGCTGTTCCAAGACGGGAGAAGAGTGCGAAATAGTTGAGCAACGAGCGAACAAGTTGGTGAAGCGGTTAGGAGAAAGGAAACCCATGTAGGTCAATGGGACGTCCCGTTTTCTTTATCTCCGTTGAGTGCACAAGGGAATTTACTGAGAACGGGACGAAAGGCCCGGACTGTGTGCGCCTTTCGTCCCGTTCTCTGTGCGCAATGAATTCACTCGTTCGCTGCAAAGTGGGCCAAGTGGCCGGCCAGAGCGTTAGTGCCAACAGACAAGTACTTTACACTTTTCAACTATTTGTACTAAAATCGTGAAATTTGTTGAGAACCGTTTCTGTGCAACTCACCTTCGCGTGCAATGAAAATTTTTTCATCAGTTTTGCGAGAAATGTATGCTGTCCCACAAAAGAACCAACTGTGTGTGTACTGGTTTTGAAAATTAATAAGAAAGAAGGAATGAAAGAAAGGAAGAAAGAAAGAAAGAAAGAAAGAAAGAGTGAAAGAAAGAGAGAGAAAGAAAGAAAGAAAGAAAAGGAAAGAAAGGAAGGAAGAAAGAAAGAAAGAAAGAAAGAAAGAAAGAAAGAAAGAAAGAAAGAAAGAAAGAAAGAAAAAGAAAGAAAGAAAGAAAGAAAGAAAGAAAGAAAGAAAGAAAGATTTGAACAAGAATAGAATCGCTTTGAATTTCCAGCTCCGCCGTTCGGGCAGTTATAAAAAGCCCTTCGGACCTTTCGGTTGGACGTGCTGCCACGCCGGTCATGCCATGCACAACCGTTTCGAGTGCAGGCGGCGGCATCCTCACAGTTGCCGTGAAAAATCCTTCCTGGCAGCATCGAAGCCTTAATCGCGCTCCGCTACACCACTGCAACCCTTTCATTGTTCTGCGGTGGAGCCTTAGCCCCATTTTCCACACCGGGAGTCAAGGAGGTCGAGAGCATGGATGCGACAATGAGTCATATCCACTCCTGGGCCACTGCAAAAGAATTACGAAATTTCTGATGCATCGTTGACTGATATGTTTGTCATAATCAGGTCATATAATTTCATATTAGGTAATCAGGAGAACGGATGCGTTTTTGTGGCGCAGAGCCAGTTTTGGCCAAATGCGCGCCAATAGAACGTATTAATTTTATGCCGGGGATGGCGACTGAAGCAGCCTCTTTCCCCGAAGAAAATAACCTCCTTAGCGGCACAGGTGGGAAAGCAGAATATGCGACGGGCACCTTTCGCTCTCGCTGCCAAAGATGGGAAGAATTCTCCTTTGTTTCGAGTAGAGAAACCAACAAATAAACAAGAACTGCAGAGACTGAAAACTGACGTCGCGATTCGAGCAGCTGGGATGGTCCGATCCACGACAGGTGTTGGCGCCAATTCTAGTCCACAGGAGGACCCGATTCCAGCCGAGGAAACAATGCCTCTTCACGTCCGTGTCTGAGCACCGTGTTCCTGGCTAAAGCCAGGGCACGCCTCGGGGCTTCGGCGGTAAATATTGCGTAAATTATAATCGCCTCGCTGATTCCAAGGCGACCATGCGTTGGTGAGGTGCAAAGGATAATTTGTTCGAGGTGGAGCCAAGTTCAGAGAAAATGCAGCGCCTTAAAGGAGGCTTCATTTTGGCTTTCATCTTATCTGGTTTGAGTTTCTCGACCTCGAACAGAACAGGCGAGGGTGAGTACAGGCTCATTTTTATCATACTCTTATCTTAAAAAATGGCAACGCTGTAAGTGTTCGAAGCCAAATTCGACTCGACATACTGACCAAACCCAGATTAATGACGTCCAGAATGAAATCGAGAGGTTGCCAGGTTTGGCCGAGCAATTTAATGCGTGGAAGGTATGACGGATGCTCAGTTAGGACAGGAGTGTCAATGGAGCACAGCACGGCCGAGACATGATGACAGTTAGGTAGGGGGACACGATCCGATTTGCTGGGATAGACTGAACATGGCAAGCGCAGCGCAAGGCTGCAGCATGGGGAGAGGCCTTCGTCCTCCGGTTTTGAGGATGATGATCAAAAGGCTGCCCCTGAGTCACCATTTAATGAGCTGAACGCGTTATACACAGATGTGAGCGCCATTACTGGTTCAATTAGTCAGCCTCTAACGTATCGCCTTAGCACACATCAGTAAGCATACGAGACCGCGTGATCCACCGCAAGGCCTCCCTTTAAACAAGTGGAACGAACGTGGGGTAGGGTGTCTGCCTCGCAGCGGAAGGGTCGTGGGTTCGATTCCCAACTAACTGCCGCATTTTTCCCGCAGTTAATTTACTTTAAATCCGTACATGTCGGGATGACATATTTTAGACATGCTGCGAGCTCAGTAGTCGCAATTTAACTCGAGTTTTAAACATTTTCATTCCACAGCTCAGCGTGTGACGTCACAACCCCGTCGACCAAAGCTGAATAAGTGTGACAACGCGCACTGCTTTTGCTCCGAACGTCCGCTCTAACGCTGTAGCGTTGACATATCCTGCCACTGTCCGACTCCGAGAAACTCGCCGGATGTCGGCTGGTCGTTGCGACGTCACAAGCATGAGATAAACATTTGGTCACGAAACCAGAATTGATACGCATGCGCGCTGAGGTGCGCATTCAAATGCATGTCCTTGTGTGTGTGTGTGCTGACAATGTGCCTCTTGATGCCGTTCGAAACTTTGCTCACAGTTTGAGCTCCGCAGTCCTCACAGTGCTAATCACTCGGAGCGCCTTGGGAAATAGCAAATAATTTTTGGTGACTGCTCATCGCTGGCCAGTGTCTGTGATGTCAACGCTGGTATTTTGCGAGCAGTGCTATGGGAGTCTGCCCTCTCCGCGCAGCCCCCGGAGAGCAGCGGAAGAAGTGCTACCAGGAGCTGGGCTGCTTGGACAAGGAGAAGTTCTTCCACCCGCTCTACCGGCCCGTGAACGTGTTTCCCGAAGAGCGCGACCACATAAACACCGTGTTCGCCTTCTACTCGAACAAGAACCCCATCAAGGAGCAGCTGCTCAAGTGGTCCTCGCCCCTGAGCGACTACAGGAAGCTCTCCTTCAATGCCAGCAGGGCCACCAAGGTCATCACGCACGGCTGGCTGGACGCGGTCTACTTTGGACAGTGGATGACGGTAAGCACCAGAACATGGCGCAAGGCTCATTGCATTTCGCCTCCACTGAAATGGCGGCCATAGCCACCGGGTCAATAAAAGGCAAACGCTGTTCGCGTGCAACCTTTATTTCAGAAAATGGCTACGACGTGTGCAGTGCGCCACTTACTTTCTCTGTGCGAGGACGCTCGAGCAGTGCGTAACAAAAAATAAAATAAAAACGAGACGAGACCAGAGCTGCCAGGAAAGGTGCTGGCCCCCACCTGGCTTGTGGGCGAGAGCCGCCTCTCGGAGCTTGCTTCGCTGTAGCTTTGAATGCGCCGCTCTGGCGTTCTGCACAAGTTTGACTCAGCTCTCTGTATGCATGGCTGTTCCGCATTCGTACCTGGGCTGGGGCTGCAGCATTTCTTCGACCTTATTTATTCCCCTTAAGTGCATAAGCATGAAAAAACTTGCAGTAGTAGAAATAAGTGTTTCCTCGCGTGCAGCGAGAATTTTCGAGAAACAACCAAGATGTATTACAGTGAAGGTGGCTCCGTGCTGCCTTTTAAGGCGAGAATTTTTTCTCTTGTTTTCGCTTTCTGTCCATCAGAAGATGAAGAATGCTCTGCTGCTGGCCGGCGACTACAACGTCATCGTTGTCGACTGGCGCGGTGGCAACGGCTTGCCGTACGGTCAAGCCACGGCCAACACGCGAATTGTGGGCGCCGAGATTGCCGCCATGATCGAGAAACTGAAGGCGAGTGCGGCCCTTATGTCTGACAGTAATGCTCGAAAGACCGGCAGCAGTTCCGTCAGCGTTCAGGGCGCTGACAGAACACAACTATCCACTATAGCACGAGGCGCTAATAGGTGCTGCTTGACATTTTTTATGGGTTTTTTCCGACTTACATTGCATTGCTGAGTAACGACACATGCTAGGCTGTGGTGCAGATATATCACTTGGAATAGAATATTTGTTGCTGAGTTTTGTTTACTAGACACCATTGATGGACGCCTGATAGATTTTACAGGGCACATTGTTTTTCTTCTTGTTTACTTTCTCGGCCTAGACGTTACTGCAGCGGATGGTATCTATTCGGGCTCTTGCAGGGTGCAGTTTCTTGAGCGGCACAATTGTCTGCGCAGAAACGGGCCACCGAAGGCCTCTCACTAGAGTAACCTCGTTGCGCGCACCGCGTTTCACCCCCCGCAGAGAGTGTTCCGGGCAAACGTGTCGACCTTCCACATCTTGGGCCACAGCCTGGGCGCCCACGTGGCCGGCTACGCGGGAGAGAGGCTTCCCGGCCTGGGTCGAATCACCGGTGCGTCTCCTCCTCTTCCCCTCTGCGCGTAGACGTACGAACTGCCAGCAGCGGGGCTGCTTGCATTTGCTGGCAGCGCGGGAACGCCGCTGGGCTAGTTGGTTGTCGGACATAATGGAATGGTGCTAGCGCCAAGATGACACTTAAAACCGTTTAATGAGGTGAAAGCGATCGACATATATGTACCCTCCGAAAACCTGCGCGCATGCGCACGCGTACAAAGCAACCAAAAGGTCTTATCGTAGCAGGCGAGAAAGGGATTTCTTCTCAGCCTCATAGCGATAAACAGATGTGTCACTCCCACGCTCTGAACCCCCAGCAATTACGTTACGCTCTAAACAAAAAAGGAGTAAAGAGGGAGTAAGCACACTCACTCTTAAGGAAGTGCGCTACATATAGGCGCATTCGTGTTTATAGTTGAGGGGAAAGGGGGGGCAACGTCAGCTCTTCTCATTCGCTGCAAGAGCGCTCGCTTCCTAGCCCGCCAGTGTCACTTGAGCGAAGGTCGCAGGTTATCGTGTCTTGGGGAGGAAGCTTCTGTGCCCAGTTATTGTTCCCCGGTAAATTTTCCTCTTTCTGGCTATGCCGAAGTTTGAAAGCGACGCATCTATCGCCGAGGAAGCGGCGTCTAAGAATCTTCCCGCCAGTCGTTTCCTGCTCGTGAAGCAAGTCCTGGACATCAGTTTTAATTGTGAGACAACTGTGGAATATTGTAAGCTACCGTTGTGGAAATACTTAAGGCAATGCATGTCCATTCTTCCGACGCGTAGCTATATCATTCTTTTAAAGTTTGTTCATCACTCGTATCGAGTATAGTTAAGGCTGCCGTAGAAAAAAAAAACAATGGGGGACGTTTTCCACGAATGCAAGAATGTTAATTAATGGCAAAGAACGCCTTTGATGTCTTTGAGTGTAATCTTACGATGTGGCAGAAAATTGCGCCGGTTGAAAATGCGCTTGTTGTGGTATGTCCTTACCGAAAGGCACGGTGGCTTTGAAGCCAATGGTGGTGTAGCGTAGCCTCTCGGCTGGGGTTCAACGTGGAGTTATACCAGCGAAAGCTCTGTTAGGCGTGGGCTCCACTGTCTCAAAACAAATGTCAAGGCCAAAGGTTAAGGTCAGGTGCCCGATGGTCATAGTCATGATCACGTGGTCATACTACCAGAGCATGGGCCATACCGCCACGCAGTTAAATTCGCTTTGACGTTGTGAGGCACTGAAGGTCATTGTCTCACCCACATCGAAATAGGAAGTTGTGCCCCGAGTAGTAGAACCCTTGCTCTCAAACTGGTGTCGACTCACCTTTTTACTTGCGCAGTCGGTTGGTGGCGGCACACCCGTATATCGTCTTTTAAGCTTCGTTTATCGGCAAGGGTGGTCTTTTTGTGATTAGAACGCGGTGCCCTATCGAAGCTCGCCGAATTCCACTTGTGTCCCTTTACGAGCCCCCTGTGTTCCAGGCCCTCCTAGATTACAGGAGGCCGCGACATTATGCGACGCCGTTTACAGTGGAGAAAGTCACCCGTGGTGGAAGGGAAGAAAATGGGGAGAAGCAAAGAGGCGGACGGTTCACTCATTCGCTGAAGGGGCAGACCTTTTGGAGAGGCGGAAAGTTGGACTCCCGGCTTCGCCTTCCTGATCTTCTCCTGGTCGACGATGAAGCGTATTTGAGCAAGGAGCGACGGCACCCTTCAAAATATTGACTGGACCATTGTTTAACGAAATCCCCCAACATGGAGTACATTTGTAATACCCACCCAACCGCAGCCATACAGGAAAGCTATCCGCAGAAACTTCGTAGATTAAAAATTTTGAACCCGGGACCACCGACTGTTCGGGGAAGTCGTTTTACGAGCTGAGCTAACCAGGAAGGCGGAAGCGAATTGATCAAAAAATCCAAATGCTAACGGTGTTCTTAGTGGAGCGCCAGCACCAGCCGTGCCGCAAATCAGCCTCGACCAGCGAGACCCCCTTATTCTTCCTCGTCGATAGAAAATGCTTATTCCTTCTCCCGAGTGGAAAGAGGTCCAAGTTTTGTTCAACATGCATGTTTCTGTGAAAGCTGCATAGCCTTCCTTTGCAGCCGTATGGCTGCGTTTGGGTCCATGGATGCTAGTCACTCCCTTATTAAGGACCGACTAGAATTTCGTTGGCGCGGCCTAAGGCTTACCTTCACTTTTAGCTCGGAGAAGCACACGGTGTCGTGTGTCACTGGTCGTCATCAACTCCAGTGCCCAGTTTCGGATGGATCGGTGCTTTCAGGTCTGGATCCTGCGGACCCGTACTTCCAGCACATGCCGAACTTTGCCCGTCTGGACCCGACTGACGCCCGCTTCGTCGACGTCCTTCACACCGACGGAGGGACGGTCTTCGATCTCGGCAAGTTTCCCTGCTGCTTGATTTCCTTTGTTACAGGCTGTCGAATCTCGGGCAAGATTTTGGTAGGCATAATTGCGACTTACCACATGTTTTTGGTTGGAAAAAAAAATAAGACACTGAAAAGTAGACGCCCCGGGAAAGGGAGCACTAATTGAAAGAATGCGTCGATGAGAAAAAAAATCATGAGGCAATTACAGAAAGGCATCACAGATCGAGGCTTCAAAAAAAAATATTTATAATACCCTGAATAACTGCACGATTGCCAGGCTTTCCCGGTGTTTAATGGTTGAGAAAGAATAATGTACTCGCTTAGAGACCAGAAATGTTTTCTGAGCAGTGTTTATTGGGGTCGATCGTGGGGCGGGCCGCAAACTTTTGACAAAGTCTGTGCAGTACGCTTCACACTTGCGTGGAGCCAGCCAGGCGCAGCTCCCGAGGGTTTGCCTGTACAGCGGATGCCTCAGTCCCACCGTTAGACATCGCTGCTCCCCCGCAGCACTGGCGCGCAGCGCATGCTTACCGCGGTAGACCAGCTCCCGCAAGAAGTGTGATCACATGCCACCAACTTTTATGGATTCTAACTTCAGACCGGGCTTCAGGCAGTACATTTAAGGGACACACGGTGGTTCCTCGCTGCGAAAGCCAGTGCGTCGAATCTGGCGTAGGCTGGTACCAACGCAAGAAGAACGAAGTTCAGCGGGCCCCGTCGCAATCACCTGTGCTATAAGGGAACGCTGTACTAAGGACGTTCTGAGCCCCTTCGGCTCGGCTAGGGAGCAAAGCCGCGTGCAGAGCATCGTGTAAAGCACTGTCGCGGGTGCGCGCAGCGCTGAGTCGACGGCTGTTGCCGGAGCGCATCTGGGACTCAACGTACCTCTGATAAGGGTGGCTTTGTCATGAAGCGCTGCTTGCGAGGCGCTGACGCTAATTCGAGCAGGGCCTCACAGTGAAAAGGAAGTACAGGCTGTTTCGAGCTAAGATGTGTTAGGCTTGTTTGCAGGCCCTCACAAGTTTGCGAAAGCGCTGACGTGAGGGGCAGACGGTGTTTGGTACTTTTTCCGGCTTGTCCAGTGAAGGGTGAAGGCCTCGGAATGTACGAGCCCACTGGCCACCTGGACTTCTATCCCAACGGAGGCAACAGGATGCCCGGGTGCTCCTTCACCACGAGCGTGTCGTCCACCTACAGCAAGGGCATCGTGCAAGGTGAGCGGGTCCCCCGAAGTGAGCTCGCACCTCTCTCGAGCTGGCGATGTGGCGGCGCAGCCATGCGCTCGGCGGTGGTGTGCAACCACGAGCGCGCCGTGTCCTACTACCTGGAGACGGTGAGCGAGCAGCCCTGCCAGTGGATGGCGTTCGCCTGCCCCTCCTACCAGATGTTCGCGCGGGGCCAGTGCTCGGACTGCGGCGTCGACGGCAGCCGCTGCGCGCGCATGGGCCTCCACGCCGACCAGTGGCGGCCCACGAGCAATCGGTCGGTGCGCATGTACCTGCAGACCATGGACTCGCTCCCTTACTGCGGTGAGTGCCCGAGACCGCGGCGCTCAGCAGCGCAGCCTTTCAGTCCACTCTCGGGCAGCGTGGTAATTCTTTTTGTTTTGTAGCTACCAAGCGCAGGCGGTACGGTCACCAACATGCCTACTGCATATCACCGCCCCTATTGCAGAAGTAACCGAGTTATCTATCGCTGGCATACTATCTAATTCACGAAGTCAAGGCGGAAAGCTGGGCTAGTTGGTGTTTCATCATGAATTAAAAGACTAGCGCATATAACAGAGACACAGACAAAGAAGTAGACAGGACGAGCGCTGTAAAAAGCGCTGTAAAGGTTGTAAAAAGTGTTTTAGATATTTTAGGTGAATGTACTGTCAAGCTGAGATTCACGCATGAAGTTCCGATCAACGGGTGTCTCCAATTCCTCGAGATTTGTTTGTTCTTTGGCACGGGGCACTTCTGCTGGCCGTACCAGCCACGCACAAAAAAGGAAATTTTAGCGTACAATTCGGCTCATTCGAAATTGGTAAAACGGGGCATTGCAAAAAATTGCCTGCGTGGTGCTCTCGAGAAGTCTTGCCAGCATAAAACTGAGATCAGTTTGCAGACGCAAGTGCACCGGTTGCAGAACGCCGGTTTTCCTATGGATACCGTGACGGCTGTAGCGCAGTGCCTCCTGAAAGAAATCGGGGCAGGTGGCCGCCCTGGCGTGGCAGCGGAAACTAGCTGCAGGAGGCTGAGGCGTACCGCTATTCCGTACGTGCACCAGTTATCGCACCGGCTGAAGAAAGTTGGAGAGAGGTGCGGTGTGGACGTGATGTTCACTGCCCCCGAAAAGCTGGTGCGCATGTGCAAAGCGGTCAACGAAGAAAGGAAACCGGTCTGCACCACAAAACACGTATGCAAGTTTGTGCCTTGCACTACTGGCATCGTATACCGCATACCCCTCTCCTGCGGTAGATGCTACGTGGGGCAGTCTGGACGGTGCCTGAACGAGCGGCTACGAGAGCACAGCACGCTGGTAGATTCATTGGCGGGGGGCGGTCATTTGGCCAATCATTGTAAGCGGTGCGGGTGCGTGCCGGCGTTTGGTGCCACGTGTGTGCTTGGTAGGGGAGGCACAAAGTTAGGTCGCGAGATTTGTGAGGCCTATCACATTGACAGAGAAGGTGATAACTGTGTAAGCACTAGTTCACTTACCTTGACCAAAAAAGAAAAAAATGTACCTAAAGAACAGTTTGCCACACCTTGATTAGATTGTCTATGTATTGTTAACCCAGTGTGCGCATGCACCACCGAATTGCTTATATGTTCCTTTATGTTCAGTAAACAACTCAGTTGATGTTAGCGCTCGTCCTGTCTACTTCTTTGTCTGTGTCTCTGTTATATGCGCTAGTCTTTTAATTCATAATTCACGAAGCACGGCGCGCGAACAAAGGATGTTCGTGCAGCTAAAAATCTGCATGGGCCATGGCTGATGCCACCACATCCAGCAGAGCATAGAATGGTCGACGAATTTGAAGAAATGGCCAATGTTGGATTCCGGTGTGTTGTGCAATCTTCCTGCGATGCATGATTTGAAGCTGCTGCACTTGCACGCCACTCGTCCTTTCCCGTATGCTGTACATACCGGACATTATCAGACGAAGCGCGGTTTGCGAAATGTCAGCAAGAGCAGGGTGGGGATGCTTAACTCACCTCTGGGGTCAGTTCTAAACTGCGCTGACCGCTTTTTCATTGAACGGCGTTTACATTCCTTCTCCTTCAGGTCTTGTGCTCGAATTTGAATTTTCCCGTTTGCATTTCATTTGGTCCCACGCATTGCTTGTTGACAGTGGACAACACGTCCACTGTCGCCTATTCATATACACGCTCCCGCAACGAGCAGAGTTGCGCAACCGTTTTCTCCTCCCGCACGAAGACGCTCAATTCGTTGCGGCACAGCCGACTACACTGTTGCTTCTTCGCAGATTTAGATAGATGGATAAATAATTATTAGCCTTCCCTTTCTATCGAACTGCCTAGCCATTAATTCCTAGCGTGCTTAGTATCTTCTCATTAACCGCCAATTTCTCTTCCCATTTTTAAACTGCTCTCTTGACCTTCTCCATTAATCCTCTTCGTCTCTTACGTGTTTCTATTTTTTTTAATATTGAGCATGTCCTGGCTGTTCTGAAATCCTAGTGCATTCGCAGATTCCTGCGGCGGCATCGTGCACTGAGGGCTGGAGAATATATTTTCTGGTTTCCCTGTCTTGCATGCAGCTGCAGCGAACGTCATCTGTGGTTTCAATTTTTTTGCCGGTAACACTTCGTCCTCAACCACCCAGCCCTAGCATAGAAAAGTAAACCACTATGTTTAGAATTGTGAAATAAGTTTTCCCTTTTAATCTTCGATTTAGCCGACCTGTACAGATCCAACATAGGCTTATTCAGCATTTTCTTTTGCCCATTCGTGTTGCGATGTGAGCGAAAATAAACAAACAACCATCAAATAAAACAAAGAATACATAAGAATATAGAACAGGAATGACAGTAACAGGCGTATATCTCAATTATCAACATTATTAATACAAGAAATTTCACAGTTTCGCCCACCTTCGCATTGAAGTCGCCCATCAGTACAGTGTACTCTGATTTTACTTTGTTCATTGCTAATTCTAAATCTTCATAGAAGCTTTCAACGATCTGGTCGTCATGGCTGGATGTAGGCGCGTAGGCCTTCACAATCTTTAGCTTGTACCTCACCACTCATTAAGCCCAATTACGATAGCTGCCATCCTCTCGTTAATACTATAGAACTTCTCCATGTTTCAAGCTATATCCTGATTGATGAGGTGCATCCCACAACTAGTTCTCGTCTATCCGCTAATCCGCGATAGCAGGGTATACTGAGGGGCCAGACGTTTAACCGTCCTGTCTTCGCCCTTCTTCCCCCGTCCATATGCTACGTTTTTGTTTATAATAAATCCGCGATAGCACAGGATGTGCCCGCCCTTTAGTACTGTATGCGCCTCACCGGTCCTTACGACATCCCATTTAATGCCCGCTAGCGGGCAGTAGGAATACTACTGAACATCGCCAACTAACGCCATCTGTCGGCTGCCAGCAGCGGACAGCGCTTCACTCAATGGGACTGACATGTGTGAATAAGAGAACTAGAGAGCGCGGTGAGACGGTTCTTGATGGTGCCGTGCAGAATCGTCCTCGTAAAAGTCTCGTTCAAGCGGCCATGGGGAATGAATGGGGAGTGCTAAACATTCAAATTCCGTGCGGGTAATATCTGATGTTGAGTGCCACATGGCGGCGGGCGTGTCTATCTGTTCCAGCCTTCCAGTACTCTCTGTCCGTGGAGCTTTCCAGGAGCGACGACGCTATTCCGGCGACGGGATACTTCACCATCACTCTGGACGGCGAAGCTGGCAGCGCCGACATCGACATCAACGAAGGGTACGTGGCTTTTGCACGCGCCTACACTAGACGGCTCTGCGCTAATGACGAGCGCAGTCTGTGAGGTATATAGCAGCCTTGCGTGTATGAAACTCGGATGCAAAGAAACTTAATACCTCGGATATACAACCAGATACCACGGCTGCAGCCGCATTTGTGAGGATCGCCTAAGAGTTTCGGGACTCGTCGCCGTCAGCCGCGTTCTTTCGATGTTATGTGATGGCAGCGCCTCGCGGTTAGGTTGCGACAGCGGAGCCCTTTGGGGAATCCGAGAGGAGATTTAAATTGTCTGCGCTTCCTCGATTTCAGTGCCATTCCGTCATAATGAGCCACTCTCGTTTTCTCTCCCATGCACCTGCCGAGAGCAGTTACTGCGGCAAATGGGCGAAAACATTATTCTCGTTTTCTTCGCGAGGCGGCACTTCACGGAGGAACATTGTAGAGTGATTTTTTTGAAGCCGGGCATGAGAGCTCCCTCCCTCTAGATGGCCGTCGTCTGAGCGCGCGTGCGCAGACTGTTTTACCGCAACGGCGATAAAAAGACGAGCTCATAATCCTCTTTGGTGCACCTTTTCGGGGTTTTGCATAAGGCGTGAGGTTAACGTAAAGTGCGACATTTTTCTTCATGATCACAGATGCGACGTGACTTCATCTAGGAAGGTTGGTGGGCAGGTGATGACTGAGATGTCATGTGCACGGTCGTTCCAGTCACTTGCTGTCTGAAGGAAAAAATACTTGGAAGATATAGTCGTGCGGAGGTGAAACATTAAACAGATGACCGATGCGGGGAGGCATGCGTGATGGAGGTGCGCAGATCTATGGCTTCTGTCTGAGATAGGAATAATCAATAAATCAGTCAATCAATCAGGTTTTATTTCACATCAAGGATGTGAGGAGCGGGGACAAAACGCCTATCCAAGCTTGACGGGGGTCCCCGCCCCCTGTAACATTTGTAAAACATTTACATTTGTAATAACATTCGTAAAACGGACCCAGGCTATAAAATGTGGTGACGGTGGGAAAGACTGGATAGGTGGGACTGTAGCTTGAGAGATGAAACCTATATTGCCTGGACAAGATTCACCTTCCCCACCCTAACACCCTTCCCACCTCACCCCCCCCCCCCCCCCCCCGCTCACGGAGCCTTCGCCCTCGGAGTGGAGACCCTATTTAGACCCACCGTAATGATGAACGCTTTTCCCATACGAAGACGAGTCCTCTTGTCGAAACGCTGACAAGCAGCCCGAGGCTTTCCCCTCCCTTGTTCACTTTGTGACATCGGATGAGCGATGAACGAAACGGACGGCTCTGTTTTGCATCGGCTTCTAATCAATCGATGAGGTCTGCTTGTTATGGATTCCTAATGGCGGATGCTTGCTGTAAGTTAGCGTCAATGATGGAATGAAGATCGTGAAGGAAGACATCCAAGCTGCGTCTCGCACGACAGGCCTTTTCGAAGGGTGCTGCCGTTATTTTGCAGAAACACGTATTCGGAGGAAAATAGCATTCATTACCTCACGAGCATGCGTTAAATAACAGGTGCATCCGAAGACGGTTCTAGCGGCGGAGAAACTTCTCTCGCGCAGACGACCGCTCACCCTGTACCCGAAGGCCCAGCACACGTTTCTCGTGAAGACGGACAAGCACGTGGGCAAGATCCTCGGGGCGTCGTTCTCGTACCGGAGCAGCCGGTACATCTTCTTCCGGACCAACTTGCACCTCTGGAGGGTCCGCGTCCTCTCCATGAACAGCCGCGTCAGCAAGCGGTGAGTGCGTGTTCTCCGTCGTCGTTCTTCGGAAACAATTAAACAAACAGCAACTATAGCCAGTCTTGTCCAGCGCAAGCTATTTTACTGCGTAAGCAGAACGAGTGCCGTTCGGCGAAAATACCGGTGTATGTCTCTGCGTGGCCGCCGAGTGAAGCCCTGTCAGCGAGTCGAGCGCGAACCCCCCCCCCCCCCCCCCCTCTTCCCAATGAGAGGACATCTGCATTAGTGGAGGCGGAGAGACAGGAGGAGGAGGAGGAGGGGTGGGGGCACAGCAACGCCCCCAAGCGAGCGGTGAGTGCGCAGAGAGGGAAAGCGGCGCCCGTCATCGGCTGATCCAACGCAGCGCTATTCTAAATGTGTAATAGTAGAAAAGGTAAAAGCATGAAAAATCTAGAAAGCCTCCACGGCAGCCGAAGTCAAGCGAAATTATTTGGCGCCACGTTCAGGCAGTAGGATGCGGCAAAAGCGAGAAGCATCAGCCTAGAATCACAGTCCGGTTACGCAGTTCAGCGCATGAGGCCACCTGAGGTTCTGTCAGCTTTTTTATATATGATAATTCTTTTTATGGCGCGCAAGCTTCTGGGGTCGAAAAGCGCCATGACAAAGATGTTTTTGTCTGCGCGAGATGGAGTCCGAGACCCATTTCCCTAGCATTTCACCCCAAAGAAGCCGAGCACCAGTCCAAAGAAAAGCTTGTGTCCACTGCATAATAGTTGGGGATCGAACCCCTCCCCTCCCGCAAGCGAGGCGAATGCTCAAACCACTCGGCCACTGCTGCGGTGTATCTTTTTTTACTAAAGCTCCCCGTGTCACTTTAGCAGAATGAACTGGAGTCTTGTTCAGAACGCATAATAGGAAGCAATGCGTATAGGCAAGGGCGAACACAAGACGACAGTACTGGCGCTGAACTACCAACAGTTTATTGAAAGCAAGGAGCGGCTTTTGTACGCAGTCCACAACCCATCACGAGACCGAAAGTAGCACAAGTTTTATCAAAGAAAACGTCATCCATCTGTTGCCCTAAATGCACGCTAAACCATCATCTGCAAGAATTTGAAAGAGTCGCATAGCCAAATGTAACCAGATCCAATGAACATATGGCTACAAGAAAACAACGAACGAGACAACGAAAAACTAAAACAGCAGCAAGAGCAGAGCCGTAAGTAAATGTTAACAGCAGCATCAACAAGTCGGAGCAAAAACTGAGTCAAACATGTGGCCACAGGGTCAACGGGCACCGGACAGATACAACCAAAACAAAACGAAAATAACGCAAAACAGTGTCAGTATATCCAAGCAAAACAGAGTCACATTTAAAACCGTTCTAAAAAAAGCTAGTTCCTTGTCAGTCTGTGAAACCGAAAAAACCGAAGGGGTGCGAACACACTGGTCTCCGGCTTTAGCCATCATCAGTGCCTCAATGATTACCCTTTCGACTACGGTCCGAGCCCCTTCTTTGATTATCGTTGTTGCAAACAGTGGCTCACACATAATATTCGCTTTGCACGTTTTGCAGTGGTCATCCAGATGACCGCCGGGTTTGTTACGTACAAGCGTCGGTGTTCAAGCAATCTCTCATTGAGACACCTTCCCGTTTGGCCAATGTACACACGACCACACGGAATTTCACAAATCACACTAATGGCACATTCAGTGAAAGGATCGATGTGTTTAACAAGGCACTGGTTTTTCCTTGACTTCTTCAACAGGGCACAAACACTAGTAAGTTTGCAAGGGGCTGAGAAAAGGACGTTCACACCACTACGCCTTGCAACCTTCTTAAAATTGTGGGACAACTTATGAATGTACGGGATTACAGCTAGAGGCCGCCTACTGGTTCGCTTTTGCTTGTTTCCAGCTTTCCCTTTGACCTTCTGTAGCAGAGTCTCGGAGTCTGTATGCGGTATGATGTCTTTGAACCTGTGTTTCCAGCCTACTCTGCGTGGTGTGCGGACAACCTTTAATTAGCACTGCCTGGACAGCTGATGAAACAATGCCGCGCTTGATCAGTTTCGAGTGCACGCTACCGAAGGGAAGCAAGCCTCTTGGAACGAGGATAGTGCATCCAACACAAGCTTCAAACCTGATTAAGAGATGAACAAGCTGCACAGAATTGCCTGTCGGCGGTTCCCACGTGAAGTTTATCCCTCCGGGTTGGGATATGAAAAGAGCAATAGCCTCAAGAATAACCCTGTCGTCCTGTGTTCGTCCTTGTCTATTCGCGCTGCTTCTTATTATTAGCACGTTCCCAGGCTAGTTGGGGCGATTACATTTGAGTAGGCCAGCTTGAATGGTATATAGTATATGGACTTTGGTTGGCAAACAGTAAGAAAAATATTCTTACATAGTGGAGGACAATGATCATGCAGATGCACCCAGCGAACAAGAAAGGTACTGCAGAATGGCTGTATGCCTATCTGCGGCGCGTGTTCCATCCTTCTAGCTGGCCTACCTAAAAAGTTACCTCAGCTTCTGGCAGAGATATTGTATCACTGGAACGTCCCCACACTGGAGTGCAGTTGCTGTGCAAAATAAGAGAGCCCTGACCGCATGTTTGTGACAATCATTTTGAGCGATGCAACGAACACGGTGCTATGGATGCTTGCAGCATCGTCACAACGGGCGGGGTGTGCAGAATCTGTAATGAGCGCCGCTGTTTCTTTTTTTCCCCCGTAGCGCATCGCTGAGGTGCTGTATACTTTCATCCAGATGGAGGACAGGGAGGGCGATTTCTGTTTGGGCGATGCCTCGCTGCATGTTACACTGCTGCCTTCGCATCAACACCGGCGCTTCTTTGCTTGCAGTCAAAGGAAGAGCAAGACGCTGTCCTTCTGCAGCCTCGAGGAAGGGGGCATCCCGCCCGGAGAGGCGGCTCCTCTGACTGTCTGCTGAACGCCGCCGTTTGTGTGTGGAGAGAAATGAATGGCAGCTACAGAGTGAACCTCAGCTGGCTGCCTTGTTCTTCCGGCTTTTAACGCTTTCCCAAACGGACAGCGCTCTAGAGTACAGTCGTGCATGCGGTATTTACGCTTTATGAAAAATCTATACAGCTTTCATGCAACTTTGTGGCGTTCCAGTGGCAGCGGCGGGAAAGTACTGCCCTCCTGCTTCAGTTCACTTTTAACTGCGTAGTTTTGCTTTCAGCGAGCGGCAGTGCAGTTTAGCTCTCGTGCACTGGCCGGGTGCTGAAAATGAGGCCAAGCAGAGACTGACGTAAACTGTGTGTGCAGCTGTTCAGTGTGCGAGACATCGGTTGGGGGCGTGTCTGCCCTGCCTATAGATGGCGCCCCGCATGGCCCGTTAACGAGCAACATTTCGCGCTCTCCTTCCTGCTCGCCTGGGTAGCCTGTGCTGCCGGAAACGTTAGAATTGTTTCATGCTGCTCACACGACCAAGGGGAAAGTGAATACGCTGACCTATCCTGTGGCGTAGGTTGTAGCCAATATTCCGGAGATTAAAGTTTGTCTGCGCTCTTTACAGCTGCGACCTTCGCAACAAACACGTTCAATATGTTTGATATGTCGGCGTTTTACTGCGCCAAAGGTTGAAGACCCTTGTAAAAAGAGCTCTCTGGTCGTTTCCACATTGCTCGTTAGACTGTCCTAGTGCACGGCTATTGTACGGTGTGAGCAGCGTCGGTGGCCAAGGATTTTCGAGGTAGCATAATTGGCCGGCTTTAATAACCAATTCCGGTAACTAACGATCCAGAAGTTAAGGCACTGGTGGGTCATTACGAAGTGTTTCGGCGTACGAAGACGTGCGAACTTCTTCAGTGTGGCCTCGGTTTGTATTTGCATAGTATTTTATCACTAAGACACTTTGACCTTGTGTCGGCCTCATAGTAGGCAACAGAGCAAACCGTTGCTTTATTACGCTTCTCCAAGTGTGATCTACAAGGTGCGCGTCAGTCCACATGCCCATGTGGACTGCGCCATCAGCTCACCTCTATCATTGTACCATTGCCAAAGCTGTCCAGGTGAGTGAGTGGAAAATTTTGTTGTTCAAATAAACGGCGGCTTGAGCTGTTCCGGAGGCCCTGTCGATCAGCCGTCGCCGTACTTGAAGGTTCCTGTTGATCAGCGCCGACTCTCTCCTGTAGGGCTGGGAATGATTTGGGAGCAGCACTTGTCTTGCAGGTTGTCCCCGCACCGTGGGTATTTATTACTTTGGTGGATTTTGTGTTGGTATGACTAGGTGTTAGGATCCAACTGTCTCCATGCTACCCGTTGTTCTCTGGTAAGTTTCTAGTGTGGTGGCGGTAAAAATCCAGCACGCTGACTTGACCAAGTTTTGAATGCCTACGGATAGTCGCGCCAGCTGGCAGGGGGCCGGCGACCTTTCTCTTTGTTCTTTTGTGCGGTCATTCCGCGAGTCATGTACGAGTGCTAATTCATTCTCGACAGAGAGGAGAGGGGGTGAGCCTCTGAAGTGGGCAGCAGAGGCTTCAGAGGGGCAAATCGCATGCGGCGACGGCAGCAGGAGTGAATAACACAATGACGTGAGGACTAGAGACAGGATCTGGCCTCCATCCGTGATATCATGCTCCTCGCCTTGTGTGCTTTCTCTTCTAAACAACGCTCGCGCGTGTGGTCGCGCTCGGAGCAACACTTTCAGACAGTTGAAAGCGTATCTCGCCCAGAGGAGGTCTAAATGCTAGGCCTTCGGGAGGTACGAGTGAGAGCAGTTTCTCTTCTTGTAGCTAATTATTTCCAAAACAGTTGATTGCATGGTTAATTTGGTTCGAAACCGAAAGGCGCATTTATAGATGAAAAAAATTGGATCCAACATTTTTTTCCGTCACTCTGTTGACACTCGTGACGTCAACACTGAGGACTCCATAAACATCTATCGCAAGTTGAAGGGTTCTGTCGTAAGGGGATCGCGATGTACATTGGCAAGATCATGTCTCCCTGCCTGACAGCCCTCTTTACTAGAATTGTATTGCTGGCTTTATGGAGAACTATAGTGGCTGTGCAGCCGTTATAGATGACCTCCAGTATTTTTACAGAAGGCTCTTCTACACACTGATTCCGCAATGCCTGGATGACTGTTGAGGTTTTGACTTCGTCAAGTTCTTTCACGTAATCTGTGATGGCTATAGGCAGATGTTCGTGATGTTCTGTTCATTTCTCTATCACCTGATTGATAGTGTGAATATGATATACTGTAGAATATCCTTTACGAAAGCCTGCCTGATCATTTAGTTGATTCAAGTCTAAGGTTGCCCTTACTTTATTAGCGATTACCTTAGTAAATACCTTGTAGGCAACGTACAGTGAGCTGATATCGGTCTAATTTTTCAAGCCCTTGACCTCTCCTTTCTGATAGATTAAGATTACGTTAGCGTTCTTTGAAGATTTCGGTACGCTCGAGGTCGTAAGGCGTTGCATATAAAAGGTGTCGGTTATTCCTGCACAATTATCTCCCCGCCGTCCTTCAACAGATCTGTTGTTACCTGATCCTCACTATCTGCTTTCCCCCTTTGCGTTGTTCCTAATAGATTCTTCACTTCCTCTTTCGCTACTGGCGCGATTTCTGGTTGGAATGTGTTAGTGCCTGTCATTAATGTTCTGATTACATTGGCTACTGTATAGGTTTGTGTAGAACTCTCCGGCTACTTTAACTATCTTCTCTATACTGCTGATGACATTGCCCCCCTTGTCTCTTAACGCATACATGATATTATCTGTGTATATTCTTTTCTTTTGCTGCCACTATGTCCCACTGATTATGTAGTAACTCTCTCCTCTCCCACTCTAATGCCGAACAGGCGCTGTGGGTACTTTGATAAATAAATTAATAAGCCTCTGATTTTCGCATACGTCTAGTTCCCTCTTGACCGCTTTTAGGCTACCCGCATTCTTTACAGCATGCTCGATTATCTCCGTATCAAACTTCCTTACGCCGGTTACCTTGCGCTTGTAATTAACTTCGACAGCTCCGCAAGTTCTGTTCTGTCTGTGGGGCTAAATGCATTCATGATTTGGCGTCACATAATGGCCTTTCGTCTCCTGAGATAGCTTGTCGGTATCCTGTCGAATCATCCTACCTCCTACTTCTACTGCACTCTCCGTAATGATAGCTGTGAGATTATCGTTCATTGCTTGAGCATTGACGTGGACGTCCTCAGTTAAAGCCGAATATCTGTTTTGCTCCGATTTCCTGCAGTCCGCTACATTTCCTCATAGCGTTAACTCGTTAATGGGCGCCTGTGACATCCCATTCAATACCCGCTAGTTCTTCGAGCAGCACTGCTAGGCTAGCCTCACTGGATGTGGTTCTAGGGTTAAACGTTGCCAGCAGGTTCAGTTTCCAAAAGGGGCTTGTCTGGATCCAGATTATTAGCACCTCTGACTCCTAAGAATCGGAGATGAGAAGAATCTATCTGGCTCCGGACAGTCCTGGATTGAGAATAGTTCGGTATAAAAGTTAACGGACAATACCTTGGTATTCAGCGATTCACTAACGACATTGCCTTGCAAACTCACTCAAGAGGTGAATGACAAAGCAAGCATGATCAGTGATTTAGACAGGCGTAGCAGAACGGGGGGTCTGAAAGTTAATATGCAGAAAACTAAAAATAACGGCAGTTCACAATTGGTAGCGACGTGTTTGAAGTGGTAAGGGAATACGTCTTCTTACAGCAGGTAGTGGCCACAGACCCGGATCATGAGAGGGGAATAACTAGAATGATAAGAATGGTGGAGAGCGCATGTGGCAGGTTCTCTCAGATCATGAATGCAAGTTTACCAATATCCCTGAAGAGAAACGTATACGACAGCTGTATCTTAGCGGTACTCTCCTATGGGGCAGAATGACGAAAAAGATTAAGTTAAGGACAACGCAGCGAGCCATGGAAAGAAAAATGATAGGTGTAACGTTAAGATAGAAGAAGAGGTCAGAGTGGGTGAAGGAACGAACGCGAGATTATGACTTCTAGTCAAAATCAAGAGGAAGAAATGGGTGGGCTTTTGGCAGGGCACGTAAAGCGAAGGCAAGATAACCGACGCTCATCAAGGGTAGCGGGCTGGATTCCAAGAGAAGGCAAGTGTAGCAGGGGGCGGCAGAAAGTTCGGTCGGTGGGCGGATGAGATGAGGAAATTCGTGGGGATAGGGTGACACGGTTTACGCAAAAAACGTACAGGCGCTAAAAGACGAAGACAAGCACACTCAAGACAGGACAGGCGCCAACTTCCAACTAAGTTTATTCATGGAAAAAACCGCTTAATAACCACACCAGCAGGCAAAGATAGAAGCAAAACAAAAACACGCAGTGACGGAGCATAGGAACACGTGCCAAAAGGATCAAGAAATGATTACAACTCTGATAATGACCCACTGAGAAACCTAATCTCTTCTTCTGAGAGCGAGACAGATGGCTTGCTTATGCAGATATGACCCCTCTGCTTGATGTAATAAGCTTCTATGATTTCACGCTCTAATTTGTCTTTAGACCTTGCGATGAATTTGGTGTTTTCAAAACCTGGACGACACTTGCAGCTTTTGCAGTGAGTGGCCATGTGGCTCCCATAACCATTTTTTATCGCAATCTTGTGCTGCCTCACTCTTTCATTGTAGCATTGACCTGTCTGGCCAATATATTCCAGACCGCAGCTAAGAGGCACAGCATACACAACGTCAGTAGTGCAAACAGTGGAGCGGATTTGGTGATTAGTTTTGCACTGCCTAACCATTCTTGCTTTGTTCAAAGTGCACACGCGCGACAGCTTGCAAGGAACAGATAGAACCACATTGACCTTATACCTGCTGGCTACTTTATTTATATTGTGCGAAAGCCGATGAATATAGGGAATCACCACCGTCGGTTTCTTTTCTTTGTCCTTGTCTTTCTGAGCCTGTTCACCCCTTGACGCCACCTTGCGCTTTTTTACAAGGATCTCACCAATACTCGTGATGAGGTGTTTTGGGTACCCGGCTTGGTGAATGCGTTCAGTTTGCGCATCAAAGCTCAATGCCATCTCATGCTGGCAAGATTTTTCCAAGGCTGCATTCAGGCATGTCGCAACGATTCCTCGCTTGATTAGCTTGGAATGTGCACTACCGAAAGGGAGTAGCTCTTTGCGCGATCTGGGGTTGTAGCACCAACAAATATGTCTGTCCTGCCTAAACACAAGTCTCAGGTCAAGAAACTGCAGGCTATTGTCGTGGGGAAGTTCTCGAGTGAAAAGAAGCCCCTTGGATTCACTACTGAACATGGTGACAATGTTTTCATAAATGGCGCTTGGTTTTGAACCTACGTGATCGGTTAGCACAATTAGGTAGTCATCCACATATCTGAATACCCTAACAACGTTAGAGGTCAATAAAAGCCGGTCACTGACACGTTTGTCAACACACGATAAATAAATGTCACTCAATATAGGCGCAAGCGACGACCCAATACAAACACCATTGCTCTGAACATAAAACTGATGGTTGAAAAAAACGGCAGTCGATGAAAGGTAAAATTCTAAAAGTGTTAAGAAATCCTCACAACTAATTCCTGTTTTGTCCTGAAATGGTAGTTCGCCAATGCATGCAATCTTGTCTTTGATGGAAATCAACATTTCGGTATGCGGGATGGAATAATACAGGTCATTGACATCAATCGAAAAAGCCCACTGTGCTCCTGGCATTCCATTTCTAAGTTCTTGAACAACCTCATTAGTGCTGCGGACAAGAAAAGGGTCATCTAGAGGTAGGGACTTTAAATGGTGAACGCAGCAGGCACAGGACAGGCTTAATTGTGGAGATACGGCAGAGACATTTGCTCTGCATTGGGCGTGATCAGGCTGACGATGATGATAATCAATGTGCTTGGGCAAACAGCCGCGAAGGGCCCTGTCTTTATTTAATTGTTTGCTTTTTTCTATAGCGTGTAAAAGCACCGCTTTCAGTGCAATATAGCGTATTTGTCTTTAAAAGACGGTAGCCTATTGACAGAGGCGAACATTAATTTCTCCCAATAGCTTCCTTTAGTATCTCAACTACGCTCACCGCAGAAGGGCGGCTCGCCGTTCGTTCCTTGGAACACGCGATATGAGTTGAACCATACGCCCTCAAGTCTCTCGATCGGAGCTGTGCATTCACGAAGCGCCTGACTGATGCAGCGATACCATATTCACGATATTTTATTCCTAAAAAGGGCCCGGACATGTACGACTTCTTTCTGGAATGCAATGTTGCGGAATGGTCAGCCGATTTGTGAAGATGTGCTAAGGTAGCGCTTACGACCAACCTTTTGGAGACTAGTGCGGCAAATGCGACTTCGCCTTCAGTATCGATAAAAACCTTCTCGGGGCTCTAGAGCTTCGTATCACCCGCATGCGACTGCATCTATCGCGTGCGCAGTATGTGTCGTCTACGGGCCCGCACGCGCCAGTAGTCTTAATTAGGGCAGATTAGAGGAACCGGTTGCCTCGCGAATCGCGGCAGCGCCTAAGTTTGCCTCGTAGGTAATGCATGCACACTTACCCTGAAGTTGGGTTCGCTGGGATCTCTTTGCACTTCGTGTAAGCTGAACGCGTTGTTATCCCACCGAGAAAGCGAAACCCTCGCTGGTTTCCTCGCAGCTTGCTGCAGATCCCAGCTGACCAGCCACGATTAGCGGCTCCACACTAGTTCTCCCCTGACGTCCTTCCGCGGCCGGGGTCAGCTTGTGGTTCTCCGACGCTGGGCGACGGAGGCGGAACTTAGTAAATACCTTTGATGCAACGATCTGGTCCTTGGCGTCTCCTTATTTATGGATTAACATGGTGTCAGCGTTCTTCTAAGCTTCCGGTACGCTCGAGGTCACAAGGGATTGCATCACTCAGTAGGTAGTTTTTCTAGCACAATCTCCCTACTGTCCAGCCAGATTAGTACGCCATGAATTTCGTCATCATAAGAGTGGCAGGACATCAAGAGGCACACCATTGTGTCTCCCACCGCGCTTAGCAAAAATGCGGAGAGGGTGCTCGTGGAAGTGCAGCCGGCGTTGTCTCCACGCAGACGGTGATCAGTGAATTATGGTTTATGCCCTAAGGCACTGGTTCTGATATCAACTGACGAGTGTGGCGCTGCCTGCTTGCTTAGTGGTACTTTTTTCACCACATTTTGGCAGGATAACAAATGATGGCCTTCTTTTATGCACCTAGGACTCTGCGACAGCTTGGGTCAATCCTAGTGGACGGCGCCTGCAACCAAGTCGTGTCAGGGTACAGGGCCTTCCATGAATTTTAGGCGCTCCTTGCGACCCTTTTTCTGGAGAAATAATGAAGGTTCGGAATTGACTATATTTGTGTGGTCTCTGTTTTTTTACTCGACCAACATCATTCGTTTTACATTTTTGTTTATTTACTTGCTCTCTGCACCGATGTAGCTTCATCAAGGAGGTTTCGTGTTGTCATAGTACATTCTAAGAACCGGTACACTGCCGGATAGAGTTTACCGGGTATTGTTCTTTCTCTAGCCGCAGTTTACTCCCGCCCCCCTCCAAAAAAAGTGAACCCGCCTTCTTCGGCAAAGCATGCAACTGCCAGTGCACTCTCTGTACGGCCACGAGGAGTTGCCCAGGTACGTATTTAAGGGCCCCACCCCGCCCCTCACGAAATATCGCGCTCAACCCCCCCCCCCCCCCCTCCGCCAAGCAGTGTTCTTGTTATGCATAAGCCCTGCCCCCCCCCCCCCCCCCTTCGGGCTTTGCCCTATACAACTTCCTCGGGCCCCTCCCGAAAAAAATTTCTGGCTGCGTGCCTGAGTCAGAGGATGTTCATTTACTTCGCTTGTGTGGTGCAGGAGAGCTATACCTGTGACGCGCACCTCACGTACACGAGGTCCGCCGCTGGTTTCACCACCCTTTTGAGCGGCAGGAAAGAAGCCGTAAGCCTGAGTGCCGTTCAGCGAAGGCGTGGGTATGAGCTGTCTTGTAACTGCCGCAACTTCACCGAAACATAGCTGCATCACGAAGTGAAAATATTCTATGCCCTCCGAAGCCGCCATTCGCATTTTCGCGCGTGTGTTTCAAACTTTCTGAGGAAAAACGCTTGGCAGATAGCGAAAACCTTCGCGATTCGCCGCGAAACGTAAGCCTAAATGCTTCATATTGCAGTGGTACTACGGTGTGAATGCTCAACGAGAGCTCAGGCGGAAGCTGCTCTTAATTTTTAATGCAAAGAAGCATGCAACAGGTCACCAGTTATTTTGTTGAGTCTTCAATATACAGTGCGCCATGATGTTGCTTTTAGGCGGAGATTTTCTGTGGCGTGCAGCTGCTGCCTGGTCTGTGTCGTCATCTACTGAGCTGAGACAATGCGGCAGCGATCCGTAGAGCTGAACCGCAGATGTTGGCGAAATGTGCGCAAGAAGCCACCGCGGGACCCACAGTGATGATCCCAACGCAAACGCAATGTCCGCTGTAACGTGTTGACATGCAATGACTGCGGCGGCCAATCGGAAACGTCCAAAGGGATTTCCCTGCGGCGGTCGACGCTCGTCAGCTTCTACTGCGCCGTCTTCTGCTTGGCCGCGAGAGAAAGGCTGCCCATCGCTGTCCGGGGTATACATAGCCGAGATAAGCGCAGCCTTCTTCTCTTTGTGTTCACGTGACCATGCTGGATGCGAGGCGTCCGCTTAGTTACCGGGCTAGGAAAATGTTTCGTCCGCGACAGTGGCTGCATGCTATCAGCTAGCTGCAGCTGCTCTTGTGGTCTGCAGCGCCCGCAGTTTCGCAAAAGGTCCTTGAAGTGCTTGTTCTGGGGTGAACTCTTCAACGTCGCAGTGGGAATATTGTGCGAATGGCTGCGCCAGCGCAACTCCAGTGTTCCGTTGCTGAGGAGGTGGACCCAGCAGGCGGATGGAGGTAAGATCCTTTGTAGCGGCCGCATTGATCGCGCTTACTCCATTATCGGAAACCTTGCTGGAAAGAACTGCGTAGTGGACTGCGTTCTAGAGGGCGTCGTCTCCGAATCTGCCCCAGAGTTACCACTGTTTGTGTTGGAAAAAAAAGTGCGGCTCCAGCATGACGGAGCCCCGACGCAGTTTTCCTTATTCTGCGAACACCTTCGGTCAACATTTCCTAATCGCGGCCTGCTTTCAACAAATGCTTCCGCACGCGGCAGGGCAACTGAGGCAGGAGGCAGCGTCGCGCTGCTGTGACAACGTTTTGTAACTCTGGTTTGTCTTCACTGTTGGGCCGACACGGCGTACGACAATTGAACGCACACTGAGGGAAACTACGCAGTGCATGTCTGGCAATTAAACGGCGTGCTCTGGGAGAAGAGTGGCTCCATTCCTTGAGCGGAGCTAGTGCAACGGGAAGGAGGGAAAGAAAGAGAAAAGCCCGCTTCCGGGGATAAGTGCGCGGACAGAGGCCAGTTGGCGCTGACTAGCCTTTCTCTTGCGTCGAAGCTCGCATCGTGGCTTGCTAACCAGGGAACATAGTGCATCATCTATCTATAATTTGCCGCCGAAGTGGTTGCAACGCGTCACCAGCGGACGTTGCGTCGTTTGCATGAGACTATACGGGCGCCTAGTACTGACTTAGTGCGGAAAAATAATTTTCTCACCCGGCAAGGGTTTAGAGAATGACTTTTTGTCATCGTCTTGTCGTCGTTTATTCCGTGGCTATAAACTTTTCATTGCAGTCACCAGCTACGCACGCGTATTCTAACACAGGCCTAATATTAGTAAAGCACCGAGTTTCCTTCAAAGCTTTACGTGTCCACTTGAAGTTTCTTTGGAAAAGGTGTAAAAGGCGACAAGATTTAGCACTTGTTATCTCGATGTGGGACGTCCAGTCAAATGTCGCTGTGATGGTGACGCCTAGGTACTTGACCTCGTCAACGCGCAGCTCTGGAACGTCTTTAAGTATGCAGCAGAGACCTTTTTCTTTTTTTTTTCATGAATTGTAAATGATGACATTTTGCTATGTTCAAATCCATCTTCCATTTGGCACACCAAGACCAAATTTTCTCAAGATCGAGCTGCAGCGTGCTCATATCTCCGGAACATGACACAGGCTGATATACAACGGAGTCGTCCGCGTACCATGTCACAGTCGAAGCAATCCCTTCAGTTAAATCATTGACATAAATGAGCGACAGGAGCGGCCCAAGAACCGGTCCTTGCGGTACGCCTCACAAAACATGAACCGCTTGTGACGTTACCCCGTTCAGAGCCGCTTTTTTCTCGCGTTCGTTCAGATAATATTACCACGCGGTTAGCCATTTACTGGCGCCGCCATGCGGTACGATAGTACCCGCTGGTCTTCCTTGCCTTCCCCGGCTCGTGCGTTGGTTCGCTGAGTGAGTCTGCTTTGCTAGTCGTGGTGTGCCCTTCTGCGCTTTCTGCCGGCTTTCGGCGACAATATTTAAAGCCAACCGTAAAGTGAGTCGGGAAGACAAGGAAATAATAGTTTGTACAAAAGTGAATTATGTGGGACCACATCAAAAACCTTTCGGAAATCAATGACCACAGCACCCACTTGGGTACTATTTTTGAAGGAGTGTGCAACATCATGAATGCATTCGGTAAGTTGAGTGGTACAGGATAACCCCCAGCGGAATCCATGCTGGGTCGTAATGAAAAATCTCCATGAAGGTGCTTAATTAAACAAGAGTAAATAACATGCTCTAGTGTTTCACAACAAGCAGATGTCAACGAAACCGGTCTGTAATTGCTTACCAGGTCACGACGGCCGCTTTTAAAAGCAGGAGTTACATTCGCGATTTTCCAGTCACTAGGAAATTCTTGAGAATTTAATGATTTGGTAAACAATTCAACAAAAATAGGTGCAATACTGTGGGTTCAGCGCTTCAGGACGTGATTCGATATCCCACCTGGAGCGTGAGCAGAATGAGGTTGGACAAGAGCGCATGCACTCCCCCTTCATTAGAAGCGGTGTCGTGCGTTTGAGGTAACAATTCGTATAATTCTTCACGCGCACGACGACAAGGTGGGAATACTGAAAATATACACTGAAGTAATCAGCTTTTTCAGTTAACGTATCACTTTCTTGGCAAAGAGGCCGAACGCCAAAGCTATCTTTTTTGTTACCTTTGAAATATAGCCACAATTTATTTGGGTTAGACCGTATTTTATCAGCTAGCCATGATAAGTATGTTCTTTTTGACATCTTTATTTCCTGCTTCAGGCTTTTAGTTACGGTTGTAAGCCTGTCATATAAGTTTTGATTCGGTGTTTTCTGGAATGCCTTGTGCACCCCTGCCTTCTTTCTAATCGACAAACGCAGTTCTGTATTCATCCAGGGTTCATCCTGTCTACGCCTAGCTGATACCACCATCGAGGGAATATATTTAGCTACCAAGGAGAGAAGTTTGTCTCGGATCACTTTCCACAGGTTTTCTACACTGGATTCACTGCTGTATTTCAAAATCTAGCTTCTTATTTATGGCAGTATAGTTCCCTTGTTCATGCACAGAAACCTTTCTCGGACAATTCTTGGTAATCTCTACTTCCTTGCATACTATATTGTCCCATTCACGACTTTATGATCGCTTATTGCTGCTGTTGCCGAAACCGTACCTTTGCTATTAATAAATAACAATTAGTCTAACGTACCAGCTGGAGGCTGAGCTTAATTTTTTTTTTACTAAGCCACAACTTCTTTACTATGGCGGAAATAAGCTTGACATATTCTTTCTCGCCTGTACTTTTAGCACGCAAAATATATCCATCATGGATTTCATATCTCGATTCCTAGGTCATAGCAAATTTGCGAAATTGAGCTGTGCGTAAAAACGCTGCCTCTGCCTAGACGTCGTTTACAATTGTTTGTAGTTCGATCTCTCGTGCATGGAAAGCATGCACTTACGAGCCAGCGCTAATCTGTTCCTTCGTTTTCTGTCTTTTGTGCGTGCTGTGTTCTGCCCAAAATAAGTTGTGCAGCTTTCCTTTGCAGCCGTATGGCTGCGCCTGGACGGACGTCGACCAGCAATATCACGCGACAGCGTATACTAGCTCCTTCGGTCGAAAAGCCGTCGGCGTAGCAGTAGTCGGCACCGCGTGTCGGTAATGATCGGGGGCAGCGCAAGAAAATCGTGTCATGGCAATTTGTGGTTCTAGTGATTGATGATTGATTTGTGTGTGTGGTAGGCGATGACGAGTTTATGAAGTCATTGTAATTAATTGACTAATTAAACAATTCAAAAATGAATTTATTAGGAAATGGGGTTCAGAGGTGTCAACATGCTCAGAATGAAAAGTCATTGCTTGATGATGCTGAATAAGAAAATTTAGAGTGCGTAATTGATCAATTAAAAGGTTGAAACAACTTAAAACAATAAAAACGCGTTCAACGGTGTCAAACTGCTCAGAACGGAAAGTCGATGTTTCCTGATGCTTAGTATCGGTGTATCGTCGTCTTAATAAAACAATCTTGCAAAAAAAAACGGCGTATGCTATCACGTCAACTCATATGTGCAGCATAGAAGTCCTTCAATGATTTACTTCCTTATTACCTAACATCATAGTACACTTTTTAAGCCTAGATGGCCACGGAAACAGATTGATCGCCTCCTCGAGATAACAAAAAGAAGCTCGCAGGCAAGTAATTTTCTGCCAGAGCCTAGGAAACGAGCTGAGCCTACCAAAGCGCACAAACCTTGAGCCACGCTCAAAAGAAGACGGTGTCCAGCCACTCGTGCGTGATGATCTTGGTCGGGCGGCTGGCGTCGAAGTGGCTGCGGCCTATCTGCTCACTGCTGGAGTTCCACACGAGGAAGTCCTCCTGCACGGGGTTCTGGCGCGTGAACAGCAGGAACTCGGTGTTGACCACGTGTCGCTCCTCGGGGAAGAAGTTGATGGGCCGGTAGAGTGGGTGGCGGAAGACGCCGTCGATGTCGAAGCAGCCCAGCCCGCCGTAACACCTCCTTGTTTCGGTGCTTTGTGCCGAAAACGGGCAACAGAAAAGTCTTGGACAAGGAAAAATAAGTCCAAGTGTTCTCAGGATTGGCCAGTATGTAAAAAATTACTCGAATGACGAGTGCCTGTTAAATGCACTCTTCCCGAACCGTTGCCGTTTTAAAGACGGCCGATGCGCATTAAAAGGAAGCAAGGAATCTGACTGCAGGTCGAACGGCGGCTTCTCGTATAGATATGTAGGGAAACGGATGCGAGGGTCTCAGGTAGCCAACGCCTCGAACTTACCTTCGTGTTCATGCGAGGCTTCCTGAAAAGGCTTCCTGACCGCGTAAGTGTCGCGCACTTACGCGGTCAAAACGTGCAATCATCCTCCGCGCGCGCAGTGGTTGCGTGTGGCCCGGGGATCGACGGGAGCGTCACGGAATCGCGACGAGTGGTGTGTGGGACGAATGCGGTGCGGTGTAAACACTACAGCACCTGCTCCTTCACTATGTCGCGTTCGCCGATGCTCGTCACGATATGCTTGGGCGCTGGGCATACCACCAGACTCCCTCATCAAGACGCTATTGTGGCCGCATGGCAGTGCGCGCACTCGTGAGTGAACCTTGCTGAGCCTCTATGCATTCCTCGAACAGACGGGCTTGACGTCCCATCTGTTCTCCGCCAAGTAGTTAGTTACACGCAGTGACCGAACGCTCCGCGAGTTCTACCTTGGACGATTAACAGCTGTAGTTAACATAGTGTTGTGTTCGTGTGTTTCTATTGCTTCATCATAAACTAATCATGCGCGCAACCTAGACACATTTCTTACTGTGTGAAAAGTTTGTGTATTTTACCTCTCCTCCTATCCTCTCTTCCTGTCCCCTCACCTCTTTCATTTCATTTCTCCATTCTGCCTGCTATCTTTATTTCCGCTGCCCCACCTGAGGTACTTCAGTATCGATGGCAGATGCCGGAGCTAGCAAAAATCTTTTCCTTACTTTTTATCATTATTTTGATAGTAATAATAATATTATTATTATTATGATTATTTTAATAAAACTCCTACTACTACTACTACTCGCGCCGTCGGCGTTCATTGTGTTCATTGGCGTTGACAACCATCTAGACTCCGATGATTTTGAGGACAGGAAGGGCGCATAACTGACTCCCTGTGTCAGTGGACGCCTCAATCGCGCTTTGAGGTACGTGGCGGTGGTGAGAGAGAGAGAGATGGGGCTGCATGTACTAGCGCTGACAACGTTGTGGCTGACACGCGGCACTGCAGCAATAGGCCGCTGCATTCAATGGGTGACCAACCTCCCGCGATGAACCATTAATTTGACTGCCAGGGTGGGCGCGTTGACTATCCAGTGTGCGGAACGCACTCAGCGTTACAGGCGCCAAGCCGAGTCTGCTTGCCCGTTACACCACAGCAGTAGTTAAACCGCAGCTAACTTTTTAAGCCTATCTTCCCACTTTGTCTCTTTAGGTCATGAAGAAAACGCCGCAAATTACGTAGCAGGCCTATGTCGTCAGCAAATCAGTCGTTACTCCCTCCGAGTAGCTCTTGAAACCATCATGAATAACCGCCGATAGGCTGTGCCCTTGCCTTCTTGGCCAGTATTCTCTCGCTTCCTCTTTGGAGAATTACGGTATATTCAAGAAAACAAAACACGACAGGACACGAGGCAGAAACACGCATTTTTCTTGAATATATGTCGCTTCATGAAGTTGCCTAACAGTGTGCACCTATGCGGCACACATACATGTGCCTTCTGATTGCGCAATGCGCGAATGATATTGCACTGCGAATGGCTGGAGCTTATGTTTCAAACCCGTTCTGACCTGCGGCAGGCGAAAGAAGTGAACGCAGAAAAATGCTTTCGAGATGGACCCCTCTGAAATATTTACATAACGACTTCTTAAATAGCTTAGTTAAAAACTACACTGGTCTTCCTGAAGACAGTGTACAGCCATGTCGCCGGGATATCAGGACCGGACAGAAAATGCATTAATAATCGTCCGGAAGGTTTCGCTCTTTTGTGGGAAGTCTAGTCATGTTCCTTGCTAAAATCTGAAATTTCTAACATTTTCTAAAGAAAGGATCGTTACTGGTGACTGAAGGGGCTTTATTTGCAATGCGCGATGTTTATGAATAGGCCTATATAGAGAAGTTGCAAGGTTGCTAGTAACGGGGAGAAACAGATGACTCGGGCCGTGAGGATAGCAGAGTGGGTCATAAGAAAGGGAAGAGCATCAAGTGGTGAATTCGGAAGATGAGATGACGAGTACAGGGCTTAATATGGTCAGTGGGATAGTTTTTTGTCTTTCAGCGAACGTCACCTCACTGCGGCTTCTGTTGGTGATGACTGCAGTAGCGGCGGTGACAACCGAGTTGATAATCACGTGCAAACGACCCCCGTTTTGTTTTTCAACGAAGATTTCTTCCAGTCTCTTTCATGGCACGCGGCAGAAGATTGCGGCTGCAGTGAGCGCAGCATACCAGCCTTTAAAGTGGCGATCCCTCCGAGTTGGGGCAGCTGTAATATAGGCTTGCTACAGCGAGCACTCCTTGCGCCTCACACAGGATGTTTGATCTCTACGGTTAATGGCGCCACTTCGATAAGATTTACAGCTTTGTGCCTTGCTTGGGGCCCACATTATCGAGTGATCATCGAGTGCTTGTTGGCCCTGCCCGTGTTGACACGCGTGAAGTACCTGTTCTATGTCCCACGTCGCCGTTGGCAATGCGTCTCTGCAAGTAGAGCGCAACGTTCCGGCCTCGTAAAGCAGCCCGCAAGGCGTTCCACTTGGACAGACAGACAGACAGAAAAACTTTATTCAGCAAGTGAGTTTTAGACCCAGCTGGGTCCCTGGGACACTGCGCGGTCCCGCACCTCATCAAGTAGGTCATGCCGTGACATGACGTGAGCACTTGGAGTGCTCTGCTTCGCGGTCTCTTCAGCTGCAGGCGTTGAGAGGGGAGCCACCTATCAAGGTCGCCATGAGTCACCACGCTGGTGGCAGTCTGTGTTTTCAAACAACTTTTTGCGGCGCCCACCTTCTGCTGGAAAATTGCCGCGGACACTTAAGGAACTTACGTGCGAGTAATGCGGATAAAGCAGTGGAATTCTGTGCCAATTCTGTTCTATTCCTTTGTAGTTGGTGCAGTTGTAAGTAGTAGTACGGACTATTACTGGTTTACATTTCGTATTTTCCCCGTCGATGGCGTCACACCGTTTCGACCAATCGCAAATTTTGTAACCCTGACACTTTTTGTGCGACACCAGATTTTCGTGTCGGTGAACTATCTAATGCTTTCGCATGAATAAATATTCCACCGTAAGCAGTGACCGTAAGAGAGTCGAAACAAGAGTTGTTCGACCCGGAAACGCTCAGTTGCAACGCTGCCGGTTGCTTCCACGCTGACAGCACACGGTTCAGCCATTTTGCTTAACACCGTGAATGCCAACTTGTCGTCGTTGTGTTTGGTAATATATGGGAGCTTACATTAACCGAACGCTGTGTCGGTCTGGCAAAGACAAATGATCACGTGCTATGACGCAATAACTTTGAAAATAAGTGCCGAGCCCCATATTGCTGCCGAGAAGTGACATACAGTGATGGACAACAGTCATTTGCATAGCCCAGCGGAGGCGGTAAAAACGAAATGATCGCAGCAACAAATGATCTTAAACTCGTTTCGTTTATACTGCCTAAAGTGAATCAGCATAGACCACATAGGTGATCGATGCGTGAGCCTTGGAACTAAACCGGCGTATGCTAGTGACCATCCTCCACCCACTAAATATACACATCCCTCTTTTTGGAAGTCAAGTGTGACACTGTTGAGGCTAAAAATATTAACGAGGTTCAAATCATCCTTACTGAGAGTCACCATCCGATTACCACTCCGGCTTTTACGGAGATTTTCAGAAACAAGCGCGTGCATTTGTGCAAATACTTGGTCTACCTACCTCCCTGCATATACCTACTTCCCTAAATTGAAAAAAAAAATAGGTGAGAGCTGGAGATTGCGGTTTTACGTTTCGTTTGGCCTGATTATATCAAATACGAAACGCCAACAAGCGCAGACCACAGCGTCGACAAGAACCGCAGAATAAATTTTGTGACCTCCGCTTATGACAAGTGGCCTCCGCTAATAGCAGACCACGTGCCTCGTATACTGGAGGAACCAGGTTCGAACCCCTGTGCCACCTACAAACGGACTCGAGCGTCCCCGAGGGCAGACGCGCACGAAGGAAAAGGTGCCTCTCAAGTTAGGCGACAAGAACGGGGCGAAAGAATGAGACCGAAGAAGCGCATTTTAATTGACTGTCAATCAAAGCCATGGAGGTAATGAACAAACTTGAAATGATGATTTCTTGTTCGTCATACGTATGGTTGTCTTCTTACACCACCCTCCTTCCGTCCCTTGAGTGCCACGCTGGGGTTCAAAATGAGAGTGTTACGAATAATGGCGGCACTTGCATTCCCTGGGTGGCCGGTCAGTGAATGGAAGCTTGGTGTGTGTGTCAGCACGGCGCGAGGGCCGTCGGTCTCCCAGAAGTCAGGCCGCCCAGTGCCGTGGAACAGAAGGCGGTCGTCCTCTTGGCCCTTTCCCTGCGCAACAGAGAACACGTCGTCACTGCTGGCTCTGCTGTACAGTGGACCGACAGTCAGTCAAACAGAAAGTTGCCTGCTGGAAACAAGCGTACAAAGTCACTGTTGGAGAATAATTTGGGCAAGCCGGTCCTCTTTCCTCTCGATGCTCTTTATTAAAAGCGGTACTGTTCTTCTGCGAGGAACACATCACGAACACAAAGTGTTCCGACAAAGGCATAGCCCCCACAATGCAGCGTACATAAAGCGACGCTTTAAAACGACGGAGCACTTACGCGCAGACCGTTTCTCTAGCTGATTTCCCTTGCTTTGTGTATATGCTCATTCCCATAAAGCGAACACCGTCCGTGCAAGTAGCCCAGGTGACTGTACAGAAGGTTGGAACGGCCAAAGGGATGACCAATAAACCAGCAGTGTACTCACTGCCTCTTGGTTGGCCTGTTCATGGGCAGGATTTCGACCTTCCACAGGTGCATCTTCGGGGCGAAAATGCTGAAGAAGCTCGTGCTCTTGTACGTGATGAACACCCTCCTAATGTCGCCTATGTTCACCGGAGTCGTGGTGACGAAGGTGTATATGGCCTTCGGGTGAAGGGTGGCTGTGCTGTGGAAGAAATATTGACGCCCAGTGGTGGTCAGTGTAAATAGCAAATGCCAGTCGCTCAGTATGTGCAGTAAGCACTGCTCTCCTTTTAACTTAGCTTGCAGCTTCTTCATCTCACCTAGTAAATTTAGGTTATTGATGAATGAGCAGAGGCAGTAGATCATGTTTGGTGTGTTTTTCTTGCAAGGCGCAAGCATACCGGTTGTTGGTCATTTTGGCACCCATGAATAATCGACATCCGTAAGAAGAGCTCTTGTCTAGGTGACAAGGACCATGGTGCCAACCGTCAGTACCAGCTCATTCCCATAACGGCAATTTTAGTTTTTTCTGTGCGTTGTCTGGCTGTCATCATGTCAGCTGCTTTCGCTATCATTTTCTTTTACCATCGATTCTCCCCTCTCTAATGACTATGCTTAATCCTTTCATCTTCTCTTTTTCCACGATTATAACGACCTCATGAGGACGACGTCGAAGCTTTGCTTCCAAAAATTTACTTGTTCTTCAGTTATCGCCCCATACTTTCTTCTGATCTAATCAAATGGAAGAGCCGCCTAACGCAAAAGTTACCTCAACAGTAATTTCTAGCCAGGTTACCTGTGAGGTGGAATCTTAACTAGATTGAATTTCAGATCATACTGAATGAGGTTCTGGTTGGTTTCCAGGCGGCGAAGCACGGTTTGCGAGACGTACCTTCAGACACCGTCATCACAGTAGGACTCGGATGACGGTGAAGCCCAAAGGATTTTTGTGCTTTAAAATATTTAGCTCAACAAAAACAATTGCAGATTCCTTTTTTTCTGCACGTCGTGCAATGATGTACAAAAATATCAGGTAAATCCAAGATGTTGACCAGCCGTCCATAGCATGATCTTATCTCAACTCGTCTTAGGGGTCTTCCAGTGTAAATATTGAAAGTCAAAGTTCCCGCACTACAAGTAAGACCCAGTGATCTCTCCGCTGTGGACAAAAGCTGTTTAGAATGATCGTCATCATCGTCAACCGCACTGCGTTCAGTGCAGGACCTAGCCCTGCCTTCCTATTGACCCTGTCCTGCGGCCAGCTTATCTGCACGAACTTCCTTATCTCAAGCTTTCGAGCTAGTTGGTGTTGCATCGTTTTCAGCGGCACGAGGGCAGGGCACAAAAGACACGAAGACGAGCAACTTTAATTCGTAGAATTTGCCAAACCACTGCATACATACCCGCATAAAAAAAATGCCGACTGGGGTTATTTATTTATTTATTTATTTATTTATTTATTTATTTATTTATTTATTTATTTATTTATTTATTTTTACAAAATACCCCTAAGGGCCCTCAGTTCGAGGGTATTACATGGGGCGGGGGGTTCAGGCATGTAATCAAAAGCAAACAAACAAACCACAATTTCAAGAACTACAACAAAACAGGTAAAAGCATATGAGTGCGAGAAAAATACAAAACAAAAAATTAAACATTGAAGCGTAAAGGGGAACAACAAAAACGTTGCAACGGTTTAACGTTCAAGCGGTTTACCATTTGTTTACATTTTTCGTAACCCTGGTAGGCGTTTTGGTATTTTTTTTCGGCGGGTATGCATGCAGTGGTTTGGCAATTCTCCGAATTAAAGCTGAAGTTGCTTGTCTTCGTGTCCTTTGTGCCCTGTCCTCGTGAAAACGTTCCTAATCTTAATATCTACGGGCTGCCCATTCCGATTAGTTTAATAACTCCTTCTCAAAGAGTAGGTTAATAAACTTGGAGCAGGCCTCGTTCATGAAGGTTTCGACAGATGAGTGTTCTTGATCGAATATGGCTGTCGGAAGGGTCCCAGTGTCAAGCGAGAGAGAGAGAGTACCCTTTGTTGAGCTTCATTTCGGAGCTATCCCTTGTTCCCTCCAACCTGAGGAACAGATCGCCGCTCGCGACGGAAGCACCCGCGTTCTTGAACATCTCCACGTTCACCAGGTAGTGGAATGCTGCAAGGACAAAACAGCGTAATGCAGCTACTTCCACTCAATACCTCTATCCTGCAGTTTAGCGCGGACAACAGTGCATGCTTGCTTACCGTAATGCATGCCTCTACTGCAGCGCTGATCTTTACTACTGTTTGCTAGCTTCATAGCACTCCAACAAGTAAATGACTTGACCATGAAACACGCAGTCAGAATGCGGAGCCACTGTTAAATTTACTACGCCCGTATCAAGCTGTCCCTTTAGGCTCGACCTTTGTTGCGTCCCAATATCATGAACAGCTCAACCAACGGGAATCTTTTTCTACGGCAGGCGTCATGGGAAGTGTTTTTTATGCCGATATTTACACCTTTTTGAAAAGTTCCCGGGCCACAGGGTTTGTTTTTCTGCCGGACAGTGGAGGATTCAAGGCACTCGCCAACGTGTTTTAAGGCGAACAAAAGCCTTGTTCCAGCCCTTCAAGGTCGTTTGGTTGGTTGATCATACTGGGAACAAATGCGCTACAAGCGACACAAAAAGGACACATACACACGGCACAAGCGCTTGTGCCGTGTGTATGTGTCCTTTTGCCAAAAGACTGGGAACAAATGCGCTACAAGCGACACAAAAAGGACACATACACACGGCACAAGCGCTTGTGCCGTGTGTATGTGTCCTTTTTGTGTCGCTTGTAGCGCATTTGTTCCCAGTCTTTTGGTCCTTAGGGGTTCCGTGAATGCTCCACTAACGGGCTCAAGAAAACACCCTCTGGCTCGAGTACTTTTGGCCAAGACTGTACATCTTGTCATCAGTAGCAGAAGCAGCAGCCTCACTACGTCCACTGTAGGACAAAGGTCTCTCCAACTAACCCTGCCCTTCACTAACTGCGGCCACCGTATTCCCGCAAACTTGTTAATCTCGTCCGCCCACCTAACCTTCTGCTGCCCCCTGCTGCGCTTGCCTTCTCTTGGCATCCACTTCGTTACCATTAACTACCAGCGGTTATCTTGCCTTCGCATTGCATGCCCTGCCCAAGCCCATTTCTTCCTCTTGATTTCGACTCGGATGTCATTAACCCACGTTTGTTCCGTCACCCACTCTGCCCGCTTCCGGTCTCTTAATGTTACACCTATAATTTTTCTTTCAATGGCTCGCTGCGTTGTCCTTAACTTAAGCTGAAATAATTTCGCTAGCCTCCACGTTTCTGCCCTGTAGGTCAGTACCGGTAAGATACAGCTGTCGTACACTTTTCTCTAGACGGATATTGGTAAACTGCCATTCATGATCTAAGAGAACCTACCATATGCGCTCCACTCCATTCTTATCCTTCTAGTTGTTTCTCTCTCATGATCCGGATCAGCTGTCACCAGCTATCTTAAGTAGACGAATTCCCTAACCACTTCTAGGCGCTCACTGCCAATTGTGAACTGCTGTTCCCTTGCTAGATTGTAGAACATTACTTTGGTTTTCTGCATGTTACTTTTTAGACCCAGCATTCTGCTCTGCCTGTCCAACCCATTGATCATGGTTTGCAGTTCATCTCCTGAGTGACTCAGCAAGGCAATGTCATCAGCGAATCTCAGTTTATTTAGGTATTATCCACTAACTTTTACCTCCTGCTGTTCCCTATCAGGGTCTCTGAATACCTCCTGTAAAGAGGTGGTGTATAGTAAATGTAGAGATCGTGTCTACCAGCCGGACATCGTTACTTTCATCGCTGTCTTTATGGAGCACTATGGTGGCGTGCAACGTGGCTGTACGAATGCATGACAGCTATGGTTGCGACAGAGTCTAATGCTTTCTCCTAATCCGTGAAGGTGGTAGACCACTGGCAGGTTTGGCGAGCGACAGCAGGCTTCTGCACGGCAACCGCCCTCCTCGGCCGCCATACTTTCGCGGGGCTCGAAACTGAAGTCTTCAAATGAGGGGTGCTGCACAAAGGGAGATGGGGAGGGGGCCCAATTCTCTAATATGCGTGTGGGAGGGCGCTGACAAAAGACGTCTCCACCAAGCCTTGGGATGGGGGGTTATTATCGGATTTGCCGCACAACAGGATTGTTTCGCACGACGCGATGTGACCGCCATCTTTTTGCGCGCCATGATTGCTTGAATAGGCGCGCCGCGCAACTGACGTTGCGTGAATGAGCTAATCCAGCTCCGTTCGTTCTCCGGCGAGGCCGTTTCCCGCCGATTGGCGCGCCGTGGTGCGGACGTTCCTTTGGGGACTGCGCAGCTGCGAGAGCTCCGCGTCCGCGCTTGCATGTAGCCGCATATAGCCGCGCTCTGTCAGTTCTATTCTGTAGGAATGCTGGGGCTTTCAAGATTTGCCGTTCCTTAATGAGATATTTCGTCTCCTGCGAAAGCTTGCTGCTATCCTGTCTAACCGCACTACCGCCTGCGTCTGCTTAGCGCTCCATAATAATAGCAGCTACGAGATTGCCGTTCATTGCTTGAATACTGAGGTTGTCCTCATCGGTTAAAGCCGAATATCTGTTTTGCAGCGAGATCCTGAATTCCTCTACTTCAGACCTTGCCGTCCTATGGTCGCTACATCGCATCTCCCCGAGGACCTCTAGATCATCTACAGTGACAGGGCAAGCGCGCAGTATGAAGTTTATTTTATTCTTAGTGACACCTACCAGCCTGGTACAAATCGACACCACGCTATACAGACTCGTGGAATGACGCACATGAGTGTTCGCCCTCGAATCCGGCGCTGTTGGGCAACAAGGCTAGAAAGTATACGGGTAGACAGCGACACAAGACCCAACCCCTGAAGCCATCTCGGCTAGGGCGGTTCCGCGGTGCAAAAGGGAAGATCGTTGAACGACGAGCCATCTTGTGGCGTTCAAGAACGATGGTCGAGGTCTTGTGGATGCGTTATTTTAGTGCGCAGACATGTGTTTGCCATGCCATGAACACATCGAACAGAGATGGGAACAGGGACACACGCACATGACGAACGCTTGACATGAACGTCAAGCTTTCGCCCTCGGTGCTCGTGTTCCTTCTCGTGTTTTTCGATACGCTCGCAAAACGTGTGTTATCTCTAGCCTCGAAAACTGCCGCCTGTGCTGAGGAATGAAAATTTAAGAGGACAACATGTAGGGTCCATTGAGGCGAGGCTACATGGGCTAACGGCATGTAGAGCCTACAAGTGCCAGCCGAGTCAAACTAGGCAGAGTGGGAAGGCCGTCGCACGCGAATCGCTAGCACCACATCTTAAAGCAGGATAAGCAGTAAGTGACAAGTTTGTGGCACGTTGCGCCAGCGATTCAAGCCTCCGTGCTTTAGGCAGAAGTATGATCATGTACCGGGAAATCCTCCATCATTACAGTTATACTCCCGTTTTCGTTGCTTCGTGGGTGGCCCGTTGAAGATAGAACGATAAAAGATAAGACAGATTGTGGAATCTGTAACGGATTCCCACAAGATAAATGAGTGAGGAGCGAGGTAACGAGTCACACACACTCTCTCGCCCATCCATTCAATAGAGCGTTCGGACTCGCTTAAATCGCAGGGCGCATTGCTACGTCGGCGGGGTGACTGACTACTACCGAGTTTTTGTTAGTGGTTTTATGCATATGCATGGTAATGTGTGCACATTGTTTATAGTTTCAGACGTTCATAGGACACGTCGATTTGCTTGTTTTCCTGTATACTGTGGTAAAACTGGCTTTCGATGAACAGATAAGTTTTTCTCCTTTTTTTGAATTTGGGCATTGCAGAGGCCTGAAACAACGAGCAACTTTACGTGAGTAACTTGGGCCCCACATCTTCATTTGCTGGGAGCTACAGGGTTAGATTACACCGCAATGTTCACAAAGTAGCGCAACTCAACGTTGCTGCATGCATTGCTTCACGGTCCGCTCACCGCAGAAGGGCAGCCCTTCGTTCGTTTCGAGGAACATGCGCACCGAGCGGCTGTCGTTCTTGAAGCGCCCCCACGCGTCGGCGTGCATCCCCATGCGGGCACAGAGCGACCCGTCGCGGCCGCAGTCGGCGCACCGGCCCCTCTCGAACAGCTCGTACGAGGGGCAGGCGAAGGCCAGCGACGAGCAGTGCACGTCCGTGATGGTCTCGAGGACGTAGTCGATCGCCCTCTGGTGGTGGCATATGCCGATGGCGCGGGCCCCTGTGCACAGAGCGAAGCGCGGCACTGTAGAAACAGAGAGAGAAAGAACATTGTGCACGGTGTAGCGAAGAGCAGTGGGAAAGGAGACGGTGGACACGAAGTTCCACAAGACCGCTGTCTCGTACACAGACGCATGGAAGGTACGTACATGCAAGGGAGGAATTAGCCGGGCCTATTTTATGGAAAAGGTACAGTCGTGAGTAGCAAGAGAGGGAACAGAGTTTGAGCATTCATTTATTGATTACTTCGTAATCATCTGTGGCAAGCAGTGTTTTTTTCTGTTTTCTAACTATTTATCCACTTGGCGTATACGATCCAAAACTTAATCTCAAATATGCTGGACAAGTAACTACGAAATTCGCAATTTTGTGCACATCTCATATTGCACACGGCTGTGCGTAGATATAGAAGAAGGTACACAGCGCTTGTCTGCGTGCACTCTGAACACGAATACGCCTATGTATGGGTATGGCATGGTGTAAGGGTATGGTATATGTATATGGGTATGGTGTATGATATGGTATATGGTATGGTGTATGATATGGTGTATGGTATGGTATGGTATGGTATGGTATATGGGTATGGTGTAAGGGTATGGTATAACCCAAGTGCCGGAGTATACATTTCGATCACTAAATATGCGCCATGCTTATTCTTGGCAGCAGAGGCAGAGTATGGTAGCTTGATGCTGTTAGCATGCAATGGGAGGAGGCCTTTAAACGCGGCACCGAAGGTCTTCAGGTTAGGAAATGGAAGAGATTGAAATCTAGGTGAAAATCTGCTATAACTTGGCATGTTTTGAAGGAGGAATTTTTTTTTCACTGAGAGTGCAACATGCTTAAGGAGATGATGCCTCCAGAGCCTGTATGAGGTACCACGGTGCTTTTGGAAGCGACACCTGTCGTTGTTGCCTGTCCTGGTGAGGCGATGGGCTTACGCGTGCGAAGCAGAAGCAAAGCGGATAGACGTGGACAGAGGGGCAAGCTTCTTGAAAAACCTAATGACCTTTTTTTTAGTTTACTTCAGTGAGTGGAGGCTCAGTGAGAGCGTCGCTGAAAAATGCTCACCGCCAACCAGGCCTTCCGTGACAAACTTGAACACCCTTGAGCCCAGGTCGCAACCGGGCATCTTGATGCCTCCGTTCGGGTAGAAGTCGACGTGGCCCACAGGGTCGTACATGCCAAGGCCTTCACCCTTCACTGAACGAGAGGACGCCTCAGTTGCTGAAGTGCAGCACATGATCCCGTCGCCTGGACTAAACCTTCATCTCGGAGGAAAGCTGTTGAAATTTATAAAAGGCTCGGGGTTGAATTTAAGACCCAACTTTTAGTGCGCCCTCATAGTGGCATCTCTGCTTAAACAAAAGGGCATCGCAGCATGCTCTCAACAACAACTCAAGGCGTGCCTGATTAGTAATTGCTGTAGTTAGGCTTTTCCGACACCGCTCTCAGTAAGCGGGTGAGAACGTGCCCGTTCACAGTTCACACAAAGTCGGTATGCTCTTATTTCATTTAGAACAACCTTACCAGGGAGCGCTTTTTGCGCATGTGCCGCGATTGTCAGCTAGCCCAAGCGAGGACACCACGGGGGTTAACGAGAGCTAGTCACGTGGTAGTTACAAGGCAATCGCAGTGTGCTCAGAGCCGCGTCCTGCGATCGCGTGGCTAGTGTGTGGCTTTCGCCATTCAGGATGCTGGAGAACTTACGTATGTCCGTAACAAAGGATGCTCCGTCGGAATGCACAGCGTCTACGAAATTGGCGTCCGTCGGGTCGAGGCGGACCTCCTTCGGCATTTTCTGGAAGTACGGTTCGGCAGGGTCCAAACCTACAACAAGGAAACGGGCGCGTGTTTAGTGAAAGTGTTTAGTGTTTAGCGCCAACCATGAGACCCGCCGCAACGCTTGTCCGAGTCAAGGCGTGTTCAGTAAAGTCTATCTCTGAGTCAAAGTATTTTCGCTATTCTTAACATTTCTGGTAAAAGCTACGGCTTATTTAGGGCTTCAAACTTTGACGCCCTCTTGTGCCCACCCTTGCTATGCATTCGCCGTGTACTGAAATTTTTGTCTGCCTATCAGCAGGACACTGGAGTTCTTGCATAACAAAGGGCTTCTAGCATATATCTTCAATGTGCATCCACGTGAATTGAATCACCCCACTTTTTATTAATAACGCGACAGCGATAAGGCACCCGTTCAGCGGAGAACCCGGCGGCGCGCGGGAAAATGCGGATTGGTTGAAAAGGTAATGCCGACTCACGTAGAGCGGCGTATTTGAAAAACGATTAAAACGTCAGATAAATTGTGATAAGATCGCAACATGACATGTGAGACTCTGAAGCAAATTAATTGCACTACAAAGAAAATTGGGGCGAACTGCGAATCGAGCCCATTCCTCTTGATTCCCGAGACAGACGCGGTACCTCTAGGCTACCGAGGCTTTTTTTCGTTTTAAACATGTTATCTATTACAGTGAAGCAGTGTTCTAAGTGCTTTCTAAGTGTTGTAAGTTCTAAGTAAGTTGTTCTAAGTACATGAACTACGTACAAAGCATGATGAAGAAAACAATCGCATATCAACACGATGCCTAAACCAAGCACGAGAAAGGCCCAACACAGGGCACATCACTGCTACATCATAATACGACACACCTAAGCAACGATACACTAGCAAAAGGGCAATGAAGGGCACAGAACGAGGAGTGGTTGCCACTCCTGTTCAAATTCGGTCTGGGCACACAATTCCTTTAGCTGAACAATCATCCTGCTGAAGTGGACTTTGGAAGAAACAAGGTTCACAGTGTCGGTCCATCATACGCATTTTCGAGATGCTGTGTAGTCCAATCAGTAAGAACATGTCTAATGGTTCATCAGCAAATGGCAGTGCAGTGAGATATCGTACAGAATGCGGTGTCAAGTCTTGTTTTTTTTTTTAATGTCCGTTGCATGACGTCTCAAATCAGTATTGTATCTTTGCAATCTATGAAACAATGGTCAATTGTTTCTGGAATATCACAAAGGCGGCAATTTACCGTGGCCACAAAAATGCCCTCTTTTCATAGCCATGTTTTAACGAGCGATGTCTCGCTATGTATCTCATAGAAAAATGTCTTGGTACACAGCGAGACGGGCATTTTGCGTACTCTTTTGAGTGCGTCATTTCCCGGCAAACCAAAACACGCGGAGCGGTGTACATGGGCGGAGGAAGAGAGTACAAATTAAATCCTTGTACTACCGGCACTGAAAACCCAAATCGGGGCAGAAAAGAACAGAACAAGCAGGAAACAAACAGCCAGATACTTCAAGCATGAATCCCCACAAACACGGGCGATCAGAAACATTGGAAGACACAGTAAGGTTCGCTAAAACGTGAACTAGATTCACTTGCAAGAATGCACGCACTGTTGGGTCTGTAGTGTCACTGCCATTACAGGTGGACAAAACCAAGGCGCTTACAGGCCGGAAAAAGTCATCGCGCCACATATATTCAGAATACTCATTAATGCGAAAGCAATGATTAAATTAATAAGAAAAGAGACGTCGAGGACTTGAAAAATTACTGACCGATCAGCGTGTCCCCCGTTGCCTACAAAGTATTTACTAAGGTAATCTCTAATAGAGTCAGGTCAACCTTACACTTCAATCAACCAAGTGATCAGGCAGGCTTTCGTAAGGGATATTCCACAACAGACATTATTCACACTATCAGATATGGGCACAATGTAACGAACCCCTATATATAGCGTCTATTGATTACGTGAACGCATTTGACTCAGTGGAAACATCAGCAGCCATGCAGGCATTGTGGAATCAGGGTGTAGAAGAGTGTTATGTGAAAATACTGGAAGATATCTACAAAGACTGCACAGCTACCATAGTCCACCATAAAGTAAACAATAAAATTACAAGGAAGGGCGTCAGGCAGAGAGATGCGATCTCGCCAGTGCTATTCACCGCCTTTTTACAGGAGGTATTCTTAGGCCTAGATTGGGAACAGCTGGGGATGAGGGTTAATGGAGAGTACCTAAGTAATTTTCGATTCGCTGATGTGATTGCCATGCTGAGTCACTTAGGGGGTGAGCTTCAAAGCATGATGAATGACTTAGACAGGCAGAGCACAACGGTAGGTGTAAAAATTAACATACAGGAAGCCAAAGTAATGTTCAACACTCTATCGATGGTATACAGCAGCTCCCAGTTGGTAGCGTGGTGCTGGAAGTGGTTAGAGAATACGTCTACTTAGGGAAGGCATATAGTGACCGCTGATACAGGTCATGAGAGGGAAATAACTAGAAGGATAAGAATGGGGTGCAGGGCGTACGGCAGGTTATCTCAGCTCGTGAATGACAGTTTGCCAATATCCCCTCAAGAGAAAAGTACTCAACAGCACTCACCTACGGGGCAGAATAACGAAAAGAGAACAGCGCCATGGAATGATTGCCTCACCTGTGATTCGCCCGAGATTCGGCGTTCGTTCGCCTGCGTAGCCGGCCACGTGGGAGCCCAGGCTGTGGCCCAGTATGTGGAATGTCTCTGGCCTTGCACCGAACACAGTCTGCGAGTTGGAATCGGACCGGTTGGAGCGCACGCGCTGTCTGAGCGCTCGTCGGCCAGGTATGCAAAGCCATCGCTCACACCGGCGCCCACGAGAGCCCGTAAACGAATACCGCAGCGACATTTGAGGCTCGGCGGATTCGCTCGTGCCTGCATGCGCATGGTGCCCCCTCGCCACAGAGCGCCACCGCTTCCAGCGCCGTTTTTCAGGATGGGGTAGGAGGCTGTCATCTTTGATCATTTCATGAAGTGTGTCAGCGGTGCTGATAGGAGTAATCCACGTCACTCGGAAGTTGTGAGCTTATTCTCTTGGCGTCCCTTATCTTGCACTTGAAGAACGTGCTGCTCGAAGCATGATAGCGTCAAAAACTGGATTCGAGGCTATTAAAAATGTCTTGAGAGGGAAGCGGATTGAGAAATCACGGCTATATCTCACACAGAACTCAAGTCGTCAGCGGTAGCGCCAAGACGAAATAGCGAGGCAAACCTTCGCAGGAGATCATGATTTCGAGATTAACGGCGCAAAAATTTCAGACAGAGTCGGAAGAAACATTGAAAAAGAGAGAGCTTTCTGTCGCAAAAAATTCCGCCTTTCACACACACAGTGGCTACATCCGCAAATAAAATTGTGAAACTTGCTTCACTTGTGGAGGCTTTTGTGTTAGCTTATGCACAAATTGACACATAAGGACCCTTGGGAGAAGGCAAATTTTAGGAGGACGAACATTTATGGCAGCCCATACTATCGTGGGATGACTATGTTTAAACGTAAGCCGTGTCGGCCCATGCATTTCAGGAACGCTGCAGAGCTTACAGATCACGCAAACGATAAATGTGCCAACTGTTGCAGCCGTCAAAGTATTCGTGTTTCTGGACTTGCCTGAAGCTTCCTGATGAAGACAGCAATTTCGGCTCCGACCAGCCTCGTGTTGGCTGTGGCTTGCGTGTAAGGAAGGCCATTTCCTCCTCTCCAGTCGACGATTATGACGTTGTAGTCCCCGACTAGCAAGAAGGCACTTTTCATGTTCTGTCGAAGAAATCGCAGAATAAGCGATAGGAGAAAGTTTCAAGGCTCTATCTCCGGATTTCATGCAGGCGTATAAACCGCTTCTTGCATTAGGCTGTCTGCCGCTAGATTCCTTTCAATGCCGATTTTCCTTATTCCCTGTATATTGCCCTGAAAGGGTAATCTTATAGAAACTGATCGAATCGAATTGCTGTAATCTGAAGAGGCCGTACTCAGACCTGCAGACTTCACTGCAGCAGGAAATCGTACGTGCTTGTTTGCAGGCCTGACTTGGACTTTCCATCGCTTGATATTAGACACATCGTTGTGGCTTGTGTGCAAGGACGGATTACAGCTGCTGATTAAACCGGTACAGGCTTTTGCGTTTCAGCTCGTGAGTTTTAAAACCCGTTATGCATTACGCAGAGTTGAGTTGTGGCACAGAAATGTTGGATCCAATACGATTAGTAATGCTGGAGAAAACCAATATGCTCACTCGCTGCTCGTATCGCGGCCGAGGCAGTAACAGTGTTGGCGTATCACCCGTGTATTATTTGCTCATGTGTTCTGCCGGAAAAAAAAAATAAAATGCCAGCTATGCAACAGGACTAAACAAACGATTGCTACAACGGGGAGCGCCCTCTGAATCACATCGTGGTCGTCGGTTCGGTTGCAGTTTATTCGCAAGGTTCGGTATGCAGCGAATGCTGCGCCCTGAGCCCCGTCAGCCCTCCTGGAGGTCGCTCAAGAGTCCGCATGCACCTCAGTTGGTATACGTGCATGTGCAGTGATGGAATGGAAAGGTGGGCGCTCTCATCTCCGGCCCGACACGGGCGCGACGGTGCGACACTGGGGCCAACAATGACTGGCTGGCCTAATAGTAATAGGTTTTCGCCCGGTTTCGTTAAACTGTGCTTCATCGCTTCTTTTTTCAGTCTTGCTTTTGTTATCAGTTTTTGCGATTCATTGTTGAGGTGCATTTTAATGTTTTCACAAAGAAAAGTGACTCTCTGTTTTCAGTGTTCATGTATGCACATGCAAATTTTCACCTGACATGCTCTTCAATTATCCTCCCCACCACCACTGTGATGCCATGTAAAAATTGGCGCTCTGGGTATTGTGGTAAATAAATAAAATTATCCACATCAACGAGTTAGTGATTCCGACGGTATTGGGGTCATGGCCCTTAGTTATCGGCTCAATGGCCTGGCATGCAATGACTACCATCACTGGCCGGTGGTGTGAGCCCTCGGCTGAATCGTGCACTCTGGTAGGCTCCCTACATAGTCTGCCCACTCTGACCCGGAGCAGCGAATGCAGAGGAGTAATTAATTGTAACACCATGAGAAGCCAGTGCTGCATATTGGACGTTTCCTAATTGCAATGTCTTGGGATAACGTTGCGGTTGACCCGTCATTCGCTATAACAAGGAATGAAGAGAAGTAATTGATTGAAATAGAATTTCCTCATAACGTCCTCCCCGCTCTGGTCGTCGCTCCACATAGGCATTTCCCAATCAGCACATGAGCCGCCCCTAAGTTGCCGAACCTTGAGCCACGCTCCAAAGAAGACGGTGTCCAGCCACCCGTGCGTGATGATCTTGGTCGGGCGGCTGGCGTTGAAATGGCTGCGGCCGATCTGCTCCCTGCTGGAGTTCCACAGGAGGAAGTCCTCCTGCACGGGGTTCTGGCGCGTGAACAGCAGGAACTCGGTGTTGACCACGTGTCGCTCCTCGGGGAAGAAGTTGATGGGCCGGTAGAGCGGGTGGTGGAAGACGCCGTCGATGCCGAAGCACCCCAGCTCGCCGTAACACCTTTTGGTAATTCCGTCTGCGCCAAAAAAAAAAAATATGGGAATATATGCTTCAGTCACCTTAAAAGTGGAATGCGATGGCATTAGATTTCACAACTGTCGCAGCTTTTGTTGTAACTTCTGTGTGCGTTTTGTCAGTTCCCTTGCGACTGTCGATACATCGACCGCCATATTCCGACACCTATAGCTGCAGTGGTAAGTCTCCGCTATGATATATGACGGTTGCGACATTTGCATATGTCGTTTTTTTTTTTCTCACTTCGGTTCTCTATATAGGTTGTTGTCTGGAAACTAGGTTACTTACAACTCGGAGGACAAGTCGTGATGACCTGACAATGTGACGTGACCTCTCGCCCAATCTGCGAATTTCCTGGCTCCGGACATCGGCGGATCGAGCTTTGACGCGACGACAAACCTAATGCTAACGCATATGGTATAATCTAGTTCGCAAACGGCTGTCATTATTTGGCATGCTATCAGCTGAGGATGGTGTGACAGCATGTAAGCGTTTGACATGCGGGGTAAGACATGCAGCGCTGGCAGACTAAGGACGACAGAGAATGCACGCAATTGCGCTGAACTGACGACTGCATATGAGTGGAAGTGGACAAGCAAAAATGCGCAGCGCTAGCCAAGGGCTCCAACGATGCAAGGACCGCAAGCGTCGCGACGCATTCTACATTTATCATCACGAACAGGACAAGTGAGACACCCCCTTCACATTTTAATTTTTTTTAGAGTTGTTTTCTATTTTTCGGTCGTGTCCCTTCTCGTTTCTGTTGCTACCTTTCTGCAATCAAAACTTAACTTACTTGCAGTATAGGAGAGCCGTTTTTAGTGAGGAATTCAAAGGACATCATTCAATTCTTGCGACAAGAGCAGGGTTTTCTGAGTTTTGTCTGTGGACGACATGAAAGACGTACATTATTCAATACCGAATGATGATCTTCTCCGATGTGTTACTGACAAGCATGCAAGCGTCGCCTTTCAAAACACCTGCGGCTTCTCTGCTGGTGGTTTTTTGGAACTTATCCATCTATCTGAGATCCAGCTATACCGAGTGGAACGGATCTCTTTTCATCCAAAGAAAGACAGGGCATGTGTGGAGGGTCATGCATCACCCCTATCCCGAGTGACCTCTACATGGCTATGCATGATAGAGCAAGTAAAATTTACCCATGATATAAGCTTTTAGGTATGTAGATGACTACCAAATCTTCCTCGACTGTCGGGAATACGCCTTCATGGCCGACGTACACAAGGTGTTAGCCCTTTTCAGGAATAACACCTCTTCAGGGCTTCTCTTGTTACAACACGTGACGTACCCAAAAATGGCTGCACCCGCTTGCTGGAACTCAAGCTTCTCTTTTCGCCCGAACACGTTTACTGGCTCTTCGAGCCGAGGGCCAACAAGCCAGTCTAGTCTTGGGATTCTGCGCATGGCAAACTAGTAAAAAGAAACGTAATCCAGTCTACCTTTAGCAACGCATTGCTCAAATCCTGTGAGAGCAGTGTTAATTGAGGGAAGCTCAGAGACTACTTAATTCTGGGTAGCCGGCTTTTCTGCTCTCCTCAAGGGCCATATATGGCAACGTCACCTCGACGAAGGTAAGGGTTTGAAGCAAGAATATCGCATCATGTTTCCCATAACCTCAAAAAAATAGGACAGGCGTATACGTGATTTCCTCTGCCGCCGTTCTAGACTTTGCAGGCGTGTGAACGGGTCTGCAGGTGATCTACTCCTAGAATGAAAAAAATAGGCACCACGATACTTTTGTGACATGCAACGCGCAAGCCCTACAATGCATTCCCCTACAACGTAGCGAGAAATATGTAGGCCGGACCGCCGTTGTATCAATAGGAGGCTGCTGGAACATAACACTAATGCGAACGGCAAATAGTCTCGGAACTTGACCATTCACTGTCAAGACTGCAGTCGTTTCTCTCTGAACTTCGATGAAACAGAGGTGCTGGCACAGCACCGACATCAGTTAGCTCAGACGCGAAATAAGGAAGCACCCGCCATACGCCACCTAAAGGATGGCTGCCATCAGTCGCCCTCTTGGAAAAAGAGATCTCATTTCTCTCGACCTCAACATGATTTTCGCGTGTCTAAGGATTTTCTTGTGGGGCCTTTTTGCGCCCATATTTTATGACCTTTTAATTTGGTTTTCATCCCACGGTTTCTTTTCGTCATAGTGTTGAGATTGATATTTTTAACCAAGGTGTCTGCTTTTTAAGCCGCGTTGTTTGTTGGTTTTTTTATTATGCCAGTTTTATAACAATAATAAATTGGTTGTTGGGGAAAGGAAATGGCGCAGTATCTGCCTCACATATCGGCGGACACCTGAACCGCGCCGTAAGGAAAAGGATTAAGGAGGGACTGAAAGGAGGAAGGAAGAAAGCGGTGCTGCAGTGGAGGGCTCCGGAATAATTTCGACCACCTGGGGATCTTTAACGTGCACTGACATCGCACAGCAGACGGGCGCCTTAGCGTTTCGCCTTCATCGAAACGCGGCCACCACGGTCGGGTTCGAACCCGGGAACTGCGGATCAGTAGCCGGGCGCCCCTAACCACTGAGCCACCGCGGCAGGTACGCCTGTTCTCTTTTGCATAATTTCCATGCATCTCGAGCTTTTTTCCTTTTTAATCGTTTTTAGCGCTTTTTCTCAATCCTTTCTTTTTTTTTTTTTTGATGCGTTGTATCTTGGCTTTTCTGCACTACTTCGACTACGTTTCACCTTGACCTTTTTTGTGCTTTTAGTTTTAGCTTTATGCAGTCTTTTTACATTTTTTACCATTTTTTGCCGTGTTTATTTTAAGCTTTACATCACATCGTTTTATCTAGATTTTTTTTAATTTTGCACTGTCGAGCTTTTTAAACTCTCCCCTCTCCTCCTTTTTGTTCTTCATTCTACAGTTGTTCTTTTCTGTTTTTTCAGGCGTGCCGCTTCTTGTGTTCGTGACGATAAATGTAGAAAGGGTGGCTACTCTTGCGGCCCTTGCATCGTTCAAGCCCTTGGGTGGCGCTGTGCATGCTCATCTCTTTCCTCTTTTTGCTCGTCCACTTCCACTCATTGCCGGCGTCAGTTGAGCGCAGTTGCGTGCATTCTCTTTCGTCCTTCGTCTGAGAGCGCTGCATGTGTCTTAAAAATGTCTGCAAACCAACTCGCCCAGCAGCATGCCTTGCAAGAACTTTATTGGAGGCTGTTACTAAGGTCTTGTGTGAAGATGCGTTTGCACCGTTAGGGCCCACAGGCGACCCTCCGAGTCTGAAGGAGCAGTGTAAGCGGTAAGCAAATAACTACCCTAGAACACTCGCATGAGGTCAAAAATTGAATGTGCCGCTATCATTTGGGATCCCCATTCAAAAAAGGGCATAACAGAACTGGAAAAATTGTTTATGGCTTATGTGGTTTAACGTCCCAAAGCGGCTCCGGCTATGAGGGACGCCGTCACAAAACGGACAGTATGTTGATTGCAGCACCAAATGATAATCCATCATACAAGAGGCATTTCTGCTCTAATCTGTTTAGTAGCAGTGGTGATTTGTTCTTGATAGATGTGAGCCGAGGCCATAGTTGGTATACCTTGGGTAGGTACATGCCATATTTCGGGTATGCGCGTGTTATGAAAATTTCTATTTTTGACTAAACCGGTAATCTGAAATAAACTGTTGGACATTTTACGGGCGACTTGGTAGGACATCAAAAAACAAAATCTGTGAAGCCTGGTTACGCGAAGAGTGCGAAGTCTAACAATGATGGAGTCTATATGGCGCAATTACTCTGATGCTCTTTTTTTTTTTGTAAGGTAGAAGCATGTTAAGGTTGGTGTAAATCAAAACACTGGGGCCCCTGCATGTCTTTTCAGAATGAATAATGCCTCTTTAATCCTATCTATTACAGCGTTATAAATCTTCCTGTTATGTCGACGCTGAAATGTCAAGCAGCAGAATTAAAGCTAGCCGCCGCGGTGGCTGAGTGGTTACGACGATCGGCTACTGGCCCGAAAGACGCGGGTTCGATACCGGCCGCGGCGGTCGAATTTCCGTGGAGGCGAAATTCTAGAGGCCCGTGTACTGTACGTGCGATGTCAATGCACGTTAAAGAACCCCTGGTGGTCGAAATTTCCGGAGCCCTTCACTACCGCGTCTCTCATAGCCTGAGTCGCTTTGTGATGTAAGCCTCCCATAAACCAAACCTGAATTGAAACTTACGACCCCGAACACCGGCAGAAAAATGAAGTAAAATGAAGCCAAACTAACTTCTGCAGAAGGAGTGAAGGGTACGGAATGAACTTTAATTACTTCTACTTAAGCGTCGTTTATTGGCTTCCATATCAACCGCGCAACGACGGCACAAAAGAAGGGCAGGACACAGCCGCGCTTTACGGTTTGTGGGGACGTGAGCAGCGCCGGCAACGAGACTCGGCCACATGTAACCGGAGAAAACAGCGGGGCGAGAGGCAGAGTCAGTGGGAGCTCCGTCGTCGTCGGCGCCTGATCGTCATCTTCTCTCCGCTATAAATATCACCGCCTCACATTAACGCCAAACACCACAGGCGGCAAAATGACTCTTCTTGGGGAATCAAAATGCATCCGCCTCCACTGCGTTCATCACCTCGTAGATAAAGTGATGCACGAAGCGATCAGGCCACTTTTGATGGGCGTCATCCCACTCACGGCGACCTGGCTCAAGGACTTCGTCCCCGATACTGTTATCGCCATTTGTCCCTGCCAATGTTCTCGGATTATCATTAAAGAGGCTTTCGGCGCAACGACTCCAGTTCCTAGCTGCGGCGATGGCAATTGGTTCGCGTGCAGCGTACGGGGCCCGGCTGCGCCATGGCTCCATTGGGAAATGTACGGTGCAAATTCAGTGCGGGATCCTTTGCAGCGGGATGTTGACGGCCGTCGAATGCGGCAGCATTGCAAGGATGGATGCAAGAATCTTAAACGGATGGAGGCGTACCTCAAGCGGCCGTCATTTGCTAGGCTCGCCTGGATGCCTCTGTTGAGGTTATTACAGCAGCCGAGAAAAGAGAGCAAAGGGAAACACCGCACTGTGCGGTTGAAAATAGAGGCAATTTTTTTGTGACGCCATGTTTGTGTTTCTTGTGCGCCGTCAATTATGGTAGAACTTTTCAGCTGCTTCTGCAACAATGTAAAATTGTAGCCATCAGCCGCGCTCGTCTGCGAAAAGCCAATATGCTATGCATGTGGACGGCGAATGGGAGTTTTCATAGATGAGGGCGAAGGAAGGGGACTTGTTCGCCACTGGCGAAGGCAAACAGACTCGGCCCTTTTAGTTCTGCAGCCACTCAGCTTTTTCCCTGGAAGCGTTTAAAAATTTAGCCGTGGCTGATGGATCATGACGTGGCGAAAAGCTCCTGGACTTTTCCCAATCTCTGATCTGAGTAACATTGCAAGAGAAGGCCCATCCCCGAAAACTGCGCAGCCAACATCTACATTGTGGCTCAGCTCCACCTCTCTTTTTAGCCAACAAAGGGGAGCTTCCAGTGTCGACCAACAATGCGGCGACTCCGTTAGTCCCGAAGAAAGCTTTCCGCAAAGCTTGGCTTGCGCTGTAAAACGGGTACGCAGCAATCTAGATTAATGTGCAACGTCCTGGCGCGGGGGCTACCGTTTACGATGGGCATTTGATGGGTTTAAAGGGTGCCCAGCCTTCGTGGCGAAAGCGGGTCATGAAGAATGGATTGGAGAGCACTTTTCACAAGTGGTGGACAGCAGCTCTCCCGCATGCCTCCGAAGAAGGCTAAGTAATACTGCGTTCTGCTATCCTTTACCTAAGTGGTCGTAAATAGGGGGCCATCGAACGAACGCGAAAAAAAAATTGCAAAAACCCACAAGCAGGTAATGATGGCTGCAATATTGATCGTATATAATCAGGTGGAGGTATGAGATCAAGAGTGGCAATAATTTAGTTGCGGATGGCCGCGGATGTTGCAGGCGATGACTTACTGGCGATCGCGAGGAGTGATTCCTGTTCTGGTGAAGTATGCTGTACTGACCACGGGTGCACACGGACCTCCTTGACATGCTCACCACTTGCGGGACCCGAGGATTGTTTGGCTGCAGTTTTTGCTTGAAACTTGGCCGTTAACCTAAGGGAGTGGAGGGAGCTCAGAGCTTTGTTCATGGACAGCGGACTTAAGCAGCTTTACGCCGACGTTTTGGACATCTTAGAACTTTTCGTGCGATTAGCGGGCTCCATTTCATTAACGTATATGGAAACGTGCTGAGTCCCCCTGTGCAATGCCCCGAAAGCGCCCTTAGGGTAAATGAATGAAATGGTCGGAGTTTGCCGACAATTTTAAAGCCCAGGCCACATGACGAAGCACTCGGGGTACTTTGGTTGAGAACTATACATCAGTCTACCTTCTGACAGGGAGTTATGGTTTTAGTGCGATTTAAATCTGAAAACAGAACAGTTCTTTCACATTATACAAAGTAAGCGCGTGAAGTTAGTCTCCGGGATTTAGCTAACGTATCATCATCATCATCATTTATTGTCCCTTAAAGGCCCCTGTCGGGGTATTACATAAGGGGGGAGCGTATACAAGGTTGATGTGGAAAAACAAAAACAAAGGTCACAAAAATATAACAATGCAATATAGGAACATAAAGAGAAGCAAGGAACGCGAATAGTTAGAACGGTGCATGTAAAAAATGCCTTTAGGCCACAAGCACCACACACGTCGGCGAGAGGTTAGGAAAAAAAAAATGTCAACCCAGGTGATCTAACAACATCGCCTTAAACCTTGTCGCATCGTGCACATTTGTTAGTGAGTCGGGCAGAAGGTTCCATTCTTCAATTGCGGTCGGAAAGAAGGACTTGTTGAAAGCATTGGTGGAGCCATGAAGTCGTTGGACGCTATTTGAATTAAAAAGGCGGCGCGATGTACGAAAGGGAGGAGATATGAGGGAACCACGGAGATAGGGGAAATTGAAGTATAACTTATGGAACAAGCAAAGGCGCGCAACTTTTCGTCTGAGAGCTAAGGAAGTGAGGTCAAGTGATGATTTAATGAAACTTACGCTGGAATGAAAGTCGTATGTTGACGATATGAAGCGTGCTGCACGGTTCTGGACGGCTTCGAGCATGTTAATTAGGTAGGACTGATGAGGACTCCAGATCGCGGATGCATACTCCAGCCTACTGCGGACAAAAGTTTCATATGCCAGTTTACGTATGTTAGCGGGGGAAGAGGGAAGTGATCTTCTAATAAAACCAAGTGTACGTGAAGCGTCGGCCGTGATTTTTGTAATATGATCAACCCAAGTTAATTTGCTATTGATTGTGATGCCAAGGTAACGATAAGATTCAACTTGCAATAGGTCCTCAGAAAATAAAGAGTAAGGATAAGTTAAATTGGAGCGTTTCCGAGAAATTTGCATAAAACTGCACTTCCTAATGTTCAGTTCCATCATCCACAAAGAGCACCAATTTTCGATGAGCTTCAGATCGTTTTGGAGGGCAGCTTGATCGTCTTTAGTATTTATACGGCGGTAGATAAGGCAGTCATCTGCGAAAAGACGGATGGTGGATGAGATGTTGTGTGGGAGGTCGTTAATAAATATTAAGAAGAGAAGCGGACCCAACACAGACCCCTGTGGTACTCCGGAGGAGACGGAAGTAGAATTTGAAGGAAGTCCGCCTATTACGGTGAACTGAGAGCGAGCTGTGAGAAAATTGTGAATCCAGTCTAGAACAAGTGGGTGAAGGTGAAGACCTGAAAGTTTGAACATAAGACGTGTATGTGGGACACGGTGCGCTGCTCTTTTAGTGTATGTCTGCCCCCAAATAAGTGCCTAACGAAATCACGCTCGGCGTCAGATAGGCAGCTTTTGGCTCTGTGTGCTTGCTTAAGAAAAAACAATCCAGCAAAAAAAAAAAAGAACCTAGGATGAAGTTCATAATTTCGGGTAAAGCGATGTGCTTTATGGCAGAAGTAGGCTCGTTCTCTTTTTTGGAGCGTGAACGCAGCCACCCAAAGTAGCCCAACTCTTGCCAAGTTCGGGCCGCAGCTAGAGTGCGGGTAGGCAGACGCGCACAAACGATACACGACGAATAATCTGCACTCACCTCCGTTTGCCCGCTCAGCGAAGTTGAGGAGGAAGAACGAAGACGCAAGCAGCGTGGTAAGAGTGCGCATCGCGTCGAATGGTACACGGGCCGCGTACGTACACTGTCACACCAGTCGGTCATCGCATGGCTCAGGTTCGGTGAGCTCCTTTTAAGGCCGGCTCTCCTTTCTGCCACTACGTGCCTCAAACCACGGCAGACAACAGCCTTTCGGTTCCGTTTCCCGATGGCTCCGTAAAGCACGTTATACGGCCTCGCTGTGTACCGATCCCAGGCGACGGTGATATGTATAACCGCGCCCGATCAGATAGCACCCGAGATAAGCGCGTAGACAAGCTTCTGGAAACGAGAATAAAAGCGTTAAATACACTGCCCTATGTACTGACGATATTGCGGGCGATTTCATTCGCCTTTGCGGTTTTATCCCGCAGAGTTGATAGCGTTGGACGTTGACTTCTGAGACCTCACTGTGACCGCGGGTCACCGACTTTTTGCCAGTCCCCGTCTTTCCCCATGTGCCTGAACTTCGAGAATTTCTCAAATTTAAACCCGCTAGCCTTATGTACTGCTCTCTTACCGCATCTCGCAAGCATGGACTGCTCTGTTTTACAAGGCCAAGTGCGCAAACTCTCAGCAGGTTATCCACGCGTTATCAGGACGCGCGTGGCAATGTCAGGTGATGTGCAGTCCGATAAGAACTGCGGCTTCGTGGCCATTCGCCGTGTGCCAGCAGCTGCTATCTACGCGTTTATTTACTCAGTGCGTGCAGATGTCCAGGACGGCCTTTTTCGTTCTGTTCACACCTTTGTCTTCTCTCTGTCGTGATTGCTTGGCTACTGATTCGTGAGTCGAGAGCTGTCGCGAGAACGTGGACTTGTTTTGCTTACCTGCTCCCTCGATCGCATCACTCTGAACAAAGATCAGTATGAGTTGCGAGTCTGACACCTGTACTACTGCACTGAAATGGAGCAGGGCTGCTCACTGAAGCCACGACTGCGGGCTGTGAATTGGCTGAAGACCTACATGTAAATAATATATCAATAACAATTGCAAAGTTAATTAACAAGTGCTAGTCCTCGCATGCGGGATGTGCGACATTCGATCCCCAGTGTCTCCGGGTACCCACCGCTGATCCAATGGGTACAAACTTTCCCCTGCGTGGCGCTGGGCTTCTCCAAGGTGAAATTCTTGGGAAATGTGTCTTTGAGGCCAGCTTGTGTAAGAGAAACAGCATTGCGCCATGGCGCTCATCGGCCACAGATGCCTTTGCGCTATAAAAAAAAAACACCATCAAACAAGTGGTAGTAATCAAGTACCTTTCATTTTCTTTTGTGAAATTTCGCTGGCGCAATAGGAAGAGATGCTTTCGCCCAGTTGGCTTTGTTAGAACCGTGTAGCATTCAGAACTTTATGAATAAAAAATGAGTCTGAACGCTCCGGGTGTTGTGTGAGTATGACAGGTACTCCCCTGCCGTACATGTTTCACAAAACACAACGTTGATTCCGTGGCTTGGAGTGCATGCAATGTCCACATTACATCATGTGCTTTCGTGTACGGTCCAGCCCTGAGCGCACAGCAACACATTTTTATAACAGTGTTTTCCATTATTTGAAAGTAAAGGAAGCGCTATAAGGAAGGCACGACAAAGAACGCACCCATGTTCGTACATAAGTGTACCGGCAGAAAAGAAGACGTGCAGAATAAATAACAAATTTGCTGCATAGCTGTTCGCCGGTACACTGATCGATCAGGGGCGAAGGAAGGCGGAAAGTGTGGGTGTTTCCTTCTTCTTTCTTTCCAGTGCGAGAGAGCAGAAAATCAATGTTCGATGACACCTGACCATAGGTTCTTTCCTCGCATTGTAATTGCAAGAGAAAAAAAAACGAATTAGAAAAATCGAAAGAAGCAATTGAAATAAAAACACGCAGAAATATTTGCGCACCTTGGGACAATAGACGCCAGCCAATTTTAACAGCGGGCACAGCACACCTTGTTTTCCAAGAGCCATCTTGTTGTGGTGGTGGTGCTATGCGACACTATTGTCATTCCCGGACGCACCGTATCGAAACTGCGCTTTACTTGCACTTTCGCGAGCAGTCTTGCAACTGATTACAGCACGCTAAACGAGTGACTATCAGGTTATCGTCGAGCGAGAGGCCTTGCGGAGACTCGGGAAGTTTTTTTTTTTTTTTCAGTGTGCGTGAGTGGGGAGGGGGGGCAAGACTTCGATCTTTTAGATTGTTGTTTATTTATTTAATGCTCATTTACGTAATAAATTTTATATCTTTATTATTATTTTATTTTTCAATGTTCAAAGGTTGATGCAAACTGTCGTGTTGTGGTGACGGCACTCCAGCAGACGGGAAGACAACGCAAAAAGCTTCCAAAAGAACTGAATGACTCGGCGGCGGCGATAGCAACAAGCGTGCTCGGTGGTCATCGAACTGAATGCCTGCAGTTCTTGGCCGCGCTCAATTTAGAGCTGGCAAGGAACCTTCGAGATAAGGGACCAAAAGCAACTACATCAATCTGGGAAAATGGGGAAGTATTTGCATGCGGCCACGATCAATGAAGATAAGTCTAGTGGCATCTCGCATTAGAAAACAACATCATAAAACCCGCGTGCCGGTGGTTTTGAGGGCGAACGAACAAGCGGTGCAAAGTTTCACGGCAATGTAAATCTAAGTGAAATGGGGAGGTTTACGCACGAGGAGTGATCAATTGCATTAAAAAAGATTTGTGCATGGTTTGTTTAAATTCTGCTAATCTTGATCATGTACACGGGTCAGACAGTCTGCTTCTGTTGCGACATGACTGGTTTAGGTTGCTCATACACGAAATGCTTTACAACTCGATACGAAGCCAAGTAGCCCACACCCACTCTGGTTTGCATTAAAAGAATCCTGGATTTAATACGAATACGAATACGAATACGGAATTTAATGTTTGTTCAAAACATGGGAAGATTGAAGAAAAAGCTGCTGAACAGCAGCTTGACAAGCTCCCACCCCCCCTTGTTTACATAGGCAACAGCAGCTCATACAATATACAAATCAGCACACACACACACAAAGAAAACACGTTTTGAAGGATATTTTATGCATCACTAAAAATGGTGAAACGACAATTTCCGTGGGTGTACAAGTACAAAATGCAGAGTAGTAAGTATGCATGATTGAAAATACTTCTAAGATCTGAAATAACAGCAGTTATAAAACCAAACAGAAGAATTAACAGGCACACAGAGCATACAGATCAAACATGAGAAAAAATATTTCATAAAAGGTAGTGCATAGGTAGTACATTTATAGCATTTCAGAAAAAAAAAGAAGGAATTACTTTTTCTCAACGCTATTCTAAACAACTAAATGAATAAGTCTCTGAATTCTGTTTTCCAAATGTTCATCAAATGAACTTCTTTGCGAAAAAATAATTTAATACACTCGGTACTGTGTGTCGTAACATTTGTTCACCGTAATTAGTGCGGTTGCGATGGATTTCCCCAGTGCTCGGGTATCTAGCTGTATAATATTGCGTATTCGTTTGCAAGTTTGCCAGATTAGTTGTGAGATTAATGCCTTGTTTCTTTTCATTCCTTAACTTTTTACAAAAGATATAGTTATACACGTTATCTACGTTAATCAGTCTAAACTTTCTAAGCAAGCTGTCTGCTGAGTGGTCAGGTGAAGAATTTGCAGTAATCCGGATTACTTCATTTTGCATTACTGTCAGTTTTCTGACGTTTGCTGAGGTTGTTTTGCCCCATACTAAAAAGCAGTAATTTATGCGCGATAAAAACAGTGAATGATAAATGAGCAGTCTTGTGCTTATAAGAAATAGGTCTCGATGCCTATACATTAATCCTATAGTGCGAGCTAGGCACGTGATAACATGATTAGTGTGCGAGTCCCACAGCAAGTGCTCTGAAAAAGTTACGCTTAGAGTTTTAAATTCTGTCACAACTTCTTTTGGCTGACACTGTAATTGAAGAAGATTATTTGGAACGATGTCTTGGCCCTTAGATCTGAAAACGACTGCTTTAGTTTTCTGGGTATTAATAACGAAGCCGTTGCAGGAACACCAATCATGAAGTTTATTGAAAGTTGTGTTTGCGCAATGCACAGGTTTTTCGTAGTCGTAGCCCTCGAAAAACAGGCTGCTGTCATCTGCGTAGATGAGGAATTTCGTATTATCCATGTTAACTGTCACGTTCAACCGGCCAAAGGCCGGCAGCTGCGCGATGAAAACCAGGCCGATTCGCAGAGCAAGAAGACGACGCTTTATTTCCAGCTAGGAAATATGTATAGAAGAGAAAAGAGATGACCACCGACGCATGCGCGGAGAGGCGCACATGCCCCGATTGGGTTATCTGCAGCATTCCTAATACCAAAAGATTGCGAGCCAAAGATTGCCGTTTGTGAATTGTGTACGGCAATTAGGAATTTCCCATACATCCAGATTTCTGTGTTCTGTCTTGTGTTGTGACCCCCCGCATTAAAAAAAAGTGTTCCCTTTCTCCTGGTAGCCGTTTTGTTTCCCTAACGTCTTCGCGCTTGCGTCACATGTCCTGCTGAAGGGCACAAATTTACACACGCCGTGTTAAAGTTACCTCCTGGAGGGCTCGAGCGTTTGTTGGAGGAGAGGATTGAAGGTCTGTGTCTTTTGCAGAACCCGACCAAGCCACTGGAGCTGTACAGGACGTGGTTATGTCCGAGGTCTTCATGCAAGGCGGCAATAAACGTGCAGAAAACCTCGACATCCGCCCCATGTGCGACAGGCATGCGGCCACCATCGAGAAAACACAGGTGTGTTCGCAGATGCAGACTTGTCACATAAAAATCAACGCTGTGGAAGCAATTTAAAGTAGTGTGATCATTAATCGAGGTAGCCGGGTTCGGTGTAGAGTTGTGGTTCTTCAGTGCTGTTTCTCCAGCCTCAGTAAAGTTGTGTGATCAGTTCCCTTCAGTGTATTATGGGTAATTCCCTCAAAACTTAAGCAGGGTAATTGTAACAATTATTTAATGTCAATCTTTTTCATATCAAATAATATGATTTCTGGCTTTCAGCTGCATGGCTGCGCCCATGTGGATGCTAATAGATTAATTTATTTATTTATTCGAATACCTCACGGGCTCCAGCTGGAGTATTATGTGAGGGGGGTTACGTAACTGGGGTGCGAAACAGAAGCAGATAGAAGATGGTTATATTAACACCGTTATACAATAGTAAACAAACCAAAGAGAAAATAGAACTAAATTGAAGACCACATCACTTAGGAAACAATACACTTCAGAACATGCTGCTTATTTTTTTCTTTGAAAGTAACATGATCTGAGATGTGAACAATGGTCAAAGTAATAACATTGCGAGATCCGCGACCCGCTACAGGGATCCACTTGCGCACGCCGCCAGTGCGCATGCGCTGCTCGCCGACACCTGGCGCCATTTGGCGCTCTCAGTGCGATATCTGTGCACGAGCAGTGGCGGCATCTCGCGGATGCGGATCACGTAGCGGATCGCGCCAAGCTATGGCTCTCTGAAGGTAATAGTTGGCTCGTGTGTTCGGTTTTGCTTGAACCAGCAGTGCGGACAAAGGAACTCGTGGAAAGGTGCGGCGGCAATTGTGCAGATGCCGCTACTGTGGCCTGCCGACGATGACACGCAGCTGGATTCAATTTGATTCGAAAGCGTTGACAGAGCTTTGTTGACCTTCATGTCGTGACGACGCTGACTGGCTTACTGCGCGATTCGCATCCCTGTTTGGTCCTCTTGCATTTCGTAACTTCTATGACGTCGTGCGCTTACCGTGCATGGCAACCGAATAGGAGGGAAATACACGCTTTACGGATACCGCACATGTCGGAATACGTACAGGCTCTGTGCGACGTCATACAGATCACATTCAAATCATATGTGAACCACACGAATGATACGCAAACCAATGTGGAAGAGAACACACTGGTTGCCGTATAATATTTTTCATGTTATGGGCACTGCGTAATCTCATCATTTCTTTCGCGCGCTTCACATGACAGCCTTGAATGCTTCCCTCTGACGCCTTCGTCGTTCCATGCAGGTCGGCCACATCACTCACCAGCTGTGGGCCGACCTGGGGCACCTGGACGCTCGGACCTAATGGATGAAGAGAGCCGCGTCTGGTACCAGAACACGACATCCGTCAGCCCCACATCGCTCCGGACGACGCCAGTGGCAGGGATGGCGACAAGATCAAGTTCTAGATCTCCACCGAGTGTACAGCCGCATCCGCGAGGAGAGTACCACGGACAACTCCTGCACAGGACGCCCGGTCAAGGGACGCCACTCCGAACTCCCCCAACCGCCGACATCGCCAGCGGCGCGGGTGAGGAGCCGCAGCGTGCTTGCTAGACTAGGCCGGTTCCGTCCTGCTGCCTCGCCACCCAGTGGCTGGTGCGGCGGCGCCTGAAGGCGACCCCTGAGGGCCGCGAAGCCACCTCATCTTAACTGCAGACCTGACAGGAGAGAAAGGACGCGTTCTCGCCCCCCCCCCCCCCCCCCCCCCCCCCTTGTACTCGCGGGAAGTCCTCTCCTGTGGCGACAGGAACACGGGCGCATGTGTCTGTGGAGACAGACGACTGCTGGTGGGTGACTACTGCGTCATGCCGAGTGTGCGCGCTTGTGTGTGTATGTGAACATGCCGTCGTGGACGCTGTGTATTTTTATTACTTTTTGGCCGATAGCCTCTATCAGTCTCTCCGATCGCATTTCGTTTCGTCGTCTCGAAGCTGCAGGCGCGAACAAGCAAGCAAACTCACGACGCTGCATTTTGCGGTGGACAGTGCGAGTGAAAACACACTAGGCCGGTTTGGAACCGCGCTGGCTGCGCATCAAAGAAAAATTCAGGGGGGAACTTTGTTGACCTAAAATGCGGCGAGGAGAAAGCGCGGTGTTGCTGCTTGTGTCCCTGGTGTGTGCTTAAGGACTACACAATTGTTCGCTTCATAACAATTTCTCTTACGTTCATTAGCGCGCGCGCGCGCTTGGTTGCTGGAGGCACAGGAGAGCGTTAGGCGGCATTCATGGAAAATGAAAATTGGCTTTTGGGGAAAGGAAATAGCGCAGTATCTGTCTCACATATCGGCAGACACCTGAACCGCGCTGTAAGGGAAGGGATAAAGGAGGGAGTAAAAGAAGAAAGGAAGAAAGAGGTGCCGTAGCGGAAGGCTCGGGAATAATTTCGACCACCTGGGCATCTTGAACATCTTTATTGTACCTAGAATGCTTGTTTCTTGAAAGATTGGTGTGCAAGGTACCGCAATCGAAGCGTGAAATTTTCGAAGCTATGTGCATAGATAAAGAAGGTTCAAAATGCGTCAGCACCCGGTCTATCAAAAAACAGAAAATGTTCCTGAAGCGTGGCGTTGCTACCTGCGTGCGTGGGTATCAGCATGTTGTGATGTTTTATATTGAATGATTTTCGAATAAACGGTAGTTGAAGACTAGCGCCTGTCCTGTGTACTTGTGTTCTTTGTCTCGTGTGTTCACTAAGCGCTAGCAAAAATGATTTCAAACGCTTTCCAACTATCCCAAGTTTCCGCCTTAATAAGACACCCAACTTCGCTGATGTGGTGCGCAGGGGCGTAGCACCACACAGCACTGCGGCACCTGCCGAGGCCGCTTCACCTGAGCCTATGGCAGGACCATCCACGCCCCAATAGGGTCAGCGAAAGCTCCCTGCCATTGCCAAAGCAGGGAGCGCCAATCCATCGGTCGGCATACCGCAGGACTTCCCCCCTTCGGGGGAGGCCTGAAACTAACACAACCGCGGCTTCAGCGGAGGAAGAGCTCTCTTGAACGAAAAAAAGACAGAGCCCTCATAACGGGCCCGCCACAAAAGTAAATCCCCTTTCATTCCTTACAAAAAACATAAACATGGCTCCAGTGCAACTGTAGAGGATTGCTGCGGAATTACGGTGACGTAACACATATATTAGGGTCAATGTTGCCCACAGGTTTATGTCTTTTCGGTTCACAACATGTAAATATCCTGACACATAAAATTTTCCGACGTGATCGCGAGCAGGCAAATAGACTCTGGATGCGTCGCAGTTGTCGTCCAAAGCGGCGTCCCTGCTCAAGAAATCAAACCGAAAACAAATCTTGAGGCGGTTGCCATCAGCATCGCCAGCTACAAAACACTGTATAAATAGCAGCAATGTAAATAACAGTAACGTAGCAGTTCTAAAGTCCTTACGGGAGGCTCTCGCTGCTCTTGAGAGGGGCGTAATATATGGTTCAAACACAGAAATAGGCAGATTTAAAGGCTTCACAATAGGATTAATTTTGGAGAAAGGGTCGCACAGCGTAGAAACAAATAAAAGAGAATAAAAGCAAAAATATTGAAACACCAAAAGCAGAGTTTATGCTCTAAATGTTGCCCAAAATCGTTAGTGAATTCTAGAGCACGAAACCACAGAAAAGTACAAGCACAGGTGCCATAGTTGCCGCCTGTAAATGTTCTTTCAGGCACGTAACATCGGCCGTTGGGCGTAAAAGCAGATTCATCTGTCCAATGAGTGAGCTTAGAGGAGTCGTGTAAGTCAAGGAGAGACTGGCTGAGTCATGAGTTGAAAAGGGCGAGTGAGCCCGAATGAGTGAGCGCAGACGAGTCGCGAGTTAAGATGAGTTGTGACTCGTGAGACGAAATGAATGAGCCCATATGAGTCGTGAGTCGAAATGAGTGAGCCCAGATGAGTCGTGAGTTCAGGTGAGACGAAATGAGTCCAAATGAGGCGCGAGTTGAAATGAGTGAGTAAGCCTAGATGAGTCGTGAGTCTGAGTGAGACGTGAGTCGCTATGAGTGGTTTGTCCCGTATGAGTGGTGAGTGTGAGTGAGCCCAAGTGAGTTTTTATCATAAATGAGTTGAGTTCATGAGTTCGAGTGAGCCCAGGCCTGTGTGAGTTTGAGGGAGCTCGTAGGCTGACCAAACTTTTGTGAGTGAGCCTGAGTGAGCACTAGTGATTTTGCCGAGGTGGCAGCGGATTCTGCCGACGTCTCCGCGTCGACATCGGCCACTGGTTCCGTCGCCTTTCGCTCCGCACTCCCTGGTTCAGCCGAGTTGAGCCGCAGCCATTTTCTTAGAGGAGCGACAGCTCCTCATAGGAGACATTCCGCGGGAATGAACCATGCGTAACACCGTCACGCTCTTTCGCACACCCTGACTGTACGGAAGGCACCACCGGCGACGCGCCCCGTCCGAAGACGACGAAGCTAGCGCGAGGCGCGGTCGGCAGTGGAAATAACCTGCTCTCTTATAGAGTGCACTTCTGTGCGGTTTTGAAGCTAAAAGCTTCGCTACGCTGGGTAAAGCAGTCGTCGCGATCGACCTTCATCCCAACCACGCTAGCAGTGTGTGACCATATGTGGTACAGTTATGGTGTCGAACCCTTGACCGCTGACTTTTAGCCCATGACCTTTTGTTGACTTTGGATTGACATTTGACCTTAAAAACATTCGATAGGGGTGTCGTAAGACTATGTGATACCACGTCATAGCCACGTGGTCGTGTTGAAATGAGTGAGTAAGCCTAGATGAGTCGTGAGTCTGAGTGAGACGTGAGTCGCTATGAGTGGTTTGCCCCGTATGAGTGGTGAGTGTGAGTGAGCCCAAGTGAGCGTGCAGCGGAGCTGCCATGGACGAGCCTCAAACCCTTAGCAAGCCTTGTCCTTTCTTTTCGCTGAATTCCAGGGTTACTCTAGTTAAGCCACTGCCAATCATTTGACAGCGATTGTGGTAAAGGCCCATTCATTTTATTTATTTATTTATACCCCAAATGTCCCTATTGTGGTATTGCATCAAGGGTGGGCTATTAGAGTCCTTCCTTGAGTCTTTCAATGAGCACCTTGAAGTGTGCTTGATGAGTGTGATGAACTGCGTCGCCAGGAAGGCGATTCCAGTCCTTTGCTGTCTAGAAGAAGAAAGCGTTTAGATGCGCAGTTGTATACGCAGGTGGCGGGTAGACTGCTTTACTGTGATTGAGACCATGATAAACGCTGTGATCAGACACGATAACACAGTTTCCGAGTGGTTAGTAGTAAAATTTATGAAAAAAACATATTCTGGCTACTCGGCGTGAATCAACAAATGGAGGATTAGGTTTTGACTTCATATTAGTGGCAGTCGGAATGATAGGAGCAGTAGGAATTAATGAATATTGCTGCACGATTCTCGATAGATTCGAGGCAGAGCGAAAGATATGAGCGATTAGGCTCTCAATCTGCTCATGCGTATTCAAGTTTGGGACGAACGAGCGTCAACTAGGTCATCAGTTCTACTGAAGGAGCTGCTAGTCGCAGATTACGGCTTGGAAAACCTAAGCAAGCGGTTGTAGTAATGGTAGGGACGTGGGTATACCAATCATTTTAAAACTTTCCAATGTTACTCCAATGTGTACCAATTAAGGGAATGGCAAAGGGTGACAGCGAGGTATTTATAACTGTCAATTCCGGAAATTTCGGAGCCAGGGATATAGTCGACGGCGAAATGTAATTAGTGACGTTATTAGCGGGTTCGTTGTAGTAGTAGTCAGCGTAACCTGTAGATGGCAGCCACAGTAACCACCCAGAGAGGAGAAGGAAGGTTGCACTCATGGTTTCACTGAAATATGCCATGGCAACGCACCGAGCTGAGTGGCCCGAGCCTAGTGACGTCACGTGTGACAGCGAACTTCCTCTAACACGTACTTCCTCCCATTTCTGTGCCGATCTCCCGAGACGCATACATAAGTTTCGCCTTTCAGAATCAAGTATTGGTGAAAATTGGAGCGAAATGTCACATGAAAACGAAGTACGTCTGAAAAATAAAATGAGTCGTCTCTAGGTGTCTGTGTACAATATCTGCATGTCCCGCATAAGTTATTTACCTCAATATGTCGCGAAGTGAGAGGACCTCAACAGCTGTCGCTGGACATCGCGTTATAAATTAGTAACCGTCCTGTGAGTCTTTTAAGACATCCCTTTGGTTAAAGTATTCATTTGAATTGCCTCACCCTTTACCGTGATAACCCGAACGGGGCGGCCGCGTTTCGATGGAGGCGAAACTCAAAAGGCGCAAATTTCCGGAGCCCTTCACTACGGCGCCTCTCATAGCCTGAGTCGCTTTGGGACGTTAAACCCCCTCCAATACTGCGCCGCTTTCTTCATTTCCCCGTTCATTCCCCTTTCATCATGGCTCGGTGGAGGTGGCCACCGTAAAGTGAGACAGGTGCCACGTCTTTCATTCCCTGATGACCGATTATCTACCGCGATAGCTATGAACCATCTAAACCTTCAGCGTCGCTGCACGTTTCTGCCCTGCCTTCGCTTTTGTGCATCCTTCTGTTGGCCGGTTCTTCCACGCTTCTAAAAATAAATCCCTGGTTGAAGGCGTTTCCTCCCTGTTTTCTGTCCCGTCGATTGCTCAGGTCGGAGATGAACACCGCCAGTAATTTTCGTAGCGGCACCGCCATCATCAATCATCACGTATTGATCCCAGTTCACTGAGAGATGTACTCTTGTGGGAACGTTTCCCTATCAAACCTGCTCGTTATGTCGCACCTGTTTTGCGGGCGCAGTGAAGAGAAAAAATGAAACTCTTAGAGGAACACAACGTGGGAAACCCGTGGCAAACTCAGCTGAGCCAGGATATACAGAGGGAAAGGTCCGTTAATTAGGCATGGTTAGGCACGGTTTAGCTTAGGTTCATAATAATAATATTAATTATTGGTCTGGGGGGAAAGGAAATGGCGCAGTATCTGTGGCATATATCGTTGGAGACCTGAACCGCGCCGTAAGGGAAGGGATAAAGGAGGGAATTAAAGAAGAAAGGAAGAAAATGTTGCCGTAGTGGAGGGCTCCGAATTAATTTCGATCACCTGGGGATATTTAACGTGCACTGACATCGCGTAGCACACGGGCACCTTAGCGTTTCACCTCCTTTAAAACGCAGCCGCCGCGGTCGGGTTCGAACGCGGGAACTCCGGGTCAGTAGTCGAGCGCCCTAACCACTGAGCCACCACGGTGGATACTTTGGTTAACCTTTTTTTTTTCAAGACTTCAGCGAGAGCAAATCACGTGATGCATCACGTGCCACAAGTGAGTAAGCCAGCGTCCAGAGCGGCGGAGGTGACCAACGTTTTTGGATCCCTTATCAGTTTGAAAGCTTTGGCGAGCCTCTAAATATAGAGGCGCTGCTTCTGTGCGCGGAGTGTGGCCTTTCCTGTTCCTGCCGCGCGGTGGCGCTCGCCACGCACTGAAAACTTGATACTTTTCTGAACACTTGATACTTTTCTGTAAAGGGCTCCACCCTACACTGGAAAGCAGTGGGGCTTATTTATCCAAGGCATTGGGGTTTAAGGACAGTGAAGGGAAAGTAGATTTTAAGCGGGTAGAAGTAACCAAGAGAAGGTTATCTGATTGGTGGCTAAATTCAAGACAAGTGTAAAATTTCATAAGTCATGGCTAGGTGGCCTGAGCCACCGCCCGATTTAAAGGGTTCAGCCGTATCGATCCATCCAGCCCCATCGGCGCGGTCCGTTTCCACTGTCGCCGCCAGTAGCAAGCTGCGCTTTTTCACGTGTGCGTGTTTGCAGCTGTGCTTCTGTTGCTTGGCTATGTGAACAGAGTGAGTAGTGAACATGCCGCGTGCGTTGCTTCGTGCCCGGCTGTAACTGTAAGAGCGGTTATTATTCGAATGCAGTGCCGCCCGAGAAAAGGCATTTTTTTCCGGCCGCCCAGTGATTCTGCACGCCTTCAAGAATGGCAGCGCGTGATTCCCCGGCTCGACAGACAGCTTTCGAAATACTGTGTTGTGTGCCCTTCCATGCCGAGGACATTCTGCGCACCATATTAATGGTGACACTGTCGTCCTTCCGCGCGACAAGTGGGCACTGAAAGATGACGCTGTACCACGCTTGTTTCCCAATATTGTAAACAAGGCAGTTTCTATTTCCTTAAAGAGAAGGTGCCGTTTTGGGGGATATCTTCTGGGACGTACTAGATGAGCTGGAATTGCTAAACCTTGCTCGACTTGGATGTGAAGAGCATATGGCTTCTTTTACATGTCATGTGCTGCATTTCGTCATTGTGAAACGCATGCGTTTTTATCCGCGAGACGTGAATCGCGGGCTGGAAATCAAAGAAAAGGTCGCCATTGAAAATAAAAAAGCATGTCCCCTGTAGCTTTGACTAACTTTGTCATCACTCGATGCCTGTTTGTGTTCACTGAAGGTATAATTCTGAACATTAACGTGCAAAACTGCATAGAACACCACTCACGGTGCTGTATGCGGCGACAACTGAGCGCGGAATTTCGTGACTGTTGTCTAGAAACGGAACGAAGGGAATTATATCTTTTCCAGATTTCTTTGTGCACTCCCCCAAGTAACCGTTACGCTAACAAGCACTGAAATGCCCAGGCTAAACGTCGCAAGTGCTACGCGATAAATAAAGCATGAAGAATTTTAAGGACCGGCTCTTCGCCACCTTGCATCAGCCTGCTCTTTATCTCACCCTTACCGCACAGGCCAAACTGTTATTTAGCCATGAGACTCAAGTTTCAACCTGACAACCCAGAAAAAGCCAGCAAATTTTAATGGCCGAGAAGGCTCCCGCAACGGCGCCGAGAGACAGCAGCGCCGCGTGGTGAGCTTCTCGTGCTCTGCTCGGGGGAGCTTCAAAATGACAAAGGATCTAAAAACGTTGCACGTGACTGCGAAGCACAAGAGCGAATCACGTGACACATTACATGCCGCAGCTCTTTCTCTCTACACTCGCTGAATGAGCTATTGGTGAATGGACGCTTAAAAGCGACGGTGACCGTTCTGTTTCCCTAGCTTGCAACCCCCCCCCCCCTCCCCCAGCCCGCTTCGGGCGCGTCACTCGCCGTATCAGCCCGCCTAACATCGTGCCGCTTTTCGGCTGCTTTAAATTTTCATTTGTTCCTTTCACAGTCGACTTTTGGAACGATTTGGATGGCACATTACGTCAGATGTCTGTTTATCACCTTGTGCGCGAATTAGCTAATCATGCGTTTTCTTATTGATACTGTACTGTTTGCTGTGCAAATTTTTGGACTCACATTTGTAACCATGCACTTTCCTAATAATTTAGTTTTAGGTGAAACCTTCTGTACCACTCTTGTAATGTCCCAATCCATGAGATAGCAGCATTTGTAAATAAATAAATATGAACGTGGCGCCGTTCGTCCTAGGGATCGTGTGACTCAGCCCCAAAGTGCAAGGAAAATGTGTCAGAGATCGTTGTAGAGCCACAATCAGCATGGAGTCGGTAGCTTGCTGACTCTTGCACAGAATAACACTCGCGTGTGGACTTCGCTGGTGTAAATGACGCACCCCAAGCTCGCCTCAGAAAAGCTGAAAGAAAGGCAGCACACGAGCATTTCACACCTACATCATTTTTTTTCGTTCGGCGCATTCTGCGAGAAGCTACCATGACCGAAGCCCTCAATGCCCGCGTCGGCAATTAGCGGTAAAACAGACCTGCACCTGAGAGCCGCCTGGCGCCGATGGTCGAGCACCGGTCGAATTCCAAATCCCATAGCAATGCGCGTACGACCACATTGCAGTCCAGAATAACTTGGTGTGACGCGACTTTTTTCAGCAAAGTGATCTGGTTAAATTGTGGCAAGCGGTTACCATCGGACTTGGTATCATCCAAAATTTCGATGGGCTCTCTGCGCAAACAGTCACTCAAAATGGGTACGCATGATCTGGGTTCCAATCTGGCCGAAAAAAAGTGAATGGAAAAATGCCGCTTTCGTGTAAACGTCGCAGCCCGTCGAGACCCCGAATACAAAGGGCGACCCTCACACGCCAGTGCTGCTGCAGTAGGGTTATTTCTCTCTGTGTCTTGGGCTGAACAAATTCAAGTGCTCTGCCGCATATCATTTCTGCGTGAAGGGTGGAAGAAAAATACATGAGCATAGCGAACTCCTTCGTATTCCTAACCTTCGCTGCAGCGCTTAAGGTCTTGAAAAGAGAGTTGTTCGACTTCTGGAGGCCTGCGAAAGATAATTCTTCGCCCGATGCGCATATTCGCAATCTTCCCGCCACTGTTTCTGCTCTCGTGACGGTCTAATAACGTTACAGGATGCCCGGCCACGTGGCCGAGAAGTTTCGCCGACGGCCGAGCATAAGTTCTGTCGCCGTTTCTCCTATCGCGATGAGCAGGTGACGCGGCACTTGAGCGCCAGCCTGGAAGACGAAAAAAAAAAGCAAAGCACATGCAACAGTCAAGCCCGACGGGGCGAGAGCCTAAAACCGAGATAAACCCCCTTCTAAAAAAAAAGCGAGTCACTTGGATCACATGCGAACCAAAGATTGCAAAGATATGGCCTCGCGCTTCTTGCGGGACAGCGGACGAGAGTTAGCGAGACTTGGCTTAAGCCTACCGGGCTGCACGCAACGAGGCGGCAGCGGCACGGCCTCGCCATTACAGCGGTATGGCATTTCGTTAGTTAACTGTGATTTTGTTCGAAGATGACCTTGACTGATTATACTAATGAGCGCCTCTCTCGGCGTAATGTAACGTCAGCTGAAGCCCCTTTTCTCGCGTGAGAGAAATTCCAAGCCGCCGGCGCCTGGCATCGCGTGAGCCCGACCTTCGCCAGCCACGGTGGATGCCGCAGAAGAAGCGTCCACCGGCAGCTTTTCTTCCAACTGCGGCGCTCTCAGCGCGGCTTGCCTGGACGAAGCTTCAGCGGCGCCAGAGAAAACGGTAAGTGCGATTGCAAGCGGGTCAGTTCTGCAACTAGCACTGCTGAACACGCGAGTGTTGCAACCCTTTATTAGCGTCGGAATTGCGTGCAATGCTCATGCGAAGATATATGCCATAACGACCTATGTTTACGCCGGGAAACTTCTTGCGCCAATCGGAGCAGCACAGGTGACAGTCGCTGAGGTGATTGCCTCTGGCTGATGTAGAAGGGACGTCCCGGCGCCGTCGGCTCCGCCTGCTCTAGAAATCAGGGAGGCAAGTAAGCGCCCCCGCTCAACGAGCACAGGGGTGAGCAGCACTGTCCAGAGCGCGCCGACGCTGTTCTGCGGAGTAAGTCAGCGCCATCTAACGTTAGGCTCTGGGTTTGCGTTATGCGTCCCGTGCGCATTCGCGGCCAAAACAAGGCGCTGCCTGCTCGTGGGTTCTCGGCCTCATTTCCGCTCAGTGCTTGCGCTTCACGCAGTCAGGGCCGCGCTGAATATTATGTAACAGCGGCCGGAAAATGAACGCTTTTCGCGCGAATCGCGAGGCGGCTAGGCATGCGAGCAAGTGCAAGTGATATCGGGCGATCGCGCGCTGCAAAAGCAAATGAGAGCGGGTGACCACGTTTCAAACACACACCGGCCTAAGAGCGCGAGAATCGGGCTTAGTTGGTCGTCCGTATAAGGTTAGCGCGTTACAACAATGCGTTGCAGGCGTATTGTGTGATGGCGTGTCTGCGCTGGGTTATCAGCTGCGAGGCACACCGCGTTTGGCGTGCGTACAGATCTAGGAACTTGGATGCAGAAACGCGCGATCATCCGCTGTCACTGGCGCGTGCTTTTCTAGCCGTCTCGTTACACTCGTGAAACACGGCGGCATGGCGACGCCCTGGCCACCGTCGCAGCGTCACAAACGAACTCGCAAGGCGGGGGCTGGACAAGAAAGCGATGAGCAGGCATCCCTCTGTTTTGGCCGCATGAGCACGGGACGCAGAACTAGAGACTTACGTTAAATGGCGCTGACATATTCCGTGGGGCTTCACCGTAGAGCACCACCGACGTGCTCTAGACAGAGCTGCTCGGCACTGTACGACAGGTTTTGGGTTTAGAAGCAATGTTTTTTTTTTTTCAGCCGCCGCGGTGGTTCAGTGGTTATGGCGCTCGGCTGCTGGCCCGAAAGACGCGGGTTCGATCCCGGCCGCGGCGGTCGAATTTCGATGGAGGCGAAATTCTGGAGGCCCGTGTACTGTGCGATGTCAGTGCACGTTAAAGAACCCCAGGTGGTCGAAATTTCCGGAGCCCTTCACTACGGCGTCCCTCGCAGCCTGAGTCGCTTTGGGACGTTGAACCCCCGTAAACCGAAAAATTGACGCAAGTTCGCCGCAATTCTGCCGGACCTTAATGCAGAGTGAAAGCTGCTTTTTATTTATTTTATTTTAGTCCTTATATTTTCTCCTTCTATTAATTTTATTTTTGTTTATTTCGGTTTTTATTTATTTGATTGTCTTATTTGTTTATATTCATTTATTTACCTTCATGTTGCGCTCCACTGCCTCCCAGAGTCGATTTGCATGCCGACATGATCTTGGAGAACGGGGGCAGCACACAGCTTTCGCTCTAAAACAATGTTTTCCCTACGGTTGATTGGAGAGGTATGCGAGGGGCCTTTGTCATGCGGTGGGCGCAGTCAGGCTGATGATGATGAATTCTGGAGGTCAAGCAGGCAGCCTACGCGCTGTGGGAGCGGCGCGCCGTTGTTCGTCGTTCTCTCCGCTCGAGTCAGGTGAACAAGGCGAGAGCGGGTGCTTCATACTGAGCAACTTCGCGCCGAGTGGCAGAGAACACGTCGTACCGTACCACTTGGCGCGATTACCTCAGTACGAAACAGCTGTGTGGCCGCGAGCGTTTTTGCCTGCCTGTGAAACAGGCTTTGACCGGGCGAATAAACCGGTTTGCTATCCTGAGATGAAGAGGAAAGGCTATTTTATAAAGCCGCTCGCATCCATAGCATGGAAGAAGCCTTCGGTTTTTAACTCAGCCCTCTTGGAAAGTCAAAAAGAACGGCTGGTAACAACAAATGGGGGAAGGACGATCCCGTCTAAATTAGGGAAACGACCGGGGCTGGAGACAAGAGGCAGTAAAACCTCTCTTCCAATCCAAACCCGAGAGAAGATCACCGTTAGCCCAATCCCGCGTCATATGCATCATGCTCATCAGCAAGGCAGGCGACAAGCGAGAGCAAAGGCACTTCAGAAACAACTAAAACAAGACCGTGATGCCATCTACGCAGACATTGGGGCCTACCCCACGCCGGGAAAGTTCTCAGTCGCTGCGATTGACCACCAACTAAAACCGGCTATCCAAGCGTCTATCTATGCAGAAAACGCCTCCTCTGCAGAAGCTCTGGCAATAGCTATCACCATCAAACACGTAGACCAAAAAGGAGAGTCCTCCCACGATATAGCAGACTCCCAACAAGCATGCCGAGACTTTCCTAATGGCAGGATTCCTTCAAGAGCAACAGAGCTACTTGGCAATCTAAGCCAAACACACAAACTAACATGGACACCTGGTCACTAGCTGGCAATGAGATAGCCAACCATGTAGCCCGAGGTTTACCCAACCGGGCGGATCCTCATCCCTACCCCACGCCCATGCCTAGCACCTATGGTGACAGATTAGAACATATTAGGCTGGAGCGCAGAAACTACCCACCCCCTCACACAAAACTCGACTCCTCCGAAGCCATAGACTGGAGGAAAATTCAGACCAACACTTTCCATAACCTGTTCATCCTACACAAAATTAGCCCCACTCAATATCAGAATACATGTCCTTGGTGTGGAGCTCGGCCTACGCTCTACCACATATCGTGGGAATGCACAGCGAAACCAAAACACTTAACTGTGTCCAACCCGACATATGAGCAATGGGAGGAGGCCCTGGATCAGCAACTAAAGTTGGTTCAGCAAGTCCTTCAGTCCGCGAAAGCCAGTGGCGCCTTGACCCAAGTTGCTCGAGCAACCTCCCCGAATCACAATAGAAGTTTTATCTCTCTCTGTTTCTCTAACTCAGCCACAGGCGCGCAATCGGCTCGAATCTGCACGGCATCCATCTTCCATATCGCTCGCATATGTTGAAAAGGAGCCCTCCATAGTTACGCCGATACTGTTGACTGCCTGTCTGCCTAAGCTTGACGTATCATTCTAAGCTCACGTCACTGAGCTCGTGCCTCATTTATCAGCCAACAATTAACGTGCGCGAGCAGAGAGCTTTCTCAACGGTGTCATAATTGAGCCTTTGGCGGGAAATTTCCAAGATTTGGGCATTGGCACACGTGACTATATACTACGCCACACAAGTTCGCATTGAATCGTCACGTCAAGAACATTTTTCGCTCTCTTTATGTATTCCTCTTGAGCTCGGCCACTTCGAGGGGCACAACTATATCCATTCATGTCACCGTAGACTGCCAACGCTATTGGGAATTGCAGAAGCAGTATTGTTGCGTTTATCTCTGCTCGCACAGTCTTGTTCGTCGCCGCCAATGCGCGGCTTTTGCGCGCGCTCTTCACCTCTGCTTGTTCGTGGCCGCTGGAAACAACTGGAAGGCTGCCAGATGCATCGCAGTTTTTCGCACACGTTTTTTTCTCGCACTACCCGCCGGGTTTGCTTCAGAGCCATGCAGAATGGCTCGCCCCTGCGTTCCAGATGTCGTTGTTCATTGGTATTTCATTGGCAGGCACGTACTTCGTGCGTGCCTGCCAATGAAACATGTCTGCCCGCTGACATCATTTCAATAAGGCGGTCTGTGGGAGGACCTTCAAATGTCGAACGCTCTCTCAACAGCGCGCCCAGGGCACTCGAATCTCGGAGTTCCAAGACTATTAACTAGTGGCCCCATTAAGGGCAGAGTGGAATACAGTCAGGTTTACTCTTGGAGAATAATAATAATAATTGGTTTTTGGTGGAAAGGAAATGGCGCAGTATCTGTCTCATATATCGTTGGACACCTGAACCGCGCCGTAAGGGAAGGGATAAAGGAGGGAGTGAAAGAAGAGAGGAACAAATAGGTCCGTAGTGGAGGGCTCCGGAATAATTTCGACCACCTGGGGATCTTTAACGTGCACTGACATCGCACAGCACACGGGCGCCTTAGCGTTTTTCCTCCATAAAAACGCAGCCGCCGCGGTCGGGTTCGAACCCGGGAACTCCGGATCAGTAGTCGAGCGCCCTAACCACTGAGCCACCGCGGCGGGGCTTGGAATAAAACCATTAATTTAGGCGCAAGCTCTATGCTTCCTTATTAGTTTTATATAGGGCAACAACTCATTTTACCATGTGTCCGGCAATGCGTGTACTGAAAGGCGCTAGTATTTCTTGAAATAGAGAGGCTGTGCCTCTGGTCGAAGCGGTCAATCTAATCTGTATATGAAGCTCTTCCGTGGGGTTACGCACTGAATCTATGGCCAGCACGAAAGTATCAAAGGATCTGGCTCAGCTGTGCATGAACGCTGTGCAATCATGACTGATACTGCTGCCTTTCGTAACACTGTTATTAATTTTATGTGTCTCTGTCTATAACCATGCTTTAATTTATTAGCCTCTGTTTTCTTTTGTGGTTTGCTTTGTGTAATGCTGCCTTTTGTTAATGCTGTTATTGATTTTATACCAGTGTGTGCTGTAACTATATTCAAGTTTTTAGCTACTGTTTTCGTTTTTGTACTTGTTTGTTATTCCCACTCCACTCTGTAACGCCTAACGACCCCGAGGGTAAATAAATAAACGCGTTGCGCAAACTTGCGTAAGCACTGCGCCCGGTACGCAACAGAATAGGAAGTAGCCATAGGGATTCCGATTGTCTGTGCAGGTGACCTCCGCTGACGGGGACATGCCTAACCACACGAGGACCCGGGGTAAGTGGCTATATTCCAGCACTGCTCGCAGCGTGCCTCGTTTACACCCACCTGTGCTGTGTAGCTCCTAAGAACGTCGTCCGCGTATGCTGATTAGCTGATGAACGCAGCCTCTTTGGTGGTGAAAACTTTTATTCAGCAATGAGAGAGGGTGAAGCCCGCGGGCTCTACTAAACAAGGTGCCGTCCGGGACGTCATTGGTCGACGCCGCCGCTCGAGCTCGTTGGACCAGAGCGCGTTGTCCCTCTAGTCCGGAGCTGCTGAGCAGGGTCGCCTCCCAGTCCTCTCTAGTGGGATGGAGAACAGGGTATAGTTTGGGATTCTGTTGGCAGGCCCAGACCGTCTGCCAAGCTTTAAATGTTTTTCGTGAGGAGTACGCCTCCTTGTCTGGGGCTGCCCTTAATTACTCGTGGTAATTACTTTTTTGTGCGTATCACTTCTGCGATACCTTTGCAGTGGTGCGCGCAGATGCACATTTTGGGCGTGACCTACGTCTGTGCTGAATTTTGGGTTGGTGTGCGGTTTCCGGTCGAAGAAGGCATTAGACCTCATGTGCGATGTGGTTCAGTTCGTCATGCCGGGTGCCTTCTGGTGCCCTCATAAGGCGTGTGCAGACTGCGGTTTTTCTTTTTTTGTGTGTGTGTGTGTGTGTGTGTGTGTGTGTGTGTGTGTGTGTGTGTGTGTGTGTGTGTGTGTGTGTGTGTGTGTGTGTGTGTGTGTGTGTGTGTGTGTGTGTGTGTGTGTGTGTGTGTGTGTGTGAGAGAGAGAGAGAGAGAGGCGGAACCGAGCTTGTGGCTCGTGTTATTCTTTCATTGCATTTTATTGCCCTCAAGGCCCTAATAAGGGGTGCTACATAAGGGGTGGCTAGACTGATCAAAAAAACATGGTTGCAATAAGAGGAACTCTTTAACATCTTCAACTGACTGGGATGATAACAGCGTTGTTTGGAAGGTCGTTCCAGTCTGCAGCTGTGCGAGTAAGAAAGCAATTTAAAACGTGACAGCTAGGGCGAGTACACTGACGGGCATCTTGTACCTGATGCGGTGTGATATGCCTGTGGGGGGAAGATAATAAGGTGCGACGCGCGTAGAGCTGTGAAATATTTTGTGAAATAGACGTAGGCTGGCAGTGCGACGACGGAGCGATACAGATGTTGTTCCTAAAGCACAGGAATACGATGAAAGAATCAAACGCGATTTTGAACAGATTCGAGAGCACTAACAAGAAAAGCTTGATTGGGGATTCGAAATGGGCGATGCAAATCTCTCGAATGGTTTGTAGGCTGACGACTTTACATGTAGGGAAGCATGGTGTAAATTACGTTTTAAGCGCCCTGTTCGCTGATGCTATTACGTTAGTAACTTTCAAACTCTAATAAAGATCGCTTGGGGTTCGTATGCCTAAATACTTGCATGTCTGTACTATAGTTGTACAGGAACTTTACAGATTACACAAGGAAAGACAAGAGGATTACAGCGACGGTGGATGGACAGAGATTTACACTTATGTGGGTTTAGTTCCATTAGCCACTTGTTACGCCAGTCCTGAACAGCATTTAGATCAGTTTGAAGAGAAGATTGGCCAGAGGGGCAAAAAATAGCACGACAGATTACACAGTCGTCAGCGAACATATTAAGTATGTTAGATGTTACTTGTGACGGCAAATCCCTTATGTATATGAGAAAAACTAGCAGGCCGAGCATAGATCTCTGCGGGACGCCTGACGTTACTAAGAGTGGTCCAGTAAGGCATGTTGCTGGGCTAGTTGGTTTAGCATTTTTTGAAGCTTGGAAAAAATCCACCTTAGTGCAAATAAATTCACACAGACAAAACAAAAGAGAAAAGGAGACAACGGATTGGCGCCTGTCCGTTGTCTCCTTGTATCTTTTGTTTTGTCTGTGTGAATTTATTTGCACTAAGGTGGATTTTTTCCAAGCTTCAAAAAATTACTAAGAATGGATTAGACTTTTTGTTATTAACAGAGACAAACTGAGAACGATTAGTTAAAAACCCTTCAATCCATTTCAAAATATCGGGGTGCAGTCTGTACATTAGAATCTAGGCTATATCGGGCAGGTCGTGTAAGAATCTGGAAAATTGAGTCTCACGGGAGTAACACCGGTGAAACCCGTGCTGCGCAGGATGGAAAAATTTTTCAGAAACCAGAAGTGTCATGATGCGGGTATAGACATTTTCCATGATCTTGCAAGGAACACAATATTTAGAGAGATGGGAGTGTAGTTAGCGGTGAGTTCTTGTTACCTGATCTGTAGACTTGAACGACCTTCCCGTGTTTTGGCCTGTGTAGAGCGACTGAGTGAATGACAAGCACAACAGAGGTGAACATGTATCTTTAGTGTTCTTCAGCATTTTGGCGCTGATATTGTCGATGCCGGCGGAGGATGAAAGTTTGTTTTCTATTAGTGACATTATTCCTACTGGAAAAAAAAATGCAACAGGATGCAGACAACCACGGGAGCGGAAAGATTTTGTCTTCCTAACTTTGTCCGTCACGTCCTCGCTGTTAGTTTTGGGGAGTATTTTGTCTCTGGCACTAACCCTTTTTCGGCCATTCTTTGCACTTTGAGCGGCTTTTGCTAATCACGGACCTCAAGCAGAGCTTTCTTTGCTTCGTCAGTGGCCCTCTTTTCAGCCATGTAAGCGCAGTGATTTCAACATTGTCGCACACCATGTGGTAGACATGCCGGTGGATCGGTGCTCGCCCGTGCGCCACGTTCAGTAGGGTCGACACCTCCACCAGATCACCTACGCGACTTTGCCTGGAAACATAGTTGGGCAGTGCCGCCTGCTTGTGATCGGTCAGAGCGGTGGGGTGTGTGACGCTACGGTACCTGTCCGAACTGCCCGCTCCCGGAATCTAATCCTGCGTGGTCTTCTGGCGCGCGGTTAGTGCGGGATTCCGTGCTTCCTCTCCCGCGGCCGTTTTGCTCGCCTTTTTAGTTTATGGCGCACCCTGGTCGCTGGCGGCTTTCGACGTGGCCAATACAACGCCGTCTTCGAAGGGAGTTTCTCATCGGAGGGACTCATTTCCTAGGGGGAGGAGGAGTTTCTTCGACAGTGGTCATGGCCGTTCATTTCTGTCAACAGCGATCGTCTTGATCCCTTATTTTTTTCTAACACCCTTTTTTTCTAGCAACCTAACACCCTTTACGTGGACGCCGCAGGACCAAAGAATGGAGTGACGACTATTGTGGTCTTACGCCTTCAGGATCGATGGTGAACTGCGCCTCGATGAAAACATTCAACCCCACTCACGAAGAGGAAGCAGCTATGGCATTAGCTATAGCATCTAACCCCAACGCCGTTGTACTCACTGATTCCCAGAACGCCTGTCGCAACTTCAATAATGGATTAATTCACAGGTCAGGGTTGTCATTGCTGATTAAGCATCCGCCCAGCCAAGCCTCAGTCACCTGGTTTCCCGGTCACCTGGAACTACCATGAGGAAACGAAGTCGCTCACAGGCATGCCCGAGCTCTTCTGTACCGGGTGTCTCCTCCTGATGACCATGAAGGATGCTGCGACCTAACTGCTTCAGCAGGGTATGCTGACAATCTCGCACCATACAGAACAGCCAGGAAGGAGTACCCAACACCACACAAATCCCTCAATAAATTAGAAGACAACACCCTAAGAAGATTGCAAACCAATACATACCCAACGCCAGCTAAGTTACAACAGTGGTACCCTACACTATATACTATCCGCAGTGCCCACACTGTGGAGAGGTAGCCAACCTCTACCACGTGGTGTGGGCATGCCAATTTAATTCCATAGTTGACCCCATCCCAAACCCTCAGAGGAGCAGTGGGAGGCTATTCTGCTCAGCGATGATCCTGACCGTCAGCACTGGCTGGTGGGGAGGGCCAGCGCAGCAGCAATAACCAGTGGACTACCGGACTAGGTGGGCTACCCAAGCGTTCTACGAATATTCAGCAAATAAAGGCGTTTTCAATTAATCAATAAGTAAATCAACCACGCGAGAGCGTTTCGGCGGAAAATCCGGCATCGCTGTGTCGAGAAGCCCACGTCACGGGTGATGTATATGTCTAGAAAGGGGTAATTTTTGCATGCTACGAAAACCCATACTCGTGCGCCGCATAAAAAATATCTATATTAAAGAATAAGCGCTTCGAAATAAAGATGCGCATAATGCATATCTAGGCCTTTCTTCATCAGCACAAGAAAGAACAGATGCGGTTCTTTCCTAGAAAGTTTATCTGATGAGGAGGGCAGGTACCACCCTCAGCGCTTAAAAGTGCCCCAGAGCACTTTGAATTGATGCCCGTGTGTATTAAACCGTATTAGCATTTATTTCCTTTCATGCAACCAAAAAGATCCTTCACATCGTTCAATACTTTTCTCCGTTCAAACTCATGCGCCGCCAGTGATGCCCCGGCACTGAAGTCAGTCATCCCTGTGATCTGTCCGTAGCTTTCGTAGCCGATTTCACGCCATTGGCTAGCTTGACGGCAGTTGGCGTATGTCTCAAGAGCGAGTAGTAACCACCACCGACAAGCGACGCCGAGACGCCGCGGTCGGTCGTCAGCCTTTCTCCGTTCGGCTCGGTGTGCCTGTCGGCGGTGGACCGCAAGTGAGCGACGCGCCGAGTAGACGTATTCTTCGGGTGGCGAAGTACTTCCCAGAGGTTCCGCTCCGGGAAGGTTAACTGCATGCCATAGTTGTCCGACAGCATACGGGTGGGGCTAGCGGAGGCAGGCATTCTCGTTAGCAGAGCACGTGAATTCTTTAAGTTGCGCGGTAGCGCTGAGGTCAACGGCGGAGGAACACGCTGTGCCTTCTGGTCGCCGCGACTCCGAATGTGCCTTCTGGACCGCACGGTTACCTCCGACATGTTCGCGGACCTAACCGACGCCCGCAATAATAGTGCGTCGTCAGCGATGTCAGTCGCATTATTTCCGAAGACCAGTTCGTCCGAAGGCGGTGTGTCTGGAGAAGCTGCAAACACAGCCAGAGAAAAGGGTTTAAGGTTGGGACTGGACACATTGCACAGCACAAACGAGATTTCTCGCAGGGGTGCTATAGCGATTCCTATCATCCGGCGTTCTCACACGAAATGGTGACATGCACACACTACGCAGGCAGTGGCGTAGCGAGGTCGTCTCTTCACCTGGGGCCCGTAGGTCTTGCGCTAACCCCCAAAGGGTGTAGCCAGGAACTTCTTTAAGAGCGTTAGCTCTTACACAGCACAGATTTCGTGGGGTCTGCTATTGATGGATGGATGGATGGATGGATGGATGGATGGATGGATGGATGGATGGATGGATGGATGGATGGATGGATGGATGGATGGATGGATGGATGGATGGATGGATGGATGGATGGATGGATGGATGGATGGATGGATGGATGGATGGATGGATGGATGGATGGATGGATGGATGGATGGATGGACGGACGGACGGATGGATGGATGGATGGATGCGGCTGAACCCTTTAAATCGGGCGGTGGCTCAATCCACCTAGCCATGCCTTACCACCCTGAGATCACAGTGCCATCTGTGGCAGCAAGTAGAAAACAGCACATCTCGCATCGAGACTTGTAGCGCCATCTACAATAGCGTTATAGAAACAACCACGTGCCAATAATGACGTCACTGTCCAATTTGGCGGACAGAGGTGGAACTATGTATGTCGTCAAGGGACGAAATGGCGGCATAGTTTCGGTTTCTCGAATAAAAAAATGGAGGCCATTAAACATTTTTGAATCCAAGATGGCAACCATCAAAATTGGCTGTCCTCTCCCGTCCCTTTACACCCCCTCATTAAAAAATATCCTATAACGGGTAGGAAAACTTTCCCGTTACGGGACCGCTATATGTTTGTACATTCGTTCCGCTATACCGGGTGTCTCAGCTAACTAGAACCAAGGGTTAAAAATGAATTATTATAGACAGCCGAGTGAAACCAGTTGCATATTAGTGACAGCCATCTTGCGCACCGCAGGCAAATTTTTGTTTCACAATTAATAGATTAATTATTTGAATTGCCGAATTAATAAATATTCACTTTACGTAACAAATTGTATATGCAAAGTTGTAGAGCACCTTCAGAAACCCCCATTACATCATTCACGATAAGGATACACTCATGTCTTTTTTTCCCGGCTGAAAGCCCGCTAAATACAAAAACCACGTGACTAACACATTCGCGTGCCACGATCGTGCTGCTCTCAAGCGTGGTTTGAGCAAACGAAATCAGCTGCAGCCTTAACTCGACAGCCCCGCAGCAGCGGCAGGCCGTCGTCCGCGTCAGACAGTTGGCACGCGTAACGGTGCAAGTTGCAGCGAGCGCGCCGCGCTTTTGCGATAACGACATAGTCCCAATCTCACAAGACACTGAGATGGCGAGTTTGCTTTGTCACATAGAAGTAAAAGAAAAATTCAAGGCATACTTTTTCGTCGGGAGTTGTTGGCGACAGTGTCGTAGCTCCCTGAAGAGGATTTTGAATGCTGGAAACAGTGGTCAGGCAAACTTTGTCGTGTGTTTTTGTGATGCCTGTCACAAGCGAGATGGAAGCTTTGGTGTAGTGATTTCCAGCGTTTAAGACATGCCGTTTACAAATAAAGAGAAAGCAGACATGGTTCTGGCCCTAGGAGCATCTCATGGGAACAGAAGGCGCGCTGCAGACCTTATGCAACAACGGCACCCAGGCAGACGGCCATGTCCAATAACGATCCTGCGTACCTTCCAGACGCTGCGACGGATGGGCAGCTTTGCGTCCACACGACGCATAGCACCCGTTTTTGGTGAGGATATTGATACGAACATTGTATCGCTATTCACTTTGGATCCCCAGGCAAGCCTCCGGAGCGTGAGCCAAGATACCGGAGTTTCCAAGTCATCAGTGTGGCGGATACTGCGGAAGAACCGCCTGCATCCGTACCATGTGCATTTGCATCAAACTCTGGTGCCACGGGATTTCCAAAGCAGGACAGATTTTGCTAATTGGATTCTGCTAGAAACGCAAGCCGATCCGGATTTTTTAGCAAAGTGATATGAAGTGACGAGGCGAGTTTTTCGCGAAATGAGCAGGTAAACATGCACAATGCCCACTACTGGAGCGAATCAAATCCCCACTGGGTTTTACACACGCGGCAGCATTACCAATGGTCGTTCAGTGTTTGGTGCGGAATTTTCGACGGTCGTTTGCTCGGGCCTGTGTTTTTCGACCAGACACTGACAGTAGAGCGCTACGTCAATGACATCCCCAAAGGACCCGTTGATGATCTCCCTTCGAACTTGCCGCTCGCCAGGGCCACAGGTGCATGGTTTCAGCACGGCAGCGCCAAGGCTCGGACCTGGCTCGACGCAGCGTTTCGGCAGACGACGACTGGGTCCCGTGAATTGGCCAGCCAGGTCACCTGATATGACACCCTACGTTTTGTAGGGTTACATTAAGGACAAGGTGTGCAGGGCACCAACTTCCACACCCCGGGACCTGAAAAATAAAATAAGGCAAGTCTGCTTGAATACGCCTGAGGCGGTCGTAAGAAATGCAACGGCTCATGTGGAAACAAGATGCCAGAGCTGTATTGTTCCCCAAGGCGACCTATTTGAGCACTTATTGTAACTGGTCACAAACGAAATGAGATGGCTCCAGAACAGCCACGAGCCACGGCTTTAATCGCCGCGCAGCGAAGTCTTGAACCGCCACTATCTTTTCTTTGATAACTGCCAAATAAAGTTCCTCCCATTTGTATCCTTCGAGCTTGGTAGTCTGTATCGCGATAAAGTCACTGGAACGGCCCCGTGACTTCATATCGCGAAAGCAAAGAGCGACGCGCTCGCTGCTACTCGCACCGTCATATGTGCCTCTGGCCGACGCAGACGAGAAACCACCGCCAACATATCGGCCTGCCGCTGGTGCGGGGCGGTCGAGTCAAGGCTGCAGGTGATTTCGTTTGCTCAATCCACGCTTGAGAGCCGCACGATCTTGACGCGCGAGTGCGTTAGTCACGTGGTTTATTTTGTATTTCGCGAGCTTTCTTTGCAGCCGGGAAAAAAAAGGGACGTGAGTATATCCTTATCGTAAGTGATCGAATGGGGGTTTCTGAAGGTGCTCTACAACTTTCCAAATACCATTTGTTGCCTAAAGTTAAAATTTATTAATTTAGATAATTAAACTGAAACTATTAATTCATTGCGATACAAAAAATTGCCTGTGGTGCGCAAGATGGCTGTCACCAATATGCAACTGGTTTCACCCGCCTGTGTCTAATGGTTTATTTTTTAACCCTTAGCTGGGATACCCGGTATATACTCCGACAACAAGTTGTATCCATCCGGGACATTTGTGTACCGTCCGTCCGAGCATGGTGGCAACCCTCCCAGTTTCAAAGGGTATTACATTCCGTTTCACGAGACGAGCGGCGCGTTCTTCGCTTTCTTCATCTGGTAAACCAAACGGCTAACGCTCGTTACTTCAACGTCTTCCAGACAGTGGTGGCCTTTCTTTTTTCGGATGGGTGTTTCATTAAAAAAATATAACAAGGGTGTTCCCAGGAAGCTGCCGAGTTTAAGCGAGTAGAAGGATGCTTGAACACCAGCACAGCCGCCTGTATCTGCGACTTCACACGCTATCTGTGAGACAGGGAGTTTACTCAACGCCACGAAAGGAAGCACCCTTTGCCATTTATGTCCTGTAAAGCCGGCGAGGGACGGGGGTCAGGAGAAATATATGAACGCCCCCGCCTCAACTGTCGTCTGAAGCTCCCCCCTCTCCCGCTACTAAAGAAAAATGAATGCGGTCACTGACCATGTCATGAAATTCAAAGACGTTTCGGAACCTCGTACGAGGTTCCATGACATTTCATGACATGGTCAGTGACCGCATTCCTTTTTTTTTAATACAATGCCTGACCAGACGAACTTTCGTCGAACCATTGATTATGTTATCTCCCACTACTACGTCACTACACGCAGGGCCCTTCGTATCCGGGTACAACTTGACCCCAGCCGATTATTTCCATGAAAAGATTTGTTAAACGAGCTATACTTGTAGCTGAACTTGCTGGTGATTCGGGATAGAAAAGGAGAAAGTCCGGACGTTCTGCCCTCTCACTTAGTCCCTGTCCTCACTTCACGCCTCTCCCACCCCCCTCTTCGATTACTGAAGAAAATAAAACCCGAAAATTAAGGCTCCTATACTCCATCTCACAAGTCGTTTGCAGCGCTGTGAAGGCTGCGGCGGTCTGAGCCAATCACAACTGCGTGCGCTACAAGACGTGTTCCCTCTCACCCCCGCGACTGGTGGCTCCATCTCTGGGAAGGAAAGAACACTAGTCGCTACGCGCGGGAGACTCGGCCGACTCGGCGGACGCCATGTCTACGAATGGCAGCGTACCACTTCGCAGTGCTGTGTTCCTGCGGACTTTCTCTCTGCTAATTTAACCAGTGAATGAAACGCTCGCTATGTTTTCAAAACGCCGTCGCAAACTACTTTTTGACTGCTGAAATTATTGTTTGAAAAATAGTCACAACACTGCTCAAATAATTTGTCTTCCATAGCCCTGATTAATTGGAGGAGAGAGCTCTACTTTCACAGTGCTGCAAACAACTTGTGAGGTTAGACGCTGTCTTCGGATCACAGAGAGCCTGTGGTGTCCGAGCCCGAGCACTGATTGGAACTGGAATGCTTGGATGTTTGCATATAACACATATATATGTCCACAGAGGATATAAGACCAGTTCGGTTCCGCATATTCGGCTCACCCTCGACAATGGCAGCAGGTCCGGTGGTGTCCATGTAGAGAAGAGTGTTGGTACCGGATCCAAACGAGTGCCACGTCGTGCTCTTCGGCTTAACTGCGGCGATACGCAGAGATTAATCCGCTCTTCACTTTCATTATTTTCGACCTTTCTCGTTGGCTACTCAGTGAAGCTGGCGATAAAGCCAATTGGAAGCTGGGTTGCGTCTTATGGTACACCGGCGCTGACATCACTAAATTTTTGCCTTTTGCGCTTTTTCAGTCCAGCTGCAACTAACTTTTAGCAACAATGCATGCCGCGCATATGCCTTCTTGTGCGGAGGAACAGGGCTGTTCTTGACAAGAGACAAGAACAAGACAAAAAAATTAATAAAGAAGACAGACCAAAACAGCAGGAACGGCGAAGAGATCGGAAGGTGGGCCTGCAAGCATGCAACGCCAGGAGCGCGATGATGTGGCGATTGGCGAACTAGGAAAACGTGCACGTCTCTGCGCCCCTTGTAGGTCTCATAGCGTGAGTCTCTTATCTCCCTGGAAATCCGGTGGTGGTGCTAAAACTTTATTGGATGCACTGGGGCGGGTCTTAGAGGAGAGTGGAGGGTTTCCCTTGCCTGGCTTCCCTTGAAATTCGAAATCAGGAGTGCAGCGACCTGGCTGCTGAGAGGCAGTGTTCCGTCTTGTCACATGTTCCTGAGTAAAATTTTGCCATTACGCGGAAAGTACCGTAGCTCCATCAAGATCTGGGGCGTTCTCTGTGCCTCGAGTGCAGATAATGGTTTACTGACTTTCGTGTGTGTGACAATGCATGCAGCAGAAGTGATACTCAGCTCGCCTCCCTGGACGCCTTCTGCGCTCTCGAGTTGCGCTATTCGCCACCGCTAAGAGCAGCCGCTGATGTTGGCGGGGTGCTACTCACGCATTGCTATCGCTCCGAAAAGCCATCCTGAAAAAGAGAGCAGGCAATGAGTCCGGACCGAACCAGTCGCTTTTACTTGTTTCCAACACGTGAAACGACATGGCTTGCGTCGCCTCAACACGTTCCCGCAAATCTAAATGCGGTGCAAGCCGGCATAAAAATGTCCGGAATTTTTCCCCGTTCTCCGAAACGAAGATCCGACAACGACAGTCGCACAGCTGTGCGAGAGTGATCACTGATTGAGGCTACCCCAAATAAAGTGATCTGCATACGCTTATTTTGCTGCAGGTGAACCATTTAACTGGCCCTTTGGCCGTCGTCACTTAACGCATGCTCACGCATCAGAGTCACTTCACAGATTCGAGAGCTGAAGTGAACCTCGCCCAGAGTAAATTCATCGTAGTTTGTAATAGTCGAAACCTCCTGCGTTCACCCACAACCAGTGTTTGCATGCGTGAGAGACTTTGGGAGTGTGGCATGGAGTGCAGTACATGACAGCTAGAGCGGCTCTAATGGCCGGTTCACATGCAAGCGACTGACCGAATTGAGTGGCGAAAATTTTCAATCTTGTGGGGACCTCGTCGCTCTGGCCGCCGCGACGGCTCTAAACAGGTTTTTGCGCCGCGGCGGCAGAAATCGCGATCGTTTTCGCTTGCATGCACGTGAAAGAGACTTACAGCCCCTTTATAGCGTTTCTGCGATGGAGGGGCCCCGCAGTGCACGCCGGTAATGTCACGCCGCGCACTCGGCGTCTCCGCTGGCCGACGCCGCGCTTTTCCCTTTTACCAATCTCCCCGCAGAGCGTCACTGGATGCAATGACTCTGGACGCACTTTGGCCAAGGCGCCACCTGTCGACATTGTTGGGGAACAAAGTGCATTGCAAAGAGTTTCTAATTGGAGGGAAAGCTTGCGCCACCGTCTATGCAAGTTTCAAAGGACACTTCATCCACCGTGGTAATGCCGGGAAGACAGCGTATCGTACGTGGCTTAACCCTAAAACATTACGACTGGAAAGATACAAACTTTCGCAAATTCTACGTCGCAAGGAAGCGTTGTTTTACAGTGAGTATGTCCTGTAATAAAATATGGCAACTGTACATCGCAGTAAATTAGCAGAAAAGCAGACAGACCAACGAATTTGCCCACGGCGAGACTGCTTGCCCGAAAGACACAGGTTCGATCCCGGCTGCGGCGGTCGAATCTCGGTGGAGGCGAAATCCTAGAGGCCCGTGCGTTGTACGTGCGATGCCAGTGCACGTTAAAGAACCCCTGGGGGTCGAAATTCCCGGAGCCCTTCACTACGGCGTCTCTCGCAGCCCGAGTCGCTTTGGGACGTTGAACCGCCGTAAACCACAAACCTTGCCCACGGCGAGAGCGGGCTTTCTCTTCATACCGTCAAATGCGGAACAGCAGATGCGATGCGCATGAAAAATAGGGTCACATTGCTGCGCGAGATTCATGCAGAGCGCAGTTCACTTCTTGAACACGTTTTGCTGCACTGCAATAAACTGAACGCCTATCAAGAAGTTCTTCCATCGATCGATCGGTCATGATTCGTTCGGGAGGGCAAACTCACTGCGTGCTTGTTGGCCCGAAAATGCATGGCCGCACGAGCGGATAATGTGCTTGCCATGAAGCGCACGTCGCAGACGGCGCTTGCAGTACGTGGCTCACTTTTGCTCTTTGCCCATCTCCAAAACCGAGTCTAGAGCGAGAGCTGCTGTACTCCGCGGGGTGCAACATCCGATTTCGATGTGGATGAGACAATGACCTTCAGTGCCTCGCAAGGTCACACCGGACTTAACTGCGTGGCGCCTAAGCTACGGTAGTATGAGCACGTAACCATATAACTGTGACAGTGGAGACCGTGCTTAATGGAACTTTCGCTAGGCTCAAGCCGCGTTGAACCCCAGCCATTTTTCCCTGTTCGGAAAGCAGGTACGCGGTCGATTCGCGCATTCCACCGCGCGACAGCTCGATGGCATTGAGAATCGATTGTCACCCCACGAGAGCCAGCGGTTCGCTGTTGTGAATGCCTGACGACAAACGGGGCTCACCTTGGTTCGACACGTAGGCGCAGAGCACCGCCACAAGGAGGACCATGAGCACGAGGATGCAACCGATGAAGCACGGCTCGCCGTGGACTTTCCTGTGTGCCCACTTGCTGTGAACGGCGGCAGAAAGTGCGTTTGCTGGATGAGCACGAGCGGAGGCTCCGCTGTATACAACGCCGCCAGCTCAGCTGCTCCACTGGGTAGAGTTACCTATACAGGGCCCTGGTCAAAATATACGGGCGCAATCGCGATCAACTGCTTCACCGACGTATTTGTGCCCCGTTGGCTCATTTGCCCTGTGAACATTCGTCGGCCTATACCTAAGCGTTGCAATGTGGAAAATATGGACTTCTAAAACACAAAACAAAGATGCCAGGCGCTTCTAGCTACAGAGGTCAAAACACTTGTCTAGAACGCCTGTTCTTCCGGATTGCACACGTGACACAACACCTGGTCCAGAACCAAGCATTGCGGCAGTCAGGCAGATCCGGTGCGTATATGTGCAGAGCAGTTACAGTGAGCGCATACCGGATGAACTTGTTCCGGTACCGCACGTCCACCCTGCGTCCGCTGGGCAGCTTCAGTCCCTTGTAGAAGTAGCTGCGCGGTCGCTCCCTCCACTCGCGGTCACTTTCGCCGGAGGACCTGCGTCGTTTTTGACCGCTTTCATTCTGTTGCCTCTGTATCAGCTTGTAAGCAGGCTAGTGAGTGACGCCAGGTATTACCGCTGACGTCACCGGCAGTAGAAAAGAGTGCTTCGACAAAAACTCGGGCCGCAGGAGGAGGACGGCCGTCCCGAGGCACAGAGCCGCAATGGTCGCACGCTGACCGACCACAGAGCGACACCTTTGGTCAACAATGCGGCACATTTCCGGGAGAGATATTCAGCTTTTACACCGTTTCCGGCTGCTGGCTATGAAGTTGACGTGTGAAAAATCCCGTCTTTGACCCCCTGCAGTACGATTCGTTATACGTGACAGCGGGCATTGCATTACAAAAGCTAACACCTCCGTGAGCTCCTCGGGACGTTGTATGTGGTGTATGCTGCAACGTGGGTAAGAAATCGGCAAATGCATTAATCCCGAAAAGAATACAGCGCCATAAAAACATCGCTCTCTCATGTCCCCCGTCGGCATCTGTGTCAAATCTGCACCGGTCACGGTGGGCGTTTCCTGCTCTTCAGTTACACCAACGTGGCTGGGTTCTAGTGACGCCATGGGGTGCTAACGACGACGAGCACGTACTCTGATTCTTCCTTTTTATTCTTCTTTTCGCGTCGCCTTCTGCAAAGGAATAGAAAGCAGTGAATTATTACGCAGTGAATTATTACTGAAAGCAGACACGACAGCTCCGCAACGCTTGCCGCCAGGTTAGTGAGAGCGAAAGCCAAACGGATGCCAAGTTGCCCTAAGTTAACTCAGTTCGTGCACTGAAACACTTCCCATTGTTTGTTCGCGCGTGTTTGTATGTGCGCGGGGGATGTTCAACACTACTCAGCCATCCCAACTGTTTCCTTCAGGAAACACTGGGTGCAGAACAAAGGGGGGGGGGACGCTTAAGCTCTGCATTAAGCGTTTGACACGATAGCTTTAATGGGTTCATGACCCTGTATATGCGCGAAATTCGTCATTCTCGACATCCCTGGGAGTCCTCATACCACTCCAGGGGCTGTCACCGGTGGAGCTTGTGAGAACCAGGATGCTCTTTCCGAGGAACCTCCCGTGAACAATCATTAATATGACTGCCACCTAGGCTGCTTCGCTAGGAATTTTTTTGTGGATTTTCCGCTCACGGCCAACGCCGACCGCGACGCGGGCTCCTCATGCATCGCCATCGCGTTAACAGACAGGAGGGCACAAAGCTGCGACCGCAGTTGGATTTACCCTCAGTGATCGCTTTTACTCTGAGCCGACGCCTCGCACATGCGACAGAATATTATTGCGAAAGCAGGGCTGCTGTAAGCACCCCGAAAATCTGGTGACTGTTGAAGGTGCACGTTCTAAGACATCCTGACTTAGCTTCAAAGAGTAGGGCTCTGCCTCTTGAGTTATCATAGAACGCTTTCTTTATGGTCTGCCTTTTCCAATATCAATATATACAGTTCTGCACTGTTTATTTTCCATTGAATTAATCCAATTTTTAACCTTCCGCGTTTTAACCTGTTGTTTAATGATTTTTCTTTCTCCGTCCTCGCGTCCGGCATACATCCTGGTTAGTTGACTAGTTCTTTTCCGCCATTGTGAAAGCTTGCGCCACCATCTATGCAAGTCTTAGGGCACTTTAGTCGCCGTGGTAATGTTGGGAAGACAGCATGGCGTACTTGGCTTGACCCTAAAACATGACTACGACTGCAGAAGTAAATTTTCGCAAATTATATGTTTCAAGAAAGTGTTGTTTTGCAATCAGTATGACCCGCAATAAAATATCGTAACTGTACATCGCAGTAAATTAGCAGAAAAGCAGATGGGCGAAAACAACCACCGAATTTGTATCTGGTGTACCTCAAGGCCCATTATTGTTTCTAATATACATTAACGACTTGCCCACAGACATATCTCCTTCCATACAATTCTTTGCTGACGACTGCATCATTTACCGCACCCTTAATTCTATAGATGATCACCTCGCTCTCCGAACTGACCTGAACCTCATCACAAATTGGTGTAATAAATGGCAAATGATGCTAAACTCAACTAAACGCAAGGTTATATATTTCACCCACAAGCGCTATAATTCTAATTTTTCGTACTCCATTGATGGTACTGTGGTGTCTCGGGAGCCATCTTATAAGTATTTGGGTATTCACCTCACTATAGAATATGCTTGCTAGTGTGCCGAGGGCGCGCGGTGATGCCTTCCCGCAGCCACCGCATGGTGGCGCCGCCAATCGCTAAGCAGTATTACCAGGACTAACAGTCATTACCGGGACTAATGTACGCGGATGATATAGTGCTAATGGCTGACAACAAGGAAGATTTGCAGAAGTGGATATACATATATGGTACAGAGGGAGATAGATTAGGTTTCAAGTTTAGTAAGGAAAAATCTGCACTCATGATATTTAATGATGAGGGCGGCGAGCATAATATACAGGAGTTCACGCAAGAAGTACTGGATGAGTACAAGTATCTTGGGGTGTGGATAAATAACGGTGCTGAGTATCTGACAGAGCGTGAAACATATGCAATTAATAAAGCTAGTAGGTATGCAGCTGTCATGAAAAATAGGGTACTGTAGGGGCGATGGTTCCTGGCTTGACTTTCGGTAGTGCGGTCCTGTGCATGAGACCAGATGCTCAAGCAAGGTAGAAATCAGACAACGCGGCGTAGGAAGGCTAGCTTTGGGAGCACATGGCAATACAGCAAATCAGGGGCTACAGGGTGATATGGGATGGGCGTCATTCGAGAGCAGAGAAGCTAGCAGTAAGATAGCATTTGAGGAGCGATTGAGAAAAATGAGGGAAAAGCAGTGGGCTAGGAAAATTTTCAGATACCTGTATATAAGGAACGTTGATACGAAATGGAGAAAGCGAACTAGAAAATTGACAAGCAAGTATCTGGACAGCAGTAGGGGGGCAAATCAGCAATTATCGGTTAAGAAAAAGGTTAAAGAAACAGAGAGAGGTTTGTGAAAAACAGGGATGCTGACGAGATCAGCACTGGGAACACACAGGATCATAAAGCAGGAAATTGCCAAAGAAAATATCTATGATAATTGTAGGGGAAGCTCTTTGTTGTATGAGGCCAGGACTGGAGTTTTGCTGAGTGAGACATATAGAGTCAGGTACCACGAGATATACACGTTGTGCTGTGTGTGCGGAGAGGAGGAGGAAACGGCTGAACACTTGATACTTTTCTGTAAAGGGGTCCACCCTACAGTGCAAAGCAGCGAGGCTTATTTTTCCAAGGCATTGGGATTTAGGGACAGTGAAGGGAAAGTAGATTTTAAGCGGGTAGAAGTAACCAAGCGAAGGTTATCTGATTGGTGGCTAAAATCAAGACAAGAGTAAAATTTCATAAGTCATGGCTAGGTGGCTTGAGCCACCGCCCGATTTAAAGGGTTCAGCCTTGTCCGTCCGTCCGTCCGTCCGTCCGTCCGTCCGTCCGTCCGTCCGTCCGTCCGTCCGTCCGTCCGTCCATCCATCCATCCATCCATCCATCCATCCATCCATCCATCCATCCATCCATCCATACATACATACATACATACATACATACATACATACATACATACATACATACATACATACATACATACATACATACATACATACATACATACATGCATGCATACATGCATACATGCATACATGCATACATACATACATACATACATACATACATACATACATACATACATACATACATACATACATACATACATACATACATACATACATCCCGTTCGCTCGAGGCAGCGTAGGTGCGGCAAGTCTGGCGTTGGTGCGCTGCGCTCTTCACTGCGAATGCCTGTGTCTGAACGCTTTCAGGCAACACCCTCTAAATACTTTCTTCAGGCCTCTCCAGGCCCTCCTTTCCACACGCGCTACGTCACGCCAAGTGTCCGGTCAGGCTGCTCACCAAGCGCGGCTCCGCTCCGCTCGGTTGTCTCCCTCGATGTGCTCGCGCTTGCCCGGGCAAGCACAGACACGAACGCAGTCTTGCAGTGAGCGTCTAGCTGCTGCTTGAGTCTTTCAGCCTGGCGTTGGGTGCATTTCCGTTCGCTCCTCGCACGGCTGTGTCTGTTTCGTGTGGCCGTTTCTTGTGTGGCGTGCGTACCTGTGCTAGCGCACGAATGGGAAACTGATTGCCTGCCGTGTAGCGAGTGCAACTTCGTGAAACATGGGCCGGTGCTGTGTTCCCGGGTGCCGCGGGAACTACCAGAATGGTCCCAAAGTACGTGTTTATTGCTTCCCAAGAGACGAAGTACGAAGAAAAGCCTGGTTGCGAGCCATTCCACGGAAGGATTTCACACCTACAGAGCATTCGAGGGTAAGACTCTGAAATATTGCTTAATAGGCGCTGGTAATTATCTTAGTTGTGAGCTGTCGCTCCCGGAAAGGCATGCTGTCTTTGTAGGCAATGATATCACTTCTTACACTTATGTATGAATTGTCCAGGAAGCATTTAGTTCTGTGGATGTGCATAAGGCTTGTGTAAAAGCTGTGTAAATATGTAAAAGCTGTTCACTATTCAGACTCTTTTTACTTAGTGTTTTAGGCAATGGAGAGTCATGGCGAATGGCCTTGCTTCATTTTCTCGTGCAGGTGTGTGAACTGCACTTCCACGCAGGCGACTTCATTACGACGTTGTCACACCAAGATGAACTGACAGGGAAAATAATAGAGGTGAAGCGTGACAGGCTACAGTTGAAGATTGATGCTGCGCCTTCTGTTTTTCCAAACTGCCCAAAATACTTGTCCTCAACGCCTGGACGGAGTGAATCGCCAGAGACGAAAAAAGCAAGAAGGGAAAACGCTGCTTTGCAGGAGGCTATGAGGAAGTCACTTCAGTCTAATGAGCTTGAACAGAAAAGAAACAAAGTTTCATCTTACGAGGAGTTCAAATCTAAGTTGCCTGGAATCTGCAACACGAAATTCTGGACCGTTTCTGTCGATGAGCAGTGCGTTAGGTTCCTTCTCATCGAGAATGATCCTTCACCTAATGTGAAATGCGCCTTGGTAGTTCTCCCTGATCTGTCACTTTCTGTTTTCTTGAATGGAGTGAAGCTTCTGTCGCTTCCTTCAGGCAGGATTCTGCCAGCTCAAGTATGCGACACCTCCAGCCTGTCCTTGCTGCTAGAAGAACTCGAGATAGGCTTGCATAATATACCTGAGGTGACGAAAGAGTCGAAACATACTAAAGTATTGCAGTTTGTCGGTTCACTGCTTGCAGACCTCATTGAGGACAGTGATACGACGAAAGAACAGTCTTCTTTGCTGAAATTTCTGGTTGAGCAGATAGAGCTTCTCCTCGCGAAACAGCATGTGTATAGCGCAGAGCTGCTGGTATTCGCCAGTATTTTGAATTCAATTTCTCCTCACGCATATCACTTCACAAGAGCTGCATCAAGAATCATTCTGCCCCATCCTTCCACACTGCGCCGTGTTTGCTCAAATTACAAAGCTGACCCTCTTGTGGAGCAAAATCAACCGCACTGTCTCTCCTACATCCGAGAACGAGTCAAATCAATGAAAGACCACGAGAAGACAGTGACCCTGATGATCGATGAGATCCACATAAAACCATACTTCGACTACAAAGGGGGCACAATAGTAGGATCGTCGGTTCATTCAACGGAACCAGCAACAACAGCCCATGTGTTCATGGTACAATCACTCCTTTCTGCAAACAAGGACGTCATTCACATATTACCTGTGAGCAAACTGAGCGCAGAAATTTTGCACGAGCATGCTAAGAACATAATCATTAATGTTGAGAAAATGGGGCTCAAAATTATCGCTGTGATAACGGACAACAATGCTCTGAACCGCAAGATGATGTCGTTATTTGCTACAAGTCCTCAGGTGAGCATTGTCTATCCCCATCCAGCCGATAACGCTCGCCCTCTTTTCTACGTGGTCGATCCTGTGCATCTCTTGAAGTGCATTAGGAACAATTGGATTAACCAGAAAAACCCTGGAACATGCCTCTATTTCCCTGAAATGGACTTGAGTGGAGCAATGCCCGAAGGGCCTCCTCGTATGAAAGCTGCTTCTTTCGCAGCTGTGCGGCAGCTTTATTCTTCAGAGAAGACGTCGCTTGTGAAGGCTGCTTACAGACTGAACGCAAAAGCCGTGAATCCAACCTCAATGGAGCGGCAAAATGTAAAGCTCGCTCTCGACGTCATTAATCAGTTTGTTTCAAATGCCCTCAGGACACATGGTTCCGCGTTCAAGATTCCTCAAGCTGAGTCGACTGCTCTTTTCATTGACGTTATCCTCACATGGTGGCAAATAGTCAATGTTAAGACCCCTTGCAAAGGCCAGAGGCTAAGGGACAGCATGCAAGACCCTGTAAGGTCTGTTGATGACACACAGTTAGCTTTCCTGAGCGGCGTTGTGGACTGGTTGGACGCTTGGGCAAGAATAAACATCACCAGTGGCTCGCTGACGAAAGAGACTCACAGTGCTTTGCGACTGACATGCTATTCTCTGGTAGAACTCTCGCGCTACTGCTTAGAAGAACTTCACTTCAAGTACGTACTGCTGGGCAAATTTCAGACGGATGCGCTAGAAGACCGGTTCGGCCGTTACCGCCAGCTGGCAGGATCACAGTACCACATTTCCGTGCGTCAGCTCTACGAATGTGAGAAGAAGCTTCGTCTTCAAAAACTTTTGACATTTCCACGCGAGGAAACAGAGTTTGAAGACGTAAGTGAGGATCTTGTCCCATGCAACTTTTCTGTGGCTGTCAGCGACGACGATATTACACACGCCCACTCTGACATGGATGCTATTGTCTACATTGCAGGATACGCTGCTCATGCTGCTTTAAAGAAGCTTTCATGTTCTGCTTGCTTCAGCACATTGGTGATTGAAAATCGAGAGATCGAAGCGGAAAATACTGCCATGATAGCTAACCTGTCGAGAGGAGGGCTGAAGTTTCCCCAGCCATGCACAGTTCACATGGTACTGATGACTAAACTAGTTGCAGAGAAGTTGTCTTTTGGAGCAACCGCGGAAGATTTTCTCTCCTGTAGAAATCAACGTGGTGTCGTGATTTCACAGACGATTTCCCTCCTGGACGAACACGACATTGAGACATGTGAAAATGGCCACACTGCACAAACTCTCCTGCGCTTGGTAGTACGCGTTGCAACCAACGTTGTTCTAAACAACTTTTGCAAACTAAGAAATGATGCCATACAAGACAATGCGCAGCAGAAGGCCGCAGCCCGGAAAGCAGCAACGCTTAAGAAGAAGTAAGTTTTATTCCCAAGCAATAAAAATGCTTTGCGCACACTTCATTGCTGGTGTCTCGTCGTTTTTTATTGTAAGGGTCAGATTAGCTGTACAAATACTCAACAGCGCAACATTATTGTGAGTGTCATTATTGCTGTGTGTGAAAGCTTTAAGCAAAACACAATACAGAATAAAACTAACACAATGCGCAGTAGACGGTGTTTTTTTTTTTCAATGTTCACGAACTTCTACTTTAACAACTAGATATACGCATGTGCGGTCTGTGCGGATGGATTTTACCGCACGGCAGACATCATGTACGTGATAGAACCTAATAATTAGATGATTAATTGAAATTAACTAATCAATTTTTTATTATAATGACCAATAATGCGAAATTGGCGGCCGTATGCTAAATTGTTTATTATAAAAAACTGTATTAGCAGCTCGAACTTTCTTGACAATAAGGTGTTCTGCAATAAAAAAAATATATAAAGCAGATAAAATGATAGCCTAAGGCGCGCACAAACTAGCGAATTTCTTTTCTGCAGCAACGACAAAAATGAAAATGAAGGAATCACTTATAAGGCAGCTACGTACGGCAGTACCCGAATAGTGCAGACGGGCGCGGCGCGCTGAAATCGCGGAGCGCGGGGCCTGCACGGTCCCTTGGCGTGACGTCACGCGGCCGGTGGAGAGGCCTTAGCATTGAGAGGGTGTTGTTTCAGGGCACTTTTTTCCATAAAGACACTACTGGCTGCAGACAATCTTACCGGCCTGGCATTATCAGGAGAAAATCCTGGACTGAAACAGCGCTCGGCGAAGCGTTTGACACGTACCACCAGGTCCAGTTTGCTAAATTTTTATTTGTTTATTCTTTGCGGTGAACCGCGGAAGGAACTAAGCAGAAGTCATATTGGCTGCCTAATGTTCAGCGAGGTACCCAACTTGAAATAAGCAAAGAAAGTCGATGCGTTGGCCGCATTACGTTGTTGTGACTGAACTATCGGGTATGGTCAGGACTCATTGTTGCCACATGGCCACTTCCGATCGAGACTTCATTCTACTAGGGGCCAGTCGATTGCGATCGACGCATCGCGATCGCGCGTGAAGAATATCGCATACACCTTCATGCTGAGTGAGCGCTCAGGTGGAAAGACCGAGTGGAAAGACCCCCATTCTCAGTGGCGAGCAGAACATCTAACCCGGAATGGCGTCACATATAGGCAAAAGAAAATCAGGGCGCTCTCGCTGTTTACCACCACGGCTTCCGTCTTCAAAGATCGCATGCGACGATCAAAACAAGCAGCTGGAATAGGACTCTCTATTGATGTGTTTTATTTTGAAAGTCACAGCTTGCTTCATACATGAATACTTCTGCAGGTGCGTATGAGCTTGCGCTTCCGTTTGTAACGGAACAAAAGAAAATGGTGATTGTGCCATTGCTTCTTATTTTAAAATCTGGAATACAGTAAAAGCAGAGCAAAAAAAGACACAGCAACAAAAACAAGCAAAATTTTTAAATTATTTAGCTAAAAGTTTTCATCAAATGAAGCGTGACACTGGAATCGTTGTTAAGTGAAAAGAAACCATCTATGGTTGGTTGATTGACGTTTGACTGCTCTACAATTTTGTTATGAAACAAAACGAAAGGGGCACCACAGGGCCGCTCCGACAGACGTATAAACAAGTTGCTCATCAATGCGAATTCAGAAAGCATCCGCACACACAAACAGCTCATGGCCATGGAATTACACCATACTTAGAAAAATATATGGAAAAACTGCAATGCTTTCATGCTTCAAGAAATTTGCGAATATGGCCATGGGCAGTGACAGTACAAATAACGGTTTTCGACACCGTTTACCGTCACTTTGAACGTTCTCTCGATGTAGCAGACTCCAAAATGTTTCTCGCAGACAACACACGCTGGAGTCAACTTGCGGTCCTGTCTTTTTGATCAGCCGCTCCCACTCCGGAAGCCGTGTTGGGTCCGAGGGCACACTGAACATGGAAGCCTTGTCCTGATTCGACCGGTAGCCACTCCGACAGAGCGGCACGAAACATGTTTTTTCCCGGCCTTGATACTTCGACTTTAGCCCTCACCTGGAACAGCACGGACAAAACAACTGAAAAAAGCGTAGATGCGACTAAAATGCTATAATCCACACCGCGCACGACCAATGCAACCGCAGCGACTGCGGCATGCCCGGCAGCGACGGCATCTTTACGACGAGGAGCGCCCCTCGCGGCCAAAGTTGGAAGGCATCGCGCGCGTTGCCGCCCTCTCCCGTTGGGAGAGCGCTCCATCGACACACTAGCAGGATGTTCTAGGCACTATAACCTCACGGATTTCAGGAGTGCATGTTGTTGGGCGAGTCGGTCGTACATCGTTGAGTAAAGGTACTGCGCAAAATACAAACATTTAATTAATATAATCCTTGTGCCCTTCTCGTCCATGTTTGTATTATTTTGCGCAGTACCTTTACTCAACCTCACGGATAATCTTTCATGGGCCAAGCACATTCAAAACATATGCGCCAAACCTTCAAGATCACTTGGGTACCTGCTTCTGAACTCGCGAAACGCCCCTAATAACGCAAGAAAAGTAGCTTATTTAACAATTGTGCACGATAATAATTATAATAATAATAATTGGTTTTGGGGGAAAGGATATGGTGCAGTATCTGTCTCATATACCGTTGGACACCTGAACCGCGCAGTAAGGGAAGGGATAAAGGAGGGAGTGAAAGAAGAAAGGAAGGAAGAGATGCCGTAGTGGAGGGCTCCGGGGTGATTGCCCACCTGGGGATCTTTAACGTGCACTGACATCGCACAGCACACGGGCGCCTTAGCTTTTTGCCTCCATAAAAGCGCAGCCGCCGCGGTCGGGTTCGAACCCGGGAACTCCGGATCAGTAGCCGAGCGCCCTAACCACCGAGCCACCGCGGCGGGTTCACACAAAAGTACAATCCCCATTTCAGCATCACAAAGATCAAACTTGATATCGCCCTCGAGCCATTAGATATTCGTCTCTCCATCGCTCTTTTATGCTTACTTCACAAATATCGACGCAGCACCAGGCCATCTCCCTTACCCCTGGAAGAGCCTTCACGCATTTGGCGCCGCCTTCATAACCAGAATAGAACTAAACGCATACAGGGAAGAACCCAAGCCCTCAATTCATCTGCACTTCCACGTGCCATTGTTCTTTGGAATGATCTTTCCGACAATATCGCATCTATCTGCTACCACCAATCATTCCAAGACCAGCTGCACGAACATTTTCTTAAACGACATGGTGTCTTGTTATAGGTTGTTCTGTCCCATAAGTTCTTTTTCTCCTCGTTGCTAATGTATTATGATTACGTTTCTTGTGCAGTTTCAACACTTCGCACTTTTATTATGGCTACTGCTTTTTCTTTAGATCTGTATTGGGCACACGCGATGCATTCTTGCTGCTTTTTATGTACTTTTTGTTGCTCGCGGCGATGTGCGCCTTGTCGTTACGGTTTGCTTTGTATAATTATATTGTTTTTACGTTTTGCCTTGTCCTGCGCGTTGTATTTAACAAATTGTTCCTATCGTACTTAATTCGTTATGTCCCCCCCCCTTACTCAATGCCTTTCTGGGCCCTGTAACGTATTTTGAACAAATAAATAAATAAATTTGCCCATTTCGAGAGAAGGCGTTCTCTTCATACCGCCAAATATAGCGAACCGTGATTTTTTTTGCGTTTAGCAAACTTTTTAGAGCGAATATTCTTGCAAAAGATTGTTAGTTCTTAAAATACTACACTTTAGAATCTTCCGCTTTCGCATTATGAAAAACAGAATTAACGTTTCATTGGTATAGTCGGCTATTGCGGGACGCGCCCTATGTCCATCATCAGCCTGACTACACCCTCTTCAGGGCAAAGGCCTCTCCCATGTCTCTCCAACTAACCCTGTCCTTCGCCAGCCGCATCCACCCCATGCCTGCAAACTTCTTAATCTCATCCGCCCACCTAACCTTCTGCCGCACCCTGCTACACTTGCCTTCTCTTGGAACTCACTCCGTTACCCTTAAGGACCAGCGGTTATATTGCCTTCGCATCACATGCCCTGCCCAAGCCCATTTCTTCCTCTTGATTTCGACTAGGATGTCATTAACCCGAGTTTGTTCCCTCACCAACTCTGCCCGCTTCCGGTCTCTAGACGTTACAGCTATCATTTTTCTTTCCATGGCTCGATGCATTGTCCGTAACTTGTACTCTTTTCGTTAGCCTCCACGTTTCTGCACCGTAGGTGAGTACCGGTAAGATACAGCTGTTGTACACTTTTCTGTAGAGGGATATTGGCAAACTGCCATTCATGACCTGAGAGAACCTGCCTCCACTCCATTCTTATCCTTCTATAGTTATTTCCCTCTCATGGTCCGGATCAGCTGTCACTACCTGCCCTAAGTAGACGAATTCTCTAACCACTTCCAGCCCCTCGCTGCCCATTGTGAACTGCTGTTGCCTTGCGAGACTGATGAACGTTACTTTGATTTTCTGCATGATCATTTTTAGACCAACCGCTCTGCTCTGCCTGTCTAACTCATTGATCATGATTTGCAGTTCACCTCCTCAGTGACTCAGCAAGGCAATGTCATCAGCGAATCTCAGATTATTTAGGTATTCTCCTTTAAGAATTAACGAGTTAACGAGTTCACCTTTTCTTTGCTGCACGAAAAATCTGTTTTAAGATGACCTAGCCTCATCGCCATTCCACTTCTTTCGCTCGGAAGGGAAGAACCAGGTAAGAACATGCTGTTTAGTGCACGTACCCCTTTGCCGCGGCAGGGTGAGACAATGAAAGCCTGTTTTCTTCGGTTTCTCTGAAATTACATGGTTCACCAAGCAATCCTCAAATTTCTTGCGTTCAGCTTGCTTGTTCCTTTGATATTACAGCAGGCACTACTCGAGAACAAAGCAAAAAACTGGAAACTAAAGGGCGAAAGACGCGACTTTTTGCTTAGAAATACTCAGCAGACACCGAACTTGTGGGACATGCGTCGAACTTCGGGTGGCTTCACTAGCGGCCGCTTCAGAGAGCATGAATGCGGCCACCCAGTGGAGGTCAGTGGTTATAAACATCCAAGCTGCGCCACCAGTAGTGGCGCTGGCAACCATGGGCCGAGATGTTTCCGAAGCAGTCGTCAGGAAGTTGAGCAATGAGCTTCATGTAAGGCCGCGGTGATATATTTTTTTTCTCGGCTTTAAGGCCATTGAGGGTCCTTTCGACAATTGCCTGGAGGACGCCGCCTTTTAAGATACGGCCACGTACGAAGCATTGAAGAACAGCAAAGGCGGAGGAGCGCCTGTCCAAACGAAATAAGCACGCGTGCGACATTCAACATAACAGTGCTTTATTTACGCTAATTTAGTTCTACGCGTCATGTCTGTATACAGCCTCAGTTCATCCATCCGTGTGGTGTTACCCATTGAAAGCGAGAACGCAGTTAGAGTGATGCCAATTCCTTCTTGTTGTGGTATCTTTCGCTACAGTTTCCTCGCAATTTCGTCCTGTAATTTCTCATTATGCATGATATTTGAATTCGCTGCTCACAGCTTGTGACAGCGCTGTGAAGGTCAGATCGAGGCACGCTTGATCACTGGTCTCCGTTGTAAGCCCGAGTGCTTCGTTAATAAAAGCCTGAGTGGACGCCTTCAACCATGCAGCGTGGGGAAGCAAGACTCAACGATAAAGCGTTCTACAAAGAGGTCTTTAAAAATGTGATGCATATGCTTTAACGACCCAACGCGCAACCGGTAGTACGCGCCTCTCCTCGGTGCTGCATTTTCTTTTTGCATTTAACTAGCGTCTAATGTCCGATCTAGCGCTCTCTAATGTCAGACCTGACCCATCTAACGTCAGATCTAACTAGCCTCTGACCACTCGCAGCAGACCTGACGCCCTCAGCGCACGTGTTTGAGAAACCATGCATATGCGCAACTAATATTCACTATATAAACTTACGTGATACAACCTTTGTCCGTAAAGCTCCGAGACTGGGTTCATTAAAAAATACGTTTAACATTAGAATCATTTGTGCAGCACCCCTTCGAAATAGTCTCCCTTGCACTCTGTACACAGCTTCCAACGCGTCTTGAGGTCTTGGAAACAGTTGGAAGACGCTTCTTTTGGCAGGCCTGTCAGCTCCTTTGTCGTGGCGTCTTGAATGGCCTCCACGCTCCCCATCCAGCGACCTTTTAGGGCTATCTTCACACGAGGAAACAGGAAAAAATCGCAAGGGTAGAGGTCAGGCGAGTATCGCGGATGGGGAAGTACAATAATGCTGTGCTTGGTGAGAAATTTTGTCACGCTGACAGCAGTTTGCGCCCTTGCGTTGTCGTGGCGAAGGCTACATTGTCCAGATGCCCATAAGTGGCGACGGCGTCGCAGTGCATCACGCATGTGTTGGAGCAAGCTGATTTAAAACTCCTGATTCACCGTCTGCCCCTGTGGGACGAACTCGTGGTGTGACACCTCTGGCATCGAAAAAAGCTATCAGCATTGTCTTTGTTTTGATCTTCTGTCGCCGCACTTTTCTCGACGCCGGAGAGCTCGTGGACCACCATTCGGCGCTCTGCCTCTTTGTTTGAGGATCGTATTTAAAACACCATGTTTCGTCTTTAGCAATGATGCTGTCGACGAGTGCAGCATCCTTCTCTGTCTCGCAGAGCAAATCAGCGCTCACTGATGCCCGCATGACCTTCTGGTCCTGTGTGAGGGAGTGCGGCACAAGTCTGGCATTCAGGTTTCGTTTCCCCAAGTTCTCACGCAAATTTTGGTCGCATGTTGTCTTACTAACGTCGAGAAAATCTGGCAGCATGCGGACTGTAATGTGCGGTCTTGCTGTACGATTTATCTGATCCGAGCCACGTTGTTTTTATTCCGTGAGGTTGAAGGGCGCCCCTGCCTTGTGTCGTCTTCCACCAACGTTCTCGCCGAAACGAACCTCGTCCGTGTGGTTTCCTTCTTCTTTGTCTTCCGTCTCTTTCGCGCTGTTTTTTCCACTCTTGTACTACTCGAAAACTCGCGCCCGCAATAATGTCTCGTTGCCGTAAGCGTCACGAAGCAGCTCATACGTCTGTGTGGCTGTCTTGGCAAGCTTCACACAGAATTTTATGTTTACACGCTGTTCGAGGTGGATGTCCATCTCCACATTCACTCACAGTAGAATGCGCCGACGACTAGTGACAACGTATTTTTGACATGTAGTGCCATCTAGAGGCTACCGCAGCAATTAACATAAAGAGCTCAGGTTAGGCCGAAAAGATGGCGCTACGCATACGCACAAACTAGGGCGCCTCGATGCGCGCGCACCCTAGCACCAACGTTTGTTTTGGGGAACCATTTCTAGAGAAGAAAATAAATCAGTCTCAAAACTTTATGGATAAAGGTTGTAGATCAAGTTAAATATCCCGCGCCATAGCAAACCAACCTATGTATTATTGTTTAATGAGAAGTTATCTCCTTCTTGGCTTTAGTGAAGACAGACGTCCCACACTCAATGCAATGAAGCCGCCGAGGTGGCTCAGTGGTTATGGCGCTCGGCTGCTGACCCGGAAGACGCGGGTTCTATCCCAGCCGCGGCGGTCGAATTTCGATGGAGGTGAAATTCTGGAGGCCCGTGTACTGTGCGATGTCAGTGCACGTTAAAGAACCTCAGGTGGTCGAAATTTCCGGTGCCCTTTTGAGACGTTAAATCCACATAAACCAAACCAAACTCAATGCAGTGGTATTGTACTTAGGCGGCGAATTTTTCCCCATAGTAACCTTTCGTTGTGACTTTCTTGTGTTTTATTTTTGTACTTACTCGACGTCCTCGGTCCAGTTCAAGGTATTCTAAGATTTTAAGAGGGCATAGGCCGACACGCGCCATGTGGAGAGAAAGCGGAATATTTCGGTTACTTCGACGCCGTTTAGCCAGGAAAAAGACAGCTTTTTCCGCAACATAGCTCCGAATTCTCAGCTAGCCGCTTTCTGGCGTATTGGGCCACTTTGTGCTCGGTGCACATTAAAACCTGGTTTACTCAATGCAGGTTAAGAAACAGGGCCTGCAACGGTCTACCGGCCAACTCGGCATTTAAATCAGCGTCAGTCTCGAACATTCTGCGAGGAGCAAGCTGTGCTTTGTTTCCAGAGCTAATCACTCTCCACCGTGTTTTCAGTAACCACGTTGGCGGAATCTTCGCCTTCTCAATGTCACCCTCCTGTGCCCTTTTTTAGCCACTTGTGACGCCATGCTGATGACTCTGCGGTGTGCCCCTCGTGGGGTTTTCCTTAGGACAGCAGCGGTCATGCTCGGCAGTAGCAAAAAAAATGCACTGAGCAGCACCCCGATGTCCCAGGTCAACGCGCTTTAAATGGGGCTTCCTTCATCCTCGATTTTCCGCTTTCTTTTCCGCTGCCATCATCGTCACTACAGGACAAAGGTTGCATTTATCTCTAGTTAGCCGCCTTCACCTAATCTCATCTCCCTACCCAGTGCGTTTCTCTTCTCTTGGAACCCTCTCTGTTATCGAGCACCATCGGTCTCTGCATTTCACCCTATTTGTTATCACTTCTGTGATATCCTCCATCACGTCTCGGTCTGTAAACACCCGCCCTTAGCACTTTATAGAAACCGTACACGGAATAAACTTGGCCGAAATTTGTACACACCAAATGCCGACAAGGCATTGTTACTTGTCACCTGTTCTTGGCTTCCACAAAGGCGTCGCATCGGCCTAAGGGGTACGCAACCGACGGGTCCAGAAGAGTTCCCAGCCGATTGGGTGACACCAAGGGAGGGATGGTGGCCAGCTTGTGACCCGGAGCGGGCGCAAGGCGCAGCGGGTACCTGCACCACCAAAAGGCATCCTGCCATATAGTTGCCGGGCATGCCGGGAATTAGGAGAGATCAATTACATTGATGCGGAGGAAATGCTACAATATTTTTCCACCACTCTTCAATTTATTCCACTTGATTCTATACCGACCCTATATGAAAAGATAAAAAGTAAATAAAAACTGATCAATCTATTACATTTATGGTTCTGTTCCAGTAACTGATTTTGCTGTAATTCCATTTCTATTCGTAATCGCTTTATTTTTTCGTTTTTGTTGAGTCATTGGTCATTTTCATTTTTCTGCGTTGTTCATAGACCGGCCTCTGCCCTACAAGGTGAAGAGAGGGAAATCCCCCTGAACACAACCTGCCAGTTGGCAGGTGATGCTTCACCCCGCCGGAAAATGTTCATCTTCATGGCCCTCCCTATTGCTGCCGCATTTAAACAGACGTGGCATATGACATGAGAACATGAACACAGCCACAGTGAACATTTTCAAAGGCAGCGGTGTTCCGCTCTTTTTGCGTTTTATGCGCACGAGCCTCGGTCTTACGATGTGTTACTGAAGCCACAACTGAAGTTCGCTGCATTAAAGCATTCGTGTAAATGAAGGAGTGAACAGTAGCAAGAGGCGGACAGAACATCCACACCAGGTGGCGCCACCTGAGAAGCTGGCGCTGTAATCGTACAGGAACGAAGAGATCGAGCAAATGTGTCCGACAAGCGTGCGAAACGGAGCGTACAAGGAAGGTGCTCCCCGGGATGGAAGAAAGCAAGTGCGCAGACTCGGCACACCGGTTGGAGCAAATGTCCACTACCATGCGTGCGTCATCTATCGCTTTGACGAGAAAGCACAGACAGATGAAAACAGTTACTTTTTTTCGCTGATTTGCCGGAATTCAAAGAAAAATTTGGTATAACGCGATAGCGTTAATGCCCATGTATGCGGAATTTGGTCATTCACCACTTTGCATTCATAGATCGCAAGGAGCCCTCATACACTTCTGGCGCTGTGGTGCAGCGGTTAAGCGATGAGCCACTGCCCCAGCAGGTGGCTGTTGAAAACACAGGTTCCGGGGATATACGAATAATAGCCGCATATAACTATCCCTGCTAGGACTTCTGAGCGACAATCTAGAGATGTGCTTGACCTAGATTTCTCGACAGGTTATCCGGCGGATATCCCGTTCGGTCTTATTTCTGGCGCTTAAACCCGTATATTTTTCTTGCACCTCTGCGCATATAGGCTGATACCTGCTTCTAAAGTACTTTTTTGTAGTTAAGTGTTGAAGTTTCGAGTTACCCTTTACAATAGGAAGCGTTTCTCAAAAAGCTGTACAACGATGTTCACTCTCTCAGGTAAAAAGAAAAGAGTGCGCTTTTGGACCCGATCACACAACCTCGGCGGCCTAGGGTGCCTCGATGCCAGCGCCGCCATTCAGGGTGGAGACAACTTCAACGGCGCCGCAATATTGAATCACACGGGATCAGCGGCGCTAGCGTTTGTAACGGCGCCGTTAATGCTCTCGGGGCGCTTCAGAGTGCTTCGACTTGAACAGTCTTTTTCGCCAGTATCGCACTGCGCATCTTTTTACTCGTAATAGTCATTTTAACATCCGAGGGTCAGAGGCGTAATTGTGCGAATTAATTTTGGGGCCCCGAATGGTCGAGGTTGAGCAAATAGTGTACCGCCTGTTGGCTTGAAAAACACTTTGCCCAGCAGGTGCTTCCGCTCCGTGCGAGCGGAAGAAATTGATTTCTTTCTCTTTCTAAGTGGTTTTTGGTTTTTCAAGTCCGGCGCTTTGATAACAGCTGCGTGTCATCAGCCGCTCGCGCGCTGCGGTTGGTTTCGCTTTCGTCGTGCGGGCTGTTTCTGTTTGTTGTGCTCGCAAAGATTGTTGTTTGTCTGCTTTTTAATCTTTCAAAGTGTAATTGCGAGTTGCTCGCCAGGTTATTGCTCAGAGGGGTGCAATGGCATCTGCTTGCAGCCGGGCGCTGGCATATAAAAACGATGCCACCGTATACCAACGTTGTCATTCCGCCTGCGTTTTCTTTGTCGAGGCCCACGAAAACTGAGTGCCCCTCGTTGGCGATGGGCAAAAGGATTACTGCAAGTTTTTCACTCATTTCATTTTTCTGACAGGCGCACAAACACCGATCTAATGCTCTTGCGTGCGCTCATCTGCAGACTTCGCTTGCGCTATGAACATGAGCGCCGGTTGCTCTGTTGCGATTCCTCGGTTTGAGAAACCCATTTCTGCGTATATTCCTTCATTGTATTTATTTTATTCAAGCCCATTTGTACTCATTGTAAAGCTTACATATAAATGTACACAAAAAGGGTGAACTTGATATCATTAAATGACTGCAGTAATCTTTCCTAAAAATTTTAAATCGGAAATCAAAATACAGTCACGCCTCGTGAATACGACCCCCGTTTATATGGACGACTAGAGTTATGTACAGTTTTTTTAATGACCAAACTTTTTCAATGTATTTCCGCCTCGTTAATATGGAAACTCGCTGTCCGGACAATGGACACGGGGAAAATGCACAGTGCCCAAGAGGGCGCTGTGCATTTTTTTTTGTCTCGGTAATATGGACGGAGAGGAGAACAAAATCTCGACACTGCCCCGACAAGGTGCTTAGATTTCTGCATTTTGAGCGCATGACATCGGAGGAATGCAATGAAAAAGTGCGAACGGCTGAGTGGCGGCCCTTTTCTTTGGTGGTTTCTTACTTTACAGTTGCCCAATTGACACGCTTCACTATTTTCCATATTGCCCGAACGACTGCGACGAAAACCTCTCCAGCTTGTGCCACGCAGAAAGCTGCATTCAGCAGTCGTCGGCCGACTGTGTACATATGTACGTATAGTAGCGGTTCATGAGATGTCAGCAGTCGTAGTAGTAGTTGGGTCATTTAGCCACGACACTACTTCAAGCATATCATACAAGGCGACCAAACAGTTTTGTAACGCGCTATGTGGCGCCGCAGGAAAATAACGCTGATTCCGGAGAGGCTCAAATTGCTGAAAGAGCGAGTCCACTGTGTCTTAAACATATTCCAAGGAGACACGAGGCATCAAGGGCCAGCAGTAGAGTGGATGGATGGATGGATGGAAAAACTTTATTTTCGTCAGAGAGCATGTGTGGACGATTCCGTGTCAGATGGCCATCAACCCATGGCTGACGGCGACCTGGGTGGCCCACTCCACGGCCCTGGTCTGGACGACCGGGTCTGAGCTGGCCAACACGGCCTCCCACTGCTCGAGGGAAGGATCACGCATAATGTCCGCCGGTGGCGGTGCTATGCTACAGCTCCATAATATGTGGTCATAGGTTGCCAATTCGTGACACCATTTGCACTCCGGCTGAATGTCCGGGTAGATTTTGCTCAATACGTATGGGTTGAAGAAACATCTAGTCTGCAATCGTGCAATCTGCAATCTGCAGTAGAGTGGAAGACCTCTAACCAGAATCTAGGAGATGAAATTGGCCGTATGCACAAAAGTCAAGCAGAATCTCCTGAAAAACATGAGGAAACTCGCTGGGGAGCATAAAGTTAGTGTCACATATAAAATGGGTCTAAAGTAAAATTATGAAGGAAAGAGGTGTGAAGACGGCGTGGATTAAACGAACATTAAAGAAGATGAAGCATTCGGTGCTTGGGCAGGCTCGTGGAAAAGGTGGTGCAGACAAGAGTCTCGCGCTACATGGAGATCGAGGGACTCTGGCCTGTTGGAATGGTAGGTTATAGACCGCGTCTTAGCGCACAGGACGTTGTGTTAAGGCTTAAACGTGATATACTTGATGTTCACGACGGAACTAAAGGGGGCAGGGCACTGTTAGGGTTGGATCTTACAAAAGCCTTCGATAATGTTGAGCATAGAGCGGTCCTTGAAGACCCCAGTGAGGCCGGAGTAGGCATGAAGTGCTTTAACGATGTCAAAAGATTCTTAAGCAATCGAAAGGCCACTATAAACTTTGTAGGGCTGTCCTCAAAGCAGATTGTGCTCGGCAATAAGGGGACCCCTCAAGGTTCAGTCCTCTCTCCAATGCTCTTCAATTTTGCCATGAGAGGACTGTCCCACAGGCTAAATAAAATTTAGGGGCTAAAGCACAGCATTTATGCCGATGATATAACCATTTGTGCAGCAGGGGAAATGAACGCTGACATCTCATACTGACTGCAGGCAGCGGCAGACGTAGTTGAAAACTATGCCCATGAGAGAGGGCTTTCCTGCTCCTCTCAAAAATCAGAACTTCTCGCTTAATACCAAAGACAAGATGAATAAACAGACTCGCATCCCTTACCTATACGGCTCGAGGTTGTCGTTGGGGGTAGGTTAGTACCTAGGGTTGACACTATAAGATTTCTAGGATACTTTCTCCAGACGAACGGACGTAACACAACCACTATCAAGAAGCTTAGCACCTATGTCGCCCAAGTTATAGGTGTCTTTAGGCGGATCTCCTTCGGAAACAAAGGCCTGCGAGAGCACTGTCTCCTGATATTAGTACAAGCATTCATAGTGAGTAGGATTGCATACGCGACTCCATTTCTGAATCTTAGTCCGCAAGAGGAGGGGAAAATGGGCAAGTTAATCCAGAATGCATACAAAAGAGCTCTCGGCATCCCACCGAACTCCTCAACGGAGAAACTGCTTAGTATGGGAGTCCACAATACCTGTGCGGAGATCTCCAGGGCAGTAAGAGAAGCGCAAATTTGGAGGCTTAGCTCCTCAATAGCAGGAAGGCAGGCAGATCCTCAATAACCTAGGGGAGAGCGAGAGGAAACCCCTGTATACTGCAGAGCTAATCCCCTTAGACATACGAAAGCATCTCAAAATTTCCAATATACATACCTAAGAACATGCACCCGAAGCATGATAAAGAAAGCAGAAGACAAAGAGCTCGAACAATAATGAACAATCTTGCCTGGGACCGCCGGGTAACATAGCCTTCTGCGACGCAGCCTGTGGCTCCGATGGCACCTCCGTCATTGCCGCCGTTGATGGGAATGGGGAGAAAGTGACTATAGCATCGATTAACACTAGAAATGCGTTCGTGGCAGAGGAGGCTGCTATTGCACTAGCGTGCGTCAGTACCAAAGCCAAGATCATCTTGTCTGACAGTAAGGCAGCTTTTCACAACTTCTGTAAGGGGGTAGTCTCCAGTCAAGCCGCCAAATTACTAAGAATATACCCCTCAAGCAGAGAGGTCTCCCTCATATGGGTTTCTGCTCACGAGGGAATTCCGGGGAATGAGGCTGCTCACAGCTTCGCTCGAGAATTATACGAGCTGCTCTGAAAGTGCCCCTGAGTGGGGCATAACCCTCTCATAACACAAAGAAATAGCCGAAACACCTAGACTGGATAAGAGAACACTCCCACTTCCGGATAGGCCACTCACTCCAAAGGAGCGCAGGGCCTGATGGAGGCTTCAGGTCAACAGATTCTTTCCGTACTCTATACTACACGATGAAGACACTGGGTAGCCTGAGCTCTGCAGTAGCTGCCACAGAATGACTTCGCAAAATCATTTAATTTGGGAGTGTCAGCATTCTCCTGGGGCTAAATCCAAGAGCACCCCAGACCTTGCCACCTGGGAAGAGCTTATCCGGAGCCACGACCCGGATTACCTGTCAGTCGGAGACAGCTTACTACAAGACTCTCTTCACGGTCTCCGGTGCTGAGAGACGGCTAGGAGGCACCCCGTGCTGCGCCCCGAACGTGAGGCCCCATGATAACGGAAATAAAGTTCATTAATTCAACAATGCTTATTAACGTGCACGTTCGTTACAACCGAGCCTCACATTCGTTATATGTGAATTTCACTCTCAGGTCCCAAATTCGGATACCACCACGAAACGACAATTCGTTTGGTACCACCCGCATCCCTCTGTGACCATTGGTTCATCTGCCACGGCCCTCCGAATGTCACCCCCATTACGGTACCGAGAACCAAAGGTCATCGCTACGAATCCCTCACAGGAACGAGGCTTCAACTCGACTGAACACTTTGTGTGCCGAACCGTGCCGATTCGTTTGCCACCACTCCGAACTCTCTGTGCCAAACAAGTGGACCACAATTTTGTTAGCAATGGAGACCCAAAGTGGCATCAATCTCGGCACCCGCTCAGACGCTGCATATATAGCGGAACGCCAGCGGTGCGGAGTCTGTAATAGGAGGAATAAATACATTTGCCCCGTTTAACTGCGGCTGACACACCGAAAATGTGCTTTTTCTTTCGTTTAACCGCGGCTGACACAGCTCAAAACAGTCAAATACCGCACCGATATCCCCAACCATCTAACCAAGCCACCAAGCTCAAAACCGCTCGGAGCCCAACCCGTGACCGCGTACGCCACCGAGCACACGCCGACCAAGGCGGGCCTTTCTCTGATGGAATAAAAGAACGACACTGGCTGACACAGACAGACATTTGTTGCTAGTACAACAAAAAGGCCAGCTAGCAACAAAATACGCTAAGGAACCGAGGTCGTCCGACTCACTAGCACGGCTGCGAGCGAATGTTCACCCACGCTAGGGCAAGAGAAACCTGCGAAGCCGGACGGGACACTTCCTGCCGTGTGTGTCGTCTTCACCGCGCGCGCAACAGTCACGCCGTCCGTGGCGCTCGTGTCGCTGTGACGCCGCCGCCCTCCGTTGTCAGTTACGGTAACTAGGGATAGTCACGGAGTGCGCCCCTCCTCGGGGCGAGGTGGCTTCAGGGTGCATTGCGGAAAAGCAAAATCCCCACAAGGGGTAAACCGGCCACCGTGCCGGCCAGACGACTGGGCGCGCGCGGTCACGTAATGGGGGTCACATTTGGCACGGTGCTGCAGCAATTTGATCGCATGACTGGCCGCCATCTTGAAATCTCGGACGGACAACAAACGTTCGAATGCCAGTAGTAAGAGCTCACGCTCTTAAAAATTTTGCCACAGACACAAAGCTGACCACGTGTGGGATTGCGAAAGCAGTACTGTCCCTGGGTACATAGTTCACGCGTAACATTTGTACATGCATTTAAGTTCATTGCTATAAATGCAGAATTCGGCCCCACGTTTCAACTCGGCAGCTAGCCTACGCAGAGATATCGTATGACACCACCTGAATGCTGTACGGCGAACGGTTTTATCACAATTTTGATAAAAAGTATACAGGAGGACATACACTTGAAGGTGCGTATTTCGTTGGTTCGAATAACTGTCGCTAGCCAGCCTCCTCCAACTTGACTAGCACACGTTAGACATATTTGTTTATTAAATAAGCCCCTAAAGGCCCTCAGTCGAGGGTATTACATAGGAGGGAGCATTGACACATAAGAATGCAAAACAAAAAAATGTGCAAGCACTAAGGTGCAATGCCATAAATACAGAAGAAAGCACACGTAGAAAACAAAAATAACCTTTAATATACATTATTATTCAGAAGAAAAGAGGACAGATAATGCTTTAGAGGCTTAACATAACCGCTGGAACAAAACAATAACAAAACAGCCGAATGCAGCATATGGTACAATCAGTGAGCAGTGCTAGATAGACATGCAACGAGAACCCGTATGACACCACCCAGAACGCTGTACGACAATCGGTTGTGCCACAGTACCATGAAAACTGGCGTCACGTGGGGGTCGGCCGGTGGCGAGTATATACATGTATACAAAATGTCTAAAGTGATGGTTCTCAGCCTGATGACGCCATCCTGTTTTTCCTCCCATCTCTGGGATTTTCCGCACCATCTGCGAGTACGCCCACGCACGCCGCCGGCTTCGCTCGTAATGCGACTGGCAAAGCTTTCACATTAAAAATTGACAGCTCACCGTGCCAGCCTCACTGCCTGGCCATGGCTCGCGGGCGATGACAGGTCACCCGGCTGCCACGCATCCGTCCGGTTGACGGGGGTGGCGATTGCGCCACGTCCTGCAGATCGCATCTTGTCTGGACCAAGAGCCGCTTCTTCATCTTCTCCACCAGACAGACGGCTCGGCTGCGCACTCGATACATCGCATCATAATCTGTTGGCTAACGCTACTACTAATGAATGCAATCAATTGTTCTTAAGTAACTGTCATACTTCTGGGTGGACACCTCAACCGCGCCTTTTCAAGGGAGGAATGCGGCAGTGAAACAAGTGCTGCAGTGGAGGGCGGTGGTGGTGATTAAGTAAGTGAAAGGCTTTATTCTCCAACAGAAAACAATCTCATCCTACCCTCCGGCTCTCCATCTCAGTCGAGAGATGAGGGCCAGGGGCGTTTGAGGTGGGCAGGGCCACAGCGTCAGATGCTGGCCTGGATTTCTTGAATCCCGGCGGCCTCTTCAGCCAGTCGGACGGCGAACAGCTGATGCTCAGGGTCCGGGCTGAAAACTTTTATTGTTGCGAAGGCCTAAAATATAGAACATTACCCAGCAGCATTGCGAGCAGCCTTCAGGCTGCCGGTTGTGGCCGTGCCTAGTCGAGGTTCGGTTTCGAAATGTATAAGCGTGTTATGTGCTCCATTTCATCATGCTGTTTCATCTCTAATTCGACCGTTTAGTCTCAACATTTGTTTTTTTTTAAACAGGAAATATCTTTTCATACATTCTACAGTGCAGCGAACGCTTAAGAAGTGTACTCTGGCTGCCAGAGGGTGCAGATGTGCAGATTAAGGCATGTTATATCAGGCCCCACATCCTCCCCGAGGGCACGTTTAATATGTTTCGAGGTTTGGAGGCTTTCTTTTCTAGTGTGTTTATGTGTGGTAGGAACGTCAGTTTTTATCGAATGCTATGCCCAGAAATTTACGTCTTGACTTATTGGTATTGTGGTTTAGGTGCAGAGTGGGGCCACTCCTCACTCTTTTGAGTGAGAAAAGAACGGCTACTGTTTTGTTTGTTTTTTGACAGGGGGACATAAACACTTTTCCGTCTGCCCAAATCGCTTGTCTGCCTAATGCGAGTCGTATCTGTCTCTCAGTGGTTGATAAGCTGCAGGATGTGCATGCAGTTTGAAGGTTGTCAACATAAACTGGAAGCCGCCGCGGTGGCTCAGTGGTTATGGAGCTCGGCTGCTGACCCGAAAGACGCGGGTTCGATCCCGGCCGCGGCGGTCGAATTTCGATGGAGGCGAAATTCTAGAGGCCCGTGTACTCTGAGATGTCAGTGCACGTTAAGGAACCCCAGGTGGTCCAAATTTCCGAAGCTCTTCACTACGGCGTCCCTCATAGCCTGAGTTGCTTTGGGACGTTAAACCACCATAAACCAAACCAAACATAAACTGAGTACACGAGATACTTCGGAATTAAGCGTTGCAGCTACGGAATTCATTGTCCCGGCAAAATATTGCCGCCAGGTGTCCCCGGGCGGCGCCTTGAGGACAAAAAAGAAGTGAGTCGCGCGTGCTCTTTGCAGCTGGAACACTGCTCGATTCCTTGCGGCCTGTGCCTAGCCTTTTGATTCTGCAACCCATTTGTGACATTTTCTGGTGGAGTGCGCTGGGTGAATCGCTCTGGAATATGTCGCACACCCCTCCGAACACCGAGGACCCCAGACCTCTCCCTGTCGACACGCCAGTGCACCGGGTCAGCAGCCGAAATCTTGGACTGTCCCCTGAGCATGGGCTATTGGAGACAACCTCGCCGCCTGGCCGACTGCCTCCTGTGCTCAGGCCATTCGACTCTCCCTCGGCGCCTACTCCTCAACCGGTCATACAAGGCGCCGCGTACTACACCCTCCAGAACCCACGGCTACCAATGTCCTTTCACGCGACTCAACTGGAGGACGTGGAAGATTGGCTCCTCCAGTTTGAACGTGTCGCCGCATTTAACCAATGGGATGACGGCGCCAAGCTGAGGAACGTTTTCTTCAGCTTGGAGGACGGTGCTCGTGCGTGGTACGAAAACCGTGGGGGCAATCTTTCATCATGGCCTGAGTTCCGACGTGAACTGCTCGCCGCGTATGTCAGCGCTGATCGTCGGGAGCGAGCAGAACGAGCCTTGTAGTCCCGTATGCAAATTCCCAACGAAACTGTTGCCATGTACGTCGAAGACATGACGCGGCTCTTCCGACGGGCTGACCCAGCAATGTCGGAACCCAAAAAGCTGCGCCACCTAATGCGCGGTTTTAAAGAACAGCTTTTCGCCGGCCCCGTGCGCAGCCCCCCAGCACTGCTGCCGAGTTTCTAGCGGAGGCAGTCACGATGGAGCAGGTCCTCCGGCAGCGTTCCACCGCGTACGACCGGGCAGTCCTTGCTGCTTCAGTTACGGAGTCCCTCCCGGTTTTCAACAGCAATACCGACTTTCTCCGCGACATGATCCGCGCTGTTGTCCGTGAGGAGCTAGAGAAGATTTGTGGTACGTCGCAGCCAGCGGCCAGCTCCCTTATGAGCGTTATCCGCGAAGAGGTGCAGCAAGCTATCAGGCCTCCGTTACTACACGCCGAACCACAGCCTACCCAGACAGACTACTGCCGCCCGACATACGCTGAAGCTCTGCGAAGCCCCGCCCCAAATCCACCGGCATTTCCACCGCCCAACCAGACAGACTACTGCCGCTCGACCTACGCCGACGCGCTGCGACGCCCTGCCCCGAATCCAGCGGCAGTTTTTCCCAACCATCACGACGTCCTGCTACCCTCCGTGCAGCCATGGCAGCACCGCATCCCGAGTGATCGAGAATCCCAGCGCAGAGCGGACGTCTGGCGTGGCCCTGACCGCCGGCGTTTGTGCTTCCACTGTGGGGAGCCCGGCCACCTGTTCCGCCGGTACCCATATCGAGAGCTTGGCCTGCAGGGTTTTCCCTCCGATGCGCCAAGGCCCCGGTTTGGGCAACGGCCCCGTGATATTGAAGAGTACCTGACCCAGCAACCTCAGTGGTCCATGGCGCGCCGTCAGTCCCGATCACCGTCACCTCGCCGTCCATCGTTTTCACCGAATGTGCAGAACTCCTCGCGAGCGACGGCGGACCGCTCGCCCAGCCCTCGCCGGGAAAACTGAGGACAGCGACCTCCGGGGGCGTGGTCGCTGGATATCGACGCTGTAAAGACCCCCTGACGATGCAGACGACGCAGACATCCGATGATAGAGCTTTGACGACGTCGACGACAGCAGCTGAACTGTTCTCGTGACCTGATTTTGGGCGTAGATTTTCTCCGTGAGAATGGTGCTGTTATTGACCCGCGGCACAGAACCGTTACGTTTTGTACAGTGAAAGCCGACAACACCTCCGACGTTCGTGAACGCAGCTCCGCCCTTCGTATTTCCACTGAAAGTGACTTGATCCCGCCACGCTCCAGTGTTTTTGCAAGCGTCGAATGCGATGATGGGCTACGTGATGGACCTGCAGTCGCCGAGGGCAACCTTTCCTTGCTGCTGACACATGGCATTTGCGCTGCCCGAAGTGTCGTCCACCTCCGTGACGGACGGCCCGAACTCCTGATTACTAATTTTACGAGCGAACCTCGTCACCTTTTCCGAGCTACTGCCGTCGCGTGGGCCGACCAATTGACCGATGTTACTGAGTGATTTGCGTCCGAGGCAGTGGACCATCCGGACACGTCCCTGGATCGCATCGATATTAGCTCCGGGCTCTCAGCGACTCAACAGCGCGACCTCCACACCTTACTGCTCCAGTACAAAACCTGCTTCGCATCCTCCTCGAAAGTGCGGCAAACGACGATCACGAAGCATCGGATCATCGCTTCCAATGATACTCGCCCCATACGACCGCAGCCGTACCGCATTTCCCCGAAGGAACGCGACGCCATCCAAACGCAGGTGAAGGAGATGCTTACAGGCAACATTATTCAGCCCTTTAATAGCCCGTGGTCGTCGCCCGTCGTGCTTGTTAAGAAGGATGGGACACTGCGCTTTTGCGTTGATTACCGTAAGCTGAACGCCATAACGAAAAAGGACGTCTACCCGCTGCCCCGCATCGACGACTCGCTCGACAGACTTCTCCGTGCCAAGTATTTTTCGTCGATCGACCTAAAGACCGGATATTGGCAGATTGAGGTTGATGAACGTGACAAAACGGCCTTCACCACACCCGACGGCCTATATGAATTTAAGGTGTTGCCCTTCGGTCTTTGCTCTGCGCCAGCGACGTTTCAGAGCATGATGGATGTTGTCCTGGCTGGCCTCCAATGGCAAACCTGTTTAGTTTACCTAGATGACGTGGTGGTGTTATCAGAAACCTTCGACCAACACCTTGAACGCCTGCGGACCGTGTTGGATACCCTGCGGTTGGCCGACTTGACACTTAAGCTCAATAAATGCCACTTTGGCTACAAATAGCTCAAGTATCTCGGCCATGTTGTGAGAGCCGATGGCATACGACCTGATCCCGAGAAAACTGCCGCCGTAGCCAAGTTTCCCCGTCCTACTACAAAGAAAACGCTCAAGCGCTTCTTGGGTTTCTGCGCCTACTACCGTCGTTTTATCGTCGACTTCTCCAAGATCGCTGAACCCCTCACCCGTTTAACACGTGACGATACACCGTTCGTCTGGACTGCCGAGCAACAGGCTGCTTCAACAGAGCTGCGCCAATGGCTGCGCACTACCACTGTGCTGGCTCACTTCGATGAGGAGGCTGCTACCGAGATACACACCGACGCTAGCAACATCGGGCTTGGTGTCGTCCTCGTTCAACATCAAGAAGGCGTGGAACGTGTGATCGCGTATGCGAGTCGCACACTCTCGCGCACCGAAATGAACTACTCCACCTCGGAAAAGGAGTGCCTCGCTGTCGTCTGGGCCACGATGAAATTTCGGCCTTATATCTATGGCCGTCATTTTAAAGTGTTCACCGACCACCATTCCTTGTGCTGGCTTACCAATCTCCGGGACCCATGAGGCCGCCTAGCACGCTGGAGCCTTCGCCTTCAAGAATTTGATTACACAATTGCCTATATGTCCGGACATGTAAACACGAAGACGCCGACACGCTCTCACGCGCACCTGTCGAGCAAGCTGATGACAGCGCAGAGGATGACAATCGTTTCCTAGGTGTGATCAGCAGTTCGGACTTGGTGGCAAAGCAGCATGCTGACGCTGACCTGCTGTCTGTCAGGGATCACCTGGAGGGCCATGCTTCCAACGTACCTCGACACTTTTCCCGCCACTTGTCCTCTTTTTGCCTTCGCAATGGCGCACTGTTCAAGAAAAACTACAGCAACGGTGACTGGCCCTACCTCCTAGTCGTGCCATCAGACCTCCGCGACGACATCCTTTTGGCGTGTCATGATGAGCCCACCTCTGGCCATTTGGGATTTGCACGCACGCTCGCTCGAGTGAGTCAGGGCTATTTATTATTGGCCTAAACTTGCAAAGACCATCCACCACTACGTCAGAGGTTGCCGTGAGTGCCAGCGTCGTAAGTCACCAGCGCTCAAGCCCACAGATTTGCTCCAACCAATTGCGCCACCTTGCACACCTTTTGACCAAGTCAGCTCTGATCTTCTGGGCCCATTCCTTTTGTCATTTTCTTGGCAATAAGTGGATTATAGTTGCGACTGATTATTTGACGCGCTATGCGGAAACCCAGGCGGTGCCACGCAGTACATCCTCTGAAATCGCGCGCTTCTTCATACACCACATTGTTTTACGACATGGCACCCCGTCCCGTCCTCTGTCATCACCGATAGGGGCACCGAGTTTACAGCGCAGCTCATGCACGAGGTGCTCCAGCTGAGTCACACGAACCAGCACAAGACTACTGCATACCACCCACAGTCAAACGGGCTCACGGAGCGCCTCAACAAAACCTTAGCGGACATGCTCGCAATGTACGTCGACGTACAGCACAAGACTTGGGACGAGATCCTTCCATGTGTTACGTTTGCCTACAACACGACGATTCAGGAAACGACTCGATTTACGCCGTTTCGCCTCGTGTACGGTCGTGATGTCCAAACAATGCTCGACGCCATGCTTCCGTGCCCCCCTGACGACCAGGCGCTCACGCCAGACGTCGAGGAATTTACCCAGCACGCAGAGGAAGCCCGCCAACTGGCCCGTATGCACATCCGCCGGCAGCAGGCAACGGATGCAGGACGCTACAACCAACGACATCGCCACGTCGAGTACCACCCCGACGACAAAGTGTGGGTATGGACCCCGGTACGGCGCCCCGGCCTGTCGGAGAAGCTCCTGAGTCGCTACTTTCGGCCCTACACAGTGCTGCACCGCATCACTGATGTGACATATGAAGTCCTCCCCGATGGCACTCATCCCAGTTCGCGCCGTCGACCGCAGCCTGAGGTCATGCACATATTGCGTATGAAGCCGTACTTTACGTAGTAACGGGCACCTCGTTCACTCCAAGTGCGCCCACGTATTTGCTTCCTTTTTTTTGGATGGGGAGAGGGAATAATACCGCCAGGTGTCCCCGGGCGGCGCCTTGAGGACAAAGAAGAAGTGAGTCGCGCGTGCTTTTTGCAGCTGGAATACTACTCGATTCCTTGCGGCCTGTGCCTACCCTTTTGATTCTGCAACCCATTTGTGACAATATGTAGTACTTAATATACGACCCTGCGGCACCCCATCTTCCTGACTGCAGTTCTTCGAAAGAGTTGAACAAAGGCGTACATGAAATGGACAGTTATAAAATATTTCAAGCAGATGAGCATTCTTCTGCAGATACGTAGGACTGATAGGTCGTGAAGAAACCTAGACATCCGGGTTGCATTCTAAACCTTTTCCATATAAAAGAGAACTGCTATAGATAGAGTTCTTTGTGCATGAATGCTTATTATACTGCGTTTTCAAGGCAAACAAACTGGTCAGTTGCTGAACATGCTTTCTTGAATCCACATCGGTGAATGTCAAGATAGCCACAGGGTGCGAGGACAAACATTAACCTAATATTCGCAGTTTCAATATTTTGCGAGACAGCTAGTGACCTCTACCAGTCTATAACTACCAGAAGGGGTTGGTGGCTTTCCAGCTTTCAGGAATGGCACAATTATGGTGTCTTCGACTGGTCGCTTTAGATCGCCCTAGAGCGCTCTGAGAGGCGACCGCACATTCGGCTGGTTCTTTCCGAGCGCTCGCCTGCATGCAGCTCAGAGCGCTCCGACGCGCTCCGAGAAAAAAGTCGGAGCGGCTCCGAGATGAGTCCACGTGACAGTGCCACTACCGCCATTTCGCGAAAGCGGTGTGAGGCCTCGGAGTCCCCTACGTGTAGGCAGAAGCAAGTGTGGGCTTTTGACGCAGTCACGCTTGCTGCATTGTGTTTTGCGGGTGCCGCGCTGTGTGAGGCAGAATGTTCAAGACACGCCGGATAAGCATATACGCTAGGAACACGGTTTGTGTTGCTGTTGCATGACAACAGCGATTGCAGCAGCAGCTCAGACGAGGACGACAGTGCTATCCACAAGGCGATGTTCGAAAAATGAGCGTCCCGTGGGACGGAAAGCCGGAGCAGCGATCGATACAGGCTAAGCGGCGACCGCGATGCAAACTGTGTGCGACCACGTGCGGCTAAATGTAATCAAGGGACCTTACGTCCGGCTACTGTTGACGTGTCAGCAGCGATGCCGCGTCATTGTTCCGGAAGTTACGTCCTCTTTCTTTCTCCTGCGCTTCCGCTCTGAAAACTCGCTGACCATTCGGCTTGACTAGTCTTGCTATGCGCTCAGAGCAAGAGCGGCCCCCACTCTGGCCGATCCTAACCGGATCGCGGGAGCGACCAGTCGAAGACGCCATTAATAACTGCTTTTTTCCAAGCTTCCAGTAAATTTTCTATCTGTTGAAGAATTGCTAAAGATTATTTTCGGCAGCTTCGGAGGGGTGGGCCAGCATTCCTAATGTGTTTCAGCAGGGCGGAGGCTGTCTGTTTACCGGCTGGCAGTACTTTATGGATTTCTTAAGTTCGAACTGCCACTCGTTGGGAGACTCTTTTTCGGCTTTCTCTCTGTATTTCAAAAATGACTGTGTATAGTGTGCGTAAATACAGAGAAATGTTCCACAAGCCTGTCGGCCTGTTCTTCAAAACCTTTTTAATTCCTCAATACTTTTTTTTATTTGTACGATGCAACACACGTTTTAAATGTTTAACTTGTCGACCAGGTGGCGCTGAAATCAGACAGCCGGGTTCGGTTTTGATGTTTGGAAGCTTTGTTCACCGTTCGATGTCGCTTCTTCACGTTTTCCATAGTTATAAACTCTAAAATTTCTGTTTTCAACCGCAAGGATGTTTTTGAATCCCTTAGAATGCAACAAAACCTTGAAAAGTGAAATATGGGCAACTGATACTGATAAAGGAAAGCCGCCACTTGCGGTTTTGAAATCTGTAAGCGTTTTGTGGGCTCAGTTTGATAAAGCTACTCCAACTCTATATCGACATTCGTTCGCAACTTATGCGTCTTTAGGATTTGGTGATATCTTCTTTTTAATTGGACATCGCAACACACGTCTTAAAGGTTTATTTTGCCTAGCAGGTGATGCTGAAATCAGACAACCAGTTTCGGTTTCGTTATTTGAGAGCTTCGTTCACTGTTTGATGTCGCATTTTCAAATTTTCTTTAGTTTTAAGCTCTTAAATCTCTGTCTTCAACCGAAAGCATATTTCTCAATCCTTTGCACTGCAACAAAACCTTGAAAAATTAAATATGGGCTACTGATACTGAATAGAAAAAGCCGCCACTTTCGGTTTTGAAATCTGTAAGCGTTTTGTGGGCTCTGTTTGATAAAGCTGCTGCAACTCTATATCGACATTCGTTCGCAGCGTATGCGTCTCTAGAATTTGGTGATATCTTCTTTTTAATTGGACATCGCAACACACGTTTTAAATGGTTTATTTTGCCTACCAGGTGGTGCTGAAATCAAAAAACAAGTTTCGGTTTTGTTATTTGAGAGCTTCGTTCACAGTTTGATGTCGCATTTTCTACTATTCTGTAGTTTTAAACTCTAAAACCTCCGGTTTCAACCGTAAAAATGTTTTCCAATCCTTTACAATGCAACAAAACTTTGAAAAACGAAATAAGGGCAGCTGTAACAGAAAAAAAAAAGGCGCTACTTTCGGTTTTGAAATCTGTAAGCGTTTTGTGGGCTCGGTTCGATAAAGCTGCTTCAACTCTATATCGACATTCGTTCGCAACGTATGCGTCTTTAGAATTTGGTGATATCTTCTTTTTAATTGGACATCGCAACACACGTTTTTAAAAGGTTTATTTTGCCTACCAAGTGGTGCTGAAATCAGAAAACCAGTTTCGGTATCGTTATTTGAGAGCTTCGTTCACAGTTTGATGTCGCATTTTCAACTTTTCTGTACTTTTAAGCTCTAAAATCTCTTTCTTCAACCGAAAAAACGTTTTTCAATCGTTTACAATGCAAAAAAAATTTGAAAAGTGAGATATGGGCAACTGATACTGAATAAAAAAAGCCGCCACTTTCGGTTTTGAAATCTGTAAGTGTTTTCTGGGCTCTGTTTGATAAAGCAACTCCAACTCTATATCGTCATTCGTTCGCATCTTATGCGTCTTTAGAATTTGGTGATATCTTTTTTTTAATTGGACATCGCAACACACGTTTTAAAAGGTTTATTTTGCCTACCAGGTGGTGCTGAGACCAGGCAACCAGTTTCGGTTTCTTTATTTGAGAGCTTCGTTCACACTCTGATGTCGCATTTTCAACTTTTTTGTAGTTTTAAGCTCTAAAATCTCTGACCTGAACCGCAAGTATTTTTCTCAATCCTTTGCTATGCTACAAAACCTTGTAAATTGATATATGGGCATCTGATACTGAATAAATAAAGCCGCCACTTTCGGTTTTGAAATCTGTAAGCGTTTTGTGGGCTCAGTTTGATAAAGCTACTCCAACTCTATATCGACATTCGTTCGCAACTTACGCGTCTTTAGAATTTAGTGATATTTTTTTTTTCATTGGACATCGCAACACACGTTTTAAAAGGTTTATTTTGCCTACCAGGTGGTACTAAAATCAGACAACCAGTTTCGGTTTCGTTATTTGAGAGCTTCGTTCACAGTTTGATGTCGCATTTTCAACTTTTCTGTAGTTTTAAGCTCTAAAATCTCTGTCTTCAACCGCAAGCATATTTCTCAATCCTTTGCCATGCAACAAAACCTTGAAAAGTGAAATATGGGCAACTGATACTGATTATATAAAGCCGCCACTTTCGCTTTTGAAATCTGTAAGCGTTTTGTGGGCTCCGTTTGATAAAGCAACTTCAACTCTATATCGACATTCGTTCGCAACTTATGCGTCTTTAGAATTTGGTGATATTTTTTTTTTAATTGGATAATGCAACACACGTTTTAAAAAGTTTATTTTGCCTACCAGGTGGTGCTGAAATCAGACACCAGTTTCGGTTTCGTTATTTGAGAGCTTCGTTCACAGTTCGGTGTCGCATTTTCAACTTTTTTGTAGTTTTAAGCTCTAAAATCTCTGTCTTCAACCAAAACCATATTTTTCAATCCTTTGCAATGCAAAAAAACCTTGAAGAATGAATTATGGGCAACTGATACTGAATAAAAAAAGCCGCCACTTTCGGTTTTGAAATCTGTAAGCGTTTTGTGGGCTCTGTTTGATAAAGCTGCTCCAACTCTATATCGACATTCGTTCCCAACTTATGCGTGCTTAGAGTTTGGTGATATCTTCTTTTTAATTGGACATCGCAACACACGTTTTAAATGGTTTATTTTGTCTACCAGGTGGTGCTGAAATCAGACAACCAGTTTCGGTTTCGTTATTTGAGAGCTTCGTTCAAAGTTTGATGTCGCATTTTCAACTTTTCTGTAGTTTTAAGCTCTAAAATCTCTGTCTTCAACCGCATGCATATTTCTCAATCCTTTACAATGCAACAAAACTTTGAAAAGGGAAACATGGGCAACTGTGACTGAATAAAAAAAGCCGCCACTTTCGGTTTTGAAATCTGTAAGCGTTTTGTGGGCTCAGTTTGATAAAGCTACTCCAACTCTATATCGACATTCGTTCGCAACTTATGCGTCTTTAGAATTTTTTTATATCCACTTTTTAATTGGACATCGCAACACACGTTTTAAAAGGTTTATTTTGCCTACCAGGTGGTACTAAAATCAGACAACCAGTTTCGGTTTCGTTATTTGAGAGCTTCGTTCACAGTTTGATGTCGCATTTTCAACTTTTCTGTAGTTTTAAGCTCTAAAATCTCTGTCTTCAACCGCAAGCATATTTCTCAATCCTTTGCCATGCAACAAAACCTTGAAAAGTGAAATATGGGCAACTGATACTGATTATATAAAGCCGCCACTTTCGCTTTTGAAATCTGTAAGCGTTTTGTGGGCTCCGTTTGATAAAGCAACTTCAACTCTATATCGACATTCGTTCGCAACTTATGCGTCTTTAGAATTTGGTGATATTTTTTTTTAATTGGATAATGCAACACACGTTTTAAAAAGTTTATTTTGCCTACCAGGTGGTGCTGAAATCAGACACCAGTTTCGGTTTCGTTATTTGAGAGCTTCGTTCACAGTTCGGTGTCGCATTTTCAACTTTTTTGTAGTTTTAAGCTCTAAAATCTCTGTCTTCAACCAAAACCATATTTTTCAATCCTTTGCAATGCAAAAAAACCTTGAAGAATGAATTATGGGCAACTGATACTGAATAAAAAAAGCCGCCACTTTCGGTTTTGAAATCTGTAAGCGTTTTGTGGGCTCTGTTTGATAAAGCTGCTCCAACTCTATATCGACATTCGTTCCCAACTTATGCGTGCTTAGAGTTTGGTGATATCTTCTTTTTAATTGGACATCGCAACACACGTTTTAAATGGTTTATTTTGTCTACCAGGTGGTGCTGAAATCAGACAACCAGTTTCGGTTTCGTTATTTGAGAGCTTCGTTCAAAGTTTGATGTCGCATTTTCAACTTTTCTGTAGTTTTAAGCTCTAAAATCTCTGTCTTCAACCGCATGCATATTTCTCAATCCTTTACAATGCAACAAAACTTTGAAAAGGGAAACATGGGCAACTGTGACTGAATAAAAAAAGCCGCCACTTTCGGTTTTGAAATCTGTAAGCGTTTTGTGGGCTCAGTTTGATAAAGCTACTCCAACTCTATATCGACATTCGTTCGCAACTTATGCGTCTTTAGAATTTTTTTATATCCACTTTTTAATTGGACATCGCAACACACGTTTTAAAAGGTTTATTTTGCCTACCAGGTGGTGCTGAAAACAGACAACCAGTTTCAGTTTCGTTATTTGAGAGCTTCGTTCACAGTTTGATGTCGCATTTTCAACTTTTCTGTAGTTTTAAGCTCTAAAATCTCTGTCTTCAACCGCAAGCATATTTCTCAATCCTTTGCCATGCAACAAAACCTTGAAAAGTGAAATATGGGCAACTGATACTGATTATATAAAGCCGCCACTTTCGCTTTTGAAATCTGTAAGCGTTTTGTGGGCTCCGTTTGATAAAGCAACTTCAACTCTATATCGACATTCGTTCGCAACTTATGCGTCTTTAGAATTTGGTGATATTTTTTTTTTAATTGGACAATGCAACACACGTTTTAAAAAGTTTATTTTGCCTACCAGGTGATGCTGAAATCAGACACCAGTTTCGGTTTCGTTATTTGAGAGCTTCGTTCACAGTTCGGTGTCGCATTTTCAACTTTTTTGTAGTTTTAAGCTCTAAAATCTCTGTCTTCAACCAAAACCATATTTCTCAATCCTTTGCAATGCAAAAAAACCTTGAAGAATGAATTATGGGCAACTGATACTGAATAAAAAAAGCCGCCACTTTCGGTTTTGAAATCTGTAAGCGTTTTGTGGGCTCTGTTTGATAAAGCTGCTCCAACTCTATATCGACATTCGTTCCCAACTTATGCGTGCTTAGAGTTTGGTGATATCTTCTTTTTAATTGGACATCGCAACACACGTTTTAAATGGTTTATTTTGTCTACCAGGTGGTGCTGAAATCAGACAACCAGTTTCGGTTTCGTTATTTGAGAGCTTCGTTCAAAGTTTGATGTCGCATTTTCAACTTTTCTGTAGTTTTAAGCTCTAAAAGCTCTGTCTTCAACCGCATGCATATTTTTCAATCCTTTACAATGCAACAAAACTTTGAAAAGGGAAACATGGGCAACTGTGACTGAATAAAAAAAGCCGCCACTTTCGGTTTTGAAATCTGTAAGCGTTTTGTGGGCTCAGTTTGATAAAGCTACTCCAACTCTATATCGACATTCGTTCGCAACTTATGCGTCTTTAGAATTTTTTGATATCCACTTTTTAATTGGACATCGCAACACACGTTTTAAAAGGTTTATTTTGCCTACCAGGTGGTGCTGAAAACAGACAACCAGTTTCGGTTTCGTTATTTGAGAGCTTCGTTCACTGTTTGATGTCGCATTTTCAACTTTTCTGTAGTTTTAAGCTCTAAAATCTCTGTCTTCAACCGCAAGCATATTTCTCAATCCATTGCCATGCAACAAAACCTTGAAAAGTTAAATATGGGCAACTGATACTGATTATATAAAGCCGCCACTTTCGCTTTTGAAATCTGTAAGCGTTTTGTGGGCTCCGTTTGATAAAGCAACTTCAACTCTATATCGACATTCGTTCGCAACTTATGCGTCTTTAGAATTTGGTGATATTTTTTTTTTAATTGGAAAATGCAACACACGTTTTAAAAAGTTTATTTTGCCTACCAGGTGGTGCTGAAATCAGACACCAGTTTCGGTTTCGTTATTTGAGAGCTTCGTTCACAGTTCGGTGTCGCATTTTCAACTTTTTGGTAGTTTTAAGCTCTAAAATCTCTGTCTTCAACCAAAACCATATTTTTCAATCCTTTGCAATGCAAAAAAATCTTGAAGAATGAATTATGGGCAACTGATACTGAATAAAAAAAGCCGCCACTTTCGGTTTTGAAATTTGTAAGCGTTTTGTTGGCTCTGTTTGATAAAGCTGCTCCAACTCTATATCGACATTCGTTCCCAACTTATGCGTGCTTAGAGTTTGGTGATATCTTCTTTTTAATTGGACATCGCAACACACGTTTTAAATGGTTTATTTTGTCTACCAGGTGATGCTGAAATCAGACAACCAGTTTCATTTTCGTTATTTGAGAGCTTCGTTCAAAGTTTGATGTCGCATTTTCAACTTTTCGGTAGTTTTAAGCTCTAAAATCTCTGTCTTCAACCGCATGCATATTTCTCAATCCTTTGCATTGCAAGAAAATCTTGAAAAATGAAATATGGGCAGCTGATACAGAATAAATAAAGCCGCCACTTTCGGTTTTGAAATCTGTAAGCGTTTTGTGGGCTCAGTTTGATAAAGCTACTCCAACTCTATATCGACATTCGTTCGCAACTTATGCGTCTTTAGAATTTAGTGATATTTTTTTTTTTCATTGGACATCGCAACACACGTTTTAAAAGGTTTATTTTGCCTACCAGGTGGTACTGAAATCAGACAACCAGTTTCGGTTTCGTTATTTGAGAGCTTCGTTCACAGTTTGATGTCGCATTTTCAACTTTTCTGTAGTTTTAAGCTCTAAAATCTCTGTCTTCAACCGCAAGCATATTTCTCAATCCTTTGCCATGCAACAAAACCTTGAAAAGTGAAATATGGGCAACTTATACTGATTATATAAAGCCGCCACTTTCGCTTTTGAAATCTGTAAGCGTTTTGTGGGCTCCGTTTGATAAAGCAACTTCAACTCTATATCGACATTCGTTCGCAACTTATGCGTCTTTAGAATTTGGTGATATTTTTTTTTTAATTGGACAATGCAACACACGTTTTAAAAAGTTTATTTTGCCTACCAGGTGGTGCTGAAATCAAACACCAGTTTCGGTTTCGTTATTTGAGAGCTTCGTTCACAGTTAGGTGTCGCATTTTCAACTTTTTTGTAGTTTTAAGCTCTAAAATCTCTGTCTTCAACCAAAACCATATTTTTCAATCCTTTGCAATGCAAAAAAACCTTGAAGAATGAATTATGGGCAATTGATACTGAATAAAAAAAGCCGCCACTTTCGGTTTTGAAATCTGTAAGCGTTTTGTGGGCTCTGTTTGATAGAGCTGATCCAACTCTATATCGACATTCGTTCCCAACATATGCGTGCTTAGAGTTTGGTGATATCTTCTTTTTAATTGGACATCGCAACACACGTTTTAAATGGTTTATTTTGTCTACCAGGTGGTGCTGAAATCAGACAACCAGTTTCGGTTTCGTTATTTGAGAGCTTCGTTCAAAGTTTGATGTCGCATTTTCAACTTTTCTGTAGTTTTAAGCTCTAAAATCTCTCTCTTCAACCGCATGCATATTTCTCAATCCTTTACAATGCAACAAAACTTTGAAAAGGGAAACATGGGCAACTGTGACTGAATAAAAAAAGCCGCCACTTTCGGTTTTGAAATCTGTAAGCGTTTTGTGGGCTCAGTTTGATAAAGCTACTCCAACTCTATATCGACATTCGTTCGCAACTTATGCGTCTTTAGAATTTTTTGATATCCACTTTTTAATTGGACATCGCAACACACGTTTTAAAAGGTTTATTTTGCCTACCAGGTGGTGCTGAAAACAGACAACCAGTTTCGGTTTCGTTATTTGAGAGCTTCGTTCACAGTTTGATGTCGCATTTTCAACTTTTCTGTAGTTTTAAGCTCTAAAATCTCTGTCTTCAACCGCAAGCATATTTCTCAATCCTTTGCCATGCAACAAAACCTTGAAAAGTGAAATATGGGCAACTGATACTGATTATATAAAGCCGCCACTTTCGCTTTTGAAATCTGTAAGCGTTTTGTGGGCTCCGTTTGATAAAGCAACTTCAACTCTATATCGACATTCGTTCGCAACTTATGCGTCTTTAGAATTTGGTGATATTTTTTTTTTAATTGGACAATGCAACACACGTTTTAAAAAGTTTATTTTGCCTACCAGGTGGTGCTGAAATCAGACACCAGTTTCGGTTTCGTTATTTGAGAGCTTCGTTCACAGTTCGGTGTCGCATTTTCAACTTTTTTGTAGTTTTAAGCTCTTAAATCTCTGTCTTCAACCAAAACCATATTTTTCAATCCTTTGCAATGCAAAAAAACCTTGAAGAATGAATTATGGGCAACTGATACTGAATAAAAAAAGCCGCCACTTTCGGTTTTGAAATCTGTAAGCGTTTTGTGGGCTCTGTTTGATAAAGCTGCTCCAACTCTATATCGACATTCGTTCCCAACTTATGCGTGCTTAGAGTTTGGTGATATCTTCTTTTTAATTGGACATCGCAACACACGTTTTAAATGGTTTATTTTGTCTACCAGGTGGTGCTGAAATCAGACAACTAGTTTCGGTTTCGTTATTTGAGAGCTTCGTTCAAAGTTTGATGTCGCATTTTCAACTTTTCTGTAGTTTTAAGCTCTAAAATCTCTGTCTTCAACCGCATGCATATTTCTCAATCCTTTGCATTGCAAGAAAATCTTGAAAAATGAAATATGGGCAGCTGATACAGAATAAATAAAGCCGCCACTTTCGGTTTTGAAATCTGTAAGCGTTTTGTGGGCTCAGTTTGATAAAGATATTCTAACTCTAAATCGACATTCGTTCGCAACTTATGCGTGCTTAGAATTTCGTGGTATGTTCTTTTTAATTGGACATCGCAACACACGTTTTAAATGGTTTATTTTGCCTACCAGGTGGTGCTGAAAACAGACAACCAGTTTCGGTTTCGTTATTTGAGAGCTTCGTTCACACTCTGATGTCGCATTTTCTACTTTTCTGTAGTTTCAAGCTCTAAAATCTCTGTCCTGAACCGCAAGCATATTTCTCAATCCTTTGCAATGCAACAAAACCTTGAAAAGTAAAATATGGGCAACTGATACTGATTATATAAAGCCGCCACTTTCGCTTTTGAAATCTGTAAGCGTTTTGTGGGCTCCGTTTGATAAAGCAACTTCAACTCTATATCGACATTAATTCGCAACTTTTGCGTCTTTAGAATTTGGTGATATCTTCTTTTTAATTGGACATTGCAACACACGTTTTAAAAGGTTTATTTTGCCTACCAGGTGATGCTGAAATCAAACAACCAGTTTCGGTTTCGTTATTTGAGAGCTTCGTTCACTGTCTGATGTCGCATTTTCAAATTTTCTGTAGTTTCAAGCTCTTAAATCTCTGTCTTCAACCGAAAGCATAATTCTCAATCCTTTGCAATGTAACAAAACCTTGAAGAATGAAATATGGGCAACTGATACTGAATAAAAAAAGCCGCCACTTTCGGTATTGAAATCTGTAATCGTTTTCTGGGCTGCGTATGATAAAGCAACTTCAACTCTCTAACGACATTCGTTCGCAACTTATGCGTCTTTAGAATTTGGTGATATTTTTTTTTAATTGGACAATGCAACACACGTTTTAAAAAGTTTATTTTGCCTACCAGGTGGTGCTGAAATCAGACACCAGTTTCGGTTTCGTTATTTGAGAGCTTCGTTCACAGTTTTGTGTCGCATTTTCAACTTTTTTGTTGTTTTAAGCTCTAAAATCTCTGTCTTCAACCGTAGAAATTTTTTTCAATCCTTTACAATGCAACAAAACTTTGAAAAGGGAAACATGGGCAACTGTGACTGAATAAAAAAAGCCGCCACTTTCGGTTTTGAAATCTGTAAGGGTTTTGTGGGCTCAGCTTGATAAAGCTACTCCAACTCTATATCGACATTCCTTAGCAACTTATGCGTGCTTAGAATTTGGTGATATTTTTTTTAATTGGACATTGCAACACACGTTTTAAAAGGTTTATGTTTGCCTACCAGGTGATGCTGAAATCAGACAACCAGTTTCGGTTTCGTTATTTGAGAGCTTCGTTCAAAGTTTGATGTCGCATTTTCAACTTTTCTCTAGTTTTAAGCTCTAAAATCTCTGTCTTCAACCGCATGCATATTTCTCAATCCTTTGCATTGCAAGAAAATCTTGAAAAATGAAATATGGGCAGCTGATACAGAATAAATAAAGCCGCCACTTTCGGTCTTGAAATCTGTAAGCGTTTTGTGGGCTCAGTTTGATAAAGCTACTCCAACTCTATATCGACATTCGTTCGCAACTTATGCGTCTTTAGAATTTAGTGATATTTTTTTTTTCATTGGACATCGCAACACACGTTTTAAAAGGTTTATTTTGCCTACCAGGTGGTACTGAAATCAGACAACCAGTTTCGGTTTCGTTTTTTGAGAGCTTCGTTCACAGTTTGATGTCGCATTTTCAACTTTTCTGTAGTTTTAAGCTCTAAAATCTCTGTCTTCAACCGCAAGCATATTTCTCAATCCTTTGCCATGCAACAAAACCTTGAAAAGTGAAATATGGGCAACTGATACTGATTATATAAAGCCGCCACTTTCGCTTTTGAAATCTGTAAGCGTTTTGTGGGCTCCGTTTGATAAAGCAACTTCAACTCTATATCGACATTCGTTCGCAACTTATGCGTCTTTAGAATTTGGTGCTATTTTTTTTTTAATTGGACAATGCAACACACGTTTTAAAAAGTTTATTTTGCCTACCAGGTGGTGCTGAAATCAGACACCAGTTTCGGTTTCGTTATTTGAGAGCTTCGTTCACAGTTCGGTGTCGCATTTTCAACTTTTTTGTAGTTTTAAGCTCTAAAATCTCTGTCTTCAACCAAAACCATAATTTTCAATCCTTTGCAATGCAAAAAAACCTTGAAGAATGAATTATGGGCAACTGATACTGAATAAAAAAAGCCGCCACTTTCGGTTTTGAAATCTGTAAGCGTTTTGTGGGCTCTGTTTGATAAAGCTGCTCCAACTCTATATCGACATTCGTTCCCAACTTATGCGTGCTTAGAGTTTGGTGATATCTTCTTTTTAATTGGACATCGCAACACACGTTTTAAATGGTTTATTTTGTCTACCAGGTGGTGCTGAAATCAGACAACCAGTTTCGGTTTCGTTATTTGAGAGCTTCGTTCAAAGTTTGATGTCGCATTTTCAACTTTTCTGTAGTTTTAAGCTCTAAAAGCTCTGTCTTCAACCGCATGCATATTTCTCAATCCTTTACAATGCAACAAAACTTTGAAAAGGGAAACATGGGCAACTGTGACTGAATAAAAAAAGCCGCCACTTTCGGTTTTGAAATCTGTAAGCGTTTTGTGGGCTCAGTTTGATAAAGCTACTCCAACTCTATATCGACATTCGTTCGCAACTTATGCGTCTTTAGAATTTTTTGATATCCACTTTTTAATTGGACATCGCAACACACGTTTTAAAAGGTTTATTTTGCCTACCAGGTGGTGCTGAAAACAGACAACCAGTTTCGGTTTCGTTATTTGAGAGCTTCGTTCACAGTTTGATGTCGCATTTTCAACTTTTCTGTAGTTTTAAGCTCTAAAATCTCTGTCTTCAACCGCAAGCATATTTCTCAATCCTTTGCCATGCAACAAAACCTTGAAAAGTGAAATATGGGCAACTGATACTGATTATATAAAGCCGCCACTTTCGCTTTTGAAATCTGTAAGCGTTTTGTGGGCTCCGTTTGATAAAGCAACTTCAACTCTATATCGACATTCGTTCGCAACTTATGCGTCTTTAGAATTTGGTGATATTTTTTTTTTAATTGGACAATGCAACACACGTTTTAAAAAGTTTATTTTGCCTACCAGGTGGTGCTGAAATCAGACACCAGTTTCGGTTTCGTTATTTGAGAGCTTCGTTCACAGTTCGGTGTCGCATTTTCAACTTTTTTGTAGTTTTAAGCTCTTAAATCTCTGTCTTCAACCAAAACCATATTTTTCAATCCTTTGCAATGCAAAAAAACCTTGAAGAATGAATTATGGGCAACTGATACTGAATAAAAAAAGCCGCCACTTTCGGTTTTGAAATCTGTAAGCGTTTTGTGGGCTCTGTTTGATAAAGCTGCTCCAACTCTATATCGACATTCGTTCCCAACTTATGCGTGCTTAGAGTTTGGTGATATCTTCTTTTTAATTGGACATCGCAACACACGTTTTAAATGGTTTATTTTGTCTACCAGGTGGTGCTGAAATCAGACAACCAGTTTCGGTTTCGTTATTTGAGAGCTTCGTTCAAAGTTTGATGTCGCATTTTCAACTTTTCTGTAGTTTTAAGCTCTAAAATCTCTGTCTTCAACCGCATGCATATTTCTCAATCCTTTGCATTGCAAGAAAATCTTGAAAAATGAAATATGGGCAGCTGATACAGAATAAATAAAGCCGCCACTTTCGGTTTTGAAATCTGTAAGCGTTTTGTGGGCTCAGTTTGATAAAGATATTCTAACTCTAAATCGACATTCGTTCGCAACTTATGCGTGCTTAGAATTTCGTGATATGTTCTTTTTAATTGGACATCGCAACACACGTTTTAAATGGTTTATTTTGCCTACCAGGTGGTGCTGAAAACAGACAACCAGTTTCGGTTTCGTTATTTGAGAGCTTCGTTCACACTCTGATGTCGCATTTTCTACTTTTCTGTAGTTTCAAGCTCTAAAATCTCTGTCCTGAACCGCAAGCATATTTCTCAATCCTTTGCAATGCAACAAAACCTTGAAAAGTAAAATATGGGCAACTGATACTGATTATATAAAGCCGCCACTTTCGCTTTTGAAATCTGTAAGCGTTTTGTGGGCTCCGTTTGATAAAGCAACTTCAACTCTATATCGACATTAATTCGCAACTTTTCCGTCTTTAGAATTTGGTGATATGTTTTTTTATTTGGACATCGCAACACACGTTTTAAAAGGTTTATTTTACCTACCAGGTGGTGCTGAAATCAAACACCAGTTTCGGTTTCGTTATTTGAGAGCTTCGTTCACAGTTTGATGTCGCATTTTCAACTTTTCTGTAGTTTTAAGCTCTAAAATCTCTGTCTTCAACCGTAAGAATGTTTTTCAATCCTTTACAATGCAACAAAATTTTGAAAAATGAAATATGGGCAACTGGTATTGAATAAAAAAAGCCACCACTTTCGGTTTTGAAATCTGTAAGCGTTTTATGGGCTCTGTTTGATAAAGCTGATCCAACTCTATATCGACATTCGATCGCAACTTATGCGTGCTTAGAATTTGGTGATATCTTCTTTTTAATTGGACATTGCAACACACGTTTTAAAAGGTTTATTTTGCCTACCAGGTGATGCTGAAATCAAACAACCAGTTTCGGTTTCGTTATTTGAGAGCTTCGTTCACTGTCTGATGTCGCATTTTCAAATTTTCTGTAGTTTCAAGCTCTTAAATCTCTGTCTTCAACCGAAAGCATAATTCTCAATCCTTTGCAATGTAACAAAACCTTGAAGAATGAAATATGGGCAACTGATACTGAATAAAAAAAGCCGCCACTTTCGGTATTGAAATCTGTAATCGTTTTCTGGGCTGCGTATGATAAAGCAACTTCAACTCTCTAACGACATTCGTTCGCAACTTATGCGTCTTTAGAATTTGGTGATATTTTTTCTTAATTGGACAATGCAACACACGTTTTAAAAAGTTTATTTTGCCTACCAGGTGGTGCTGAAATCAGACACCAGTTTCGGTTTCGTTATTTGAGAGCTTCGTTCACAGTTCGGTGTCGCATTTTCAACTTTTTTGTTGTTTTAAGCTCTAAAATCTCTGTCTTCAACCGTAGAAATTTTTTTCAATCCTTTACAATGCAACAAAACTTTGAAAAGGGAAACATGGGCAACTGTGACTGAATAAAAAAAGCCGCCACTTTCGGTTTTGAAATCTGTAAGGGTTTTGTGGGCTCAGCTTGATAAAGCTACTCCAACTCTATATCGACATTCCTTAGCAACTTATGCGTGCTTAGAATTTGGTGATATTTTTTTTAATTGGACATTGCAACACACGTTTTAAAAGGTTTATGTTTGCCTACCAGGTGATGCTGAAATCAGACAACCAGTTTCGGTTTCGTTATTTGAGAGCTTCGTTCAAAGTTTGATGTCGCATTTTCAACTTTTCTCTAGTTTTAAGCTCTAAAATCTCTGTCTTCAACCGCATGCATATTTCTCAATCCTTTGCATTGCAAGAAAATCTTGAAAAATGAAATATGGGCAGCTGATACAGAATAAATAAAGCCGCCACTTTCGGTCTTGAAATCTGTAAGCGTTTTGTGGGCTCAGTTTGATAAAGCTACTCCAACTCTATATCGACATTCGTTCGCAACTTATGCGTCTTTAGAATTTAGTGATATTTTTTTTTTCATTGGACATCGCAACACACGTTTTAAAAGGTTTATTTTGCCTACCAGGTGGTACTGAAATCAGACAACCAGTTTCGGTTTCGTTTTTTGAGAGCTTCGTTCACAGTTTGATGTCGCATTTTCAACTTTTCTGTAGTTTTAAGCTCTAAAATCTCTGTCTTCAACCGCAAGCATATTTCTCAATCCTTTGCCATGCAACAAAACCTTGAAAAGTGAAATATGGGCAACTGATACTGATTATATAAAGCCGCCACTTTCGCTTTTGAAATCTGTAAGCGTTTTGTGGGCTCCGTTTGATAAAGCAACTTCAACTCTATATCGACATTCGTTCGCAACTTATGCGTCTTTAGAATTTGGTGCTATTTTTTTTTTTAATTGGACAATGCAACACACGTTTTAAAAAGTTTATTTTGCCTACCAGGTGGTGCTGAAATCAGACACCAGTTTCGGTTTCGTTATTTGAGAGCTTCGTTCACAGTTCGGTGTCGCATTTTCAACTTTTTTGTAGTTTTAAGCTCTAAAATCTCTGTCTTCAACCAAAACCATAATTTTCAATCCTTTGCAATGCAAAAAAACCTTGAAGAATGAATTATGGGCAACTGATACTGAATAAAAAAAGCCGCCACTTTCGGTTTTGAAATCTGTAAGCGTTTTGTGGGCTCTGTTTGATAAAGCTGCTCCAACTCTATATCGACATTCGTTCCCAACTTATGCGTGCTTAGAGTTTGGTGATATCTTCTTTTTAATTGGACATCGCAACACACGTTTTAAATGGTTTATTTTGTCTACCAGGTGGTGCTGAAATCAGACAACCAGTTTCGGTTTCGTTATTTGAGAGCTTCGTTCAAAGTTTGATGTCGCATTTTCAACTTTTCTGTAGTTTTAAGCTCTAAAAGCTCTGTCTTCAACCGCATGCATATTTCTCAATCCTTTACAATGCAACAAAACTTTGAAAAGGGAAACATGGGCAACTGTGACTGAATAAAAAAAGCCGCCACTTTCGGTTTTGAAATCTGTAAGCGTTTTGTGGGCTCAGTTTGATAAAGCTACTCCAACTCTATATCGACATTCGTTCGCAACTTATGCGTCTTTAGAATTTTTTGATATCCACTTTTTAATTGGACATCGCAACACACGTTTTAAAAGGTTTATTTTGCCTACCAGGTGGTGCTGAAAACAGACAACCAGTTTCGGTTTCGTTATTTGAGAGCTTCGTTCACTGTTTGATGTCGCATTTTCAACTTTTCTGTAGTTTTAAGCTCTAAAATCTCTGTCTTCAACCGCAAGCATATTTCTCAATCCTTTGCCATGCAACAAAACCTTGAAAAGAGAAATATGGGCAACTGATACTGATTATATAAAGCCGCCACTTTCGCTTTTGAAATCTGTAAGCGTTTTGTGGGCTCCGTTTGATAAAGCAACTTCAACTCTATATCGACATTCGTTCGCAACTTATGCGTCTTTAGAATTTGGTGATATTTTTTTTTTAATTGGAAAATGCAACACACGTTTTAAAAAGTTTATTTTGCCTACCAGGTGGTGCTGAAATCAGACACCAGTTTCGGTTTCGTTATTTGAGAGCTTCGTTCACAGTTCGGTGTCGCATTTTCAACTTTTTTGTAGTTTTAAGCTCTAAAATCTCTGTCTTCAACCAAAACCATATTTTTCAATCCTTTGCAATGCAAAAAAACCTTGAAGAATGAATTATGGGCAACTGATACTGAATAAAAAAAGCCGCCACTTTCGGTTTTGAAATCTGTAAGCGTTTTGTTGGCTCTGTTTGATAAAGCTGCTCCAACTCTATATCGACATTCGTTCCCAACTTATGCGTGCTTAGAGTTTGGTGATATCTTCTTTTTAATTGGACATCGCAACACACGTTTTAAATGGTTTATTTTGTCTACCAGGTGATGCTGAAATCAGACAACCAGTTTCGGTTTCGTTATTTGAGAGCTTCGTTCAAAGTTTGATGTCGCATTTTCAACTTTTCTGTAGTTTTAAGCTCTAAAATCTCTGTCTTCAACCGCATGCATATTTCTCAATCCTTTGCATTGCAAGAAAATCTTGAAAAATGAAATATGGGCAGCTGGTACAGAATAAATAAAGCCGCCACTTTCGGTTTTGAAATCTGTAAGCGTTTTGTGGGCTCAGTTTGATAAAGCTACTCCAACTCTATATCGACATTCGTTCGCAACTTATGCGTCGTTAGAATTTAGTGATATTTTTTTTTTTCATTGGACATCGCAACACACGTTTTAAAAGGTTTATTTTGCCTACCAGGTGGTACTGAAATCAGACAACCAGTTTCGGTTTCGTTATTTGAGAGCTTCGTTCACAGTTTGATGTCGCATTTTCAACTTTTCTGTAGTTTTAAGCTCTAAAATCTCTGTCTTCAACCGCAAGCATATTTCTCAATCCTTTGCCATGCAACAAAACCTTGAAAAGTGAAATATGGGCAACTTATACTGATTATATAAAGCCGCCACTTTCGCTTTTGAAATCTGTAAGCGTTTTGTGGGCTCCGTTTGATAAAGCAACTTCAACTCTATATCGACATTCGTTCGCAACTTATGCGTCTTTAGAATTTGGTGATTTTTTTTTTTAATTGGACAATGCAACACACGTTTTAAAAAGTTTATTTTGCCTACCAGGTGGTGCTGAAATCAGACACCAGTTTCGGTTTCGTTATTTGAGAGCTTCGTTCACAGTTAGGTGTCGCATTTTCAACTTTTTTGTAGTTTTAAGCTCTAAAATCTCTGTCTTCAACCAAAACCATAGTTTTCAATCCTTTGCAATGCAAAAAAACCTTGAAGAATGAATTATGGGCAATTGATACTGAATAAAAAAAGCCGCCGGTTTCGGTTTTGAAATCTGTAAGCGTTTTGTGGGCTCTGTTTGATAGAGCTGATCCAACTCTATATCGACATTCGTTCCCAACATATGCGTGCTTAGAGTTTGGTGATATCTTCTTTTTAATTGGACATCGCAACACACGTTTTAAATGGTTTATTTTGTCTACCAGGTGGTGCTGAAATCAGACAACCAGTTTCGGTTTCGTTATTTGAGAGCTTCGTTCAAAGTTGATGTCGCATTTTCAACTTTTCTGTAGTTTTAAGCTCTAAAATCTCTCTCTTCAACCGCATGCATATTTCTCAATCCTTTACAATGCAACAAAACTTTGAAAAGGGAAACATGGGCAACTGTGACTGAATAAAAAAAGCCGCCACTTTCGGTTTTGAAATCTGTAAGCGTTTTGTGGGCTCAGTTTGATAAAGCTACTCCAACTCTATATCGACATTCGTTCGCAACTTATGCGTCTTTAGAATTTTTTGATATCCACTTTTTAATTGGACATCGCAACACACGTTTTAAAAGGTTTATTTTGCCTACCAGGTGGTGCTGAAAACAGACAACCAGTTTCGGTGTCGTTATTTGAGAGCTTCGTTCACAGTTTGATGTCGCATTTTCAACTTTTCTGTAGTTTTAAGCTCTAAAATCTCTGTCTTCAACCGCAAGCATATTTCTCAATCCTTTGCCATGCAACAAAACCTTGAAAAGTGAAATATGGGCAACTGATACTGATTATATAAAGCCGCCACTTTCGCTTTTGAAATCTGTAAGCGTTTTGTGGGCTCCGTTTGATAAAGCAACTTCAACTCTATATCGACATTCGTTCGCAACTTATGCGTCTTTAGAATTTGGTGATATTTTTTTTTTAATTGGACAATGCAACACACGTTTTAAAAAGTTTATTTTGCCTACCAGGTGGTGCTGAAATCAGACACCAGTTTCGGTTTCGTTATTTGAGAGCTTCGTTCACAGTTCGGTGTCGCATTTTCAACTTTTTTGTAGTTTTAGGCTCTTAAATCTCTGTCTTCAACCAAAACCATATTTTTCAATCCTTTGCAATGCAAAAAAACCTTGAAGAATGAATTATGGGCAACTGATACTGAATAAAAAAAGCCGCCACTTTCGGTTTTGAAATCTGTAAGCGTTTTGTGGGCTCTGTTTGATAAAGCTGCTCCAACTCTATATCGACATTCGTTCCCAACTTATGCGTGCTTAGAGTTTGGTGATATCTTCTTTTTAATTGGACATCGCAACACACGTTTTAAATGGTTTATTTTGTCTACCAGGTGGTGCTGAAATCAGACAACCAGTTTCGGTTTCGTTATTTGAGAGCTTCGTTCAAAGTTTGATGTCGCATTTTCAACTTTTCTGTAGTTTTAAGCTCTAAAATCTCTGTCTTCAACCGCATGCATATTTCTCAATCCTTTGCATTGCAAGAAAATCTTGAAAAATGAAATATGGGCAGCTGATACAGAATAAATAAAGCCGCCACTTTCGGTTTTGAAATCTGTAAGCGTTTTGTGGGCTCAGTTTGATAAAGATATTCTAACTCTAAATCGACATTCGTTCGCAACTTATGCGTGCTTAGAATTTCGTGATATGTTCTTTTTAATTGGACATCGCAACACACGTTTTAAATGGTTTATTTTGCCTACCAGGTGGTGCTGAAAACAGACAACCAGTTTCGGTTTCGTTATTTGAGAGCTTTGTTCACACTCTGATGTCGCATTTTCTACTTTTCTGTAGTTTCAAGCTCTAAAATCTCTGTCCTGAACCGCAAGCATATTTCTCAATCCTTTGCAATGCAACAAAACCTTGAAAAGTAAAATATGGGCAACTGATACTGATTATATAAAGCCGCCACTTTCGCTTTTGAAATCTGTAAGCGTTTTGTGGGCTCCGTTTGATAAAGCAACTTCAACTCTATATCGACATTAATTCGCAACTTTTGCGTCTTTAGAATTTGGTGATATGTTTTTTTATTTGGACATCGCAACACACGTTTTAAAAGGTTTATTTTACCTACCAGGTGGTGCTGAAATCAAACACCAGTTTCGGTTTCGTTATTTGAGAGCTTCGTTCACAGTTTGATGTCGCATTTTCAACTTTTCTGTAGTTTTAAGCTCTAAAATCTCTGTCTTCAACCGTAAGAATGTTTTTCAATCCTTTACAATGCAACAAAATCTTGAAAAATGAAATATGGGCAACTGGTATTGAATAAAAAAAGCCACCACTTTCGGTTTTGAAATCTGTAAGCGTTTTATGGGCTCTGTTTGATAAAGCTGATCCAACTCTATATCGACATTCGATCGCAACTTATGCGTGCTTAGAATTTGGTGATATCTTCTTTTTAATTGGACATTGCAACACACGTTTTAAAAGGTTTATTTTGCCTACCAGGTGATGCTGAAATCAAACAACCAGTTTCGGTTTCGTTATTTGAGAGCTTCGTTCACTGTCTGATGTCGCATTTGCAAATTTTCTGTAGTTTCAAGCTCTTAAATCTCTGTCTTCAACCGAAAGCATAATTCTCAATCCTTTGCAATGTAACAAAACCTTGAAGAATGAAATATGGGCAACTGATACTGAATAAAAAAAGCCGCCACTTTCGGTATTGGAATCTGTAATCGTTTTCTGGGCTGCGTATGATAAAGCAACTTCAACTCTCTAACGACATTCGTTCGCAACTTATGCGTCTTTAGAATTTGGTGATATTTTTTTTTAATTGGACAATGCAACACACGTTTTAAAAAGCTTTTTTTGCCTACCAGGTGGTGCTGAAATCAGACACCAGTTTCGGTTTCGTTATTTGAGAGCTTCGTTCACAGTTCGGTGTCGCATTTTCAACTTTTTTGTAGTTTTAAGCTCTAAAATCTCTGTCTTCAGCCGTAGAAATTTTTTTCAATCCTTTACAATGCAACAAAACTTTGAAAAGGGAAACATGGGCAACTGTGACTGAATAAAAAAAGCCGCCACTTTCGGTTTTGAAATCTGTAAGGGTTTTGTGGGCTCAGCTTGATAAAGCTACTCCAACTCTATATCGACATTCCTTAGCAACTTATGCGTGCTTAGAATTTGGTGATATTTTTTTTAATTGGACATTGCAACACACGTTTTAAAAGGTTTATGTTTGCCTACCAGGTGATGCTGAAAACAGACAACCAGTTTCGGTTTCGTTATTTGAGAGTTTCGTTCACTGTCTGATGTCGCATTTTCAAATTTTCTGTAGTTTTAAGCTCTTAAATCTCTGTCTTCAACCAAAAACATATTTTTCAATCCTTTGCAATGCAAACAAATCTTGAAGAATGAATTATGGGCAACTGATACTGAATAAAAAAAGCCGCCACTTTCGGTTTTGAAATCTGTAGGCGTTTTGTGGGCTCTGTTTGATAAAGCTGCTCCAACTCTATATCGCCATTCGTTCGCAACTTATGCGTGCTTAGAGTTTGGTGATATCTTCTTTTTAATTGGACATCGCAACACACGTTTTAAATGGTTTATTTTGTCTACCAGGTGGTGCTGAAATCAGACAACCAGTTTCGGTTTCGTTATTTGAGAGTTTCGTTCACTGTCTGATGTCGCATTTTCAAATTTTCTGTAGTTTTAAGCTCTTAAATCTCTGTCTTCAACCAAAACCATAATTTTCAATCCTTTGCAATGCAAAAAAACCTTAAAGAATGAATTATGGGCAACTGATACTGAATAAAAAAAGCCGCCACTTTCGGTTTTGAAATCTGTAAGCGTTTTGTGGGCTCTGTTTGATAAAGCTACTCCAACTCTATATCGACATTCGTTCGCAACTTATGCGTCTTTAGAATTTGGTGATATGTTTTTTTAATTGGACATCGCAACACACGTTTTAAAAGGTTTATTTTACCTACCAGGTGGTGCTGAAATCAAACACCAGTTTCGGTTTCGTTATTTGAGAGCTTCGTTCACAGTTTGATGTCGCATTTTCAACTTTTCTGTAGTTTTAAGCTCTAAAATCTCTGTCTTCAACCGCAAGCATATTTCTCAATCCTTTGCCATGCAACAAAACCTTGAAAAGTGAAATATGGGCAACTTATACTGATTATATAAAGCCGCCACTTTCGCTTTTGAAATCTGTAAGCGTTTTGTGGGCTCCGTTTGATAAAGCAACTTCAACTCTATATCGACATTCGTTCGCAGCTTATGCGTCTTTAGAATTTGGTGATATTTTTTTTTTAATTGGACAATGCAACACACGTTTTAAAAAGTTTATTTTGCCTACCAGGTGGTGCTGAAATCAGACACCAGTTTCGGTTTCGTTATTTGAGAGCTTCGTTCACAGTTAGGTGTCGCATTTTCAACTTTTTTGTAGTTTTAAGCTCTAAAATCTCTGTCTTCAACCAAAACCATATTTTTCAATCCTTTGCAATGCAAAAAAACCTTGAAGAATGAATTATGGGCAATTGATACTGAATAAAAAAAGCCGCCGGTTTCGGTTTTGAAATCTGTAAGCGTTTTGTGGGCTCTGTTTGATAGAGCTGATCCAACTCTATATCGACATTCGTTCCCAACATATGCGTGCTTAGAGTTTGGTGATATCTTCTTTTTAATTGGACATCGCAACACACGTTTTAAATGGTTTATTTTGTCTACCAGGTGGTGCTGAAATCAGACAACCAGTTTCGGTTTCGTTATTTGAGAGCTTCGTTCAAAATTTGATGTCGCATTTTCAACTTTTCTGTAGTTTTAAGCTCTAAAATCTCTGTCTTCAACCGTAAGAATGTTTTTCAATCCTTTACAATGCAACAAAATCTTGAAAAATGAAATATGGGCAACTGGTATTGAATAAAAAAAGCCACCACTTTCGGTTTTGAAATCTGTAAGCGTTTTATGGGCTCTGTTTGATAAAGCTGATCCAACTCTATATCGACATTCGATCGCAACTTATGCGTGCTTAGAATTTGGTGATATCTTCTTTTTAATTGGACATTGCAACACACGTTTTAAAAGGTTTATTTTGCCTACCAGGTGATGCTGAAATCAAACAACCAGTTTCGGTTTCGTTATTTGAGAGCTTCGTTCACTGTCTGATGTCGCATTTTCAAATTTTCTGTAGTTTCAAGCTCTTAAATCTCTGTCTTCAACCGAAAGCATAATTCTCAATCCTTTGCAATGTAACAAAACCTTGAAGAATGAAATATGGGCAACTGATACTGAATAAAAAAAGCCGCCACTTTCGGTATTGAAATCTCTGGGCTGCGTATGATAAAGCAACTTCAACTCTCTAACGACATTCGTTCGCAACTTATGCGTCTTTAGAATTTGGTGATATTTTTTTTTAATTGGACAATGCAACACACGTTTTAAAAAGTTTATTTTGCCTACCAGGTGGTGCTGAAATCAGACACCAGTTTCGGTTTCGTTATTTGAGAGCTTCGTTCACAGTTCGGTGTCGCATTTTCAACTTTTTTGTAGTTTTAAGCTCTAAAATCTCTGTCTTCAACCGTAGAAATTTTTTTCAATCCTTTACAATGCAACAAAACTTTGAAAAGGGAAACATGGGCAACTGTGACTGAATAAAAAAAGCCGCCACTTTCGGTTTTGAAATCTGTAAGGGTTTTGTGGGCTCAGCTTGATAAAGCTACTCCAACTCTATATCGACATTCCTTAGCAACTTATGCGTGCTTAGAATTTGGTGATATTTTTTTTAATTGGACATTGCAACACACGTTTTAAAAGGTTTATGTTTGCCTACCAGGTGATGCTGAAAACAGACAACCAGTTTCGGTTTCGTTATTTGAGAGTTTCGTTCACTGTCTGATGTCGCATTTTCAAATTTTCTGTAGTTTTAAGCTCTTAAATCTCTGTCTTCAACCAAAACCATATTTTTCAATCCTTTGCAATGCAAACAAATCTTGAAGAATGAATTATGGGCAACTGATACTGAATAAAAAAAGCCGCCACTTTCGGTTTTGAAATCTGTAGGCGTTTTGTGGGCTCTGTTTGATAAAGCTGCTCCAACTCTATATCGCCATTCGTTCGCAACTTATGCGTGCTTAGAGTTTGGTGATATCTTCTTTTTAATTGGACATCGCAACACACGTTTTAAATGGTTTATTTTGTCTACCAGGTGGTGCTGAAATCAGACAACCAGTTTCGGTTTCGTTATTTGAGAGTTTCGTTCACTGTCTGATGTCGCATTTTCAAATTTTCTGTAGTTTTAAGCTCTTAAATCTCTGTCTTCAACCAAAACCATAATTTTCAATCCTTTGCAATGCAAAAAAACCTTAAAGAATGAATTATGGGCAACTGATACTGAATAAAAAAAGCCGCCACTTTCGGTTTTGAAATCTGTAAGCGTTTTGTGGGCTCTGTTTGATAAAGCTACTCCAACTCTATATCGACATTCGTTCGCAACTTATGCGTCTTTAGAATTTGGTGATATGTTTTTTTAATTGGACATCGCAACACACGTTTTAAAAGGTTTATTTTACCTACCAGGTGGTGCTGAAATCAAACACCAGTTTCGGTTTCGTTATTTGAGAGCTTCGTTCACAGTTTGATGTCGCATTTTCAACTTTTCTGTAGTTTAAAGCTCTAAAATCTCTGTCTTCAACCGCATGCATATTTCTCAATCCTTTGCATTGCAAGAAAATCTTGAAAAATGAAATATGGGCAGCTGATACAGAATAAATAAAGCCGCCACTTTCGGTTTTGAAATCTGTAAGCGTTTTGTGGGCTCAGTTTGATAAAGCTGATCCAACTCTATATCGACATTCGTTCGCAACTTATGCGTGCTTAGAATTTTGTGGTATCTTCTTTTTAATTGGACATTGCAACACACGTTTTAAAAGGTTTATTTTGCCTACCAGGTGATGCTGAAATCAAACAACCAGTTTCGGTTTCGTTATTTGAGAGCTTCGTTCACTGTCTGATGTCGCATTTTCTACTTTTCTGTAGTTTCAAGCTCTAAAATCTCTGTCTTCAACCGTAAGAATGTTTTCAAATCCTTTACAATGCAACAAAATCTTGAAAAATGAAATATGGGCAACTGGTACTGAATAAAAAAAGCCGCCACTTTCGGTTTTGAAATCTGTAAGCGTTTTATGGGCTCTGTTTGATAAAGCTGATCCAACTCTATATCGACATTCGTTCGCAACTTATGCGTGCTTAGAATTTGGTGGTATCTTCTTTTTAATTGGACATTGCAACACACGTTTTAAAAGGTTTATTTTGCCTACCAGGTGATGCTGAAATCAAACAACCAGTTTCGGTTTCGTTATTTGAGAGCTTCGTTCACTGTCTGATGTCGCATTTTCAAATTTTCTGTAGTTTCAAGCTCTTAAATCTCTGTCTTCAACCGAAAGCATAATTCTCAATCCTTTGCAATGTAACAAAACCTTGAAGAATGAAATATGGGCAACTGATACTGAATAAAAAAAGCCGCCACTTTCGGTATTGAAATCTGTAATCGTTTTCTGGGCTGCGTATGATAAAGCAACTTCAACTCTCTAACGACATTCGTTCGCAACTTATGCGTCTTTAGAATTTGGTGATATTTTTTTTTAATTGGACAATGCAACACACGTTTTAAAAAGTTTATTTTGCCTACCAGGTGGTGCTGAAATCAGACACCAGTTTCGGTTTCGTTATTTGAGAGCTTCGTTCACAGTTCGGTGTCGCATTTTCAACTTTTTTGTAGTTTTAAGCTCTAAAATCTCTGTCTTCAACCGTAGAAATTTTTTTCAATCCTTTACAATGCAACAAAACTTTGAAAAGGGAAACATGGGCAACTGTGACTGAATAAAAAAAGCCGCCACTTTCGGTTTTGAAATCTGTAAGGGTTTTGTGGGCTCAGCTTGATAAAGCTACTCCAACTCTATATCGACATTCCTTAGCAACTTATGCGTGCTTAGAATTTGGTGATATTTTTTTTAATTGGACATTGCAACACACGTTTTAAAAGGTTTATGTTTGCCTACCAGGTGATGCTGAAAACAGACAACCAGTTTCGGTTTCGTTATTTGAGAGTTTCGTTCACTGTCTGATGTCGCATTTTCAAATTTTCTGTAGTTTTAAGCTCTTAAATCTCTGTCTTCAACCAAAACCATATTTTTCAATCCTTTGCAATGCAAACAAATCTTGAAGAATGAAATATGGGCAGCTGATACAGAATAAATAAAGCCGCCACTTTCGGTTTTGAAATCTGTAAGCGTTTTGTGGGCTCAGTTTGATAAAGATATTCTAACTCTAAATCGACATTCGTTCGCAACTTATGCGTGCTTAGAATTTCGTGATATGTTCTTTTTAATTGGACATCGCAACACACGTTTTAAATGGTTTATTTTGCCTACCAGGTGGTGCTGAAAACAGACAACCAGTTTCGGTTTCGTTATTTGAGAGCTTTGTTCACACTCTGATGTCGCATTTTCTACTTTTCTGTAGTTTCAAGCTCTAAAATCTCTGTCCTGAACCGCAAGCGTATTTCTCAATCCTTTGCAATGCAACAAAACCTTGAAAAGTAAAATATGGGCAACTGATACTGATTATATAAAGCCGCCACTTTCGCTTTTGAAATCTGTAAGCGTTTTGTGGGCTCCGTTTGATAAAGCAACTTCAACTCTATATCGACATTAATTCGCAACTTTTGCGTCTTTAGAATTTGGTGATATGTTTTTTTATTTGGACATCGCAACACACGTTTTAAAAGGTTTATTTTACCTACCAGGTGGTGCTGAAATCAAACACCAGTTTCGGTTTCGTTATTTGAGAGCTTCGTTCACAGTTTGATGTCGCATTTTCAACTTTTCTGTAGTTTTAAGCTCTAAAATCTCTGTCTTCAACCGTAAGAATGTTTTTCAATCCTTTACAATGCAACAAAATCTTGAAAAATGAAATATGGGCAACTGGTATTGAATAAAAAAAGCCACCACTTTCGGTTTTGAAATCTGTAAGCGTTTTATGGGCTCTGTTTGATAAAGCTGATCCAACTCTATATCGACATTCGATCGCAACTTATGCGTGCTTAGAATTTGGTGATATCTTCTTTTTAATTGGACATTGCAACACACGTTTTAAAAGGTTTATTTTGCCTACCAGGTGATGCTGAAATCAAACAACCAGTTTCGGTTTCGTTATTTGAGAGCTTCGTTCACTGTCTGATGTCGCATTTTCTACTTTTCTGTAGTTTCAAGCTCTAAAATCTCTGTCTTCAACCGTAAGAATGTTTTCAAATCCTTTACAATGCAACAAAATCTTGAAAAATGAAATATGGGCAACTGGTACTGAATAAAAAAAGCCGCCACTTTCGGTTTTGAAATCTGTAAGCGTTTTATGGGCTCTGTTTGATAAAGCTGATCCAACTCTATATCGACATTCGTTCGCAACTTATGCGTGCTTAGAATTTGGTGGTATCTTCTTTTTAATTGGACATTGCAACACACGTTTTAAAAGGTTTATTTTGCCTACCAGGTGATGCTGAAATCAAACAACCAGTTTCGGTTTCGTTATTTGAGAGCTTCGTTCACTGTCTGATGTCGCATTTTCAAATTTTCTGTAGTTTCAAGCTCTTAAATCTCTGTCTTCAACCGAAAGCATAATTCTCAATCCTTTGCAATGTAACAAAACCTTGAAGAATGAAATATGGGCAACTGATACTGAATAAAAAAAGCCGCCACTTTCGGTATTGAAATCTGTAATCGTTTTCTGGGCTGCGTATGATAAAGCAACTTCAACTCTCTAACGACATTCGTTCGCAACTTATGCGTCTTTAGAATTTGGTGATATTTTTTTTTAATTGGACAATGCAACACACGTTTTAAAAAGTTTATTTTGCCTACCAGGTGGTGCTGAAATCAGACACCAGTTTCGGTTTCGTTATTTGAGAGCTTCGTTCACAGTTCGGTGTCGCATTTTCAACTTTTTTGTAGTTTTAAGCTCTAAAATCTCTGTCTTCAACCGTAGAAATTTTTTTCAATCCTTTACAATGCAACAAAACTTTGAAAAGGGAAACATGGGCAACTGTGACTGAATAAAAAAAGCCGCCACTTTCGGTTTTGAAATCTGTAAGGGTTTTGTGGGCTCAGCTTGATAAAGCTACTCCAACTCTATATCGACATTCCTTAGCAACTTATGCGTGCTTAGAATTTGGTGATATTTTTTTTAATTGGACATTGCAACACACGTTTTAAAAGGTTTATGTTTGCCTACCAGGTGATGCTGAAAACAGACAACCAGTTTCGGTTTCGTTATTTGAGAGTTTCGTTCACTGTCTGATGTCGCATTTTCAAATTTTCTGTAGTTTTAAGCTCTTAAATCTCTGTCTTCAACCAAAACCATATTTTTCAATCCTTTGCAATGCAAACAAATCTTGAAGAATGAATTATGGGCAACTGATACTGAATAAAAAAAGCCGCCACTTTCGGTTTTGAAATCTGTAGGCGTTTTGTGGGCTCTGTTTGATAAAGCTGCTCCAACTCTATATCGCCATTCGTTCGCAACTTATGCGTGCTTATTGTTTGGTGATATCTTCTTTTTAATTGGACATCGCAACACACGTTTTAAATGGTTTATTTTGTCTACCAGGTGGTGCTGAAATCAGACAACCAGTTTCGGTTTCGTTATTTGAGAGTTTCGTTCACTGTCTGATGTCGCATTTTCAAATTTTCTGTAGTTTTAAGCTCTTAAATCTCTGTCTTCAACCAAAACCATAATTTTCAATCCTTTGCAATGCAAAAAAACCTTAAAGAATGAATTATGGGCAACTGATACTGAATAAAAAAAGCCGCCACTTTCGGTTTTGAAATCTGTAAGCGTTTTGTGGGCTCTGTTTGATAAAGCTACTCCAACTCTATATCGACATTCGTTCGCAACTTATGCGTCTTTAGAATTTGGTGATATGTTTTTTTAATTGGACATCGCAACACACGTTTTAAAAGGTTTATTTTACCTACCAGGTGGTGCTGAAATCAAACACCAGTTTCGGTTTCGTTATTTGAGAGCTTCGTTCACAGTTTGATGTCGCATTTTCAACTTTTCTGTAGTTTAAAGCTCTAAAATCTCTGTCTTCAACCGCATGCATATTTCTCAATCCTTTGCATTGCAAGAAAATCTTGAAAAATGAAATATGGGCAGCTGATACAGAATAAATAAAGCCGCCACTTTCGGTTTTGAAATCTGTAAGCGTTTTGTGGGCTCAGTTTGATAAAGCTGATCCAACTCTATATCGACATTCGTTCGCAACTTATGCGTGCTTAGAATTTTGTGGTATCTTCTTTTTAATTGGACACTGCAACACACGTTTTAAAAGGTTTATTTTGCCTACCAGGTGATGCTGAAATCAAACAACCAGTTTCGGTTTCGTTATTTGAGAGCTTCGTTCACTGTCTGATGTCGCATTTTCTACTTTTCTGTAGTTTTAAGCTCTAAAATCTCTGTCTTCAACCGCATGCATATTTCTCAATCCTTTGCATTGCAAGAAAATCTTGAAAAATGAAATATGGGCAGCTGATACAGAATAAATAAAGCCGCCACTTTCGGTTTTGAAATCTGTAAGCGTTTTGTGGGCTCAGTTTGATAAAGCTGATCCAACTCTATATCGACATTCGTTCGCAACTTATGCGTGCTTAGAATTTTGTGGTATCTTCTTTTTAATTGGACATTGCAACACACGTTTTAAAAGGTTTATTTTGCCTACCAGGTGATGCTGAAATCAAACAACCAGTTTCGGTTTCGTTATTTGAGAGCTTCGTTCACTGTCTGATGTCGCATTTTCTACTTTTCTGTAGTTTCAAGCTCTAAAATCTCTGTCTTCAACCGTAAGAATGTTTTCAAATCCTTTACAATGCAACAAAATCTTGAAAAATGAAATATGGGCAACTGGTACTGAATAAAAAAAGCCGCCACTTTCGGTTTTGAAATCTGTAAGCGTTTTATGGGCTCTGTTTGATAAAGCTGATCCAACTCTATATCGACATTCGTTCGCAACTTATGCGTGCTTAGAATTTGGTGGTATCTTCTTTTTAATTGGACATTGCAACACACGTTTTAAAAGGTTTATTTTGCCTACCAGGTGATGCTGAAATCAAACAACCAGTTTCGGTTTCGTTATTTGAGAGCTTCGTTCACTGTCTGATGTCGCATTTTCAAATTTTCTGTAGTTTCAAGCTCTTAAATCTCTGTCTTCAACCGAAAGCATAATTCTCAATCCTTTGCAATGTAACAAAACCTTGAAGAATGAAATATGGGCAACTGATACTGAATAAAAAAAGCCGCCACTTTCGGTATTGAAATCTGTAATCGTTTTCTGGGCTGCGTATGATAAAGCAACTTCAACTCTCTAACAACATTCGTTCGCAACTTATGCGTCTTTAGAATTTGGTGATATTTTTTTTTAATTGGACAATGCAACACACGTTTTAAAAAGTTTATTTTGCCTACCAGGTGGTGCTGAAATCAGACACCAGTTTCGGTTTCGTTATTTGAGAGCTTCGTTCACAGTTCGGTGTCGCATTTTCAACTTTTTTGTAGTTTTAAGCTCTAAAATCTCTGTCTTCAACCGTAGAAATTTTTTTCAATCCTTTACAATGCAACAAAACTTTGAAAAGGGAAACATGGGCAACTGTGACTGAATAAAAAAAGCCGCCACTTTCGGTTTTGAAATCTGTAAGGGTTTTGTGGGCTCAGCTTGATAAAGCTACTCCAACTCTATATCGACATTCCTTAGCAACTTATGCGTGCTTAGAATTTGGTGATATTTTTTTTAATTGGACATTGCAACACACGTTTTAAAAGGTTTATGTTTGCCTACCAGGTGATGCTGAAAACAGACAACCAGTTTCGGTTTCGTTATTTGAGAGTTTCGTTCACTGTCTGATGTCGCATTTTCAAATTTTCTGTAGTTTTAAGCTCTTAAATCTCTGTCTTCAACCAAAACCATATTTTTCAATCCTTTGCAATGCAAACAAATCTTGAAGAATGAAATATGGGCAGCTGATACAGAATAAATAAAGCCGCCACTTTCGGTTTTGAAATCTGTAAGCGTTTTGTGGGCTCAGTTTGATAAAGATATTCTAACTCTAAATCGACATTCGTTCGCAACTTATGCGTGCTTAGAATTTCGTGATATGTTCTTTTTAATTGGACATCGCAACACACGTTTTAAATGGTTTATTTTGCCTACCAGGTGGTGCTGAAAACAGACAACCAGTTTCGGTTTCGTTATTTGAGAGCTTTGTTCACACTCTGATGTCGCATTTTCTACTTTTCTGTAGTTTCAAGCTCTAAAATCTCTGTCCTGAACCGCAAGCATATTTCTCAATCCTTTGCAATGCAACAAAACCTTGAAAAGTAAAATATGGGCAACTGATACTGATTATATAAAGCCGCCACTTTCGCTTTTGAAATCTGTAAGCGTTTTGTGGGCTCCGTTTGATAAAGCAACTTCAACTCTATATCGACATTAATTCGCAACTTTTGCGTCTTTAGAATTTGGTGATATGTTTTTTTATTTGGACATCGCAACACACGTTTTAAAAGGTTTATTTTACCTACCAGGTGGTGCTGAAATCAAACACCAGTTTCGGTTTCGTTATTTGAGAGCTTCGTTCACAGTTTGATGTCGCATTTTCAACTTTTCTGTAGTTTTAAGCTCTAAAATCTCTGTCTTCAACCGTAAGAATGTTTTTCAATCCTTTACAATGCAACAAAATCTTGAAAAATGAAATATGGGCAACTGGTATTGAATAAAAAAAGCCACCACTTTCGGTTTTGAAATCTGTAAGCGTTTTATGGGCTCTGTTTGATAAAGCTGATCCAACTCTATATCGACATTCGATCGCAACTTATGCGTGCTTAGAATTTGGTGATATCTTCTTTTTAATTGGACATTGCAACACACGTTTTAAAAGGTTTATTTTGCCTACCAGGTGATGCTGAAATCAAACAACCAGTTTCGGTTTCGTTATTTGAGAGCTTCGTTCACTGTCTGATGTCGCATTTTCAAATTTTCTGTAGTTTCAAGCTCTTAAATCTCTGTCTTCAACCGAAAGCATAATTCTCAATCCTTTGCAATGTAACAAAACCTTGAAGAATGAAATATGGGCAACTGATACTGAATAAAAAAAGCCGCCACTTTCGGTATTGGAATCTGTAATCGTTTTCTGGGCTGCGTATGATAAAGCAACTTCAACTCTCTAACGACATTCGTTCGCAACTTATGCGTCTTTAGAATTTGGTGATATTTTTTTTTAATTGGACAATGCAACACACGTTTTAAAAAGCTTTTTTTGCCTACCAGGTGGTGCTGAAATCAGACACCAGTTTCGGTTTCGTTATTTGAGAGCTTCGTTCACAGTTCGGTGTCGCATTTTCAACTTTTTTGTAGTTTTAAGCTCTAAAATCTCTGTCTTCAGCCGTAGAAATTTTTTTCAATCCTTTACAATGCAACAAAACTTTGAAAAGGGAAACATGGGCAACTGTGACTGAATAAAAAAAGCCGCCACTTTCGGTTTTGAAATCTGTAAGGGTTTTGTGGGCTCAGCTTGATAAAGCTACTCCAACTCTATATCGACATTCCTTAGCAACTTATGCGTGCTTAGAATTTGGTGATATTTTTTTTAATTGGACATTGCAACACACGTTTTAAAAGGTTTATGTTTGCCTACCAGGTGATGCTGAAAACAGACAACCAGTTTCGGTTTCGTTATTTGAGAGTTTCGTTCACTGTCTGATGTCGCATTTTCAAATTTTCTGTAGTTTTAAGCTCTTAAATCTCTGTCTTCAACCAAAAACATATTTTTCAATCCTTTGCAATGCAAACAAATCTTGAAGAATGAATTATGGGCAACTGATACTGAATAAAAAAAGCCGCCACTTTCGGTTTTGAAATCTGTAGGCGTTTTGTGGGCTCTGTTTGATAAAGCTGCTCCAACTCTATATCGCCATTCGTTCGCAACTTATGCGTGCTTAGAGTTTGGTGATATCTTCTTTTTAATTGGACATCGCAACACACGTTTTAAATGGTTTATTTTGTCTACCAGGTGGTGCTGAAATCAGACAACCAGTTTCGGTTTCGTTATTTGAGAGTTTCGTTCACTGTCTGATGTCGCATTTTCAAATTTTCTGTAGTTTTAAGCTCTTAAATCTCTGTCTTCAACCGCAAGCATATTTCTCAATCCTTTGCCATGCAACAAAACCTTGAAAAGTGAAATATGGGCAACTTATACTGATTATATAAAGCCGCCACTTTCGCTTTTGAAATCTGTAAGCGTTTTGTGGGCTCCGTTTGATAAAGCAACTTCAACTCTATATCGACATTCGTTCGCAGCTTATGCGTCTTTAGAATTTGGTGATATTTTTTTTTAATTGGACAATGCAACACACGTTTTAAAAAGTTTATTTTGCCTACCAGGTGGTGCTGAAATCAGACACCAGTTTCGGTTTCGTTATTTGAGAGCTTCGTTCACAGTTAGGTGTCGCATTTTCAACTTTTTTGTAGTTTTAAGCTCTAAAATCTCTGTCTTCAACCAAAACCATATTTTTCAATCCTTTGCAATGCAAAAAAACCTTGAAGAATGAATTATGGGCAATTGATACTGAATAAAAAAAGCCGCCGGTTTCGGTTTTGAAATCTGTAAGCGTTTTGTGGGCTCTGTTTGATAGAGCTGATCCAACTCTATATCGACATTCGTTCCCAACATATGCGTGCTTAGAGTTTGGTGATATCTTCTTTTTAATTGGACATCGCAACACACGTTTTAAATGGTTTATTTTGTCTACCAGGTGGTGCTGAAATCAGACAACCAGTTTCGGTTTCGTTATTTGAGAGCTTCGTTCAAAGTTTGATGTCGCATTTTCAACTTTTCTGTAGTTTTAAGCTCTAAAATCTCTCTCTTCAACCGCATGCATATTTCTCAATCCTTTACAATGCAACAAAACTTTGAAAAGGGAAACATGGGCAACTGTGACTGAATAAAAAAAGCCGCCACTTTCGGTTTTGAAATCTGTAAGCGTTTTGTGGGCTCAGTTTGATAAAGCTACTCCAACTCTATATCGACATTCGTTCGCAACTTATGCGTCTTTAGAATTTTTTGATATCCACTTTTTAATAGGACATCGCAACACACGTTTTAAAAGGTTTATTTTGCCTACCAGGTGGTGCTGAAAACAGACAACCAGTTTCGGTTTCGTTATTTGAGAGCTTCGTTCACAGTTTGATGTCGCATTTTCAACTTTTCTGTAGTTTTAAGCTCTAAAATCTCTGTCTTCAACCGCAAGCATATTTCTCAATCCTTTGCCATGCAACAAAACCTTGAAAAGTGAAATATGGGCAACTGATACTGATTATATAAAGCCGCCACTTTCGCTTTTGAAATCTGTAAGCGTTTTGTGGGCTCCGTTTGATAAAGCAACTTCAACTCTATATCGACATTCGTTCGCAACTTATGCGTCTTTAGAATTTGGTGATATTTTTTTTTTAATTGGACAATGCAACACACGTTTTAAAAAGTTTATTTTGCCTACCAGGTGGTGCTGAAATCAGACACCAGTTTCGGTTTCGTTATTTGAGAGCTTCGTTCACAGTTCGGTGTCGCATTTTCAACTTTTTTGTAGTTTTAAGCTCTTAAATCTCTGTCTTCAACCAAAACCATATTTTTCAATCCTTTGCAATGCAAAAAAACCTTGAAGAATGAATTATGGGCAACTGATACTGAATAAAAAAAGCCGCCACTTTCGGTTTTGAAATCTGTAATCGTTTTCTGGGCTGCGTATGATAAAGCAACTTCAACTCTCTAACAACATTCGTTCGCAACTTATGCGTCTTTAGAATTTGGTGATATTTTTTTAATTGGACAATGCAACACACGTTTTAAAAAGTTTATTTTGCCTACCAGGTGGTGCTGAAATCAGACACCAGTTTCGGTTTCGTTATTTGAGAGCTTCGTTCACAGTTCGGTGTCGCATTTTCAACTTTTTTGTAGTTTTAAGCTCTAAAATCTCTGTCTTCAACCGTAGAAATTTTTTTCAATCCTTTACAATGCAACAAAACTTTGAAAAGGGAAACATGGGCAACTGTGACTGAATAAAAAAAGCCGCCACTTTCGGTTTTGAAATCTGTAAGGGTTTTGTGGGCTCAGCTTGATAAAGCTACTCCAACTCTATATCGACATTCCTTAGCAACTTATGCGTGCTTAGAATTTGGTGATATTTTTTTTAATTGGACATTGCAACACACGTTTTAAAAGGTTTATGTTTGCCTACCAGGTGATGCTGAAAACAGACAACCAGTTTCGGTTTCGTTATTTGAGAGTTTCGTTCACTGTCTGATGTCGCATTTTCAAATTTTCTGTAGTTTTAAGCTCTTAAATCTCTGTCTTCAACCAAAACCATATTTTTCAATCCTTTGCAATGCAAACAAATCTTGAAGAATGAAATATGGGCAGCTGATACAGAATAAATAAAGCCGCCACTTTCGGTTTTGAAATCTGTAAGCGTTTTGTGGGCTCAGTTTGATAAAGATATTCTAACTCTAAATCGACATTCGTTCGCAACTTATGCGTGCTTAGAATTTCGTGATATGTTCTTTTTAATTGGACATCGCAACACACGTTTTAAATGGTTTATTTTGCCTACCAGGTGGTGCTGAAAACAGACAACCAGTTTCGGTTTCGTTATTTGAGAGCTTTGTTCACACTCTGATGTCGCATTTTCTACTTTTCTGTAGTTTCAAGCTCTAAAATCTCTGTCCTGAACCGCAAGCATATTTCTCAATCCTTTGCAATGCAACAAAACCTTGAAAAGTAAAATATGGGCAACTGATACTGATTATATAAAGCCGCCACTTTCGCTTTTGAAATCTGTAAGCGTTTTGTGGGCTCCGTTTGATAAAGCAACTTCAACTCTATATCGACATTAATTCGCAACTTTTGCGTCTTTAGAATTTGGTGATATGTTTTTTTATTTGGACATCGCAACACACGTTTTAAAAGGTTTATTTTACCTACCAGGTGGTGCTGAAATCAAACACCAGTTTCGGTTTCGTTATTTGAGAGCTTCGTTCACAGTTTGATGTCGCATTTTCAACTTTTCTGTAGTTTTAAGCTCTAAAATCTCTGTCTTCAACCGTAAGAATGTTTTTCAATCCTTTACAATGCAACAAAATCTTGAAAAATGAAATATGGGCAACTGGTATTGAATAAAAAAAGCCACCACTTTCGGTTTTGAAATCTGTAAGCGTTTTATGGGCTCTGTTTGATAAAGCTGATCCAACTCTATATCGACATTCGATCGCAACTTATGCGTGCTTAGAATTTGGTGATATCTTCTTTTGAATTGGACATTGCAACACACGTTTTAAAAGGTTTATTTTGCCTACCAGGTGATGCTGAAATCAAACAACCAGTTTCGGTTTCGTTATTTGAGAGCTTCGTTCACTGTCTGATGTCGCATTTTCAAATTTTCTGTAGTTTCAAGCTCTTAAATCTCTGTCTTCAACCGAAAGCATAATTCTCAATCCTTTGCAATGTAACAAAACCTTGAAGAATGAAATATGGGCAACTGATACTGAATAAAAAAAGCCGCCACTTTCGGTATTGGAATCTGTAATCGTTTTCTGGGCTGCGTATGATAAAGCAACTTCAACTCTCTAACGACATTCGTTCGCAACTTATGCGTCTTTAGAATTTGGTGATATTTTTTTTTAATTGGACAATGCAACACACGTTTTAAAAAGCTTTTTTTGCCTACCAGGTGGTGCTGAAATCAGACACCAGTTTCGGTTTCGTTATTTGAGAGCTTCGTTCACAGTTCGGTGTCGCATTTTCAACTTTTTTGTAGTTTTAAGCTCTAAAATCTCTGTCTTCAGCCGTAGAAATTTTTTTCAATCCTTTACAATGCAACAAAACTTTGAAAAGGGAAACATGGGCAACTGTGACTGAATAAAAAAAGCCGCCACTTTCGGTTTTGAAATCTGTAAGGGTTTTGTGGGCTCAGCTTGATAAAGCTACTCCAACTCTATATCGACATTCCTTAGCAACTTATGCGTGCTTAGAATTTGGTGATATTTTTTTTAATTGGACATTGCAACACACGTTTTAAAAGGTTTATGTTTGCCTACCAGGTGATGCTGAAAACAGACAACCAGTTTCGGTTTCGTTATTTGAGAGTTTCGTTCACTGTCTGATGTCGCATTTTCAAATTTTCTGTAGTTTTAAGCTCTTAAATCTCTGTCTTCAACCAAAAACATATTTTTCAATCCTTTGCAATGCAAACAAATCTTGAAGAATGAATTATGGGCAACTGATACTGAATAAAAAAAGCCGCCACTTTCGGTTTTGAAATCTGTAGGCGTTTTGTGGGCTCTGTTTGATAAAGCTGCTCCAACTCTATATCGCCATTCGTTCGCAACTTATGCGTGCTTAGAGTTTGGTGATATCTTCTTTTTAATTGGACATCGCAACACACGTTTTAAATGGTTTATTTTGTCTACCAGGTGGTGCTGAAATCAGACAACCAGTTTCGGTTTCGTTATTTGAGAGTTTCGTTCACTGTCTGATGTCGCATTTTCAAATTTTCTGTAGTTTTAAGCTCTTAAATCTCTGTCTTCAACCGCAAGCATATTTCTCAATCCTTTGCCATGCAACAAAACCTTGAAAAGTGAAATATGGGCAACTTATACTGATTATATAAAGCCGCCACTTTCGCTTTTGAAATCTGTAAGCGTTTTGTGGGCTCCGTTTGATAAAGCAACTTCAACTCTATATCGACATTCGTTCGCAGCTTATGCGTCTTTAGAATTTGGTGATATTTTTTTTTAATTGGACAATGCAACACACGTTTTAAAAAGTTTATTTTGCCTACCAGGTGGTGCTGAAATCAGACACCAGTTTCGGTTTCGTTATTTGAGAGCTTCGTTCACAGTTAGGTGTCGCATTTTCAACTTTTTTGTAGTTTTAAGCTCTAAAATCTCTGTCTTCAACCAAAACCATATTTTTCAATCCTTTGCAATGCAAAAAAACCTTGAAGAATGAATTATGGGCAATTGATACTGAATAAAAAAAGCCGCCGGTTTCGGTTTTGAAATCTGTAAGCGTTTTGTGGGCTCTGTTTGATAGAGCTGATCCAACTCTATATCGACATTCGTTCCCAACATATGCGTGCTTAGAGTTTGGTGATATCTTCTTTTTAATTGGACATCGCAACACACGTTTTAAATGGTTTATTTTGTCTACCAGGTGGTGCTGAAATCAGACAACCAGTTTCGGTTTCGTTATTTGAGAGCTTCGTTCAAAGTTTGATGTCGCATTTTCAACTTTTCTGTAGTTTTAAGCTCTAAAATCTCTCTCTTCAACCGCATGCATATTTCTCAATCCTTTACAATGCAACAAAACTTTGAAAAGGGAAACATGGGCAACTGTGACTGAATAAAAAAAGCCGCCACTTTCGGTTTTGAAATCTGTAAGCGTTTTGTGGGCTCAGTTTGATAAAGCTACTCCAACTCTATATCGACATTCGTTCGCAACTTATGCGTCTTTAGAATTTTTTGATATCCACTTTTTAATAGGACATCGCAACACACGTTTTAAAAGGTTTATTTTGCCTACCAGGTGGTGCTGAAAACAGACAACCAGTTTCGGTTTCGTTATTTGAGAGCTTCGTTCACAGTTTGATGTCGCATTTTCAACTTTTCTGTAGTTTTAAGCTCTAAAATCTCTGTCTTCAACCGCAAGCATATTTCTCAATCCTTTGCCATGCAACAAAACCTTGAAAAGTGAAATATGGGCAACTGATACTGATTATATAAAGCCGCCACTTTCGCTTTTGAAATCTGTAAGCGTTTTGTGGGCTCCGTTTGATAAAGCAACTTCAACTCTATATCGACATTCGTTCGCAACTTATGCGTCTTTAGAATTTGGTGATATTTTTTTTTTAATTGGACAATGCAACACACGTTTTAAAAAGTTTATTTTGCCTACCAGGTGGTGCTGAAATCAGACACCAGTTTCGGTTTCGTTATTTGAGAGCTTCGTTCACAGTTCGGTGTCGCATTTTCAACTTTTTTGTAGTTTTAAGCTCTTAAATCTCTGTCTTCAACCAAAACCATATTTTTCAATCCTTTGCAATGCAAAAAAACCTTGAAGAATGAATTATGGGCAACTGATACTGAATAAAAAAAGCCGCCACTTTCGGTTTTGAAATCTGTAAGCGTTTTGTGGGCTCTGTTTGATAAAGCTGCTCCAACTCTATATCGACATTCGTTCCCAACTTATGCGTGCTTAGAGTTTGGTGATATCTTCTTTTTAATTGGACATCGCAACACACGTTTTAAATGGTTTATTTTGTCTACCAGGTGGTGCTGAAATCAGACAACCAGTTTCGGTTTCGTTATTTGAGAGCTTCGTTCAAAGTTTGATGTCGCATTTTCAACTTTTCTGTAGTTTTAAGCTCTAAAATCTCTGTCTTCAACCGCATGCATATTTCTCAATCCTTTGCATTGCAAGAAAATCTTGAAAAATGAAATATGGGCAGCTGATACAGAATAAATAAAGCCGCCACTTTCGGTTTTGAAATCTGTAAGCGTTTTGTGGGCTCAGTTTGATAAAGATATTCTAACTCTAAATCGACATTCGTTCGCAACTTATGCGTGCTTAGAATTTCGTGATATGTTCTTTTTAATTGGACATCGCAACACACGTTTTAAATGGTTTATTTTGCCTACCAGGTGGTGCTGAAAACAGACAACCAGTTTCGGTTTCGTTATTTGAGAGCTTCGTTCACACTCTGATGTCGCATTTTCTACTTTTCTGTAGTTTCAAGCTCTAAAATCTCTGTCCTGAACCGCAAGCATATTTCTCAATCCTTTGCAATGCAACAAAACCTTGAAAAGTAAAATATGGGCAACTGATACTGATTATATAAAGCCGCCACTTTCGCTTTTGAAATCTGTAAGCGTTTTGTGGGCTCCGTTTGATAAAGCAACTTCAACTCTATATCGACATTAATTCGCAACTTTTGCGTCTTTAGAATTTGGTGATATGTTTTTTTATTTGGACATCGCAACACACGTTTTAAAAGGTTTATTTTACCTACCAGGTGGTGCTGAAATCAAACACCAGTTTCGGTTTCGTTATTTGAGAGCTTCGTTCACAGTTTGATGTCGCATTTTCAACTTTTCTGTAGTTTTAAGCTCTAAAATCTCTGTCTTCAACCGTAAGAATGTTTTTCAATCCTTTACAATGCAACAAAATCTTGAAAAATGAAATATGGGCAACTGGTATTGAATAAAAAAAGCCACCACTTTCGGTTTTGAAATCTGTAAGCGTTTTATGGGCTCTGTTTGATAAAGCTGATCCAACTCTATATCGACATTCGATCGCAACTTATGCGTGCTTAGAATTTGGTGATATCTTCTTTTTAATTGGACATTGCAACACACGTTTTAAAAGGTTTATTTTGCCTACCAGGTGATGCTGAAATCAAACAACCAGTTTCGGTTTCGTTATTTGAGAGCTTCGTTCACTGTCTGATGTCGCATTTTCAAATTTTCTGTAGTTTCAAGCTCTTAAATCTCTGTCTTCAACCGAAAGCATAATTCTCAATCCTTTGCAATGTAACAAAACCTTGAAGAATGAAATATGGGCAACTGATACTGAATAAAAAAAGCCGCCACTTTCGGTATTGAAATCTCTGGGCTGCGTATGATAAAGCAACTTCAACTCTCTAACGACATTCGTTCGCAACTTATGCGTCTTTAGAATTTGGTGATATTTTTTTTTAATTGGACAATGCAACACACGTTTTAAAAAGTTTATTTTGCCTACCAGGTGGTGCTGAAATCAGACACCAGTTTCGGTTTCGTTATTTGAGAGCTTCGTTCACAGTTCGGTGTCGCATTTTCAACTTTTTTGTAGTTTTAAGCTCTAAAATCTCTGTCTTCAACCGTAGAAATTTTTTTCAATCCTTTACAATGCAACAAAACTTTGAAAAGGGAAACATGGGCAACTGTGACTGAATAAAAAAAGCCGCCACTTTCGGTTTTGAAATCTGTAAGGGTTTTGTGGGCTCAGCTTGATAAAGCTACTCCAACTCTATATCGACATTCCTTAGCAACTTATGCGTGCTTAGAATTTGGTGATATTTTTTTTAATTGGACATTGCAACACACGTTTTAAAAGGTTTATGTTTGCCTACCAGGTGATGCTGAAAACAGACAACCAGTTTCGGTTTCGTTATTTGAGAGTTTCGTTCACTGTCTGATGTCGCATTTTCAAATTTTCTGTAGTTTTAAGCTCTTAAATCTCTGTCTTAAACCAAAACCATATTTTTCAATCCTTTGCAATGCAAACAAATCTTGAAGAATGAATTATGGGCAACTGATACTGAATAAAAAAAGCCGCCACTTTCGGTTTTGAAATCTGTAGGCGTTTTGTGGGCTCTGTTTGATAAAGCTGCTCCAACTCTATATCGCCATTCGTTCGCAACTTATGCGTGCTTAGAGTTTGGTGATATCTTCTTTTTAATTGGACATCGCAACACACGTTTTAAATGGTTTATTTTGTCTACCAGGTGGTGCTGAAATCAGACAACCAGTTTCGGTTTCGTTATTTGAGAGTTTCGTTCACTGTCTGATGTCGCATTTTCAAATTTTCTGTAGTTTTAAGCTCTTAAATCTCTGTCTTCAACCAAAACCATAATTTTCAATCCTTTGCAATGCAAAAAAACCTTAAAGAGTGAATTATGGGCAACTGATACTGAATAAAAAAAGCCGCCACTTTCGGTTTTGAAATCTGTAAGCGTTTTGTGGGCTCTGTTTGATAAAGCTACTCCAACTCTATATCGACATTCGTTCGCAACTTATGCGTCTTTAGAATTTGGTGATATGTTTTTTTAATTGGACATCGCAACACACGTTTTAAAAGGTTTATTTTACCTACCAGGTGGTGCTGAAATCAAACACCAGTTTCGGTTTCGTTATTTGAGAGCTTCGTTCACAGTTTGATGTCGCATTTTCAACTTTTCTGTAGTTTTAAGCTCTAAAATCTCTGTCTTCAACCGCATGCATATTTCTCAATCCTTTGCATTGCAAGAAAATCTTGAAAAATGAAATATGGGCAGCTGATACAGAATAAATAAAGCCGCCACTTTCGGTTTTGAAATCTGTAAGCGTTTTGTGGGCTCAGTTTGATAAAGCTGATCCAACTCTATATCGACATTCGTTCGCAACTTATGCGTGCTTAGAATTTTGTGGTATCTTCTTTTTAATTGGACATTGCAACACACGTTTTAAAAGGTTTATTTTGCCTACCAGGTGATGCTGAAATCAAACAACCAGTTTCGGTTTCGTTATTTGAGAGCTTCGTTCACTGTCTGATGTCGCATTTTCTACTTTTCTGTAGTTTCAAGCTCTAAAATCTCTGTCTTCAACCGTAAGAATGTTTTCAAATCCTTTACAATGCAACAAAATCTTGAAAAATGAAATATGGGCAACTGGTACTGAATAAAAAAAGCCGCCACTTTCGGTTTTGAAATCTGTAAGCGTTTTATGGGCTCTGTTTGATAAAGCTGATCCAACTCTATATCGACATTCGTTCGCAACTTATGCGTGCTTAGAATTTGGTGGTATCTTCTTTTTAATTGGACATTGCAACACACGTTTTAAAAGGTTTATTTTGCCTACCAGGTGATGCTGAAATCAAACAACCAGTTTCGGTTTCGTTATTTGAGAGCTTCGTTCACTGTCTGATGTCGCATTTTCAAATTTTCTGTAGTTTCAAGCTCTTAAATCTCTGTCTTCAACCGAAAGCATAATTCTCAATCCTTTGCAATGTAACAAAACCTTGAAGAATGAAATATGGGCAACTGATACTGAATAAAAAAAGCCGCCACTTTCGGTATTGAAATCTGTAATCGTTTTCTGGGCTGCGTATGATAAAGCAACTTCAACTCTCTAACGACATTCGTTCGCAACTTATGCGTCTTTAGAATTTGGTGATATTTTTTTTTAATTGGACAATGCAACACACGTTTTAAAAAGTTTATTTTGCCTACCAGGTGGTGCTGAAATCAGACACCAGTTTCGGTTTCGTTATTTGAGAGCTTCGTTCACAGTTCGGTGTCGCATTTTCAACTTTTTTGTAGTTTTAAGCTCTAAAATCTCTGTCTTCAACCGTAGAAATTTTTTTCAATCCTTTACAATGCAACAAAACTTTGAAAAGGGAAACATGGGCAACTGTGACTGAATAAAAAAAGCCGCCACTTTCGGTTTTGAAATCTGTAAGGGTTTTGTGGGCTCAGCTTGATAAAGCTACTCCAACTCTATATCGACATTCCTTAGCAACTTATGCGTGCTTAGAATTTGGTGATATTTTTTTTAATTGGACATTGCAACACACGTTTTAAAAGGTTTATGTTTGCCTACCAGGTGATGCTGAAAACAGACAACCAGTTTCGGTTTCGTTATTTGAGAGTTTCGTTCACTGTCTGATGTCGCATTTTCAAATTTTCTGTAGTTTTAAGCTCTTAAATCTCTGTCTTCAACCAAAACCATATTTTTCAATCCTTTGCAATGCAAACAAATCTTGAAGAATGAATTATGGGCAACTGATACTGAATAAAAAAAGCCGCCACTTTCGGTTTTGAAATCTGTAGGCGTTTTGTGGGCTCTGTTTGATAAAGCTGCTCCAACTCTATATCGCCATTCGTTCGCAACTTATGCGTGCTTAGAGTTTGGTGATATCTTCTTTTTAATTGGACATCGCAACACACGTTTTAAATGGTTTATTTTGTCTACCAGGTGGTGCTGAAATCAGACAACCAGTTTCGGTTTCGTTATTTGAGAGTTTCGTTCACTGTCTGATGTCGCATTTTCAAATTTTCTGTAGTTTTAAGCTCTTAAATCTCTGTCTTCAACCAAAACCATAATTTTCAATCCTTTGCAATGCAAAAAAACCTTAAAGAATGAATTATGGGCAACTGATACTGAATAAAAAAAGCCGCCACTTTCGGTTTTGAAATCTGTAAGCGTTTTGTGGGCTCTGTTTGATAAAGCTACTCCAACTCTATATCGACATTCGTTCGCAACTTATGCGTCTTTAGAATTTGGTGATATGTTTTTTTAATTGGACATCGCAACACACGTTTTAAAAGGTTTATTTTACCTACCAGGTGGTGCTGAAATCAAACACCAGTTTCGGTTTCGTTATTTGAGAGCTTCGTTCACAGTTTGATGTCGCATTTTCAACTTTTCTGTAGTTTAAAGCTCTAAAATCTCTGTCTTCAACCGCATGCATATTTCTCAATCCTTTGCATTGCAAGAAAATCTTGAAAAATGAAATATGGGCAGCTGATACAGAATAAATAAAGCCGCCACTTTCGGTTTTGAAATCTGTAAGCGTTTTGTGGGCTCAGTTTGATAAAGCTGATCCAACTCTATATCGACATTCGTTCGCAACTTATGCGTGCTTAGAATTTTGTGGTATCTTCTTTTTAATTGGACATTGCAACACACGTTTTAAAAGGTTTATTTTGCCTACCAGGTGATGCTGAAATCAAACAACCAGTTTCGGTTTCGTTATTTGAGAGCTTCGTTCACTGTCTGATGTCGCATTTTCTACTTTTCTGTAGTTTCAAGCTCTAAAATCTCTGTCTTCAACCGTAAGAATGTTTTCAAATCCTTTACAGTGCAACAAAATCTTGAAAAATGAAATATGGGCAACTGGTACTGAATAAAAAAAGCCGCCACTTTCGGTTTTGAAATCTGTAAGCGTTTTATGGGCTCTGTTTGATAAAGCTGATCCAACTCTATATCGACATTCGTTCGCAACTTATGCGTGCTTAGAATTTGGTGGTATCTTCTTTTTAATTGGACATTGCAACACACGTTTTAAAAGGTTTATTTTGCCTACCAGGTGATGCTGAAATCAAACAACCAGTTTCGGTTTCGTTATTTGAGAGCTTCGTTCACTGTCTGATGTCGCATTTTCAAATTTTCTGTAGTTTCAAGCTCCTAAATCTCTGTCTTACACCGAAAGCATAATTCTCAATCCTTTGCAATGTAACAAAACCTTGAAGAATGAAATATGGGCAACTGATACTGAATAAAAAAAGCCGCCACTTTCGGTTTTGAAATCTGTAATCGTTTTCTGGGCTGCGTATGATAAAGCAACTTCAACTCTATAACGACATTCGTTCGCAACTTATGCGTCTTTAGAATTTGGTGATATCTTTTTTTAATTGGACATCGCAACACACGTTTTAAAAGGTTTATTTTGCCTAGCAGGTGGTGCTGAAATCAAACAACCAGTTTCGGTTTCGTTATTTGAGAGCTTCGTTCACACCCTGATGTCGCATTTTCTACTTTTCTGTAGTTTCAAGCTCCAAATAATCTGTCCTGAACCGCAAGCATATTTCTCAATCCTTTTCAATGCCACAAAACCTTGAAAAGTGAAATATGGGCATCTGATACTGAATGAATAAAGCCGCCACTTTCGGTTTTCAAATTTGTAAGCGTTTTGTGGGCTCAGTTTGATAAAGCTATTCCAACTCTATATCGACATTCGTTAGCAACTTATGCGTGCTTATAATTTGGTGATATCTTCTTTTTAATTGGACATCGCAACACACGTTTTAAATGGTTTATTTTGCCTACCAGGTGGTGCTGAAATCAGACACCAGTTTCGGTTTCGTTATTTGAGAGCTTCGTTCGCAGTTTGATGTCGCATTTTCAACTTTTCTGTAGTTTTAAGCTCTAAAATCTCTGTGTTCAACCGCAAGCATATTTCTTAATCCTTTGCATTGCAACAAAACCTTGAAAAATGAAATATGGGCAACTGATACAGAATAAATAAAGCCGCCATTTTCGGTTTTGTAATCTGTAAGCGTTTTCTGGGGTCTGATTGATAAAGCAACTTCAACTCTATATCGTCATTCGTTCGCATCATATGCGTCTTTAGATATTGGTGATATATTTTATTTAATTGGACATCGCAACACACTTTTTGAAAGGTTTATTTTGCCTACCAGGTGGTGCTGAAATCAGACAACCAGTTTCGGTTTCGTTATAAGAGAGCTTCGTTCACAGTTTGATGTCGCATTTTCAACTTTTTTGTAGTTTTAAGCTCAAAAATCTCTGTCCTGAACCGCAAGTATTTTTTTCAATCCTTTGCTATGCTACAAAACCTCGAAAAGTGAAATATGGGCATCTGATACTGAATAAATAAAGCCGCCACTTTCGGTTTTGAAATCTGTAAGCGTTTTGTGGGCTCAGTTTGATAAAGCTATTCTAACTCTATATCGACATTCGTTCGCAACTTATGCGTGCTTAGATATTGGTGATATTTTTTTTTAATTGGACATCGCAACACACGTTTTAAAAGGTTTATTTTGCCTACCAGGTGGTGCTGAAATCAGACAACCAGTTTCGGTTTCGTTATAAGAGAGCTTCGTTCACACTATGATGTCGCATTTTCTACTTTTCTGTAGTTTCAAGCTCTAAAATCTCTTTCCTGAACCACAAGCATATTTGTCAATCCTTTGCAATGCAACAAAACCTTGAAAAGTGAAATATGGGCAACTGATACTGATTATATAAAGCCGCCACTTTCGCTTTTGAAATCTGTAAACGTTTTGTGGGTTCCGTTTGATAAAGCAACTTCAACTCTATATCGGCATTAGTTCGCAACTTATGCGTCTTTAGAATTTGGGGATATTTTTTTTTAATTGGACATCGCAACACACGTTTTAAAAGGTTTATTTTGCCTACCAGGTGGTGCTGAAATCAGACACCAGTTTCGGTTTCGTTATTTGAGAGCTACGTTCACACTGGGATATTGCATTTTCAACTTTTCCGTAATTTTAAGCTCTAAAATCTCTGTCTTCAACCGCAAGCATATTTTTCAATCCTTTACAATGCAAAAAAACCTTGAAGAATGAATTATGGGCAACTGATACTGAATAAAAAAAGCCGCCACTTTCGGTTTTGAAATCTGTAAGCGTTTTGTGGGCTCTGTTTGATAAAGCTGCTCCAACTCTATATCGACATTCGTTCCCAACTTATGCGTGCTTAGAGTTTGGTGATATCTTCTTTTTAATTGGACATCGCAACACACGTTTTAAATGGTTTATTTTGTCTACCAGGTGGTGCTGAAATCAGACACCAGTTTCGGTTTCGTTATTTGAGAGCTTCGTTCACACTGGGATATTGCATTTTCAACTTTTCCGTAATTTTAAGCTCTAAAATCTCTGTCTTCAACCGCAAGCATATTTTTCAATCCTTTACAATGCAACAAAACCTTGAAAAATGAAATATGGGCATCTGATACTTAATAAATAAAGCCGCCACTTTCGGTTTTGAAATCTGTAAGCGTTTTGTGGGCTCAGTTTGATAAAGATATTCTAACTCTAAATCGACATTCGTTCGCAACTTATGCGTGCTTAGAATTTCGTGATATGTTCTTTTTAATTGGACATCGCAACACACGTTTTAAATGGTTTATTTTGCCTACCAGGTGGTGCTGAAAACAGACAACCAGTTTCGGTTTCGTTATTTGAGAGCTTTGTTCACACTCTGATGTCGCATTTTCTACTTTTCTGTAGTTTCAAGCTCTAAAATCTCTGTCCTGAACCGCAAGCATATTTCTCAATCCTTTGCAATGCAACAAAACCTTGAAAAGTAAAATATGGGCAACTGATACTGATTATATAAAGCCGCCACTTTCGCTTTTGAAATCTGTAAGCGTTTTGTGGGCTCCGTTTGATAAAGCAACTTCAACTCTATATCGACATTAATTCGCAACTTTTGCGTCTTTAGAATTTGGTGATATGTTTTTTTATTTGGACATCGCAACACACGTTTTAAAAGGTTTATTTTACCTACCAGGTGGTGCTGAAATCAAACACCAGTTTCGGTTTCGTTATTTGAGAGCTTCGTTCACAGTTTGATGTCGCATTTTCAACTTTTCTGTAGTTTTAAGCTCTAAAATCTCTGTCTTCAACCGTAAGAATGTTTTTCAATCCTTTACAATGCAACAAAATCTTGAAAAATGAAATATGGGCAACTGGTATTGAATAAAAAAAGCCACCACTTTCGGTTTTGAAATCTGTAAGCGTTTTATGGGCTCTGTTTGATAAAGCTGATCCAACTCTATATCGACATTCGATCGCAACTTATGCGTGCTTAGAATTTGGTGATATCTTCTTTTTAATTGGACATTGCAACACACGTTTTAAAAGGTTTATTTTGCCTACCAGGTGATGCTGAAATCAAACAACCAGTTTCGGTTTCGTTATTTGAGAGCTTCGTTCACTGTCTGATGTCGCATTTTCAAATTTTCTGTAGTTTCAAGCTCTTAAATCTCTGTCTTCAACCGAAAGCATAATCCTCAATCCTTTGCAATGTAACAAAACCTTGAAGAATGAAATATGGGCAACTGATACTGAATAAAAAAAGCCGCCACTTTCGGTATTGAAATCTGTAATCGTTTTCTGGGCTGCGTATGATAAAGCAACTTCAACTCTCTAACGACATTCGTTCGCAACTTATGCGTCTTTAGAATTTGGTGATATTTTTTTTTAATTGGACAATGCAACACACGTTTTAAAAAGCTTTTTTTGCCTACCAGGTGGTGCTGAAATCAGACACCAGTTTCGGTTTCGTTATTTGAGAGCTTCGTTCACAGTTCGGTGTCGCATTTTCAACTTTTTTGTAGTTTTAAGCTCTAAAATCTCTGTCTTCAGCCGTAGAAATTTTTTTCAATCCTTTACAATGCAACAAAACTTTGAAAAGGGAAACATGGGCAACTGTGACTGAATAAAAAAAGCCGCCACTTTCGGTTTTGAAATCTGTAAGGGTTTTGTGGGCTCAGCTTGATAAAGCTACTCCAACTCTATATCGACATTCCTTAGCAACTTATGCGTGCTTAGAATTTGGTGATATTTTTTTTAATTGGACATTGCAACACACGTTTTAAAAGGTTTATGTTTGCCTACCAGGTGATGCTGAAAACAGACAACCAGTTTCGGTTTCGTTATTTGAGAGTTTCGTTCACTGTCTGATGTCGCATTTTCAAATTTTCTGTAGTTTTAAGCTCTTAAATCTCTGTCTTCAACCAAAAACATATTTTTCAATCCTTTGCAATGCAAACAAATCTTGAAGAATGAATTATGGGCAACTGATACTGAATAAAAAAAGCCGCCACTTTCGGTTTTGAAATCTGTAGGCGTTTTGTGGGCTCTGTTTGATAAAGCTGCTCCAACTCTATATCGCCATTCGTTCGCAACTTATGCGTGCTTAGAGTTTGGTGATATCTTCTTTTTAATTGGACATCGCAACACACGTTTTAAATGGTTTATTTTGTCTACCAGGTGGTGCTGAAATCAGACAACCAGTTTCGGTTTCGTTATTTGAGAGTTTCGTTCACTGTCTGATGTCGCATTTTCAAATTTTCTGTAGTTTTAAGCTCTTAAATCTCTGTCTTCAACCAAAACCATAATTTTCAATCCTTTGCAATGCAAAAAAACCTTAAAGAATGAATTATGGGCAACTGATACTGAATAAAAAAAGCCGCCACTTTCGGTTTTGAAATCTGTAAGCGTTTTGTGGGCTCTGTTTGATAAAGCTACTCCAACTCTATATCGACATTCGTTCGCAACTTATGCGTCTTTAGAATTTGGTGATATGTTTTTTTAATTGGACATCGCAACACACGTTTTAAAAGGTTTATTTTACCTACCAGGTGGTGCTGAAATCAAACACCAGTTTCGGTTTCGTTATTTGAGAGCTTCGTTCACAGTTTGATGTCGCATTTTCAACTTTTCTGTAGTTTTAAGCTCTAAAATCTCTGTCTTCAACCGCAAGCATATTTCTCAATCCTTTGCCATGCAACAAAACCTTGAAAAGTGAAATATGGGCAACTTATACTGATTATATAAAGCCGCCACTTTCGCTTTTGAAATCTGTAAGCGTTTTGTGGGCTCCGTTTGATAAAGCAACTTCAACTCTATATCGACATTCGTTCGCAACTTATGCGTGCTTAGAGTTTGGTGATATCTTCTTTTTAATTGGACATCGCAACACACGTTTTAAATGGTTTATTTTGTCTACCAGGTGGTGCTGAAATCAGACAACCAGTTTCGGTTTCGTTATTTGAGAGCTTCGTTCAAAGTTTGATGTCGCATTTTCAACTTTTCTGTAGTTTTAAGCTCTAAAATCTCTGTCTTCAACCGCATGCATATTTCTCAATCCTTTGCATTGCAAGAAAATCTTGAAAAATGAAATATGGGCAGCTGATACAGAATAAATAAAGCCGCCATTTTCGGTTTTGTAATCTGTAAGCGTTTTCTGGGGTCTGATTGATAAAGCAACTTCAACTCTATATCGTCATTCGTTCGCATCATATGCGTCTTTAGATATTGGTGATATTTTTTTTTTAATTGGACAATGCAACACACGTTTTAAAAAGTTTATTTTGCCTACCAGGTGGTGCTGAAATCAGACACCAGTTTCGGTTTCGTTATTTGAGAGCTTCGTTCACAGTTAGGTGTCGCATTTTCAACTTTTTTGTAGTTTTAAGCTCTAAAATCTCTGTCTTCAACCAAAACCATATTTTTCAATCCTTTGCAATGCAAAAAAACCTTGAAGAATGAATTATGGGCAATTGATACTGAATAAAAAAAGCCGCCGGTTTCGGTTTTGAAATCTGTAAGCGTTTTGTGGGCTCTGTTTGATAGAGCTGATCCAACTCTATATCGACATTCGTTCCCAACATATGCGTGCTTAGAGTTTGGTGATATCTTCTTTTTAATTGGACATCGCAACACACGTTTTAAATGGTTTATTTTGTCTACCAGGTGGTGCTGAAATCAGACAACCAGTTTCGGTTTCGTTATTTGAGAGCTTCGTTCAAAGTTTGATGTCGCATTTTCAACTTTTCTGTAGTTTTAAGCTCTAAAATCTCTCTCTTCAACCGCATGCATATTTCTCAATCCTTTACAATGCAACAAAACTTTGAAAAGGGAAACATGGGCAACTGTGACTGAATAAAAAAAGCCGCCACTTTCGGTTTTGAAATCTGTAAGCGTTTTGTGGGCTCAGTTTGATAAAGCTACTCCAACTCTATATCGACATTCGTTCGCAACTTATGCGTCTTTAGAATTTTTTGATATCCACTTTTTATTTGGACATCGCAACACACGTTTTAAAAGGTTTATTTTGCCTACCAGGTGGTGCTGAAAACAGACAACCAGTTTCGGTTTCGTTATTTGAGAGCTTCGTTCACAGTTTGATGTCGCATTTTCAACTTTTCTGTAGTTTTAAGCTCTAAAATCTCTGTCTTCAACCGCAAGCATATTTCTCAATCCTTTGCCATGCAACAAAACCTTGAAAAGTGAAATATGGGCAACTGATACTGATTATATAAAGCCGCCACTTTCGCTTTTGAAATCTGTAAGCGTTTTGTGGGCTCCGTTTGATAAAGCAACTTCAACTCTATATCGACATTCGTTCGCAACTTATGCGTCTTTAGAATTTGGTGATATTTTTTTTTTAATTGGACAATGCAACACACGTTTTAAAAAGTTTATTTTGCCTACCAGATGGTGCTGAAATCAGACACCAGTTTCGGTTTCGTTATTTGAGAGCTTCGTTCACAGTTCGGTGTCGCATTTTCAACTTTTTTGTAGTTTTAAGCTCTTAAATCTCTGTCTTCAACCAAAACCATATTTTTCAATCCTTTGCAATGCAAAAAAACCTTGAAGAATGAATTATGGGCAACTGATACTGAATAAAAAAAGCCGCCACTTTCGGTTTTGAAATCTGTAAGCGTTTTGTGGGCTCTGTTTGATAAAGCTGCTCCAACTCTATATCGACATTCGTTCCCAACTTATGCGTGCTTAGAGTTTGGTGATATCTTCTTTTTAATTGGACATCGCAACACACGTTTTAAATGGTTTATTTTGTCTACCAGGTGGTGCTGAAATCAGACAACCAGTTTCGGTTTCGTTATTTGAGAGCTTCGTTCAAAGTTTGATGTCGCATTTTCAACTTTTCTGTAGTTTTAAGCTCTAAAATCTCTGTCTTCAACCGCATGCATATTTCTCAATCCTTTGCATTGCAAGAAAATCTTGAAAAATGAAATATGGGCAGCTGATACAGAATAAATAAAGCCGCCACTTTCGGTTTTGAAATCTGTAAGCGTTTTGTGGGCTCAGTTTGATAAAGATATTCTAACTCTAAATCGACATTCGTTCGCAACTTATGCGTGCTTAGAATTTCGTGATATGTTCTTTTTAATTGGACATCGCAACACACGTTTTAAATGGTTTATTTTGCCTACCAGGTGGTGCTAAAAACAGACAACCAGTTTCGGTTTCGTTATTTGAGAGCTTCGTTCACACTCTGATGTCGCATTTTCTACTTTTCTGTAGTTTCAAGCTCTAAAATCTCTGTCCTGAACCGCAAGCATATTTCTCAATCCTTTAAATGCAACAAAACCTTGAAAAGTAAAATATGGGCAACTGATACTGATTATATAAAGCCGCCACTTTCGCTTTTGAAATCTGTAAGCGTTTTGTGGGCTCCGTTTGATAAAGCAACTTCAACTCTATATCGACATTAATTCGCAACTTTTGCGTCTTTAGAATTTGGTGATATGTTTTTTTATTTGGACATCGCAACACACGTTTTAAAAGGTTTATTTTACCTACCAGGTGGTGCTGAAATCAAACACCAGTTTCGGTTTCGTTATTTGAGAGCTTCGTTCACAGTTTGATGTCGCATTTTCAACTTTTCTGTAGTTTTAAGCTCTAAAATCTCTGTCTTCAACCGTAAGAATGTTTTTCAATCCTTTACAATGCAACAAAATCTTGAAAAATGAAATATGGGCAACTGGTATTGAATAAAAAAAGCCACCACTTTCGGTTTTGAAATCTGTAAGCGTTTTATGGGCTCTGTTTGATAAAGCTGATCCAACTCTATATCGACATTCGATCGCAACTTATGCGTGCTTAGAATTTGGTGATATCTTCTTTTTAATTGGACATTGCAACACACGTTTTAAAAGGTTTATTTTGCCTACCAGGTGATGCTGAAATCAAACAACCAGTTTCGGTTTCGTTATTTGAGAGCTTCGTTCACTGTCTGATGTCGCATTTTCAAATTTTCTGTAGTTTCAAGCTCTTAAATCTCTGTCTTCAACCGAAAGCATAATTCTCAATCCTTTGCAATGTAACAAAACCTTGAAGAATGAAATATGGGCAACTGATACTGAATAAAAAAAGCCGCCACTTTCGGTATTGAAATCTCTGGGCTGCGTATGATAAAGCAACTTCAACTCTCTAACGACATTCGTTCGCAACTTATGCGTCTTTAGAATTTGGTGATATTTTTTTTTAATTGGACAATGCAACACACGTTTTAAAAAGTTTATTTTGCCTACCAGGTGGTGCTGAAATCAGACACCAGTTTCGGTTTCGTTATTTGAGAGCTTCGTTCACAGTTCGGTGTCGCATTTTCAACTTTTTTGTAGTTTTAAGCTCTAAAATCTCTGTCTTCAACCGTAGAAATTTTTTTCAATCCTTTACAATGCAACAAAACTTTGAAAAGGGAAACATGGGCAACTGTGACTGAATAAAAAAAGCCGCCACTTTCGGTTTTGAAATCTGTAAGGGTTTTGTGGGCTCAGCTTGATAAAGCTACTCCAACTCTATATCGACATTCCTTAGCAACTTATGCGTGCTTAGAATTTGGTGATATTTTTTTTAATTGGACATTGCAACACACGTTTTAAAAGGTTTATGTTTGCCTACCAGGTGATGCTGAAAACAGACAACCAGTTTCGGTTTCGTTATTTGAGAGTTTCGTTCACTGTCTGATGTCGCATTTTCAAATTTTCTGTAGTTTTAAGCTCTTAAATCTCTGTCTTAAACCAAAACCATATTTTTCAATCCTTTGCAATGCAAACAAATCTTGAAGAATGAATTATGGGCAACTGATACTGAATAAAAAAAGCCGCCACTTTCGGTTTTGAAATCTGTAGGCGTTTTGTGGGCTCTGTTTGATAAAGCTGCTCCAACTCTATATCGCCATTCGTTCGCAACTTATGCGTGCTTAGAGTTTGGTGATATCTTCTTTTTAATTGGACATCGCAACACACGTTTTAAATGGTTTATTTTGTCTACCAGGTGGTGCTGAAATCAGACAACCAGTTTCGGTTTCGTTATTTGAGAGTTTCGTTCACTGTCTGATGTCGCATTTTCAAATTTTCTGTAGTTTTAAGCTCTTAAATCTCTGTCTTCAACCAAAACCATAATTTTCAATCCTTTGCAATGCAAAAAAACCTTAAAGAATGAATTATGGGCAACTGATACTGAATAAAAAAAGCCGCCACTTTCGGTTTTGAAATCTGTAAGCGTTTTGTGGGCTCTGTTTGATAAAGCTACTCCAACTCTATATCGACATTCGTTCGCAATTTATGCGTCTTTAGAATTTGGTGATATGTTTTTTTAATTGGACATCGCAACACACGTTTTAAAAGGTTTATTTTACCTACCAGGTGGTGCTGAAATCAAACACCAGTTTCGGTTTCGTTATTTGAGAGCTTCGTTCACAGTTTGATGTCGCATTTTCAACTTTTCTGTAGTTTTAAGCTCTAAAATCTCTGTCTTCAACCGCATGCATATTTCTCAATCCTTTGCATTGCAAGAAAATCTTGAAAAATGAAATATGGGCAGCTGATACAGAATAAATAAAGCCGCCACTTTCGGTTTTGAAATCTGTAAGCGTTTTGTGGGCTCAGTTTGATAAAGCTGATCCAACTCTATATCGACATTCGTTCGCAACTTATGCGTGCTTAGAATTTTGTGGTATCTTCTTTTTAATTGGACATTGCAACACACGTTTTAAAAGGTTTATTTTGCCTACCAGGTGATGCTGAAATCAAACAACCAGTTTCGGTTTCGTTATTTGAGAGCTTCGTTCACTGTCTGATGTCGCATTTTCTACTTTTCTGTAGTTTCAAGCTCTAAAATCTCTGTCTTCAACCGTAAGAATGTTTTCAAATCCTTTACAATGCAACAAAATCTTGAAAAATGAAATATGGGCAACTGGTACTGAATAAAAAAAGCCGCCACTTTCGGTTTTGAAATCTGTAAGCGTTTTATGGGCTCTGTTTGATAAAGCTGATCCAACTCTATATCGACATTCGTTCGCAACTTATGCGTGCTTAGAATTTGGTGGTATCTTCTTTTTAATTGGACATTGCAACACACGTTTTAAAAGGTTTATTTTGCCTACCAGGTGATGCTGAAATCAAACAACCAGTTTCGGTTTCGTTATTTGAGAGCTTCGTTCACTGTCTGATGTCGCATTTTCAAATTTTCTGTAGTTTCAAGCTCTTAAATCTCTGTCTTCAACCGAAAGCATAATTCTCAATCCTTTGCAATGTAACAAAACCTTGAAGAATGAAATATGGGCAACTGATACTGAATAAAAAAAGCCGCCACTTTCGGTATTGAAATCTGTAATCGTTTTCTGGGCTGCGTATGATAAAGCAACTTCAACTCTCTAACGACATTCGTTCGCAACTTATGCGTCTTTAGAATTTGGTGATATTTTTTTTTAATTGGACAATGCAACACACGTTTTAAAAAGTTTATTTTGCCTACCAGGTGGTGCTGAAATCAGACACCAGTTTCGGTTTCGTTATTTGAGAGCTTCGTTCACAGTTCGGTGTCGCATTTTCAACTTTTTTGTAGTTTTAAGCTCTAAAATCTCTGTCTTCAACCGTAGAAATTTTTTTCAATCCTTTACAATGCAACAAAACTTTGAAAAGGGAAACATGGGCAACTGTGACTGAATAAAAAAAGCCGCCACTTTCGGTTTTGAAATCTGTAAGGGTTTTGTGGGCTCAGCTTGATAAAGCTACTCCAACTCTATATCGACATTCCTTAGCAACTTATGCGTGCTTAAAATTTGGTGATATTTTTTTTAATTGGACATTGCAACACACGTTTTAAAAGGTTTATGTTTGCCTACCAGGTGATGCTGAAAACAGACAACCAGTTTCGGTTTCGTTATTTGAGAGTTTCGTTCACTGTCTGATGTCGCATTTTCAAATTTTCTGTAGTTTTAAGCTCTTAAATCTCTGTCTTCAACCAAAACCATATTTTTCAATCCTTTGCAATGCAAACAAATCTTGAAGAATGAATTATGGGCAACTGATACTGAATAAAAAAAGCCGCCACTTTCGGTTTTGAAATCTGTAGGCGTTTTGTGGGCTCTGTTTGATAAAGCTGCTCCAACTCTATATCGCCATTCGTTCGCAACTTATGCGTGCTTAGAGTTTGGTGATATCTTCTTTTTAATTGGACATCGCAACACACGTTTTAAATGGTTTATTTTGTCTACCAGGTGGTGCTGAAATCAGACAACCAGTTTCGGTTTCGTTATTTGAGAGTTTCGTTCACTGTCTGATGTCGCATTTTCAAATTTTCTGTAGTTTTAAGCTCTTAAATCTCTGTCTTCAACCAAAACCATAATTTTCAATCCTTTGCAATGCAAAAAAAACCTTAAAGAATGAATTATGGGCAACTGATACTGAATAAAAAAAGCCGCCACTTTCGGTTTTGAAATCTGTAAGCGTTTTGTGGGCTCTGTTTGATAAAGCTACTCCAACTCTATATCGACATTCGTTCGCAACTTATGCGTCTTTAGAATTTGGTGATATGTTTTTTTAATTGGACATCGCAACACACGTTTTAAAAGGTTTATTTTACCTACCAGGTGGTGCTGAAATCAAACACCAGTTTCGGTTTCGTTATTTGAGAGCTTCGTTCACAGTTTGATGTCGCATTTTCAACTTTTCTGTAGTTTAAAGCTCTAAAATCTCTGTCTTCAACCGCATGCATATTTCTCAATCCTTTGCATTGCAAGAAAATCTTGAAAAATGAAATATGGGCAGCTGATACAGAATAAATAAAGCCGCCACTTTCGGTTTTGAAATCTGTAAGCGTTTTGTGGGCTCAGTTTGATAAAGCTGATCCAACTCTATATCGACATTCGTTCGCAACTTATGCGTGCTTAGAATTTTGTGGTATCTTCTTTTTAATTGGACATTGCAACACACGTTTTAAAAGGTTTATTTTGCCTACCAGGTGATGCTGAAATCAAACAACCAGTTTCGGTTTCGTTATTTGAGAGCTTCGTTCACTGTCTGATGTCGCATTTTCTACTTTTCTGTAGTTTCAAGCTCTAAAATCTCTGTCTTCAACCGTAAGAATGTTTTCAAATCCTTTACAATGCAACAAAATCTTGAAAAATGAAATATGGGCAACTGGTACTGAATAAAAAAAGCCGCCACTTTCGGTTTTGAAATCTGTAAGCGTTTTATGGGCTCTGTTTGATAAAGCTGATCCAACTCTATATCGACATTCGTTCGCAACTTATGCGTGCTTAGAATTTGGTGGTATCTTCTTTTTAATTGGACATTGCAACACACGTTTTAAAAGGTTTATTTTGCCTACCAGGTGATGCTGAAATCAAACAACCAGTTTCGGTTTCGTTATTTGAGAGCTTCGTTCACTGTCTGATGTCGCATTTTCAAATTTTCTGTAGTTTCAAGCTCCTAAATCTCTGTCTTCAACCGAAAGCATAATTCTCAATCCTTTGCAATGTAACAAAACCTTGAAGAATGAAATATGGGCAACTGATACTGAATAAAAAAAGCCGCCACTTTCGGTTTTGAAATCTGTAATCGTTTTCTGGGCTGCGTATGATAAAGCAACTTCAACTCTATAACGACATTCGTTCGCAACTTATGCGTCTTTAGAATTTGGTGATATCTTTTTTTAATTGGACATCGCAACACACGTTTTAAAAGGTTTATTTTGCCTAGCAGGTGGTGCTGAAATCAAACAACCAGTTTCGGTTTCGTTATTTGAGAGCTTCGTTCACACCCTGATGTCGCATTTTCTACTTTTCTGTAGTTTCAAGCTCCAAATAATCTGTCCTGAACCGCAAGCATATTTCTCAATCCTTTTCAATGCCACAAAACCTTGAAAAGTGAAATATGGGCATCTGATACTGAATGAATAAAGCCGCCACTTTCGGTTTTCAAATTTGTAAGCGTTTTGTGGGCTCAGTTTGATAAAGCTATTCCAACTCTATATCGACATTCGTTAGCAACTTATGCGTGCTTATAATTTGGTGATATCTTCTTTTTAATTGGACATCGCAACACACGTTTTAAATGGTTTATTTTGCCTACCAGGTGGTGCTAAAATCAGACACCAGTTTCGGTTTCGTTATTTGAGAGCTTCGTTCGCAGTTTGATGTCGCATTTTCAACTTTTCTGTAGTTTTAAGCTCTAAAATCTCTGTGTTCAACCGCAAGCATATTTCTTAATCCTTTGCATTGCAACAAAACCTTGAAAAATGAAATATGGGCAACTGATACAGAATAAATAAAGCCGCCATTTTCGGTTTTGTAATCTGTAAGCGTTTTCTGGGGTCTGATTGATAAAGCAACTTCAACTCTATATCGTCATTCGTTCGCATCATATGCGTCTTTAGATATTGGTGATATATTTTATTTAATTGGACATCGCAACACACTTTTTGAAAGGTTTATTTTGCCTACCAAGTGGTGCTGAAACCAGACAACCAGTTTCGGTTTCGTTATTTGAGAGCTTCGTTCACAGTTTGATGTCGCATTTTCAACTTTTTTGTAGTTTTAAGCTCAAAAATCTCTGTCCTGAACCGCAAGTATTTTTTTCAATCCTTTGCTATGCTACAAAACCTCGAAAAGTGAAATATGGGCATCTGATACTGAATAAATAAAGCCGCCACTTTCGGTTTTGAAATCTGTAAGCGTTTTGTGGGCTCAGTTTGATAAAGCTATTCTAACTCTATATCGACATTCGTTCGCAACTTATGCGTGCTTAGATATTGGTGATATTTTTTTTTAATTGGACATCGCAACACACGTTTTAAAAGGTTTATTTTGCCTACCAGGTGGTGCTGAAATCAGACAACCAGTTTCGGTTTCGTTATAAGAGAGCTTCGTTCACACTATGATGTCGCATTTTCTACTTTTCTGTAGTTTCAAGCTCTAAAATCTCTTTCCTGAACCACAAGCATATTTGTCAATCCTTTGCAATGCAACAAAACCTTGAAAAGTGAAATATGGGCAACTGATACTGATTATATAAAGCCGCCACTTTCGCTTTTGAAATCTGTAAACGTTTTGTGGGTTCCGTTTGATAAAGCAACTTCAACTCTATATCGGCATTAGTTCGCAACTTATGCGTCTTTAGAATTTGGGGATATTTTTTTTTAATTGGACATCGCAACACACGTTTTAAAAGGTTTATTTTGCCTACCAGGTGGTGCTGAAATCAGACACCAGTTTCGGTTTCGTTATTTGAGAGCTTCGTTCACACTGGGATATTGCATTTTCAACTTTTCCGTAATTTTAAGCTCTAAAATCTCTGTCTTCAACCGCAAGCATATTTTTCAATCCTTTACAATGCAACAAAACCTTGAAAAATGAAATATGGGCATCTGATACTTAATAAATAAAGCCGCCACTTTCGGTTCTGAAATCTGTAAGCGTTTTGTGGGCTCAGTTTATAAAGCTACTCCAACTCAATATCGACATTCGTTCGCAACTTATGCGTCTTTACAATTTTTTGATATCCTTTTTTTTAATTGGACATCGCAACACACGTTTTAAAAGGTTTATTTTGCCTACCAGGTGGTGCTGAAATCAAACAACCAGTTTCGGTTTCGTTATTTGAGAGCTTCCTTCACAGTTTGATGTGCGCATTTTCAACTTTTCTGTACTTTTAAGCTCTAAAATCTCTGTCTTCAACCGCAAGCATATTTCTCAATCCTTTGCCATGCAACAAAACCTTGAAAAGTGAAATATGGGCAACTGATACTGATTATATAAAGCCGCCACTTTCGCTTATGAAATCTGTAAGCGTTTTGTGGGCTCCGTTTGATAAAGCAACTACAACTCTATATCGACATTCGTTCGCAACTTATGCGTCTTTAGAATTTGGTGATATTTTTTTTTTAATTGGACAATGCAACACACGTTTTAAAAAGTTTATTTTGCCTACCAGGTGGTGCTGAAATCAGACACCAGTTTCGGTTTCTGTTATTTGAGAGCTTCGTTCACAGTTCGGTGTCGCATTTTCAACTTTTTTGTAGTTTTAAGCTCTAAAATCTCTGTCTTTAACCGTAGAAATTTTTTTCAATCCTTTACCTTGCAACAAAAATTTGAAAAGTGAAATATGGGCAACTGTGACTAAATAAAAAAAGCCGCCACTTTCGGTTTTGAAATCTGTAAGGGTTTTGTGGGCTCAGCTTGATAAAGCTACTCCAACTCTATATCGACATTCCTTAGCAACTTATGCGTGCTTAAAATTTGGTGATTTTTTTATTTTAATTGGACATTGCAACACACGTTTTAAAAGGTTTATTTTGCCTACCAGGTGATGCTAAAATCAGACAACCAGTTTCGGTTTCGTTATTTGAGAGTTTCGTTCATTGTCTGATGTCGCATTTTCAAATTTTCTGTAATTTTAAGGTCTTAAATCTCTGTCTTTAACCGAAAGCATATTTTTCAATCCTTTGCAATGCAAAAAAACCTTGAAGAATGAATTATGGGCAACTGATATTGAATAAAAAAAGCCGCCACTTTCGGTTTTGAAATCTGTAAGCGTTTTGTTGGCTCTGTTTGATAAAGCTGCTCCAACTCTATATCGACATTCGTTCCCAACTTATGCGTGCTTAGAATTTGGTGGTATCTTCTTTTTAATTGGACATCGCAACACACGTTTTAAAAGGTTTATTTTGCCTACCAGGTGATGCTGAAATCAAACAACCAGTTTCGGTCTCGTTATTTGAGAGCTTCGTTCACTGTCTGATGTCGCTTTTTCAAATTTTCTGCAGTTTCAAGCTCTTAAATCTCTGTCTTCAACCAAAAGCATAATTCTCAATCCTTTGCAATGTAACAAAACCTTGAAGATTGAAATATGGGCAACTGATACTGAATAAAAAAAGCCGCCACTTTCGGTTTTGAAATCTGTAATCGTTTTCTGGGCTCCGTATGATAAAGCAACTTCAACTCTATAACGACATTCGTTCGCAACTTATGCGTGCTTAGAATTTGGTGATATCTTCTTTTTAATTGGACATCGCAACACACGTTTTAAATGGTTTATTTTGCCTACCAGGTGGTGCTGAAATCAGACACCAGTTTCGGTTTCGTTATTTGAGAGCTTCGTTCACAGTTTGATGTCGCATTTTCAACTTTTCTGTAATTTTAAGCTCTAAAATCTCTGTGTTTAACCGCAAGCATATTTCTTAATCCTTTGCATATCAACAAAACCTTGAAAAATGAAATATGGGCAACTGATACAGAATAAATAAAGCCGCCATTTTCGGTTTTGTAATCTGTAAGCGTTTTCTGGGGTCTGATTGATAAAGCAACTTCATCTCTATATCGTCATTCGTTCGCATCTTATGCGTGCTTATATTTTGGTGATATCTTTTTTTATTTGGACATCGCAACACACGTTTTAAAAGGTTTATTTTGCCTACCAGGTGGTGCTGAAATCAGACAACCAGTTTCGGTTTCGTTATAAGAGCGCTTCGTTCACACTCTGATGTCGCATTTTCTACTTTTCTGTAGTTTCAAGCTCTAAAATCTCTTTCCTGAACCACAAGCATATTTCTTAATCCTTTGCATTGCAACAAAACCTTGAAAAATGAAATATGGGCATCTGATACTGAATAAATAAAGCCGCCACTTTCGGTTTTGAAATCTGTAAGCGTTTTGTGGGCTCAGTTTGATAAAGCTACTCCAACTCTATATCGACATTCGTTCGCAACTTATGCGTGCTTAGAATTTGGTGATATCTTTTCTTTAATTGGACATCGCAACACACGTTTTAAAAGGTTTATTTTGCCTACCAAGTGGCGCTGAAACCAGACAACCAGTTTCGGTTTCGTTATTTGAGAGCTTCGTTCACACTCTGATGTCGCATTTTCAACTTTTCTGTAGTTTCAAGCTCTAAAATCTCTGTCCTGAAGCGCAAGTAATTTTCTCAATCCTTTGTTATGCTACAAAACCTTGAAAAGTGAAATATGGGCATCTGAAACTGAATAAATAAAGCCGCCACTTTCGGTTTGGAAATCTGTAAGCGTTTTGTGGGCTCAGTTTGATAAAGCTGCTCCAACTCTATGGACCTCCTTCACCCCGCGACGTCACGAAGATGCGGTGGCGCTGATGTTAGCAGCGACTTTCGCATGGTAGGCAAAACAGGTTCCGCTTGCCCGTGCCTACCGCAGCTGCCGCAGCTACCGGCGGCTGCTTCAAGCCTGTGCACTGCAGAAGCAGCATGTATTGACCAGCTGCGTCACTGCTAGATCCGCGTAGTAGCATAAAAAATATTAAATTAGCCTCGATAGGTTTCTCGCGCATAAATGCCGCATTGGGAACTGGCTAACAGGCATTGGGCCACGGTAGTAAAGCGCGAAGTCTGGGAGTCGATAGGCACTGCCACTCAATGCACTTAATGGCATGCAAGTTACTGCGTTCATTCACCTGAACTTCAGGATAGTAGGCTGATAATTTCTCAAGGAAAAAAAAGACATATGCAGCTGCACACGTACTTATCACCTTGAGCCGGAGTGCACGGGGCGCCGACAGGTTCACTCGCCCCCAAGGAATGCTTTTGTTTTAATAGCACACCATGTTTTAATGGCGCGTTTTATGGCATTTAATATTTACTTGAAACTGTTTCTTGATATGACGACGTAATTATTTCATTCGAGTAGAAATAAGTCTGGTTAAGTTGTGTCAATCTTGCGCGGTCGCGTTGGTGTGCTTAGAATAGCGTACCTTAAGTGTGCTAAACGCCATATACTTTTTCATTGCATCATGCATGTGTCATGTTTCATGGGGTAGTACATGATCGCGAAGCTTGTTTGGAAAGAAGCAGCCGCAGGCGTGCTACTGACAGACACGTGGCGAGATTGAGAGGGGACGCGGCAATGAAAAGTGTTTTCGTTATTCATGCATGCAATATGTAACTAAACTTGGTGCAAATATGAAATTCCTACGCTAGTTTCAGCAATTTCTTTTATTTATAGCTATACCTGGTGCAGTTCTGGATAATTATAATTAACACCGTCGTCAAGTCTCCCCAAGGTCTCAAATAATTGAGTAGATAGTGCGCAGTTTTTTCATGCCAGTATGTACATAAAGCCCTGTTTTGTACGATGACGCGATTAGTTCTTTTTCTATATGATCAACACTTATGCATGCATAGTTACATGAAAACGTTTCTTACAAGATATAACTAACAGTACTTACTGCACGTGTAGGGAAAAAAAATCGAGAGATTGATTACGCTCCTCAACGTCTCAGGAATAGTTTGCGACAAATGGAATCATTTGATTTTCATGTGAATTACGAAGGTGAGTGATCCAGTCGCAGAAAATGCGAGAAGTCACAAAACGAACCTTAAAGTTTATTCCCTCGTTTATGGCATCTTCGCTTTCGCTTTGGTCAAAGAAATGCGACACTGAAATCAAAGAAATAACCTCACAATTTTTGACAAGCACACTTCTAAAAAGCGTAATTTATGAACTTGTACTCAATATTTTGCTATAATTTTTCGTCACGAAACTAGACCTCAGGGCTAGGAAAGAAAATAATTCTAGAAATCAAATTTTCACCAAATCGATCAGCTTAACAAGAGGACAAGTCGGCCTGGCTGGTGCGTGGTCATGCGGATAAAAACAGCGCTAAGCAAGACAGGAGATCAGGGACACGACGCTGTCCCCACTTTTCGCACAGCGCGACACGTACGTATGTCAGCAGACGATGAGCGCATGTCTGCTCCGACGAAACAAGGCCAGCGCTTCCCCTCACTATTGTCCTAGTGCAGAGTGCAAAACTAGTGCAGTGACACTAGTGCAGAGTGTCAAAACTTGTTTTACTCAGTGCCTAGCGCATAAGTAAACGGCAGGAACGCTTTCTACATGTTTACTACTAACCATATATACAATACAGTGGCAAACTATTTCTCTTTATAGGCCGCACGTGGCCAACGCGAGCTCGTGTACTCCAACAAATTACAAAGTTGGAAGCATCGACCATTGCTATGATTCGCAGAAACTGGAAACGCGCCTACAAGCCTTGAAAACCCGCGCTCAATACCTATCCGCGACGCCACTCCCCGACCTTTTGCCTACCACGAGCTGGCTAGCGACTGCAGCGCCACCTCGTTTGTTTACAAACATGGAGGAGGTCCATATCGACATTCGTTCGCAACTTATGCGTGCTTAGAGTTTGGTGATATCTTTTTTTTAATTGGACATCGCAACACACGTTTTAAATGGTTCATTTTGCCTACCAGGTGGTGCTGAAACCAGACAACCAGTTTCGGTTTCGTTATTTGAGAGCTTCGTTCAAAGTTTGATGTCGCATTTTCAACTTTTCTGTAGTTTTAAGCTCTAAAATCTCTGTCTTCAACCGCAGGAATGTTTTTCAATTCTTTACAATGCAACAAAACTTTGAAAACTGAAATATGGGCAACTGATACTGAATAAAAAACGCCGCCACTTTCGGTTTTGAAATCTGTAAGAGTTTTGTGGGCTCAGTTTGATAAAGCTACTCCAACTCTATATCGACATTCGTTCGCAACTTATGCGTGCTTAGAATTTGGTGTTTTTTTTTAATTGGACATTGCAACACACGTTTTAAAAGGTTTATTTTGCCTACCAGGTGATGCTGAAATCAGACAAGTTTCGGTTTCGTTATTTGAGTTTCGTTCACTGTCTGATGTCGCATTTTCAAATTTTCTGTAGTTTTAAGCTCTTAAACCTCTGTTTTCAACCGAAAGCATATTTTTCAATCCTTTGCAGTGCAACAAAATCATGAAGAATGAAATATGGGCAACTGACACTGAATAAAAAAAGCCGCCACTTTCGGTTTCGAAATCTGTAAGCGTTTTGTGGGCTCTGTTTGATAAAGCTGCTCCAACTCTATATCGACATTCGTTCGCAACTTATGCGTGCTTAGAGTTTGGTAACATCTTCTTTTTAATTGGACATCGCAACACACGTTTTAAAATGTTTATATTGCCTACCAGGTGGTGCTGAAATCAGATAACCAGTTTCGGTTTCGTTATTTGAGAGTTTCGTTCACAGTTTGATGTCTCATTTTCAACTTTTTTGTAGTTTTAAGCTCTAAAATCTCTGTCTTCAACCGTAAGAATGTTTTTCAATCTTTTACAATGCAACAAATTTTTGAAAAGTGAAATATGGGCAACTCATACTGATTAAAAAAACCCGACACTTTCGGTTTTGAAATGTGTAAGCGTTTTGTGGGCACTGTTTGATAAAGCTGCTCCAACTCTATATCGACATTCGTTCGCAACTTATGCGTGCTTAGAGTTTGGTGATATCTTCTTTTTAATTGGACATCGCAACACACGTTTTAAAAGGTTTATTTTGCCTACCAGGTGGTGCTGAAATCAGACAACCAGTTTCGGTTTCGTTATTTAAGAGCTTCGTTCAAAGTTTGATGTCGCATTTTCAACTTTTCTGTAGTTTTAAGCTCTAAAATCTCTGTCTTCAACCGCATGCATATTTCTCAATCCTTTGCATTGCAACAAAATCTTGAAAAAATGAAATATGGGCAGCTGATACAGAATAAATAAAGCCGCCATTTTCGGTTTTGTAATCTGTAAGCGTTTTCTGGGCTCCATGTGATAAAGAACTTCAACTCTATGTCGACATTCGTTCGCAACTTATGCGTCTTTTGAATTTGGTGATATCTTTTTTTAATTGGACATCGCAACACACGTTTTAAAAGGTTTATTTTGCCTACCAGGTGGTGCTGAAACCAGACAACCAATTTCGGTTTCGTTATTTGAGACCTTCGTTCACACTCTGATGTCGCATTTCCAACTTTTCTGTAGTTTCAAGCTCTAAAATCTCTGTCCAGCAGCGCAAGAATGTTTTTCAATCCTTTACAATGCAACAAAACTTTGAAGAGTGGAATATGGGCAACTGTGACTGAATAAAAAAAGCCGCCACTTTCGGTTTTGAAATCTGTAAGGGTTTTGTGGGCTCAGCTTGATAAAGCTACTCCAACTCTATATCGGCATTCCGTAGCAACTTATGCGTGCTTAGAATTTGGTGATCTTTTTTTTTTTAATTGGACATTGCAACACACGTTTTAAAAGGTTTATTTTGCCTACCAGGTGGTGCTAAAATCAGACACCAGTTTCGGTATCGTTATTTCAGAGCTTCGTTCACACTGGGATGTCGCATTTTCAACTTTTATGTAGTTTTAAGCTCTAAAATCTCTGTCTTCAACCGCAAGCATATTTCTCAATCCTTTGCATTGCAACAAAACCTTGAAAAATGAAATATGGGCAACTGATACAGAATAAATAAAGCCGCCATTTTCGTTTTTGTAATCTGTAAGCGTTTTTTGGGCTCCATTTGATAAAGCAACTTCGACTCTATATCGACATTCGTTCGCAACTTATGCGTGCTTAGAATTTGGTGATATCTTCTTCTTAATTGGACATGGCAACACACGTTTTGAAAGGTTTATTTTGCCTACCAGGTAGTGCTGAAATCAAACAACCAGTTTCGGTTTCGTTATTTAAGAACTTCGTTCAAAGCTTGATGTCGCATTTTTAACTTTTCTGTAGTTTTAAGGTCTAAAATCTCTGTCTTCAACCGCAGGAATGTTTTTCAATTCTTTACAATGCAACAAAACTTTGAAAAGTGAAATATGGGCAACTGATACGGAATAAAAAACGCCGCCACTTTCGGTTTTGAAATCTGTAAGCGTTTTGTGGGCTCAGTTTGATAAAACTACTCTCTCTATATCGACATTCGTTCGCAACTTATGCGTGCTTAGAATTTGGTGATATTTTTTCTTTAATTGGACATCGCAACACACGTTTTAAAAGGTTTATTTTGACTACCCGGTGGTGCTAAAATCAAACAACCAGTTTCGGTTTCGTTATTTGAGAACTTCGTTCACAGTTTGATGTCGCAATTTCAACTTTTTTGTAGTTTTAAGCTTTAAAATCTCTGTCTTCAACCGCATGCATATTTGTCAATCCTTGCATTGCAACAAGATCTTGAAAAATGAAATATGGGCAGCTGATACAGAATAAATAAAGCCGCCATTTTCGGTTTTATAATCTTTAAGCGTTTTCTGGGCTCCATGTGATAAAGCAACTTCAACTCTATGTTGACATTCGTTCGCAACTTATGCGTCTTTAGAATTTAGTGATATCTTTTTTTCATTGGACATCGCAACACACGTTTTAAAAGGTTTATTTTGCCTACCAGGTGGTGCTGAAACCAGACAACCAATTTCGGTTTCGTTATTTGAGACCTTCGTTCACACTCTGATGTCGCATTTTCAACTTTTCTGTAGTTTCAAGCTCTAAAATCTCTGTCCAGAAGCGCAAGAATGTTTCTCAATCCTTTACAATGCAACAAAACTTTGAAGAGTGAAATATGGGCAACTGTGACTGAATAAAAAAAGCCGCAACTTTCGGTTTTGAAATCTAAGGCGCTAGTGTGCTGTGCGATGTCAGTGCACGTTAAAGATCCACAGGTGGTCGAAATTATTCCGGAGCCCTCCACTACGGACCTATTTGTTCCTCTCTTCTTTCACTCCCTCCTTTATCCCTTCCCTTACGGCGCGGTTCAGGTGTCCAACGATGTATGAGACAGATACTGCGCCATTTCCTTTCCACCAAAAACCAATTATTATTAATATTAAATCTGTAAGGGTTTTGTGTTCTCAGCTTGATAAAGCTACTCCAACTCTATATCGGCATTCCTTAGCAACTTATGCGTGCTTAGAATTTGGTGATATCTTCTTCTTAATTGGACATCGCAACACACGTTTTAAATGGTTTATTTTGCCTACCAGGTGGTGCTGAAATCAAACAACCCGTTTCGGTTTCGTTATTTGAGAACTTCGTTCAAAGCTTGATGTCGCATTTTTAACTTTTCTGTAGTTTTAAGGTCTAAAATGTCTGTATTCAACCGCAGGAATGTTTTTCAATTCATTACAATGCAACAAAACTTTGAAAAGTGAAATATGGGCAACTGATACTGAATAAAAAACGCCGCCACTTTCGGTTTTGAAATCTGTAAGCGCTTTGTGGGCTCAGTTTGATAAAGCTACTCACTCTATGTCGACATTCGTTCGCAACTTATGCGTCTTTAGAATTTAGTGATATCTTTTTTTCATTGGACATTGCAACACACGTTTTAAAAGGTTTATTTTGCCTACCAGGTGATGCTGAAATCAGACAACCAGTTTCGGTTTCGTTATTTGAGAGCTTCGTTCACACTCTGATGTCGCATTTTCAAATTTTCTGTAGTTTCAAGCTCTAAAATCTCTGTCCTGAAGCGCAAGTAATTTTCTCAATCCTTTGTTATGCTACAAAACCTTGAAAAGTGAAATATGGGCATCTGATACTGCATACATAAAGCCGCCACTTTCGGTTCTGAAATCTGTAAGCGTTTTGTGGGCTCAGTTTGATAAAGCTACTCCAACTCTATATCGACATTCGTTCGCAACTTATGCGCGCTTAGAGTTTGGTGATATCTTTTTTTTAATTGGACATCGCAACACACGTTTTAAATGGTTTATTTTGCCTACCAGGTGGTGCTAAAATCAGACAACCAGTTTTGGTTTCGTTATTTGAGAGCTTCGTTCAAAGTTTGATGTCGCATTTTCAACTTTTCTGTAGTTTTAAGCTCTAAAATCTCTGTCTTCAACCGCAGGAATGTTTTTCAATTCTTTACAATGCAACAAAATTTTGAAAACTGAAATATGGGCAACTGATACTGAATAAAAAACGCCGCGACTTTCGGTTTTGAAATCTGTAAGCGTTTTGTGGGCTCCGTTTGATAAAGCTATTCCAACTCTAAATCGACATTCGTTCGCAACTTATGCGTGCTTAGAATTTGGTAATTTTTTTTAATTGGACATTGCAACACACGTTTTAAAAGGTTTATTTTGCCTACCAGGTGGTGCTGAAATCAGACAACCAGTCTCGGTTTCGTTATTTGAGAGCTTTGTTCACACTCTGATGTCGCATTTTCAACTTTTTTGTAGTTTTAAGCTCTAAAATCTCTGTCTTAAAGCGTAGGAATGTTTTTCAATCTTTTACAATGCAACAAATTTTTGAAAAGTGAAATATGGGCAACTGATACTGAATAAAAAAAGCCGACACTTTCGGTTTTGAAATATGTAAGCGTTTTGTGGGCACTGTTTGATAAAGCTGCTCCAACTCTATATCGACATTCGTTCGCAACTTATGCGTGCTTAGAGTTTGGTGATATCTTCTTTTTAATTGGACATCGCAACACACGTTTTAAAAGGTTTATTTTGCCTACCAGGTGGTGCTAAAATCAGACAATCAGTTTCGGTTTCGTTATTTAAGAACTTCGTTCAATGTTTGATGTCGCATTTTCAACTTTTCTGTAGTTTTAAGCTCTAAAATCTCTGTCTTCAACCGTAAGAATGTTTTTCAATCTTTTACAATGCAACAAATTTTTGAAAAGTGAAATATGGGCAACTGATCCTGAATAAAAAAAGCCGACACTTTCGGTTTTGAAATCTGTAAGCGTTTTGTGGGCACTGTTTGATAAAGCTGCTCCAACTCTATATCGACATTCGTTCGCAACTTATGCGTGCTTAGAGTTTGGTGATATCTTCTTTTAATTTGGATATCGCAACACACGTTTTAAAAGGTTTATTTTGCCTACCAGGTGGTGCTTAAAGCAGACAACAAGTTTCGGTTTTTTTATTTAAGAGCTTCGTTCAAAGTTTGATGTCGCATTTTCAACTTTTCTGTAGTTTTAAGCTCTAAAATCTTGAAAAATGAAATATGGGCAGCTGATTCAGAATAAATAAAGCCGCCATTTTCGATTTTGTAATCTGTAAGCGTTTTCTGGGCTCCATGTGATAAAGCAACTTCAACTCTATGTCGACATTCGTTCGCAACTTATGCGTCTTTTGAATTTGGTGATATCTTTTTTTAATTGGACATCGCAACACACGTTTTAAAAGGTTTATTTTGCCTACCAGGTGGTGCTGAAACCAGACAACAAATTTCGGTTTCGTTATTTGAGACCTTCGTTCACACTCTGATGTCGCATTTTCAACTTTTCTGTAGTTTCAAGCTCTAAAATCTCTGTCCAGAAGCGCAAGAATGTTTTTCAATCCTTTACAATGCAACAAAATTTTGAAGAGTGAAATATGGGCAACTGTGACTGAATAAAAAAAGCCGCCACTTTCGGTTTTGAAATCTGTAAGGGTTTTGTGGGCTCAGCTTGATAAATCTACTCCAACTCTATATCGGCATTCCTTAGCAACTTATGCGTCTTTAGAATTTGGTGATCTTTTTTTTTAATTGGACATTGCAACACACGTTTTAAAAGGTTTATTTTGCATACCAGGTGGTGCTGAAATCAGACAACCAGTTTCGGTTTCGTTATTTGAGAGTTTTGTTCACTGTCTGATGTCGCATTTTCAAATTTTTTGTAGTTTTAAGCTCTTAAATCTCTGTCTTCAACCGAAAGCATATTTTTCAATCCTTTGCAATGCAACAAAACCTTGAAGAATGAAATATGGGCAACTGATACTGAATAAAAAAAGCCGCCACTGTCGGTTTTGAAATCTGTAAGCGTTTTGTGGGCACTGTTTGATAAAGCTGCTCCAACTCTATATCGACATTCGTTCGCAACTTATGCGTGCTTAGAGTTTGGTGATATCTTCTTTTTAATTGGACATCGCTACACACGTTTTAAAAGGTTTATTTTGCCTACCAGGTGATGCTAAAATCAAACCAGTTTCGGTTTCGTTATTTGAGAGCTTCGTTCACACTCTGATGTCGCATTTTCTACTCTTCTGTAGTTTCAAGCTCTAAAATCTCTGTCCTGAACCGCAAGCATATTTCTCAATCCTTTGCAATGCAACAAAACCTGGAAAAGTGAAATATGGGCAACTGATACTGATTTTATAAAGCCGACACTTTCGCTTTTGAAATCTCTAAGCGTTTTGTGGGCTCCGTTTGATAAAGCTGCTTCAACTCTAAATCGGCATTCGTTCGAAACTTATGCGTCTTTAGAATTTGGTGATATCTTCTTTTTAATTGGACATCGCAACACACGTTTTAAAAGGTATAATTTTTCTATCAGGTGGTGCTGAATTCAGAGAACCAGTTTCGGTTTCGTTATTTGAGAGCTTTGTTCACTGTTCGATGTCACTTTTTCTGATTTTTTATAATACTAACCTCTCAAATCCCTGTTTTCAATTCTACTTTATTTGCAGTAATAAAAACAAAATTGTAGCAAAATAAACACAAACATTATTTACAGTGGCGCGTTTCTAAAAAATTACGTACCATTGCAACTTTTAACAGAGAGCACGTTCAACCTTACAGCTTCTTGCTCTAAGCTATTTTGTTTTCATTTCTCCATATGTTATACAAAGTATCAAGAAAGAGAGATGAAATGCTAAATGCTCTGAAGCAACCCTGCTATCAGGAGGAGTATAATTGTCCCTCGAAATCTACCTGCATAACTTCTAAATTCTTGCAGTTATAAAAACAAACATATAGCAAATTTAAACACAAACGTTATTTACGGGGGCGCATAGCTTCTTAAAGAATACCTACCTTTGCAACTTTAACAGACGGCACGTGCAAATCTACAACTTCTTGCCATGAGCTAGTCACTTTTGTTTCTCCATTTATTATACAAACTTGTATTGAAGAGAGATGACTTGCCAACGTGTTTGAAGCAGTCTGCCTGCGAAGTTTTATTTTAGCTTCCAATAATAAAAAACAAACTAATAGCAAAACTAAACGCAGCCGCTAATTAACTTGGCTCGTTTGATATGAAAAAATAAGGTGGTGCTCAATATGAACGACCCGTAAGGTATGATGGGTACACCGACATCCGGGTCATAGGCCGAGATGCGCTTTGTTCGGCACTCTGCCTTGAATTGCGGCCCTGCGAAGCTTGAATTCTGATTTTGCTGTGCTTATACGCGCGAATGAAGTCGGAAAAAAGGTCAGCATGTCTACGTGCATTAATATATCCGTGTTCGACGTTCACTATTCGAATGAAGGGCGAAAAAGCGACACAGCTGTAATAACTTGGATTCATAATTACTTGTTCGAGCGCCACCAGCGTGTAGTCATGTTGACAACTTGACGTGACTTCAGGGATCGGTCTGAGGACCGCTCCTGTTCTTAATTTATATTAAAGGCATCTCACTCAATATCTCTTCAAGTATACGTCTGTTTGCAGATGACTGCGTTTTGTATAGAAAAATTAACAATGCTAGCGATGGTCTTCAACGCCAAAGTGACTTAACCCTCATCCATGCTTGGTGTTCGAAATGGAAAATGTAAGTGTATTCACCTTTGTTTTTCATAAAAAAAGATCAAAACTCAAACTGAGTATTACATAAATGATGTGTTGCGTAGCCAGAGATGTACATGCAAATACTTGTGTGTTATAGTGTCGAACGACTGTTCACGGAATGCTCATGTGGATTACGTGGTTACCAAAGCTGGTAGGACACTGAATTTCATTCAGCGAAATCTACGATGTTCAGAGCAAAATCTCAAGAAAACCGCTTTTCGGTCCTGTGTTCGTCCCATTATAGACTGTGCCTGTAGTGTATGGGACCCTGCACAGCAATTATTTATTGACAAATTGGAGAAAATTCACAACAGGGCAGCAAGATTCGTCTCGGGCAGGTACGGGCGCAGAGATAGTTGTACAGAAATGAAAAATGTTTTGACGTGGGAAAGTCATGCTGCTTCTAAACGACATGTCCATTCTTGTAAAATTCGCGAGTACCGTGCCAGGACGACCTTGTTGGCGAAATAATTTTTTGTTAAAACTGTGCAACAGTGGAATCGACATTAGGGGGCTCAAGTGTGCTCTGTAAACGAAGATGTGTTTTTTGCCAATCTGTGACCCCCTGCTATAAAACGCCTCCGGGCAAGCGGGGTAATTCTTGGATAAAAATACAAGTGCGCAGTTTCCGGCGTGCGTCTTCATTTCGCACTAAAGTTTAGGCAGTGGTTTAGCACGCTTCAATCACTCGCTGCAATTGTTACAGCGCGGCTGCTACATTTTTCTCTAACGTAGAGTAAACATTTTCTTGAGGTCTCGCGCTATTCGGAGCTGAATATTTGATGTGTCAGCAACCGCAGATTAACGTTACGTGCGACCGCTTCTTGTAGCAGAACGGCTGCGAAGAGAGCTTATATCATGCAAGTCCTTGGAGGCATTTCGGTACTTTTTCAACGCCTGTTGCGGCTGCTCAATGGGAAGAGCGCTCGGCGAGTGAGCCGACGACTCGGGTTTAATACCGCGGCCGCGCCTTCCCATGAAGGCGAAAGGCACCAGTGCACTGTGAAATTTCAGATTCTCAGGTGGTCGAAATTAATCCAGAGCCTTTCCCTAGGGCGTCCCTCGCAGACAACGTGTCGCTTCGGGACGTGCCCCCAAGAAATTACATATTTTTGCACTTTTTCTAGTCTTTGCAAAGCCTTCATGCGCACTGCATCGGACCTGCACGGGTTCCTTGCCGCGCGGTATCACGTGAGCTGCGTTTGCCTGCAGACAACCGCGACGTTAAATCGGACGACCAGTTTCGGTTTCGATATTTGATAGCTTTATTCGCCGTCCGAAGTCGCTTTTTTTATCTGCTTTAAACGGCGAGTACGTTTCTGAACACCTTACATTGCACCAAAAGATTAAAGAGTGAAATATGGCCTAAATGAAAGCCACCACTTTCGGGTTTGAAAACTGGAAACGTAAAGTTGGCCCCTTTTGATAAAGCTGTTCCATCTCTATATTGAGGTTCTGGCCAGTCACAACTTTTACCTTGTTAGAAACTGGCTTGGTCTCTCTAATATTTCTACAGTGCAACAAATGCTTTAAAAAGTTTATTCGGCTATCAGAAGGCGCTGAAATCAGAAGACCAGTGGTTAGTTCGCCTTTCGATGTCGCATTTTTCATCCTTTTTAATGTTTTAACCTCCAATTCTTTGTTTTAAACAGAAAGTATGTTTCCGAACACCTTACATTGCACCAAAAGCTTCAGATCTGATATATAACCCACTGATGCTGCTAAATGATGGCACTTCTTTCGGTTTTTAAACCTGAAAGCCTTTTTTGGGCTCCTTTTGGTAATGCTGTTTCATCTCTATATCAAGTTTCTGGACGGTCACAACTTTTATGCTTTCAGATATTGGTGATATATCTTAATAAATCTACAGAGCAACCAAAGCTTTAAAAATGTATTTGGCTACCAGAAGGCGCTGAAATCAAAAGACCAGGTTCGGTTTCGATATCTGAACGCTTTGGTCGCTATTCGATGTTGCATTTTCATATTTTTCAATGTTTTAACGTCTAATTCTTTGTTTTCAACAGCAAGTATGTTTTTAAACACCCTACGTTGCACTAAAAGCTTAACAAATGAAATATGGCCCACTTATACTGCTAAATAAAAGCCACCACTTTCGGTTTTGAAATCTCAAAGCGCTTTGTGGGCTTTTTTTTGATAATGCTGTTTTATCTCTATATCAAGCTTCTGGGCGGTCCCAACCTTTACGTTTTAAGAAACTGGCGTTATGTTTTTAATAATTCTATAGTGTAACCAATGCATTAAAAAGTGTATTTGGCTACCAGAAGGCGCTGAAATCAGACGACCAGGTTCGGTTTCGATATCTGAAAGCTTTGTTCGCCATTCGATGTTGCTTTTTTATCTGTTTTAAACAGTGAGTATGCGCCAGAACACATTACATTGCAACAATAACTTAAAAACTGAATTATGGCCGGTGATACTGCTAAATGAAAACGACCACTTTTGGTTTTGAAATTTGAAAGCGCTTTTTGGGCTCCTTTAGATAATGCTATTTGATACTTATATCAAGCTTCTGGTCGCTCACAACGTTTACGTTTTTAGAAACTCGCGAACATCTTTCTATAATTCTACAGTGCGACCGATGGTTTAAAAAGTGCAATTGGCTACCAGAAGGCGCTGAAATCAGACGACAAGGTTCGGTTTCGATGTCTGATAGTTTTGTTCGCTGTTCGATGTCGCTTTTTCATCTTTTTCAAAATTTCAACCTTTGCAAGGATGCATTGCGGTGAGAGGCAGTGCCGAACTGTCGACCTCTGAAGTGCGATCGCCAGCAGTGATCGTCGCTGAACGGATGGGCTTTGCGCGCGTGATGAGTGGACGACACGATAGCTGTTTGCGCGACCGAGCAACAAACTCCAGTAATGCGTCGGGCTTCTCGACGAGACATCCGTGTGCACTGGCGCACTGTCTGATCACAGCGGTGTCAGCAAGACAGCGCAAACGTCTGTCAGGAAAGATGCAATGTGAGGCCTCCAGCAACATTGAGGTAAGGAAAACGAAAGGCTGTAGCGGCGACAGTTTGTGTAGCGTCGTTCTCATTCCTTTTGCATGCAGGCTGAAAATGACTTTAAAGCAGGCAAATGAGTATGTGCACCCAGGTGAAAATTTCCTGCTGGGAATCTGCTGGTCCCAACACTGCTGGGATTTTGACAGATTCCCAGCAGCTGCTGGGACCAGCAGGCGTTGCTGGGACCAGCAGTTGTTGCTGGGACCAGCAGGCGCTGCTGGGACCAGCAGGTGTTAGTGGGACCAGCAGGCACTGAAATTAGCTTTTGACCTCTCGAAATTCGTGAAAGAATAACATCAGTACAAACGAGGCAAATACCACAAATACAGTGCTGTCTGGTATTTGTATCACTTCTATTGTTCTAGTTCCTTCACGCAGAATTTGAGGAACCTAAGCTAAACTAACATGCCAGTTCTGCTCATCCGAGACTGCCGAGCAAACACAGCTCATTGGACACAGGTTCCCACTTGCTGCTTTGACGCATACTAATGCATTGCATGTTCTCAACAGCAGGAGAAGGCAAGAAGCTCTACTTGTCTTGTGCAGTTTAGCATGTTTATTCTCATGTGAATGGACAGTTCACTGCATATCCTTCCTCTTGGATTTTACGACATCTTGAATCTTCTCGCTGAGGATCCTGTTGATGTTTTTTTACGACGGGGTCCACGTCCACGCCCTTTTGTAGACCCCAGTGCTTGACCGTGGCTGCAAAAAAGTATTTACAACAGTTAATAAGGTGCTGCAGAGATAGCTGCCATATGAAAGAAAGGAGGGGTGTGACACAGTAGGATCCAGCAGGTGATTGCAGGGGCATAGTGCGCATGATCCAGCAGGTGATTGCAGGGGCATAGTGCGCACAACTCCCAACTTGCTATAATAACTAAAGAACTTTAGCCAACTCGCTTCTTGGCCTATAAAGAATTATCATTCACGGTTTCAGATTTAATCTGACGTTTAAAGGTGTCTGATAATTATAAGGCAGCTTATAGCTAAGCAGGCGTACTACTTACCACTTGGCGGCTGTCGCGGCTTTGAGCTGCCAGTGTTTTGCTTCTGGCATCGTCCATGTTTTTTTTTAGCATGGTCTCATCATACTCTGCTTTTTTGGATGCCAGCAGAGTTCGCTTTTGCTTCTAAAGAACGAAAAAACTAAAAACACAGGATGTGCTGCAACAAGCATACACTACAACACATCGCAGGTTAAATTTCACGAGATTTCACAATGAAACAAGATATAACACTGCACAATGCAAGCACACCTTCTTCTTTTGGGCTGCTGTTTCCTCTTCACATGTCTCACTTGAAGAATCATGCGGATCTAGAATTTTTGGCATCGCAAGTCTTTTTTTTTTTTCATCCTTTCCTGGATTTCTTTCTCCAACTCTGCAGTGAGAAATTCAGACATACACACACATATATTATAGTAACCCAGTTCGCGTGGCAAAATCTCATGCAATTAAGGTGCACAAAACTGAGCCATTACCTCCTAGCATCAGGACTTGGGTGCTGTAGTGACTGCTGTCCTTTCCGTCCAGCGGATCTCTCCAGAACGCGGTATACACAGACCGCGTATTGAAGTCTGTGTTGTTTTTCGGGTTGAAATTCGTAATATCCTTTGCAGGAATCACGTACAACTTATCTATATCGTGCGCGAACCTGACAACGGCAAGCATCGCACGTGTCTGTGGAGCGTGATGCACACCAAGGATCACTAATAACTCTGCAAGCGCAGATCAGCCGCAGATTATTTAACTGAATAAGTTCGGATTAGCGAAGTAATTTAAAAAGCTAAAAGCCGCCACAGTATGATAGAACAGAGAGACGGGGATCGATACTCGTCCGTGCACTCCGAGAAGACAGGGAAAAAGGGGGAAAAAAAAGTAAACAGGTACCCAATGTTGCTATCTCCAAAAATCGATGCGACAAACTTCGGACAAGAAAAAAGGTAGTCAGTAAGCAAGTTTTTCAAAACTGGTTTAAAACAAAACAATTGATACACAGTTACTTATTAAGTTTTAGTGGCATGTTCATGTAATTAAATGTGCTAATTTACTCGTAAATCAGTTCAATGAGCTCTTGAAGGATAGCCACATCGGCATTTTCACCAGTCCAGGTTGTCTAAATCCAATCCAAATCCAACTAGACGCTTCGTTCAACTCGACGACTGTAGTGCAGTGAACTAGTATATTTTCTGTAACTGTAGGGCCTCCTGCAAAATAGGCTAGGACACGAGTTTTTTTTTTTTTGTAAGGGCCGCCCGATACAAAGAGAAAGCCCCATATCCAAATCCTGCAGCAGCAACAGCAATCCCCGCCTAGTGCTTCTCTTCGGTCGACGTTCAAGTGCTATTCGGATGGTGGCCGTGGTATTATTGTCACAGTGAGCTGAAAGAATGGGCCGCAGGAATAAGCGGTACCGGCGTTGTCTTGACCCAGGCTGCGATGCTGGTCTTCCGACTTCCACCAGAAGTTATCTTCGGATGTCTGCGCACCCACCGTCTCTAGCTGAAGGGCCTACGCGGTAATCGTCACCAGTGCAAGGGGATACGCACCCGACGTCAACAGCGCAAGGATCTCCGCGGCCGCCACCATCGCCAGCGCAAGGATCTACACGCTAAGCTTCGCCAGAGCAAGGACCTATGCGGTCATCTTCACCAGCGCAGACATCACCACAGGCCACGCATCATGATGGGGATGATTATGGCAGCAGCTATAATTGGTCAGGTCCTACGGAAACTCCTACATCGTCGAGCAATCACACGCAACTGCCTGACTTTTCCGAGCACCCTGAGACGTCAGATCAGACGCAATGCAGTAATTTAACTGTTGAGGACTTCCTTGCACTGACTGTGAATTTTGCCATTGAGTCTGGATTGTCTTGGAAGGCAATCAAAGCGCTTCAAAGACTGATATTATATATTCTTGATATGCATGATCTTCCATTGACGAAGTATCGTTTTAAGAAAAGCGTTGGAGTTGGAATTCACAAGGCGAAGTTCCACTTTTACTGCTAGCCGTGCATGAAGCTTGTCGCAGAAGCTTGTCACTGTGTTTCTTTATTTAGTTACACCTGTCTCCCAATAAATACTCAAGTTTCAAGCGCTGAAGCAGTTGCCAAATGGCTGTTAATACACACCTTCTGAATGAAACTAGTCATGTCTAGTTGGTTTCCAACTAGCTAGGTCATCTGGTCCAATACACGCCAGGTTGAATTCCCAGCTGATCAGTTTTTCTCCAGGCAAGTAAATAATAATCTCAATATAAAGCCGGTTTCTTCTCTACTGAGACCAGTAGAACCCTTCTGACGACCGGCTACTTGATTTTAAAAGCAACAATATGTTTCAGTTGACTGAGTACAAAACCAGCAGGTTTACTGCTGGGACCAGTTGATCGAGTACAAAACCAGCAAGGTTGCTGCTGGGACCAATCCGCCAACACAAAACCAGCAAGTGGTGCTGCTGGGACCAGCAGGCTCAGACATCAAAACCAGCAAGGTTGCTGCTGGGACCAGTTCCCAACACAAAACCAGCAAGTAGTGCTGCTGGGACCAGCAGGTTCAGACCAAAACCAGCAAGTGGGCTGCTGGGACCAGCAGGCCCAGACCGAAACCAGCAAAGTTGCTGCTGGGACCAGTACAAACCAGCAGATTCCCAGCAGGAAATTTTCACCTGGGCAGCACACAGTCTTTCCCTTAAGTGCTGAAAAAATTGCGTGAAACCTTAAAGAATTACTGTAACCGGGCTTAAGTATTACTAATGATAGCACATAAAGGTAATTTCGCTACTCAAGCTCAAATTTTCATAGCAGTGTTACAGCATCAGTTACACAGCAGTCGCGTCGAAATGACCGCAGGAGGGCGAAAAAATTTTCTGTAATTATTTCTGTAAGGCGGAAAACAAAAATGATATGACTTTTAATTTTTTTTTTTACAGGTGTGCTGTTAACCGGTGAAGGTACCAGCACACAAGAGGTGTGTGTGGGATCCACCCATGACCCATTTGTGTGGAATTTCTCTTCATTCTCCTGTTCTGCCCGTATGGAAATCGCCAAACAGGTGAGCACGTGCTTATTGTGTGTTGTGGCAGGCGCCAAGGGTTAAGGTGTTTACCTGCGCCAGTAAGACTGCATACAGATATATCTGTATGCAGTAAATGTGTAAATGCAATCAGATATCACTATAGTGATATCTGATTGCATTTACACATAGTTTATTGAGCAAGGGACGACAGTAACTGTATATCATCCCCGCAGGGGGGCGTCTGCAACTTGCAGGCGTTGGTGAGTGGCGACACCACGGGTTCCCGAGCATCCGCAGGGACATCCCCGCAGGGGATGACGGTGAACAGTGCATCACCACGGACCCGAGCACCCGCGCCTCGCCGTGCGTGGCATCGCTGTGTCCGGGGAAAAGGGGATCCTGGTGGTTGAGCCGATGCCGAGCGTTTGGACCTTTAAGGCCCCTCGGCGGAGGCAACGCACCACTTTGGCCCCAGCTTCCTGTAGACGGCACCTTCGGCCTGACCCAACCGGGGGAAATCGGCAGTCGCCTTTTCCTGTCCTCCTCTACATCTTTTACTTTCCTGTCTTCTTTCTGACTACTGTCCTGTCTCCTCGTCGTTTCTTGGTTTTTTCATTTCTTCATGGGCGGCTAGGGTTAACCTTGTGTGGCGAACTACCCTGGGTTTCGTCATATTTGGTTATAGTTGAGGTGTACAGCTGGCCTGGGCAGGACTTGCGTGCAAGTTGCTGTCCCGTCTCCTTGTTGGGCTCCGTGGTGGGTGGCTGGCACCGTGGCTTAAAAACTAAATTTTTTTATGGCTCCCCTCCATTCCAAACCTGATCGCTCTCTAAAAAAACGGCGGAACGATGAAGATTTTTTTCAAAAAAGAAAAGTGTCATTCCCAAAATTTCACGTCATTCACAGCAAAGCTGAAGAACAACAAGCAAGACTGATTTCCCCATTCTTGGTAGCAAAGTGCCTGACAGATACCTTGGGGTTTGGGTATAAGGTATCAAAAATGGCTATTGGCGACTTACTGCTCGAAATACGTGACACTGTCCAGCACTCGAAACTTGCAAACATTGTATCGATAGGGGAGATTCCTGTCTCCATCACGTCACACCGATCTTTGAACACAGTCCGAGGCGTCATATCAGAAATTGATTTTGCTCACCTCTCTGAAAAAGAAATGCTTGAAGGCCTTGCCGACCAAGATGTCATAAATGTTCAGCGGATAACGATCCGGAAGGATAACAAGGAAATAGATACGAAACACATGATCCTCACTTTCAACACCAGCACACTACCTGAAAGCATTGAAGTCGGGTACCTGAAAATAAATGTAAGGACATATATTCCCAACCCACGCAGATGTTTCAATTGCCAGAGGCTCGGCCACGGCTCACAGAGTTGTCGCGGCCGCAAAACTTGCGCGAAATGCTCCTCGAAGGACCACCAGTCAGATGAATGTGTTGCTGCCCCGCAGTGCACAAATTGTGAGGGAGACCATGCTGCATACTCCAGGGCTTGTCCGTCCTGGAAAAAAGAAAAAGAAATAATTACTCTGAAAACCACTGAAAACATTTCTTTCAAGGAAGCGAGAAGGCGATACGCCGAAACAAACCGATTCTCCTTCACTGCGAAAACAACCTTCGCCGATGTGGTGCGTGGCGCGGCGCACCACACCAGGCTTCGGCACCTGTCCAGGCCGCACGCAGTGGGCCTACGGCAGGGCCATCCGCGCCCCTTGGTGGAGTAGCTGATACTACTCCGCCAACCCCAAAACAGGCTGCGCAGACCCCCGGGTCAGCGGGCCTCAAGACCTCTTCCCACAGGTCGAGGTCTAACTCAAAAGTCAGTGTGCATCCTGCACGGTCGTCCAGCGCCTCTGCTGAGGCGATGGACACGACCCAGGGCAGCCCCGTGCCTTCCACATCGGACGGACGGCGGAGGTCTTTGGATCGATCAAAAAAATGTGAGGCTCCGAGTCAAGAGGCTGAATCAAAGTAATCTAATTTTATCTGCACACACGCACACAACATTAAGATGGCTTTCATAATACACTGGAACTGTAGAGGTCTCATAAATAACTATAACGACATAAAAGACATTTTAAACACAATTTTTCCTATTGCTTTATGTGTGCAGGAAACCAATCTAGGCTCTCAGCACACAAAGGTGCTAAAGAAATATACTGTCTTCCCCCCATGACCGAGAGGGGGCGAGCAGACTCTCGGGAGGTGTAGGAATCATTGTGCAACCTGGCGTAGCAGCTAGCGGGATCAAACTCAAAACTAGGTTCGAAGCCGTAGCAGCCACCGTGGTTGGTTACAAAACCATTACAACTTGTAGTGTATATCTTCAACCACATCTCGAAGTAAGACAGCATGAATTAGAGAGCCTTTTACAACAGTTACCGGAGCCATACTTGATAGTTGGCGGTTTTAATGCACACTCTTGTTTCTGGGGCAGTGAGAAAACCGATAGCAGAGGTCAGGTTATTGAGGATTTTATACTATCCAACAATATTTGTTTATTGAACACCGGTAAACCTACTTATTGCTCCCCTAGTTCAGGAAAAATGAGTGTTTTAGATTTGTCTTTTAGCTCTCCTTCAGTTTATAACGATTTTAAATGGGATGTCTTAGACAACCCGTACGGAAGCGATCATCTCCCTGTTAAAACCTGCCTGTCATTCCCACCATCAGTCACCCAGACAAAACCACGGTGTTGGAAGCTCAATTTAGCAGACTGGCAGCTGTTTAGAACAGCAGCCACGTTAGAAAATATTACGTTAGAAAATCTTAATGTAAATGAAATAAATGAAAAGTTCACAAATTGCATTCTTTCTGCCGCACGCTTGGCTATCCCCCAATCTTCAGGAATAGTACAACGCAACCATAAAATGTGGTGGACACGAGATTGCGAAGAAGGAAAAAACAACAAAATAAAGCTTGGGGTATATTTCGCCGATACCCCACACAGAAGAACCTTATAAACTTTAAAAAAGCAAGAGCAAAAGCGCGGTACATACGTCGAAATGCCGAAAAATCATCCTGGCAGCGTTTCATTTCCTCGATAAACAGCCAAGTCTCTTCGAAAAAAATGTGGGAGGCAGTACACAAAATGGATGGTCGCTACTCTCCATTCGCAGTTCCTCTTCTGAGCGCCCCTGGTGTACAGACAAATATAAAAGAACAAGCAGACATATTAGGCGAACATTTTTCCACTGTATCTAGTTCCTCTAACTATACAGAATCATTTTTAAAATATAAAGACACAGCCGAAAAAGAAAGACTGCCGATAAAGGGCAGTGCTCACGAAGCCATTTTAGCCCATTTACACTACATAGCCACATAGCCCATTTACACTACAAGAAATTAACAGTGTACTTTCTTCGGGTAAACGAACTGCACCAGGACCAGATGAAGTCCATTACGAAATGCTTGCCCACTTGTCCGAACATGCTGTAGACTCGCTTCTGAAATTTTTTAACAAAATATGGTTATCAGGAGAGATTCCAGAGGCATGGAAAAAAGCCATAATTGTACCGTTGTTGAAGCCGGGAAAAGTACCTACCTCCCCTGGCAATTGCAGACCTATAGCCCTAACAAGCGTACTTGCCAAATCTTTCGAAAGCGTCCTTAACATTAGATTAATGTTTATATTACAATCTCGTGACCTTCTTGACATCCATCAGTGTGGGTTTAAAAAGGCGTGCTCTACAACCAACCATCTAGTCCGCCTAGAGAACACAGTCCGAGAAGCATTTATACACAAGCAACACTGCCTTGCGGTCTTTTTCGATTTAGAGAAAGCCTATGACACCACATGGAGGTTTGGCATACTGCGGGACCTTGGAGACCTCGGAATCCATGGTAGAATGCTAAAATGCTTGAGTGACTTTTTGACCAACCGTTCATTTCAAGTACGCCTGGGTGCCACTCTTTCTAAAACTTTCATTCAAGAGAACGGCGTGCCTCAGGGGTGCATTTTAAGCACCACGCTTTTTATAGTAAAAATGAATTCCCTAGCAAAAATAATCCCAAAGTCTATCATGTATTCTGTCTACGTCGACGATCTCCAGATTGCTTGCACATCCTCTAGCATTTCTTCGTGTGAGAGGCAAATACAGATGACAGTAAATAAACTAACAACATGGGCAGACAGAAACGGTTTCAAGTTTTCCACGCAAAAGTCAGTAGCTGTTCTTTTTTCGCTTAGAAGAGGACTGCACACTGATCCCTCCTTGTATTTAAATGAAGTCCCACTACCAATTAAAGATGAGCACAAATTTCTAGGAATGACTTATGAGAAAAAGCTCACATTCCTACCACACATAAACATACTCAAAAAGAAAGCTTCTAAATCTCTGAATATACTAAAAGTACTTTCACGAAAACATTCGGGTTCCGATAGGACTTGTCTTTTACGGATTCATTGATCTGTCGTACATTCTACATTAGATTACGGATGCATAGTTTATGGATCAGCGAGGCAATCGTACCTTAAACGGCTAGACCCAGTACACAATTTAGGCTTGTGTCTTTCCACCGGTGCATACAGGACGTCACCGATAAACAGTCTTTATGTGGTAGCCAACGAGCCGTAGCTTACAGAGAGAAGAATCATGCTCACTTGCTCGTACGTTTTAAAAATCCGTTCACTACCTAAACATATCTGTCACCAAATAGTCACAAAGTGCCCATCTAGAACACTATTTAACAACAAACCATTAGCAATAAGGCCACTTCTCCTGCGTTTTGAAGATGTGTGCAAAAACCTCGGCGTAATAGATGCATTACCTGGCGTTGCTCGAAGACGTGGTCCACTGCCTCCATGGTTCAATTTTTCTGTAATCTGTGACCTCACTCTTGCACATTTCCGTAAAAAGCGAACTCCACAGCAACATATATTACAAGAATTCCGTGCCCTTGAAGAAAAATACAGTAGTTTTACAGAATTTTATACTGATGGATCAAAAACAGATAGTTGCGTAGGAAGCGCAGTGGTGCGAGGAAATTCGGAGCAAATAGTAAGACTACCACAGTGTTCCTCCATCTTCACCGCGGAGTGCTACGCAGTATGGATGACCATAGAAAAAATACTAAGTGAGAACCTCAAAAATGCTGTTATCTACACAGACTCCTTAAGTGTACTTAGAGCTCTCCATTCTAAAAATGCAAGCTCCCCTCTGCTCGGTGACATCATACACAACATAGTAACTGCCACACCTCAAGGACAAAATATAAAACTGTGCTGGGTCCCGAGTCATGTGGGAATAAAAGGCAATGAGAGAGCAGATGTGTGTGCTGGTAAAGCTCGTGGCAAGGAAATAATGAAAGTAAATATGCCGTTTAATGATTGCATGAAATTAGTAGCAAGCAAACTAAGAAAAAAATGGCAGTCGGCTTGGAACAATGAGGTCAAAAATAAACTACACTTGGTAAAACCAGTTTTAGGTGAATTTAAGTCGTGTGTGCATCAAGAACGTTTCAAGGAAGTGATCTTATGCCGTCTCCGAATAGGCCACACGCACCTTACGCACAACTTCCTACTAACAAAACAAGACAAACCTGTTTGCCAACAATGTGGAGATGAACTCACGGTTAACCATATTTTATTCTCTTGTGTGGAACTGGAAGAAATAAGGAAAACGTATTTTACTGAATTTTATAATAAATGCATTTCTTTTCATCCCACACTGCTTTTAGGAGACGATGCAATTGTTAATATATCATGTGTTTTTAGCTTTCTTAACGAAACGGGATTTCTCAAGATACTCTAAATTTTTACCCACTGGTTTGTTTGAATTTTAGTACACCTCAGCCAATTTCTCAGGCCTGAGAAGAAAGCTGAGGCTTTTATTTTGATTGGTTGGGAGCCTCGATGTCCTTCCGCAGCCAAGGAAGGCTACTGAGGTTACCCGGCCCTCTTTAAAGCTTTTACTTGTAGCCATTTATAAAATTTGTGTATGTGTTCACTGGGTAATATTAATGTTTGAGGGCCACTAGAGCAAGGATTATTCTTGCATTTCTATAATATTCAACAAAAGAATTTTCCTATACCTTGTTCTTGGCGCATGATGGCCTCAGTTGCCTATGTGCCATAAAACACAACACAACACACACAGAACTGTATATCAAAATAATGTATATGAATGGGATGAGAGCAGAGATAGGTGTGGGTGACACGCAGTGTTGGTCTGTGGCTTTGGATTTCTCTTACTGACCACAATGTCACGGGAGCCTCAGTTTGATGGGCGCAAAATGCAAAAGCATGCATATGCTAAAAAACTGTAGGTAGTCACAAACAATTGAACTTGTGCCCTTCTGTGCAACATATGACGAGAAAGAAACATCCTATCCACTTTACTTACTCTGCTTGCGGCACTACTGTTTCGGAAGTCGAAAAATACAAATATTTAGGTGTATTAATAAACTCACAGCTTAACAGGAGCGACCATGTTGATTACATCTGTTCATCTGGGTTATATGCTTGGACTCTTGAAACACAAGCTCAAAGGAGCACCCAGTCACGTTAAGCTATTAGCTTATAACTCCCTTATTCTGCCCACACTTGAGTATGCGCCTATTGTGTGGGACCTGTGCACCAAAAAAGGATACAGCGAAAATAGAAAACGTTCAAAGGCGAGCTGTGTAATTCATTTACAATAAATTCAAGAGAACTGATTCCCCATCTGCCTTAATGGCCGCCAACGAAATTAAACCTCTTCATATAAGACGGAAAATTGCTCGACTAATAATTTTTTATTCACTCATCCAGGGAAAGTGTGGAATTTCTTCTTCACCTTATGTTACACCTTCAACCACACAAAGACCCATCACTACCCATGCCCTAACACCATATTTTGCAAAAAACAAACTCGTTTAAATACTCATGCTTTCCGTGCACAAGAAACGAGTGGAATGCTCTGCTTGAAGAGATTGGCTCAAGTTAGAGTTTTGAAAGGACTCTTAGCAATGAATCTTGATGTGCAAATTGATATGCAATGTATTTCCTTTGACTTGTTTCGCTTATTTGTGTCATGTGTCAAACCTTTTGTCTATGTACTAAATTTATGGCGTTTGTAAATATGCCTTGTTATCTGCCCTTCCTGCTTGGACCACATGAGGTTTGCAGTATTATGTAAATTAAAAAATATTTTGTAGTGTTTTCTTTTACAGAGTATAAAAGGGCTCTGATATGAAATTATTTGTGGCATCGGTCTGGAAGATCTGCAATCAAGTACCTGTAGCTATTATGGAAACAGTTCATTTTGGTACTAATCATTGGTTTTGCACTGAGCATATTTTACAATCATGCATGAAAGTAGACTGCAGTTGAACTTGCAGCTTCAACAATTTCACATATTTGGAAACCCAATGTCTAGCTTGTTCCAAAATTTCAATGCACAACATTAACTTGCAGGTGATAGTGTGCATCGAATGCAGATGTGGCGGACCACTCTCACCATGAGATCTCGTGCCTGAAAGCCCTGATTCCAGATCCATCTTCTCTCACGTCTCGGCTGTACTGGTTACCTAGCTGGGTGGCCATACCATGCCCCTGAATGATGGAAACAGTGTCTGCAAAGATGAGGTGTCTGCAAAGATGTCAAGTGCTGCACGGCATGGTGAAGAGTTCTCTTCGAAGATCAGCACAGCTTGCATTGTGTAACAGAACGCATTCATCCACACTCAGCTACAGGATCGTGACACCACCGGCGAGTGGTGATAATAACAGGAACATCAGCATCTACAACAAGGAGGAGGACAATGCACCATTTGGGTTCTACCTGACAGACAGGAAATGTATGATCAGCTGCGTGTGGAAATCGTTGTCGCGGTTTTCACATGTAACTATGCCACAAGCAGTCAGTGTGCATTTTCTCTCTATCAAGTTTGACAGTATACTGCTAAGAAGCTGGTGAAATCTTCTTTAATTTGGTGCTCTTCTGTAAGCACGACCATATTTTCGGCTTTCAATTTATTTGTGGTATGCATGACAACAGAGGATATTTTCAAGGTGAAAGCCTTTATGGGCTCATGACTCCCCAGCGGGGATATTCACAGAAAAGTGTCACACTATAGCTTTTGATCAAACGTGGTTGAGGTGTCCACCGAGATTTCTAGAGTTCCTTCCTTCAAAAACCTTTCCTTTCCTCAAAACACATGCTTCCACATTCCTCCGCGTAAGCAGACAAGTATCCTCACAGTTAAATAGTAAATAATTATTTAGCAACAACATTGCTTAATGCCTGCGCTTCAGCCTTCTGCACATGCGTGTGACGTCATTGAGTGGCGCCACCATCGTTCGAGAGGAGCGCTTACTCTTGCCAGACGCCTCCTGAATACCGATATGAAAGGATGCCGCCCAAACGCTCTCCTGTGTGTTTTAGCAACCAAGCGTGCATGTGCTAATGCGAAAGCGTTATGAAGCGAACAACTGTGTAGTCTTTAATCACCCTACTTCAGCGACACAAGCAGCGACACTGTGCTAAAGGCTTTTGCCTCACCACACTTTAGGTTAACAAAGTGCCCCCCTGAATTTTTCTCGGTTCTGCGGTTTTTTCTTGCGTCAGGAATTGTCCCAAGTGCTTTCCGTCTACCGTCGGCCAACTTGCTGAGTGTGTGATTCAACACATGCTTTGGTGATTTTGATGAAATGCCGTTCCTTGTAGTGCCTCCTTATGTGTTGTGCTTGTACACAATGCACATTTTATTTGGTGTTTCAGTGAAAGACAGAAAGGCACCAAAATGTTTTCCTTCTAGCGTCATAGTGTTGACCGGACATGCTTTCACCAGTGCTTTTCTGTTTGCTTTTGTGGTTGCGGAGAGCCAGCAGTTCACAACATGCAGCATGGTCGCTGAATCTGCGGTCATTTACAGCATCTCTTCAAGGTGCAACACATGTTGTGTGGCACTGTTTGTGTGGTAAGATTGCAACACGCTTTGCATCATGCCATTTGGTTGCGTCTGTGTGCTTGCTTTGGACTGCCTCTTTCACATGCTGCATGTGGCTATACAGCAATGAACTGTTTTTCTAGAGGCAAAAGTCAGGCGATTGTTTCATGGTCATCATCTTCGAGACAAAAAAGCAAGGCTTGGGCAGAGTTTCTTCAGGCTGCCCATTGCCATGTTCTAACTGAAATTTGTACTCCTGACAAAAACCTACAAATTCTGCATTAATTCAGTTGAAGGTTGAACTGGACGTATAAATTATGCAGCTGGACGTAATTTCAATAATAAAGCTACAAATGGCATTTTGCAGCTGGAAAGGTATGATCCAGTTCAGTAATCCAGCTGGAAATTGAGAGTAAAAGTATTAATAGTCAACTATGTTATAGATCTTTCTGGGTTACTGAGGTGGTCTCACCAGAACCGGGATCTTTTTCTCTATTTGGGATTCAAGGTACGGGATAATTTTGTCTGCTGGGCCATCAACCTCCGAGTCAAACTGTGTTAGATGCAATTTTCATTTACTCAGCCATTTGCACTTTGATTCATGTAAATTTGGGGTGTTGTTCGGTGGCTTCAAGAAAAATCTAAGACAATCTATTTACCCTCTTCACCCTTTGTGTGACTGGACCGTCAGTGTACGTGCTTCCACTTTTTTGTTTAGCTAATGCGACTGCTGGGTACTCCTCTTTGCAAATTGGGCAACAATAAGGGGCGTCTACACCACTGTTGAACGTTTATGATAGGCGGGTCTGTCCACAAAAAATTCTTATCTTTGTACACGAGGCTTATTGTTCAATATGTAATGTTGCACTAGGTAATGATTTGCAATTAGGCTGCATAATGAATTCTAGGATTCATTAAGGAGAGTGATGAAATAAATTATTTTGGCAATGCAGGCTTCCGCTAACTTTTTACTGCACATGTAAAACGCGCCTTACTCAGACAAGTTGCAACACCTAAAAGGCATAGCAACTTGTCTCACTCCCCAATATAGTAGGAGGACACTTAAGCTCAGCATTTGATGGCATTACGTGACAGTGTTGATGGCTCCCTGCAGTGGTTTCTCTTCACACATACAGTCTTTGTTCTTCATTCATGTTTGCACATGTATCACAATTATCTCAACACAGGTTCCACATTCTTGTCTTTGAACTCTTGCACACTGCAGTTCACCTACATAATATTACTGTAACTGGTTTCTCACTCATTGGTACATCTCTAGTCCACTGCAGTAATTACATTATTAAGCCTCAAATGAAGCCAACAGCACACACACATCACCCCTCCCCCTTTGTACCTCAGTACAGTCAGTGCGCCTGCACGGTCTAGTTGGTAGAGTGTGCCTGGCTGGTGACCCAAGGGTCTTTGAAGTCAGACTGAAATTTAATCAGATTTTATGTGCGTAGAATCTTTTTCTTAATGAGGTGAAATAGTTTGAGACATACGCTGACATTTGATTTAAATTACAAATCCTGTTTTTAGTGACTTTCATTCCAGAGATGCACGCATGGTGTGGTTTTCTGACACAATGCCGGCTGGATAACGCAGGGTTTTATGCTGAATGGCAGACTTAATGCTGCCATGTTATAAACCTGTCCTTGACAGTTTTGTGCGCAGGCTTTCCATACATTTTTTTTTTTCTGGTTGCGCATATCGCCCAATAGCATCCTAACACTAATTACGATGCCATCACATGCCACACAGCAGTTAAGATATTACCTGGTAGTAATCACAAAGAAAAAAAAAATTTGTCTGACAGTTCAAAACAAAATAGCAGCCTATTTGCATCTGACTTGATTTGGTTTCATACTTCTGCTTGAACTGCAAGAGAACATAGCCAGCAAAGCTCTACAAGAAACTGTACAGGAAGCCTAAATTTTATGCTCAATGACTCCAAGTTCATCATTTTGCAACCTTTTCTACCACTATATTCGTGATGAATACTTTCTGTTCATGCCTCTTGGAAACTAAGGGTCAGACTTACTTACCATGTTTTAAACTGCCTTAATCGTGCTGAAAAACAATTTACCCTCCATGTGCACTCACGCCACTGTGAATCTTAAGTGTTGCATTTTTTTTTCTTTCACGTAGACAAGGACTGTGATAGCCTTCTTGACAATGCAGTTCACCACGGTAATCTTGCACACTTTGAGGGCTTCTTTGAACAAATAATCTATGAGCTGTACACGAGCTTCATTCTCATTGCAGGCAGGCCCTATCTTACTGAAATGTGGTAATGTATTGTTACAGAGATACTTCGATTTGTCCTCAGTGTCCTGTGACACTTTTGCCGACATTGCAACTCCTACAGATGATATGGTGGCCTTCATTGAACTGTAGACGCCGTGTTTTTAGTGTGCATAGAGAGTTTCAGTTGTTTATTTTAATGCTTAGTAAAGGAAACTACTTTGAAAGTGGATGCAATTCATTGAACATTACTCTCCTGCAGTGCACTTTAGTGCCATCACAAGGTCTTCATTGCGTCAGTGTATGGTGTAAATGTTGCCTAACAGCATTGTGATATGATAGGACAGGAGTAACTTTATTAAAATGCCGTCAACCAACGGTTTAAAGCGTCGTGACGTTGGCCGAGCGTCGACCCGGGGTTATGCCCTACACTGTACTACCCCAGTTCGGCCCGTTTGTGGTGGGTCGTGAGGCTTGTGCTTTTCGAGTGTACCCCAGGCTTGTTGGACGGCCCGCTTAAGAAAGAACCAACAATGGCCCTAATACGTATGTGATGAGGGGTGTACACAGGGAAGGTCACACACTTGCACATCAGGCTACAAACATTACTTAAGCCTGTTGTAGATTCCTCGCGGAGTGCACAAGACTTGCCAAAACCATTACACATCCAGCGTTATCATGCAGCATTATTAAACCTTCTTCCAGAATACCACCGCCTGTTTGTGATGCTGCCTCCCTCAAATATTGTGCCGCGGGCCACATTATCCTTGCATTTCTTGCCTCCTTACGTGTGTTATCTTGCTGCTGTGCAAGCTTGTGCTCTTCTTGTCGTGTTTTGTTCTTCCTACTTAATTGTGGTGCCTGCAACTTCACAGTTATTTTTATTCTCCTTTGGTTCCTTCGCCTCACCCTGAAGCATGTTCATGCTTAATGTTCCACATGCACTAGATAATACATGTGTATGTGCACATTAAGATAACAACTTGCATGAAGCGAATAAAGCAAGTGTCTTGCACACTGCATGAAGCTGTTTGTAATGTGGCATCACTCTCCACTTCTGTATTCATCCCGTTCCCCCAAGGTTGAGTAGCATATGTGAAGACTTTTTCCTCATGACCAGTTCGCCTTTCCAGACATTAAACCTTTCTCTCTTACAAGGAATGTTGCTGCATTAAAAGGAGCCGCCTGTTGCTGCTGCAGGTGCATAGCGGTTGCCTTACAGAGCAAAGGAATCACTGGGCTCTGCAAACAAATTTTGTTTCACCTTGTGCATTGTGGTGTTAACTTTGATTCATCAGACGACCAGTCATCATCATCAACATCAGTCTGACTGTGCCCACTGCTGGACAAAGGCCTCTCCCATGTTTCTCCAATTAAACCTGTCCTTTGCCAGCTGCACCCACAGCAGCCGCCTTTCCTTGGCCGATATACTATCATCGGCCACGTGGGCCAACGCGCGGTGATTCTGCATCAAAGTTGAGCAGAGCTTTCAGTTGAATAGCGCCGCAGCATGGTGCATAGGCACAGCGCTGCTCGCCATCGCCTTCACTGCTTCCTTGTGCAGAGTCCATTTTAATTCTGGCGCGATTGCCTGCTTCGTGGAGCTCTTCCCCATGTATGTTCGTAGCGAACGTCCGTCAATGAACAAAGGTACAAATTGTTCATGTGAGTAGTTTTCTTTATTACACTTTTTTCATGCGACGAAAATAAGTTACAATGGAGCCTGGTCGAAGAAGAAACACCAGCCAATGTACGGACAGATGTCCCCAATGGTTGGCACCTCAGCTGTTGATTCATATGTACAGAAGTGTGGAAATATAAAACTTGTGCATTGTATGCAAAGTGTTCAAGGTAAGGTAGGCTATTGATAACACAAGCAGCTAGGCAGAAGACTATAGCTTGCCTTGTGTTTTTCTTGATGAAAACCCCAAGTCAAAACAAAGCATCAAAGCCTGCTGCACAACTTTACTACAGGCACCGCAACATAAACAAAGTCGGGAAAATAGACAAAACAAAAAGCAGACAGCAGCCAAAAGCAGAACTAACTCTTCACATAGGCAGCTTTACTGTTTAACTGCAAAATGAGAAAGTTCATCGGCTGCTAATTGGAAACTCTTCTTGTCATGTGGGTAATAACGTAATATAACCATTGTCATGCAAGCACTCCTGTAGGCACAAGTCAAAGGCACAGCATGTTATGATTTTAATGCAGGAGATCTGAGTGACAAGTAGTAAAGTATAATAAATAGCATGGTAGAGCGTAAAAATTCATGCTTTGGATTTTCCAGCACACACAGAGGCTTGATCCGAGTTGTTTTCAGCATTTTCTACAAGCTCTTGTGACTAAGTCTTGTGCGATGCTGAAAGAAAGGCATTCCCATCTAGTTTTAGTTTTGGTGTGAACACTGCGGCATACCTTATATGTTAATTAACTGACATTGGTAAACCGTCCATAAGACACTGGCGATGCCAAAAAATCTGGAATGTCTGTGAACACGGTGTGTTCCTTGGCCTTTTAAAACTAGCAATTTTATAGCATGCTTATTACTCTTTATCCTTACAGATAACTGACCCAACAACCACCAGGGATGGTCTCTGCCTTCATTGCGGCATTTCGCACTTCTTGAAGTCATGAACGTCCCTCTCAATAAGTCAACCATTCAGTGCAACATTCCTATATGCAAGCATGCAATGCATCACAGGTAAGGTAGAGACACAGACATTTATCTGCTTCACATGTATGTTCAGCACCTAGACGGTTTTCATATGATGCTTTGCTGCACAGCGGCAGCTCAGTATTCTAACATTTGTCTCACATGTCAATTCTCCTACGTGCTGTAGAATGAAAGGTGAAAAACAGCTAGACTATGTTGACTGCAATATAAATTTTGTGAAGTTCGGTTATCCTGAAGTGAAGATTACTGCCTTACTGCCTCACAGTATGGAAATAATGTGGTGAACAATTCTTATCACTTTGTAAAGTGATCAGCTTGTCTCTCACCCTCCCTCTCCGAACACAGGAACAGGAGAAACATAACTGCAACATGCGGGTCCACACACACGGGTAACTGTAACGTAACAGCTCGCTTATAATTTCTCCACACCAGCTGTGTGCTCATGTCGATCGACTGGTCTGCTGGTGAAAACGTGTTTCACTTTTGGGATGAAGTTGGGAAATATGTTCTCATAAAGCGATTCATAAAAACTAAATGTGCTCGTAAACATATACTGCGACCAGCAATGTCAGGCAATGGAACCCCCCGTGGCCAGTGTCTCCGTTTCGGCAGCTGACGGTTGCGATCGCATAGGCCTAAAGTGTTAGCTCTGACTTCTAGCAACTCGCATGCAGCAATCCCGCCGCGGTGGCTCATTGGTCTGGGCGCTCGACTACTGATCCGGAGTTCCCAGGTTCGAACCCGACCGCGGCGGCTGCGTTTTTATGGAGGAAAAACGCTAAGGCGCCCGTGTGCTGTGCGATGTCAGTGCACGTTAAAGATCCCCAGGTGGTCGAAACTATTCCGGAGCCCTCCACTACGGCACCTATCTCTTCCTTTCTTCTTTCACTCCCTCCTTTATCCCTTCCCTTACGGCGCGGTTCAGATGTCCAACGATATATGAGCCAGATACTGCGCCATTTTCCTTTCCCCCAAAAAACCGATTATTATTATTATTATTATGCAGCACTAATTCCTGAGCAATAAATCGTTCTGTCCTTCAGAGGGCACCTGCAACGCTACAACTTCTTACTGTGTGCCATTTTTGTTTTTGTTTCTCCGTTGGTATACAAAGTATTAGGCAAGAGAGATGCAAACTAAATTATCTGAAGCAACCCAACTACAGCGGGGGTACAAGTGTGCCTCGTATTCTACCTGCTTAAATTGTATTTTATTTTGCAGTAATAAAACAAAATATTAGCAAATTTAAACACAATTTTTTTAGGATGGCGCTTTTCTTTTTAAAAAAATTACCATTGCAACTTTTCACAGAGGACACGCGCAACCCTACAACTTCTTGCTTTGAGCTATTCTGTTCTTGTTTCTCCATATATTATACAAAGTATATCAAAAGAGAGATGACATGGCAAATTCTCTGAAGCATCCCTACTAACCGCAGGACTATGAAAGTCCCTTTGTAATCTATCCGCTTAAATTCTATTTTATTTGCAGTATTAAAAACGAACATTATTTACATTGGCGCATTTCTAAAAAAATACGTACCTTTGCAACATTTAACAGAGGACACGTTGAACCTTACAACTTCTTGCTGTGAGTATTTGTTTTCATTTCTCCATATGTTATACAAAGTATTAAAAAGGAGAGATGACAAGCTAAATGCTCTGAAGCAACTCTACTTTCAGCAGGAGTATAATTGTCCCTCGAAATCTACCTGCATAACTTCTAAATTGTTGCAGTTATAAAAACAAACATATAGCAAAATTAAACACAAACGTTATTTACGGAGGCGCATTGCTTCTTAAAGAATACCTACCTTTGCAACTTTAACAGAGGGCACGTGCAACCCTACAACTTCTTGCCATGAGCTAGTCAATTTTGTTTCTCCATTTATTATACAAACTTTTATGGAAGAGAGATGACATGCCAACGTGTTTGAAGCAGTCTGCCTGCGAAGTTTTATTTTAGCTTCCAATAATAAAAAAAAACAAGCTAATAGCAAAACTAAACGCAGCCGCTAATTAACTTGGCTCGTTTGATATGAAAAAATCAGGTGGTGCTCAATCTGAACGAGCCGTAAGGTATGATGGGTACACCGACATCTGGGTCATAGGCCGAGATGCGCTTTGTTCGGCACTCTGCCTTAAATTGTGGCCCTGCGAAGCTTGAATTCTGATTTTGCTGTGCTTATACGCGCGAATGAAGTCGGAAAAAGGGTCAGCATGTCTACGTGCATTAATATATCCGTGTTCGACGTTCAGTATTCGAATGAAGGGCGAAAAAGCGACACAGCTGTAATAACTTGGATTCATAATTACTTGTTCGAGCGCCACCAGCGTGTAGTCATGTTGACAACTTGACGTGACTTCAGGGATCGGTCTGAGGGCCGCTCCTGTTCTTAATTTATATTAAAGGCATCTCACTCAATATCTCTTCAAGTATACGTCTGTTTGCAGATGACTGCGTTTTGTATAGAAAAATTAACAATGCTAGCGATGGTCTTCAACGCCAAAGTGACTTAACCCTCATCCATGCTTGGTGTTCGAAATGGAAAATGTAAGTGTATTCACCTTTGTTTTTCATAAAAAAAGATCAAAACTCAAACTGAGTATTACATAAATAAAGTGTTGCGTAGCCAGAGATGTACAGTACTCACGGATTGAAATAGGACATTCGGAGCGCTAGCCTTGCAGTGCCACGCAGGCATGTGGTAAACCACAGGCCGGCTGATTGGCTACTGGAAGGAACAATTCTGCTTTGTAGATGTTCTCCCTCTCACGCCATACCACAATGCACCACCTTGGTTCCATGAGCGTCTACGGGCGGCGCTCCATGAAGCGACGGCCACGCGCTCCGAATGTCCTATTTCAATCCGTGAGTACTGTACATGCAAATGCTTGTGTGTTATAGTGTCGAACGACTGTTCACGGAATGCTCATGTGGATTACGTGGTTACCAAAGCTGGTAGGTAGGACACTGAATTTCATTCAGCGAAATCTACGATGTTCAGAGCCAAATCTCAAGAAAACCGCTTTTCGGTCCTGTGTTCGTCCCATTATAGACTGTGCCTGTAGTGTATGGGACAGCAATTATTTATTGACAAATTGGAGAAAATTCACAACAAGGCAGCAAGATTCGTCTCGGGCAGGTACGGGCGCAGAGATAGTTGTACAGAAATGAAAAATGTTTTGACGTGGGAAAGTCATGCTGCTTCTAAACGACATGTCCATTCTTGTAAAATTCGCGAGTACCGTGCCAGGATGACCTTGTTGGCGAAATAATTTTTTGTTAAAACTGTGCAACAGTGGAATCGACATTAGGGGGCTCAAGCGTGCTCTGTAAACGAAGATGTGTTTTTTGCCAATCTGTGACCCCCTGCTATAAAACGCCTCCGGGCAAGCGGGGTAATTCTTGAATAAATATACAAGTGCGCAGTTTCCGGCGTGCGTCTTCATTTCGCACTAAAGTTTAGGCAGTGGTTTAGCACGCTTCAATCACTCGCTGCAATTGTTACAGCGCGGCTGCTACATTTTTCTCTAACGTAGAGTAAAAATTTCCTAGAGGTCTCGCGCTATTCGGAGCTGAATATTTGATGTGTCAGCAACCGCAGATTAACGTTACGTGCGACCGCTTCTTGTAGCAGAACGGCTGCGAAGAGAGCTTATATATATCATGCAAATCCTTGGAGGCATTTCGGTACTTTTTCAACGCCTGTTGCGGCTGTTCAATTGGAAGAGCGGTCGGCGAGTGAGCCGACGACTCGGGTTTAATACCGCGACCGCGCCTTCCCATGAAGGCTAAAGGCACCAGTGCACTGTGACATTTCAGATTCTCAGGTGGTCGAAATTAATCCAGAGCCTTTCCCTAGGGCGTCCCTCGCAGACAACGTGTCGCTTCGGGACGTGCCCCCAAAAAATTACATATTTTTGCACTTTTTCTAGTCTTTGCAAAGCCTTCATGCGCACTGCATGGGACCTGCACGGGTTCCTTGCCGCGCGGTATCACGTGAGCTGCGTTTGCCTGCAGACGACCGCGACGTTAAATCGGACGACCAGTTTCGGTTTCGATATTTGAAAGCTTTATTCGCCGTCCGAAGTCGCTTTTTTTTTATCTGCTTTAAACAGCGAGTACGTTTCTTAACACCTTACATTGCACCAAAAGATTAAAAAGTGAAATATGGCCTAAATGAAAGCCACCACTTTCGGGTTTGAAAACTGGAAACGTAAAGTTGGCTCCTTTTGATAAAGCTGTTCCATCTCTATATTGAGGTTCTGGTCAGTCACAACTTTTACCTTGTTAGAAACTGGCTTGGTCTCTCTAATATTTCTACAGTGCAACAAATGCTTTAAAAAGTGTATTTGGCTATCAGAAGGCGCTGAAATCAGAAGACCAGTGGTTAGTTCACCGTTCGATGTCGCATTTTTCATCTTTTTCAATGTTTTAACCTCCAATTCTTTGTTTTAAACAGAAAGTATGTTTCTGAACACCTTACATTGCACCAAAAGCTTGAATCTGATATATAACCCACTGATGCTGCTAAATGATGGCACTTCTTTCGGTTTTTAAGCCTGAACGCCTTTTTTGGGCTCCTTTTGGTAATGCTGTTTCATCTCTATATCAAGTTTCTGGGCGGTCACAACTTTTATGCTTTCGAATACTGGTGATATATCTTAATAAATCTACAGAGCAACCAATGCTTTAAAAATGTATTTGGCTACCAGAAGGCGCTGAAATCAAACGACCAGGTTCGGTTTCGATATCTGAACGCTTTGGTCGCTGTTCGATGTCGCATTTTCATATTTTTCAATGTTTTAGCCTCTAATTCTTTGTTTTCAACAGCAAGTATGTTTCTAAACACCCTACGTTGCACCAAAAGTTTAACAAATGAAATATGGCCCACTTATACTGCTAAATAAAAGCCACCACTTTCGGTTTTGAAATCTCAAAGCGCTTTGTGGGCTTTTTTTGATAATGCTGTTTCATCTCTATATCAAGCTTCTGGGCGGTCCCAACCTTTACGTTTTAAGAAACTGGCGTTATGTTTTTAATAATTCTGTAGTGTAACCAATGCATTAAAAAGGGTATTTGGCTACCAGAAGGCGCTGAAATCAGACGACCAGGTTCGGTTTCGATATCTGAAAGCTTTGTTCGCCGTTCGATGTTGCTTTTTTATCTGTTTTAAACAGTGAGTATGCGCCAGAACACATTACATTGCAACACTAGCTTAAAAAGTGAAATATGGCCGGTGATACTGCTAAATGAAAACGACCACTTTTGGTTTTGAAATTTGAAAGCGCTTTTTGGGCTCCTTTAGATAATGCTATTTGATATTTATATCAAGCTTCTGGTCGGTCACAACGTTTACGTTTTTAGAAACTCGCGAACATCTTTCTATAATTCTACAGTGCGACCAATGGTTTAGAAAGTGCAATTGGCTACCAGAATGCGCTGAAATCGGACGACAAGGTTCGGTTTCGAGGTCAGATAGTTTTGTTCGCTGTTCGTTGCCACTTTTTCTGATTTTTTTATAATATTATCCTCTCAAATCTCTGTTTTCAACCGCAAAATTGTTTCTCAACCCACTACAATGCAACAAAATCTTGAAAAGTGAAATATGGGCAACTGATACTGATTAAGTAAAACCGCCACTTTCGGTTTTGAAATCTGTAAGCGTTTTGTGGGCTCCGTTTGAGAAAGCTGCTTCAACTCTATATCGGCATTCGTTCGCAACTTATGCGTCTTTAGAATTTGGTGATATCTTCTTTTTAATTGGACATCGCAACACACGTTTTAAAAGGTTTAATTTGTCTACCAGGTGATGCCAAAATCAAACAACCAGTTTCGGTTTCGTTATTTGAGAGCTTTGTTCACTGTTCGATGTCACTTTTTCTGATTTTTTATAATACTAACCTCTCAAATCCCTGTTTTCAACCGCAAAAATGTTTGTCAACCCACTACAATGCAACAAAATTTTTAAAAGTGAAATATGGGAACTGATAAAGAAAAGCCGCCACTTTCGGCTTTGAAATGTCTAAGCGTTTTGTGGACTCCGTTTGGTAAATCTGCTTCAACTCTATATCGACATTCGTTCGCAACTTATGCATGTTTAGTATTTAGTGATATCTTGTTTTTAATTGGACATCGCAACACACGTTTTAAAAGGTTTAATTTGTCTACCAGGTAGTGCTGAAATCAGTAAACCCGTTTCGGTTTCGTTATTTGAGGGCTTTGTTCACTGTTAGATGTCGCATTTTCAACTTTTCTGTAGTTTTAAGCTCTGAAATCTCGGTCTTCAACCGCAAGAATATTTCTCAATCCTTTGCAATGCAATAGAACCTTGAAAAGTGAAATATGGGCAACTTATATTGAATAAATAAAACCGCCACTTTCGGTTTTGAAATCAGTAAGCGTTTTGTGGGCTCCGTTTGATAAAACTGTTTCAACTCTTATATCGACATTTGTTCGCAACTTATGCGTTTTTAGAATTTGGTGATATTTTCTTCCTAATTGGACATCGCAGCACACGTTTTAAAAGGTATAATTTTTCTATCAGGTGGTGCTGAATTCAGAGAACCAGTTTCGGTTTCGAGATTTGAGAGCTTTGTTCACTGTTCGATGTCGCATTTTCAAAGCTTCTGTAGTTTTAACCTATAAAATTTCTGTTTTCAACCGCAAAAATGTTTCTCAATCCTTTACAATGCAACAAAAACTTTAAAAGTTATGGCTAGGTGGCTTCAGGCACCGCCCGATTTAAAGGGTTCAGCGTTCAGCCGTATCCATCCATCCATGCATCCAGTTCGGTTTCGAAGTATAAAAGCTGTGCTCGACGTTAGATGAAACTTTCTCACCTTTTTCAGAGTTTTTAGCCTCTAATTCGAGACTACCGAGATCGTCAAGAGTCAGCATCTTCATCGCTTTCTTTTCTTGCTGCGTAGCATCCTCAAGAAGCCTGTTTTAATGGATGCTACCTGGTCACCTATTGCTCGTTCGTACGATCCCTTGAAGGCTGGCAGCATCGATGGCACAGACGTGAAACCGCACGACCATGGCATCGTTCGAGCTATGGAAGTAAGCAACTTTGCGTTACTGTGCTTGATTTAGTGTTGGCATTAACGGCGTTACCGGAAACGCGCTACTTTTTTCGGTAACTAAGGAACATAATCGTTACCATTTCGGAACTGCAACGGGTAACGTAGTTATGGTAACATTTTTCCGTAATGTGAGTTGTCACGTTACTAGTACTTTTTATTCAAAATGCTCCCCCCCCCCCCCTTTTTTTCTTTAGAAAAAGAAAGCGCAGAGCACCTAATGTGATGTTGCGAATAAACAAAATGTACAGGCGCTTTTGACAACCCTTCTTGCGGCTCGCATGCATGCCAGAAAACACCTGCCATTGATGATGCAACTAACAAAAAAAAAAAAGCCAGAATATCCATGAAGCACGAAACACGTGTACGGACAAGCATTCACACACTGCCTTCACCTACGTCTCCTTCCCAAACCACTCACACACACAAGTCTTTATAAAGTTGTCATCCGTGAGTTCTTGCAGTGAAGACGCACTGATTAAAATTTATGGCCATGGAGTAACAGCAAAGTAACGGGCGGTATTTTTTTTCGGTGACGCTAACGGTAACACGTTACCTTTTTTTGTAGCTAATGTAGGGTGGTAACACGTTCCTTTTTTTTTTTTCTGCATAACGAGTAACGTATTTAGTTACTTTTTTTTGGGTAACGTCTACGGCACTGATTTTATTGCACGAGTGCCATAAATCGTTACTATGTCTACCGAGTAGTTAAGCAAGCCGCACCAACCGAGTTTCCTGTTGTAGGGTGTAGCCACATGCAGTGGCTAGGCCTGTTAGCTTGGCTGCGCTGCTGCTTGTGTGAGGATCGCGGCGGCTGGCACATGTCTCGTGCTCGTGCCAGTATTCACCGGGCTGGAATAAACCTGTCCGGTTGGAATCTCAACATGGTGTCAGAAGTAACGCAATTCCCACAGTAGGCCCAGCTCTTGTTCGGGTACGCATCCATGGTGTCACACGTCACAGCAGCGTCTACGGCCTGAACTAAGCGGCCAGTACATGGCGTCCTTCGTCATTCAACCGCCCGAGGCCTTCTGCTTCATGACTCCTGCCGACTGGCCGAAATGGAGGAAGCGGTTCGAGCGTTTCTACACGGCTTCCGGTCTCTGCGAAAAGTCGGGGCCACAACAAGTCGACACGCTCCTTTACTTGATGGGCGTCCAGGCCGAGGACGTCTTGGGAACCTTCAAACTCTCCGGAGAGAACACCCAGAACTTAGAAGCCGTCCTGAAGCAATTCGACAGCTTCTTCATACCACGGCGCAACGTCATTTTTGAAGGGGCACGCTTCAACACGAGGGTCCAAAACGACGGCGAATCCGTGAAATAATTCGTAACTGCGCTTCACACGCTTTCCAACCATTGTGAGTACGGCACCCTCCGAGAGGAACTGGTTCCAGACAGACTGGTCGTCGGCATTCAAGACCAGAAATTGTCAGCGAGACTGCAACTTGACGCTGATCTTATTCTTCAGAAGGCGCCTGAGTTTATCGGGCAGGTTGAAAGCGTACGTCAGCAGCAAGCGGAGCTTCACCCCGAAACGCTGACCATCAACAAAGTTGCAAAGGCTTGAACTGCAGCGAATGTAACATATTGGCATCATTTCATCTGTTGATGAGCCGACTAAATGGTGTGCGCCTATGGTGGTAGTCCAAGAACCAAACCGCATGTTAGAATCTTCGTGGACTTCACTGAACTCAACTGTTATGTCGTGTGAGAGTGGCATCCGATTCCATCTTTCGGGCCAAGGTGTTTAAGCTCGATGCCAATTCAGGGTTCTCAGTGAAGACAGTGGAGACAACAGTGACTCAGACTCAGTGAAGACAACAGGAAACTTTACTACCTTCATCATGCCATTCGGAAGGTTTTCCTTCAACAGGCTTCCATTTGGCATCACGTCCGCTCACGAGCACTTGCAGAGGCAGATGTAAAAAATTCTGCAAGGTGTCAACAGAGTTGTGTGTCATATGGACGACATCCTTATCTGAGGCTCAGATGAAACAGAGCACAACGAGACACCTTGCATTGTTCTTCAACGACTTACTGAGGCAGGTGTCATGGTAAATGAGAACAAGTGCCTGTTTCACCTTGACCAGCTCACGTTCCTAGGTCACAAGCTTGACCAGCACGGTATCAAACCCGATGAAAAAAAGGTTGAAGCCTTCTTAAAAATGACCAGTCCCACTAATAGAAGCGAGTTGCAAAGGCTGCTTGGAATGGCTGCATATCTTTCCCGCTTTGTACCCAACCTTGTGGACCTGCTCCAGCCGCTTATTTGTTTGCTGTCAAAAAATCAGGAATTCGTTTGGGACATTCCTTAACAGCAAGCATTCGACAGATGGAAGCTGCTACTTTCATCTTGCCCAGTGTTAGGGGTCTACGATCGTGCTAAGGAGGCAGTGGTCAGTGCAGACGCTTCTTCCTTTGGACTGTGGGCAGTGTTTCGACAGAAACAGACCATTGGCAAGTTTTCCATCATCGCTCATGCCTCCCGGCTTCTACCTGACACGGAGAAATGCTATGCGCAAATAAAGAAAGAGGCGCTTGCTTGGTTTGGGTTTGCAGATCAGTGGCTACCTGGTTGGCAAGCAGTTCACAGTTGGAACAGAACACACGCCGTTGGTACCTATCTTTATGTCGAAAAGTCTTGATGACCTTGCAACGCAGCTACAAAGACTTAAAATACGAATGATGAGAATTGCTCGCGGCCGACGCTCTTTCCAGAGCGCCTCTGCAGGAGACTGGTGACATAGAGCTAGGAAGCGACATAGAGGCTTTTTTGCGCTGCGTAAGGACGACCCTTCCCATCAAGCATCACTGCCTTTAGTGGCTGAAAGAATACCAAAAATCGCGTCTGCTTGCATCTCCGAGAACTCTGCACAAAAGAATGGGTTTCCCGACGAGATTTACAACTTAAAGAGATTTTTCTTGAGAATCGTCAATAGCCTACCGTAGAGGATGATCTGCTACTCTACGCAGCCCGTGCAGTTGTCCCACTCACGTGCAGGAAAGAAATTCTGCGCCTTTTGCACGAAGGTCACTTCAGCGTGATGAAGACCCAGGCCCGTGCTAAGGACTCCGTCTGGTGGCCTACGGTAGCCAAAGACATCACAGCCACCATAAAACTTTGTCCAGAGTGTGTCAAAATGTCCAGCAACTGAAAATGAAAAATGCCCCTTCAAAGCACTGAGTTTCCTTCAAGACTGTGGGAAAGAGTTTCAATGAACCTGTTCTTCTTTAATAGCCACTGGTGGTTAATCGTGACTGATTATTACTCCAGATATCCGGAACTTGGTGGTTAATCGTGACTGCTTATTACTCCAGATATCCGGAACTGACTCGTCTAGATAAGCTATCATCTAGTACAATGATCAATCACTGCAAATCAGTTTTCACCTGACGCGGCATTCCAGAGGTGGTGGTCTCCGATAATGGTTCACAGTTCCCGTCCTCTGACTTCACTAAGTTTGCTCAAGATTTCCAAGGAAGAAAAAACAGCGGAAGGACGCAGACACAGAGAGAGACACAGGGCGACGCTTGACTTGCAAATTTTGGAGGCATTATCACATCATCAAAAACGAAGATAATTGTGTTAGTGACATGTCTGTGATACTGTATCAGAAAGAGCATTGTTTCTTAAACGCATTAGAGAACCCATAAATAACTTAGCATGCAGTGACGGGCATTTTTATATTGACTTTTATTTTTTTATACATGTGATGTATGGTGCGCGCATGTGGTGGTACTTTGATGGAGGGTACTTATCTGTGTGGTTCCTGCGAAAAAAATCAGTTGCAAGTCCAGCGTCGTCCTCTGTCCCTCTCTGTGTCTGCATCGTTCCGCTGGTTTTTTTTCCCTTAGAACTATGTACCAACTGGCCCGGCTCTCTACCCTAGTGATTGCTCAAGAATACAGGTTCAAACACATCACATCAAGCCCACAGAGCAGCGGACTTGCTGAGGTTGCTGTGAACATCATCAAAACTTCAATGAAGAAGACCCAAGACGCTTACATGACCCTCATGTCCTACAGGTCAACTCTGCTGAAAAATGGCTACAGCCCCTCTGAACTATTGATGAGGAGGCGGTTGCAGACGAAGATTCCTCTGACTCGCGGAAAGCTTACTCCCCATTTGCCAAATGCCGCTAAACTTCAGAATTTTGAAACCAAAGTCTGCGAACAGCAGTGAAGAAACTACGATAGACGACATGGCTTACGGCAACTTCCTACCCTTCTGAAAGGAGAGGGAGTCTGGGTTACAGACTTAAAGCAAAAAGGGAACATGGTGGTGTCCAGGTCACATATAGTTGACACTGGGAACGGCACTATACAGTGAACTCTAACCTATCTTATCCGTTTTCTCAAGCCTGCAAAAGAGGAGAGAGACAAACAAGACGTCGTATACGAGGAATTTCTGTATGGCAACATACATGAAGATGACAAGGCACTAACACTCCCTGGGACTTCAGTTTCTCTAGAAGATTCACAAACAGCTTGTGCTGATGCCTCCCACTGACACACCAGGTGTGGGCGTTGCATCATTCCTTCCAAGAATTAGCTTTTTTTGTCAGGGGAGATGTTGTAGGCAGTAGCCACATGCAGTGGCTAGGCCGGTTAACTTGACTGCGCGCTTGTGTGAGGCTCGCGGCAGCTGGCACGTGTCTCATGCTCATGCCATATTCGTCTGGCTGGAATAAACCTGTCCTGTTGGCATCTCAGCATTTCCTATTGTATGTCGCGAAAAAATTCACTGTTTTGCTCGGCAGAATAACTGCTGATGTCCTTGCCTTTGCATATGTTGGTCTAGCGTACCTTTTCTGACGTAAGTTGTTTCTTTCAACTTAAATTTTGTTGTTTCATTTGGTCCGCAAACATCGTCACCCTTCCACCGACACCGTGGTGTCATGTCTTTTCTTCAAAGGTGCGAGTAGGGTTACACTCTGTAATTGACAGCTTGCAAAATTGCGGGAAAGCCGACGTAAAGATTTTTCCAACCAAAAACTCGTTCACAGATTGTGTTTACAGTCCGTGCTCTGCTCACGAAAGGGGCTAACGCGAGGAGAGATGCGTAGGTGAAAATTTTTTACAGGTAATCTGCTGGTTCCAGCAATGCTTGTTTACTACCACATTTTCAACAGCTGCTGGAACCGTTATGGTAGCACCGTGACATTGCATTTAAACCTGTTTAAATATTTGATTCTTACAATGTCCTTTCATTGTCTAAACTTTCTGAGGCGTTAAAAACAAGTGTTAAAGTAAAGTCCTAAATGTGTGTAGCACACACAGAAACACTGGCAACCTATGGTAGCCACCTCGCAGGACCATGCAGATCTGCCCATAGTGGAAACAACACATGTACAGCTTCAAACCCCACTCAAAAAGCAGTAACTAGAGCAACAGTAAAGCACTACAGTACACTCAACTTGCATGTCGAACTCATGGGCACTTACATTCTAATAGCATATGGAGTTATGCTGATGTAACCCCCCCCGCCCCTCCCCCCGATTATAGGTGTTTACATGTGTTAGTGGGGAATGGTTAATAAGCAGAGCTCTCTCATTAAATTTTGACACTGTTTATTCAATTTTTAGCACTCACAGCCAAAGAGATTTAGCTGGAGAGTTCTGCTAGCTGAAGAGTATTATTACTTCATCACAAACACATAAAAAGAGCTCTCCAAACACAGCATCAAAATGTTACTTGCTGGAACCAGTGTCACCACGAGAAAACCAGCAGCTTGTCTGCTATGACTGCAAGAAAATTAGAGTGAACACCTAAGCTTCGCCTTATGCAATAGTGTAATGGGTTAAGGTCACTCTCTGCTTTACATTCACAGTCCTCAGGTCACCCCTGGCACAGTGGGTAGGTGCCCCCAGCGTAGCCCAGGGCTACACTGCGTCCACACCTGGCGTGCCAGTGGGAGCCGTCCGCACAGATTGTTTGTGTGAGCTTTTTGTGCTCTTCCAGAGTGAGCAATCATTAAGTTAACTGCCACGGTGGGCAGGTTGTGATGACGCAACGCAAGGGGTCACGTACCCCGTTACCCAGATTTTCTGGGTAATGGGGCCTTCAACGCTAGTGTGTTAAAACCACTAAGCACCCTGCTGAAACCAGTACAACCAGCAGAAAGCCAGCAAGTTTCCTGTTGGTTCCAGTAGAAACCAGTACAAGCCAGTAGATTCCCATTAACAAATTGCCCTCTGGGTTAATTTTGCCCTGCAGTTTTTTCACCTGCTTTCAAGATCGCGTGTGTTGTCGAAAGGGTGCAGTGGTGCTTTCCCCTCCCCAGTACCTCTATCTAGGTTATCTTTAATAAATAAAAATAAACTAGTGGCTATTCTTGCTACAGGAGTTTCAAAAATATTGCAGTCGAGTGCGACTTGCTCCTCGCTGTCTCCCGTTTTGTGTGCAGAGCAGGGCGCGGAAGCGCAGTCCAGGAATGCTTTTTGTTGAAAAAGATATTTGTGTAAGTTCGCTCTCCCACAGTTTTGCAAGTTGCCCATTATCTGTTACTGGCACATTCGCCTGGAATTCAATGTGTCCTCAAATGAGTAGTTTTGGTCAATAGTGTCTGCTCTTTCTCAGCTGTTTAGTATTGAGCTCCCATCCATTTACTGGCAACACTGCTGGCTGGTTCAAATAATATTGAGAAAAGTATTGATATGCTGCACTGGGCTGCCGATAGTGTTCATCTTTATTTCATTTTCCTCTGTTTGCCAAATCTCGCTTTCAGGCCACCTATAGGACAAACAGACATGTCAAGACTGACCCACGGCTAACAATCTTCGTGGCAAGGCTAAATCCGACGACCACTGAGGATACAGTTAGAGAGGTTAATATCAAAGATATCAGTGTTGCAATGTATTATGTATTGACGCTGCTATGCCTCACTGCGTTGACCAATCAAGTGTGAATTTCATAGTTGCATTTAGCTTGTCAGATGTGCAGGGCAACCTTCATGCTCAGTGTGTGTCCCAGAACGATTGCAAAAACTTAGTGCTCTCATTATGTATTGGTGTAGGGTTGAAGGGCTTATGTCCCTCTAGTTTTTCAGTCACTAGAATACTGCTGAAATTATATGGGTTTGGGCATTTTCAGACTGTGCCCACCAAAATAAACAGCAGGTGCTACTCTTGTTCACTGAGATACAGAACCAAAAGTTATGTTTGTCGCTAACTTGCAGCTGAAGATAGAATAGTTCTTCCTTTCACTTGATTCCGCCTCATGACATTGATGAAAATGTCGGGAGTATTATGGTGATCACTGCCAGGAAGTAAATGGTGGTCTGCCACAGCCTCAGAGATCTACCGGAATAAAATGTTCATTACATTGCAGTCTGGTTGTAAAAACAACCTGTGGCAGTTATACCTGTATTTTAGTTTAGGTGTTTGTAGATGATAGCTCTTTCTCAGTGAAAATAGCTTCCTTGTTATTACAATGCTGCAATCAATTCATATATAAGTCATCTTCAGCTTGTCCTCGGTATCTCTTTAACCCTTTGCAAGGCACGAGCTCTATGAATGTCTTACATGCATACAAATGAAAGAATTGTATTCGGAATCACTCTAGATATTGTTGGATATCACTTGCAAGCCATTTTGACTGTTGATTTTTCTTAAGAAAAAAAAAAAAAGACGGTACATTTGTACTAATTACTACTTCGTAAGACCCAAAATATGGTACATATCTGTACCTCAGTTTCTCTGGCGCATAAGGAAACTTGCATTAGAATTGAAAATTGCTTCAATACGTATTATATGGCAGTTTGAGTAAATGAAAAGGTTCAAAGCTGAACAAATTTTGGAAGCTGATTTTTCCCGCCAAACTGGGTTGAGTCAAACAGCCCAGCTGCACTTGTAGGAAGCACCCAGAACACCAAGGAGTCCTATTAGTTAAATATAAAAACACGCTGGGTGGTTTATTTTTCAGTTCGGTAGTATGCAGCGCAAAAATAGGGCGCGCAGCTGTTTGCCGGCACTTAAATCAAATGGGACCAAGTATCCCACTGTCCTGAAAAGGGTTAACATCTGGCACAGGATGCATTGAGCGTTCCCCTTCTCAAATGAAATGGCACATTTTGTCTCAGGCACTGCAGGGAGTGTAGTTGAATTCAGCTGTTTGCCGACGACATCATTTTCAGGTGTGAAAAAAAAAAAAACAGAGCTCTAGCATGAACACATGATATCGCTGATCATGTGAATGCATGTGGTATATAAGTGAAATGCTTGTCAGTCTTTCATCCAAAGCAATAAAAATTTTAAACAGCTGTGAGCAAGTTGCGTTATCTGCAGTCATATCTCAGGGTGGCAGACAGACGTCATCACTTTGACTGTTTCTTCTTGTAAATCTCACGATGTTCACATGCAGAGCCTTTGTCAAAGCTTTCAATTATATGCTTACTTTGCAAGTGCATTAAATTGAAACCCAGTGTTGTCCTGTATTCCTAATGTTCTGTGCCTTCCACTGACTTAGTTGTGCGGCAATAAATGGACACAGAAATGTTGTTTGACTCGGCACAAGGAGGTAGCAGATGCAACTTGCATGGACAAGGGCTCTGTGTGTCTGCAAAGCTCTCGATGTTTTTGCACTCACCAGTAAGGTGCTGCTGACCGCTGTACTATTTCACACCTATGCAGTGCTGTTAAAAAAAAATGGGGAATGTGCAGCCGTTGAAATTTTCTCTTCTTTTTGTACACTTTTAGTCAATATCGCAGGTTGCTTCAGTCCTGTTCATATTATTACACTCATGCTGTGCGAAGAAATGGCTGTGCTTTGAACTTCTTTCTTTAACGTGTTCTTTCTCTCACTTTCCAAACAGTTTTTTTCTCACTACGGTGACATCAAAAGCTGCCACCTTGTGCGAGATGTCGTCACTGGCTTCTCAAAGCGCTACGCCTTTATTGAGTTCTACAACATGAAAGATGCTATGGCTGCCAGCGGTGCAAACCAGTTGACCATTGACGACTGCAAGGTCTTTGTAGACTTTGAGCAAGAAAGAGTGCTGCCTGGTTGGATACCTCGGAGGCTGGGTTAGTCTTTTACGGGCTTTCTCTGTATGTACAGTGTCTTCATGTTGGGCCACTTAAACATCTGCTTCGAAATTTTATTTTGCTCTGACCATGAAACAGCTGCGCTAGTTTTCTATTGATCTAATGCATACCAATGTTTCCTCTAATAAGGCAGCATTTAGGTTGTTGTCTCAAAAAAATTAGTGGCTCATCTGTCGGGAAATTCCCTGATTGGTTGAGAGAGGTCACATGACCTTGTGATGCCATCGCAGCCTGCCCACAGCATTGTGAGCACACTGCTCACCGTGGCTATATTTAATGCAATTGCTACCTACCCATCATGGTGTGAGATCGGGGAGAGTAGCCTGGGTCTCACAAGCCCCACCGTTGGTTGTGTTTGAAAGACGGGGCAGTAGCGCATCGCTTAACCACTGCACGTCTGTGCCAGGAGTTGTATAAAGACTCCCCGTGATCTGTGAATGCAATTTGAGAGGGTCGTGGCATCAACACCACATGACCACTAGTGGACAAATGATAGGGCACCACCAGAGTTGAAAATCTGGGGATGCCCAGAATTTAAAAGTTAACCCACCCACCAAAATTCCAAAGGACCCCTAAAATTTTGGAAGTAGGCTCGCCTCAGAAAATAGATTAAGGCAGATAAATAGGTTGGATTAGTGTAATCACATACATAATCCAATGGAAGGTACTTAAATGCTCTAAAAGGGGAAGACTCATGCATCCCATATAAGGGCAGTGGAACCGGACCCAGTCAGAATTTTGGCGGAGAAATTGCAAGAGGAACAATAGGCACTCATTGTAAACGCCATGGCAGGCAACCTCAATACTATTACATTTCTTCTTTTATACGGGTAAGAGTTAGTTTATGGGCTACGATATGACGTTAGTGCTAACACAAATGATGCTCAAATATCCTCTTCTATGGGCTTCTTGCATAGTGTGTGTGCATATTTTTCATTCTATCCCAAATTCAGTGCCCATACACAGACTGTGTGATGAGCTGGAGATCAAGGAATTGTCAGAGATGTCATCAAAAGTTGGGCGAAAAAGGACTGCCGGCAATTAGCGCTGTGGTCCACAGTGACTCCTGTCACCTTGCTGTCTTTTTCTCACTGTCCACAAAATGAGCTCTGCATTTTGTGTTGGTGCTCATTGTCGCAGTCCTGCTCAGTTTGCACTGATGCAGACCACGGAAGGTGACTTCATTAATAAATATTATTTTCCACAAAGAAAAAGCTAGAACCAGAAGTGGGTGCCCTGTCGTTCTCGCAATGTTCACATGATCACAAAAAAAGTTTTGTTATACGTGGGATATCTGAGTAAACATGGTGTCTTTTTAAAATGCTTGAAAGAAGAGTGTCTGGCACTACAACGAGTAATGTATGTCTAGTAATAAATGATGCTCCTATAAACACTTAAAGCATCATTTTGAAAATTTCCTCTAAGTTTCTCAAATTGAAACTGGCTGTTGCTCTTTCAAGCATGCTTAATATACCATTGGATGTAGACCATTAAAGCAGCACGAAAATTTGGAGGCGTAAATTGAGCAAACTCCCAAAGCTAATGTGTTACCACGGTGGCTCGGTGGTTATGGCGCTTGGCTGTTGATCCAACAGATGCGGTGTCAATCCCGGTCATGGCGGTCAAATTTTGATGGAGGCAATATTCTAGAGGCCCATGTACTGTGCAATGTCAGTGCACGTTGAAGGACCCCAGGTGGTCGAAATTTCCGGAGCCCTCCACTACAGTGTCCCTCACAGCCTTTGGGACATTAAAGCCCCATAAACCAACCTAAAGCAACCATAGCCAATGGCTCAAATCAATCTGGCCTGAGAAAAAAGCTGCTGCCTAGTTGAAATGCGACAGCATTTGAACCATTGCAGCCAGGGGTGAAACCGATACATGAGTGCTCAGAGGGCTATGTCTCATCAAGAATGCTGCATTTGGGGCGTCATTTCACAACTGAAGCTGTGCTCTCGGGTATTGCAAGAGGGTGTGGAAAGAATTGTTTAGCTAAAGATTGTGCTTGTGCTGTGTTTCACCGTACCTGTCCATGCATTCACAAGTCTGACATCACTGTGCAGGTGAGCAGATCAACCACTGGCTACATCAACCACTGCCAGGGCATACCCCAACTGTCTGTGTCTCAACTGTGGTGTGAATATGTCAGGCAGAATTTTGATGAGAACACGTTTTGTGGCAATATTAATTAGCTGCATTGTCATGCGATCATTGTCAGCCCAGTTTGTGTCTGTATTTGTATATAATACTTCATATCAGCAGGCACATCAGACTTTTCCTGCAGGGCATTTTATGCTTTGTATGAGCTGTGCTACATAGTTCCTCTTCCCCCCCAATATGTGATGCCAAACAGGTGTTGATGTGATATGTGCATGTAACAGGTGTGCTTCTTTTTATGCCAATGTTCTGCGGAAATTTTTAAAATTTAAACTGCGTTTATATTTGTTTTATCCAAAACTGTTGGATGCTATTTGCCCTTATTGAAAACAGATACTCGCAAGGAAATGATGAGCCCAGTCTAGAGGATTGAGCACACTGACATGCGCATATTTCCTACGCTCTGTCCTAAAACATCTCTGCCGTTCCACTGTCACCAAGTGCCCATCTGAAAAGTTCGTTCAACAAAAACAACATTTTTTTCACGGCATTAGTGCTGTGCTTTGAAGGTCAGTGTGAAGAATTAGCTGTACGAGATGGTGTACCTAACATTTATCGAGACAAGGCCATTTGCTGCCTTGGTAAAGCCTCCCCGCTCTATGCGACTTCACACTGACACATTTATGCAAAAAGCAAATTCCACGTGAGCAGATACTGCAAGAAATGTATGACACTTACGCTGAATTTTACACTGATGGCTCAAATACAGAAAAACATGTTGGAGGTGCAGTAGTTCAAGGCAAAAGTGAAAAAAAAAATGATATGACTGCCATAGTGTCCATCGGTTTTTACTGCGGAATGTTATGCCATCTTTGTAGCTGTAGAACAAAAAGTAAAAGTGAACATCAAAAACAGCATCATCTACACTATTCCCTGAGTATGCTCAAAGCGCTGCACTGTAGAAATGCTGCTGAACCCATGATAGGAAATATCATGCATAATATAGTCATGACACAAAAGCAGAACATTAAGTTCTGCTGAGTCCCTAGCCATGTTGGAATTGTCGGTAATGAGAAAGCAGGTGCATGCACTGCACAAGCACTATTTCGACAAATAAAACGAATGAACATACCGCGCAGAGATTATTTTGAAGTTAATGTGAAGTAAGCTGAGAAATCAGCAGCAGACTATGTGGGGAGAACAGGTAAACAACTAACTGCATTTTGTAAAGCCCATTTTAAGAGACTGGAAGTCATGTAGACATCAAGAACATTTTACTGAAGTTATCTTACATCAGCTATGCATTGGACACACACACCTTACACACAACTTCTTACTGACAAAACAAGACAAACCTCTCTGTGAAATGTGTGGTGCTGAGCTCACATTAAACCACGTTTTATTTCATGTATAAAACTTGAACTAAGAATAATTTTACAACATTTTACTATTAACGCATCCCATTACACCCCGGGTTGCTTTGAGGTGATTGAGCACTTGTTGATTTTTCAAGTATTTTAAAGTTTTTTCTCAAGGAAGCCAGTATTTTAAACAAAGTCTAGGCATTAAATGCTCCACCTTTAACAGAAAGCTCTAACCTTATCATAGCCTTAGTTGCTTTCCTGCTACTAAACTCAATATAACTAACCACTCTCAGGGAGAGGGAAGGCACCCTTATTGAGCAGCTGGAAGAGGAGCTTCATAAGGTGGAGGTTGGAGCAGGACTAACTTGAGCTCTCTCAAATCTGTTTTCAGTGCAGCATTTGCAGTTTTGGTAAATATGTGCACAGTCAGTTATCATCGGCCACTACATCTTTTCACCTTTTTTTTGATGGTCTGATAATTTTGTGTGGAATAGCCAGAGGAAACATGGAAAAATCAGGGTCTTGAAAAGAGAAGCTTGCTTGACGTCTTGAAATTAGGAAGTGATTTTATTTTACTGCTTCGCTCCGAGGGTAGGGCACGGAGCAAGAAACCTTTAGGAGTCGAAACTCCACTGTTTGCGGTGACCAGAAAAGGTCACAAGCCCACGGAGCCACTATCATGCTAGCGGCCTGGAAAGAAATTACCGCCGTTTCGGTTGCCAAGGCAACCGGTCGAGCGTGTGGCTCCCGTTTGGCTGCGCGCACATGACTTCTATTGAGGGCACTCTCGCGCGCTTCTTTACCACTGGTATCCTGAAGAGCAACTGGTGCTACGCTTCAACCATTTGAGCACAGTAAAAAATAAAACGCGTTCTTTTCCATGACCGCTATAAGATTATCTGTAGCTTCTGGTTGTAGTACGCAGGGCTATTGTTTGACACCTGCGCGATGACTTTGATTGGATGGGTATAAGCGCTGCTGGCATTCGTCGAAGGCAGACATGCCTTCACGTTCGTCGCATATGTGACCACGCTGAGTTTCATCTGCTGGAGGAGAACGCGGGCGTCGTACGGTGCAGCGTTTATGACTACACGTCAGCCGAGAAGGCAACAAGCGGCAACAACTTCTCATCTTGCTCACCTTCTCCCTGCAACGCTTGTAACCGCTTTTGCAATTTCGAGCAAAACACCTGTGTCCCATCTTAGTCTAGCAAATTGGAAAGGAGGCAGCACTGTGCGTAGTAGTGCTGTTAGTATTACGGCCCTCAAACAGACCGACAAGAACTGTTGCTGTTTGACTTAAGGGCGCAGAAATGCAACGTCACGGCGTGCCTGCTGAAGCAAACACCCGTTTCGTCTGCTTGTCGTCTGCTTTGAGCGCATGCCGCCGGAGAGCGCGCCGGAGCCACCTGCCCGGGTGCTGCATTTTTTTATTTTTTCCACTGCGGCTTCTACGACGAGCCGCATGGCGCCGCCACTGCATATGGCCCCGTCGGCGCATACAATCGTGACCTTATCTGGTCGCCTGTGCTCGCTCGCGCTGACGGGAGTTTCACCTCCTGAATAGTCTTCCTCCGTGGGGTAGGGTAACTGTGCAGCAGTGCCACTGATGAAGCAGTGGTGGAATCATCCCTATAGTTGAGAGGTCTGGAAGGAAGAGGGTTTAGGCTGGTTGGTGCATGTTGATGGAAATCGATCGAACAGCGCTAACATGCAGTACTGAAGAGAGGAGCACAGGCACAAGCACTTACTAGCAACCAAGTGATTTATTGCGACAGGGAAGGCATAGAGGAAACGTGGCAAGCAAAAACACAAGGCATCAGACTTGTCATGAAAAGTCCACAATTTGGTGCTATCAAATGGTGTCACTAAGATAGGCAAGCTCTTGTGGAATCGAAGCCAACGACGGCTGGCTAACAAACGTTTCACCGTAGTCACGAATGTTGTGTGCCTCGCAGATGAGCCGTGAGGTCTGGTCTTTATATTTGGCGATGGTAATGCTCTCGTTAAGAAATGCTTTGCATTGCACATAGTGTAGGGCCATGTTATTTTTGCGTGATTTACCCGCTGCGATGGCTCAGTGGTTATGGCGCTCGGCTGCTGACCCGAAAGATGAGGGTTCGATCCCGGCTGCAGCGGTCGAATTTCAGTGGAGGCGAAATTCTAGGCGCCCGTGTACTGTGCAATGTCAGTGCCTGTTAAAAAACCCCAAATGGTCGAAATTTTCGGAGATCTTCACTACGGTGTCTTTCATAGCCTGAGTTGCTTTGGGACGTTAAACCCCAATAAACCATTTTTGCGTGATTTGTTTTCTACTTTCGCATGCTCACGCTCACGGTCAATGATAGAGCGGCCTGTCTCACCCATATAGTATTGGCCACATGAAAAAGGTATCTTGTAAGCAACACTACAGCAGCAGTTACCAAACTTTTTCCAGTGCTTTTTTTCACAGGCTTTTTTCCTTTTTTCTCGGTTGACTCGCTTGCAAATCCCTCCCAGTTTGTTCCTGGTGGAGAAAAGCAATCTCACGCCAGCTTTGCTCACAATCTTTTCAGATTGTTTTACACCTAGTGTACATATGGAATGTGTGCTCTCTTTTTCTTTGCTGACTGATCAGCACTGGTGCTCACCATTCTTCTCAATTTTCCTTTCTACACTCAGTGACTCAGCTACGCTTGATAGCAACATCAAACGGTATCCTGCAGCAGTTAACCTTTTTACTTTTGCGTCAAAGCTTGTCTGGGTTTGATAAAACACGAGACGTGTATAATGTGGTTTTTAAGCACGTTTTGGCAGAATTGCCAAAACGCCTTTGAAGCTGCTGCAGGGTACCCCTTTGAAATTGCTATCAAACGTAGCTGAGTCATAGATCATGGAAAGGAAAACTGAGAATGCCTGCACCAACGCTGATCAATCAGCAAAGAAATAGAGAGCACGCATTCCATATGTACACTAGGTGTCAAACAATCTGAAAAGATTGTGAGCAAAGTTGGCGGGAGATTGCTTTTCTCCACCAGGAACAAACTAGGGATGTGCAAGTGAGTCAACCAAGAGAAAAGGAAAAAAAGCACTGGAAAAAGTTTAACTGCAGGTGTTGCTTACAAGACACCTTTGTCATGTGGCCAATACTATATGGGTGAGACCCACAAAATATGTGACTGCTTTGACACGTGCATTAGCCAGCCATCGTTGGCTGTGGTTCCGCAATAGCTTGCCTATCTCAATCAGTGACATCTTTTGATAGCATCCAATTGTGAACCTTCCAGGACATATTAGATACTTTGTGTTTTTGATAGCCATGTTTTCTTTATATTGGCCGCCGCGGTGGCTCAGTGGTTATGGCTCTCTGCTGCTGACCCGAAAGAGGCTGGTTCGATTTCAGTGGTTTCGCCACAGTGGTTGAATTTCAATAAAGGCAATAATTCTAGAGGCCCGTGTACTGTGCGATGTCAGTGCACATTAAAGAACCCCAGGTGGTCAAAATTTCCGGAGCCCTTCACTACGGCATCCCTCATAGCCTAAGTCGCTTAGGGACGTTAAAGCCCAATAAAACTTATTTTCTTTATATTGCTGCCTTCCCTGTCGCAATAAATCATTTCGTTGCTAGTCGGGGCTTGTTTCTGTGTTCTTCTCTTCCGTACTGCATGTTAGCGCTGTTTAATTGGTTTAAAAGTAATCTGTCCAAACTGCATTGCTAACGTGAACATGTTTATAGAACAATCTGCTCTTGGGTCAAATAGTGATGAATATAAAAATGGATGTCTCCTGTGTGCACACTGCTTGCAAGTTACAAAATAAGGGGGGCAAGAATCCATAATGCACGTAAATGATGTGTGAACTTACAACTATTTATTACGTGCTCTTTAGCCAGCAAAGTTGGCTCTACGGGGTGCTCAGGCAACTATCCCCAGTGGAGCCATTAGTACCCATATGGTGAACAGTGCAAGCAAGCGTAAATAGTATAGTTTGGCCTTGTATGATTTGGTAATGTGCAGTTGCATTTGTTTGGCAAGAACGGCTTCTTAGTATAGGTAATTGGTTGTAACTAGGTGCTTGTCCTCTGGGTGTTTTTTATTATTTGTCTTGTTTTTCTGCGCCACTCTGTGCTGTGAACATCTACTTGGTTCTTCTATGACGCCAGGTGGTGGCTTTGGAGGGAAGAAGGAGTCTGGACAGCTGAGATTCGGTGGCCTCGATCGTCCCTTCAGGAAGCCCATCGTCCTGGGCAGCAAGACTGGACCCTGTGACTCTCGCTCATCGGAACCTGGTGGTGCATTTCCCAGTAGGAACAACCAGTTTCCTCGTCGCCGTGAAGGTCACTACCCGAGCTCAGACTACAAAGCCAGGGACCATGACAAGAAAGACGAGTTTCTCCGCCAGAAAAGGTTGTCTTATGAACGCTCACGGGAATGGCACCGAGCCGACTTCAGGAGTGACCATCCTGAGAGGCCCTGTGGCCGCCCCCGTGACAGCAGCAGTGACCATTGGAGACAGTACGAAGACCGTGACAAACAACGTTTTGAGCGCCCTGGCAGGGAGCACAGGTACACACCTGCCTTGGCTAACTCAGTCACAGGGGTGAAAAGCGTCACTTTTATTTGCTCTAGTACTGTGAGCAATGCCTAAGGCCCCTTTCTTTTCGAGGTGGAAAATTTTAAATGTTTTGAACTGAGAACAAAGAATCTGCCTAATTCCATGGGAAAAAGCAAAGAATCCGGCATACTGCACCTCACGTTATATCTGGAACCATGGGATGCATATTGGGCAACATTTCTTTTTTCTCCAAGCTCTTCAAGATAGCTAGAGCAACCTTTGCCTCCAGCCTTAAGAGCCAGTGGAAGCAGCTTATCAGCTCTTTCCTTACAGTGCAAAAATGGTCGAATTTGGGTGTATTGAAAGAATTTTTTTTTTATGAGAATCACCAATTGCATTGCACATCACAGTGCATGATGTTCTAGTTTATTAGTTACACTTTTGAATTAAGAAAACGCCAGAGTTGTGTGTGCAAAACATTTCGAAATTTCACTGGTTAAATATGCTGGTAACGCAAAAAAAAAGAATACAAGCGAAACAAAAATAAGCTGCTGCTGAGCCACAAATTGATAAAAAAATAAAATATACAAAACATTTCGCAGCTACCACTCTTGCTATTTTCAGCTGCGTACATGATACACTGAACTCTCTGTGGCCTTTCATGCTAGGCAATATGACTGCTGTGGCACTATTAGAGAAAGCAGTCGCGTGAGGACATAAAGTGGAGGTATATGTAGGGTGTGCTGCACATTACACTTGTTTTTTATAGCAGAGCTTGCAGTTCCTGCTTCCATTTTTTTTTTCGCTTGGTAGTAATGTCTGATCAAAGTTTCATTTTTCATGTCGTTTCCTCATGTTAGAAAAAGAAAAAACAAAGTTGAAACTAAAGAGATGGTGTTATAGAAGCAAATTAGGTGGTGTAGCTTGTTCAGGAGCCCAGAATTTAATTCTTGGCAGTAGGTTCAAAACGTCTGTCCGATGGCCTATGGCACGGAAAAGGGGGCATGGCCTTCCTTGCCGTCATGTAATCAAAAATCTGCTCGCACATTTGGTAAAATATCTTGGCAGTAGGTTTCAAAGACCATAAAGCGCCAAATAAAACTACTCTCATCATTTACAAATTAAGAGCACTACATAAAATACAACCGGTAAAATGAAACACATGCGAGCAAGCGCTCATGTCCCGGGCCTCTGAGATGAAGTCTCGCTTTCGAAACTGAAATCTGACCATTCCACATGGTTGCCCAACTTGCCACTACTGCTATAAAAAAAATAATACAGCGTAAGAACCGATAAAGGTGCTCAGTGTAGCCTTTTGTCTTTGAGGAGCATGCGGCGAAATAGACACCATGATCGGCGAGCGGCGGACTATGTCCGGTTAAAGTTTCATTTTTTACATCGCCTAATTTTTCATGGCAGGTCCAAAACATAGGTCATATTTGACCCATGTCACGGTACGGAAAGGGTTAATGGCTGTGGGGCAAATCACGTGGCGATCAAGTGCAAAGGGGAAAGTGGCTATAGTAGAAAGAAGGCAATGAGGAAGAGAAGGCACTGAAAGAGTTATGGAAAGCAGACAAAGGTGCAGGGCATTGACATATCTGCTGCTTTCTTATTTTAGTAATGTGCCATCCGCATTTTTTGTGGGCGTAAGATTTGAGATTGCATCATAATTGTAATATTTCCTTGCTTCCCAAAATCCCCTTTTGCATTATATTCATATTGAGGTAAAACAGTAAAATTTTGTATCATGCTTTCGTTTCTACTGATGGCGTCCATAACTGTGGTGTCAAAAAATAGTTTGTGGCTGCTGCACAAAATTATGCGAAAAATGCTTAAATCCTTAATGCTTCGTGGGAAACCCTGGATCCTAATAATGGCGCAAAAAATGTTGCAAAGAAGTGAATGCAGATGCTGCACCCAGCTTCCTGCTTGAGAGTAGTCAAGGTACGAAGAGTGTTGCTATCAAGGGGGAATGCGGCTTTGAAACCCCAAAAAATGACCAAAAAATTGATTTTTTAAAATTGTTCTATTTGCTTCTATGTCTCATTTTTTATGCTGTCCTGAGGTTTCATTGCTGACATCAAGCGGGAAGTACTCTAAAGGATTGTTTAATGAGCCGCATTGCTGGGAAACGCTTGAACAGTGGGCATTTTTCTCACCTTGCGGAGCAGGTTTCTACGCAACTGTTTGAGCTATATTTTGACCTTGTGTATGTTTTGTTGCTCACTCCCAGGACCAGAATGCAGTTCAAGACTGTCCTGTTTTTTCAGATTTGTTATATAAAATGCCTTCTCACTGTAGATATGTCAAAACCAAACAGTGTGCTTTCCAAAAAGAATTCTGTCTTGACCTGCAGCAGGCCAGTAGTAATGCATTGAATGTTGAACCAGCCTTCTGCCACCTCTTGCCATGCGGTGTCTCCATATGTAGAGCACAAGGGTACTGCGAACATAAATAGCAGCCCTGCAAACATGTTCTGGGATGGACAGTGTTGCGTAGCTAGTAAACCCCATTATTCGTTGCCCTTGGAGGAGTAACGCGCACGCTTGAAGTGAGCCCATGCGGATGCGTTCAATTCCACTGAATTACACATGGCTGCAGTTTATAGAATGCATCGTGGCATGATAAGTGTTCTGCGAGAGTGGCAGCCAGGACCTGTAGCTGTTGCATGATATAGTTTATGGGTAGACTCATTTGTAGACGCAATAGCAGACGCCGATGCTGGCATTGCTGAGATGTCTGCACCGTGGCAGGAAGCAATTAAAAGGTCATTTTCCTCAATGACTTGGTCATCTTCTGTGAGTAGAGCAACTCTGTTGGCGGTGTCAATCAAGCTGTGAATAGGTTGTGCAGGTCGAAAGGTGCGAACGCCGTGTTTTTTCTTCGCCTTCTTCTTGGTTGGGAAAGCATGGAGGAACGCTTCTGCTCCATAGGCTTATATGTTTTTTGGAATTGTACGCCATACATACAGCAGCCTCTAAAGCCAGGTACATTCGGATCCTGCAGGCTTCTGAGCGGCCCAGCTAGTTCTGCGCCACCACCCACAAAACAGGCCGTGCGGACCTCCAGGTCTGCCGGCCCCAAGGCCCCTCCCCAAACGGAGAGGCCCAGCACTAAAACAACTGCACGTTCAGCGCCACAGAACCACAAAGTGGTGGACAAAAGACTGCAAGGAAGCAAGAACACTACAAAAGAGAGCTTGGGGTAAATTTCGTAGGTACCCAACACAAGAGAACCTCGTACATTCTAAAAAGGCAAGAGCCAAAGCTCGGTACGTCTGTCACAGTGCAGAGAAAACTTCATGGCAAAGTTATGTTTCTTATATAAACAGTCAAATTACATTAAAAAAAATCTGGGAACAGGTTCGAAAATTAAATGGCACTTTCTCACCGTTCACAATTCCTTTTTTGGCAACACCTGGCACACAAACAGGCATAAGGGAACAGGCAGACATTTTGGGGGAACACTACGCTGCAGTTTCCAGTTCGTCTCACTATACGCAGTCATTCCTGAAATACAAAAACATAGCCGAAAAACAAAGACTTCCAATAAGTGGAGGTGCAAACCAAGTGTACAACAATTTAATTACTCTCCAAGAAATCAATAGTGTACTGTCTGCCGGCAAAAAAACTGCTCCAGTACCCGACCAGATACACTACCAAATGCTTGGCCATCTTTCCCAGCCTGCTGTAGAGGCACTGCTGACTTTCTTTAACACAACATTCATATAAGGAAAAATACCTCAGGAGTGGAAAAGAGCCGTCATAGTGCCATTCCTGAAAGCTGGGAAACCACCAACTTCCCCTGAAAGCTATAGGCCAATAGTACTTACAAGCTGTTTCGCCAAATCATTCGAAAGTGGCCTAAATGTAAGACTAACATTTGTCCTTGAATCCCGCGAACTTCTCGACATCCATCAATGCGGTTATAAAAAGGAATGCTCAAGAACTGACCATCTTGTTTGTCTCAAAAACACAATTAGAGAAGCGTTCATACACAAACAGGACTGTCTCGCCGTCTTCTTCGATATGGAGAAAGCATATGATACAACTTGGAGCATATGATACAACTTGGAGGTTTGGGATCCTCCACGACCTAGGTATCTAAGGTAGGATGTTAAACTGCCTCAGTGACTTCCTTTTAAACCGTTCTATCCACGTACGCCTAAGCTCAACGCTCTTGAGGAACTTCATTCAATAAAATGGAGTACCTCAGGGTTGTATATTAAGCACGACCCCCTTTATTTTATTATAGAAATTAATCCCATAGCTAAAATAATCACGTAGTCCATCATGTATCCAGTCTATGTCGGCTACCTTCAAATAGTCTGGACATCCGCCAACATGACAACATGCGAGAGTCAAATACGACTGACAGTAAACAAACTAACGACATGGGCAGATAAAAATGGATTCAAGTTTTCCACGCAAAAGTCAGTAGCTGTTCTGTCCTCGCTGAAAAGAAAACTGCACACTGACCTCACCCTTTATCTGAATGAAGTCACAATACCAGTAAAAGTTGAGCGCAAATTTCTGGGAATAATTTTTTTGATAAAAAAACTCACATTCCTGCCACACATAAACACCCTCAAAAAAGATATCTTTGAAATCTCTGAATATACTAAAAACACTCACGAAAACACTGGGACTCTCAGATAGGACATGTCTGTTACAAATTTATCACTCCCTAGACGCTCTACCTTAGACTATGGTTGTATAGTTGATGAATCAGCCAGACCATCGTACCTTAAACGTCTGGATCCAGCACATAATTTAGGCTTGCGTCTTTCCACTGGTGCATACAGGACATCACCCATGAATAGTCTGTATGTAGAAGCCAGCGAACCATCACTTACAGACAGAAGAGCCATTTTAAAATTCCGTTCACTGCACAAACATGTTTGTTGTCCCATCGCTACGAAGTGCCCATCTAGAATACTCTAACAATAAACCGCAAGCTACCTGGCCACTGCTATTGTGATTTGAAGAGATGTGCCAGAGCCTCGACATACTAGACATATTGACAAACATTGCTCGACGGCGAGATCCACTGCCACTGTGGTACATTTTTCCCTGAAATCTGTGATTTCACTCTTACACAGTTTCGCAAAAAACAAATTTCAGAAGAAGCTATAATAGAAGAATTTCTTACACTTGAGGAAAAATACAGTACTTGCACAGCTTATTATACAGATGGGTCAAGAACAGATGCTTATGTTGGAAGCGTAGTGGTACAAGGAAATTGGAATAAAATTATAAGACTTCCACAGTGTGCATCTATCTTCACTGCCGAATGCTATGCCATCTGTGTAGCCATAGAAAAAATAGTAAAGAAGAACCTTGCCAACAGTATTATTTACACAGACTCGCTAAGTGTGCTTACAGCCCTTCATTCTGGAAATGCAATAACTTTGCTGCTTGGTGACCTCATACACAACATTACAACACCCATAGCTCGAGGACAAAACATGAGACTCTGCTGGGTACCAAGTCATGTCGGCATAAAAGGCAACGAAAGAGCAGATTTGTGCACTGCTCAAGCTTGTGGCAAGCAATTTAAAAATGTAAATATGCCCTGTAACGATTGCATGTAATTAATATATTGTAATGTAAGGAAAAATGGCAGTCTGCTTGGAACAACAAAGTAAATAACAAGCTACACTTAATAAAACCAGTTCTAGGTGAATGGAAGTCATGTGTGCACCAGAAACAATATAAGTAAGTCATTACCTGACATCTCCGTATAGGCCACATACACATTACACACAACTTTCTGCTGGCAACAAAAGACAAACCGGTTTGTACATGTGGAGATGGACTTACACTTAATCACATTTTATTTTCATGCTCGCAACTCGAAAAGCTAAGGAAAAAGTGCTTTTCTGCGTTTTATAACCAATGCATCCCTTTTCACCCAGCACTTTTCTTGGGTGAAAATGCAGTTGTGGAGATGTCCTGTGTCTTTAGATTTTTAACAGAAGCAGATTTTCTTCGAAATATGTAAATCATGACCATGCTTCGCCTGTTGCACCTCGGCGACTTTCTCATTCCTGAGAAAAAGGCTGAGGTTTTTTGAATTGGTCGGGAGCCTCCAGTTCCTTGCCCAGCCAAGGGCGGCTAATGAGCTTACCCAACCTCCTTTGAAACTTTTAATGTTAGCCATTTATAAATCTTGTTTTTGCCCTCAATACTGGAAAGAAATAACCTTTTAAGCTTTCTACACCACCATACTTTATCACATATAGTATTTGTAAAAATCTGCAGAAAACAATTTCCTATACCCTGAGCTTGGCGCATGATAGCCTTAGTGGCTTATGCACCATTAAACCCAACACAACATACACGCTTCTGAGCGGCCAGTTAGCATCTCAAGAAGTGGAGTATTTCCAACTAGGTAATGGTATGACGAAACAGCGATCGCTCATCAGAACCATATTTGGTGATACTATCACGTGCTCCCCTCACTTCTACCGCTCTTCATCTGGTGGGACTCGTGTGCTGTTGTTCTATGCGTGTTCATGTCTTCCTCTGTCTTGACTAATGTAGAGCGAGTTGCTCTCAGACAACTACAAACTGGTGCGGCACTTTCACCTAGTTTTATTTGGAATTAGCTACATGTTGCACAACAGTGTGAACGGAGTGAAGCATATTCTCGTCATAAATCTGTGAGCATTGCAGCATGAAAACACTCTTCTCTTCCGTTCGCTGCCACTCTTCACTGCTGTTTTAAATCCAGCTATTTGTGCAGTTACGCAGCAGCAGGTACTTCAGACTGCTGGTAAAATTTATACGCATCACGAGCATCACAGCGTGCAATTAGCACATGTATGCCTTTTTCCAATCTGTCTCCAGGAATGAAAATGGAATCTTCATTGTCTAGCTGCTATACTAATTTCTAGTTCATATGGAATTTAAAGTATAAAGTTATTTTTTTTCTCCTGTTGTAGTTCTTCACTTCTTTGAATTGTTTGCTTTTATTGCTTTTTGGTCTTCTAGCTGTGCATGTGTAATTTTTTTCCAGGAGAAGTACCTTAAATTAATATGCTCATTAGTCATCATTTTCTTGTGAACATTCTCATCTGAACAGCCTCATATATGTGCTCAATTTTCAAAGTTTTATCTTAGAACAATACAAATTTGTTTCATATTCACTGTCCTTTTGACTACTGATTGCAGGTCACCTGATCATCGAGAGCACTAGGATTTCCAGTCTGACAACATATCTCGTGAATTTGGACCCATTGATCTTATTTTTGTAACGTCTTTGACTTTCTTTGATGAGTAAAGTGTTTGCAGTAAGTCCTAACATATGTTGCATGGCAGTGACTTGGTGTTGCCACCTGCCCATGGGGATCGATGTCCCTTCATCATTAAAAAAGCTATTTATGGGAAAGGTAATAGTGACTGTGCCATGCTAGCTGGATAATTTATTAATAAAGTAAAAACCATAGCAACACAGTGCTTGTGTATGTATTGCCTCAAAAGATGCTTAGAACTGATGTAGAGTTGGTTGAATTAAGAAGAGGAAAAGCAGCGCAACGAACAAGGACAACAGAATGAATGGCAAGAGCCGGTCAGTGCCTGTGTTGTCACTCTGTCATCCTTGTTTGTTGCACTGGTTCGCCTCTTCTTAATCAATGCTTAGAATGATTATAATGTGATAAAACAAAACTTTTTAAAATTTTTAATTGGTTTTTAGGGAAAGGAAATGGCACTGTGCCGTAAAGGAAGAAATAAAGGAGGGAGTGAAAGAAGAAAGGAAGAAAGAGGTGCAGTAGTGGAGGGCTCTGAAATAATTTCGACCACCTGGGGATCTTTAACCTACATTGACATCGCACAGCACATGGGCGTCTTAGCATTTCACCTCCATCGAAACGCTGCCGCGGCATGGGTCGAACGGTAGCGCTTATGAAGCGCCTTCCACCCGATGGTCGTGATTGTGGATGGTAATGGTTGGATGTACAGACTCGCTAATGCAGTCTGGGGGTGATGTCGTGGAGGTATACTGCATGCTACGAGGTCAATTTTGAGGCGTTGAAGGAGCTGACTGCCTGGTTCTGACTGGGAAAGACAGTTATACTGGCTTCGTGTGCTTCGGCCAGTTCATCAAGTGTGTTGTGCACCCCCAGCTGGAGAAGTTTGCTCGTAGCGGTATTGTTAGGAAGGTGCAGGGCAGTTTTATGTGCTGTGCAGATGAGATGATTAACGTGGTCCCTCACAAGATGTGAGAGGTGCAGGTAGGGAAGGGAGTAAGTGATACTACAGAGGCAAAATGCTTGGACCAGGCGCAGTGCGTCTGCTTCGTGCATGCCCCTGTGGTGGTTAGAAATCCTCTTTATGAGAGTGGAGGTATTCTTCACTGACCTCCATATGGCTCCAATACCGTCTGCATTGGAGCCATTATGGGAAATGTGGAGGCCCATAATTCCTATGTTGCTTACCTCTTGAAGGAGGTTTCATCGAGCTATACGGAAATTGTCGGAGGGGAAGGGTCTTTGGTGCGGATCAGAAGTTGGGATTTAGGAGCTAAGCAGCCAGGGCCAATGCTTCGCATATGTTCTAGGACAATTTCTGTTGCTTTTTGTAGGGAGCATTGGATTGTGCCACAGTTGCCCGTGGTGGTAGAGAGAGTGATATGTCATTGGCGTACAGAGAACTGCTGTAAAGTATGGTAAATGGCGGATAATTTTTGTGCGAGGGGGATCAGAGTGATGTTGAAGAGGAAAGGGGATAATGCGGCGCCTTGCAGGTGCCGAGTGGGAAAGTCGGGGATTTAACCGATCCGAGGTGTCTCCTTGGCTCTGCTGGTTTGAGGGTCAAAGTTCGAGGCTTCAGAGATTTTCAGGATTGATAAAGCTTTCGCAGTAAAAAAATGCTCACGTTGATGACTGCTGGGCATCGCTGGGCTGGGCATCATTCGAAGCCCGGGAAGCTCAGAATAAAATTCTACATGAAGAATGCCTGAGGAAATTGGACGATAACAGGTGGGCAGCTAAGGTACTTAAATACCAATACAGAAATAGCGTTGACTCACAATGGCGGAAAAGAACTAGGAAGCCAACCAGTAAGAATGCCAGATATGAGGACTGAGAAAGAAAGAGCATTAAACGACAGGTTAAAAATGCAGAAGGTAAAAATTAGATAAATTCAATGGAAAAGAAGCATAGTGTGAACTATATCGATACTGGAAAAGGCAGATCAGGAAGGAAGTGTTTTATGATAACTCAGGAGGCAGTGCCCTACTCTTTAAAGCTAGATCAGGGTGTCTTAGAAGTTAGAACGTGCAGCTACAAAAAGAAATTTAACGAAGAAGATGACACATGTGCTGTGTGTGGTAAATACGTAGAAACAATAGAACACCTCATACTCAAATGTGATGGTATCCATCCCGATGTCGATGCAGGCACAGTCACTTCCTGAGGCCATAGGGTTTAGAGTCATGTAAATAAATCTAGGGTCATGTAAATAAATCTGCCGTGCAAATTAGCAAAAAGCGACTGGAAGATTGGTGGCTCAAAAGCAGAGGGGTGACAAGGTTAGAAGCGTAGGAACATGTATTTAAAGAAAATCGCGAGTTTTAATAACTTACAGCACAGTTAAAAAAAAAAAAAAAGCTGGGTATGCAACTGCCATCACCCCGTTTCAAAGGGGATGCTCCTACCTTGCATCCATCCATCCATTGATGAAAGCAACGGAAATGGGGCCGCATCCCGAGGGCAAGTTGGTTGGTTGCTTGGCCTCAAATAATGCTATCCTTATTTTTCCAACTGTCCTTATCTAAAAACATGGAGGAACAAAAAAAAAAGAGGAGAGCCGGTTACGTCACTCGTGAAGCCGGCTCCCCCCCTGCACCCCTGCGTCCCCCCTACTTGGCCGCCGTCACAGCATGCTTGCGCATGCGCAGCAGGCATTGTAGCAGACGACGTCGCTGCACCCAGCGTTGCTGCGCCGGCGGCCAAATACTCCCAATAGTCCTTGTGAAAGCGCGTGACTTCCGGAACATTTTCTGCCATGCAGCTCTGATGGTGAGGGTTCTAGTTCACTGTAGCGAGGGCCTCTCCTGAGTTTTCCTTTCTAAAAACGTTGGCTTCAACATCTTGCTTCATCATGAACTAATCACGCACGCAACCTGTACGCATTTCTTTAGTTTGCCTATATTACCTCCCCCCCTATCCTGTCTTCTCACCTCTTTCATTTCATTTTCATTCTACCTGCTATCCTTATTATTACTTTAATAGACCACTACCACTTCGCAAGCTTGTTCGCATGTATGTGGTGCACGTAATTCTAATTTGGCGCATCTAGTTTCTAGGATATGCCTGGTAAATGAATTATTTACTTTCCATAGCTCTAAAGATAAATAAGCACTGTAGCACTGTGCAGACCTCTTTATTTCCTTCTCGTACAGCCGGGCTTCAGGATTGCAATGTCGTCTGCACTACAACACTACGTCTAGAGGTCTAGAGGCACTCGTTGCACTAGTTCCGTGAAGTTTCGCAGCAGTGCCACCAGTGTGCAGCGTCAGTTCTAGTGCAGCTTGGCACTGGCTGCTTCCAAAACGAATGGTCGAGTGAGATGCTTAATTTTGCGTGGAACTTATATGAGTATTTATACACAGCCGCGCCTTGTGCTTCGGGCGTGTTCCCTTTGGAAGGTCCGCGCGATGAGCCCGAAGTAGACACGACTTGGATGTCCGAGGACGAGCTTTACGCGGCGCTACAATTAATGAAGCTTAACCGCAGCCCGGGTACTCACGGACTTCCACCAGCCTTCTATAAGAAATTCTGGCCTCTCCTGAAGCGCCCTTTTGCGAATCTCCTCAACAAGCTGTTGGAGCAATGCGCACTGACGGAGAGCATGAATGAAGGGCTGATTACCTTGCTGTGCAAGGATAGCAGCAAGTCTACCGACTTGAGAGCATGGCGGCCTATAACGCTGTTAAACAGTGATTGTAAGCTGCTAGCCAAGTGCCTCTCTTTGCGGCTAACGCCAGCTCTCTCTACCATCGTCGGGCCGCAGCAAGCTTGCTGTGTCCCAGGGCGTTCGGTAGAGCTGCATGGACTGGCGTTAAAATACTTGCTGACGTGGTTGAAGTCTCGCGATCTGGGAGGCCTATTGCTCTCCCTTGATCAGGAGAAAGCTTTTGATCGCCTCAACCATAACTACTTAATCAAGCAGCTAGAGCATGCACACATTGGCGAAGGCTTCATAAACATGGTGCGAATTCTCTCTGCGGCACCGCGCACAGCAGTGATCGTCCAGGGACGCATCTCTGGGTGGTTTCTGGTTGCACGAGGTGTTAGACAAGGCTGCCCGCGCTCACCGCTTCTGTACGTCATAGCCATTGAACCTCTTCTGCAGCGTCTAGCAGCCGACACGCGCGTTAAACGTACTGTCCCGCCGGTGGGTCTCCCTGCTGTACCTGTGTTCGGATATGCGGACGATATCACCATCGTCGTCCCGGACGCAGCATCAGCAGCGCGCGCACTGGAGATAACCGAGCAATATTGCACGGCAAGTGGGGCGCGGCTTAACAAGCGCAAAAGCGCCGTTATGCTGCTACGTGATGAGAGACGGCCAAACATAGCTGAGGTACCTGTGGTTCACGAGACGCGGATGCTGGGCTTTTTCTTTAACAGGGAGGGGCCTTCGGCGCGTAACTGGGAGCAGGTGGTAGAAAGATTAGAGACAAAAATGGCGGATCTTGGTCGACTGCGGTGCCCGATCACAGTGCAAGCTACAATCATTCAGACCTTGCTGATCGCCATAATAAGCTTCAGTGCCAGCATCCTGGAGATTCCCGCAGGAGTGAAAAAGCTAGCAGAGAAGTTAATAGACGGATTTCTTTGGCAAGGAGCACTCGACAAGATCAGGCGCGCGGTTGTCAAGCAACCTAGACTGAAGGGAGGACTTGGGATTCCTGGCCTGGATGCCCTGGCCAGAGCGCTGCATGTGCAGTAGACGCTCCGTGGTCGAGCGCGACATGCCAGAACACTGTCATCATTCTTTCTATCCATGCAGCTAAGTGCATTCACGCAGCAGCCGCTGCCACACACCGCTGGCCGCGCGGGGACACCGCTCGCATTTTACACCGCCGCGGCCGCAGACATGAACCTGATCTGAGCAAAGTTCACCGAGCCCCCGCTCGAGATTGCTCTCAAGACGATGTTGAGCTTCCCGACTCCTGCGCTTCCCATCCATCTTCATGGGGAGCTGATGACGGCCGAGAGACCAGCGTGAAAATACCTGACAGTGCATTTCCTGGACGCACACCGCGCTTCATTCATGTGGCGCTTCGCGCGAGGAATTCTGCTGATCAAGCGCCGCACCTTTGTTTCGCGGAGCTCCGGGCTCGTAGATGCATGCCCCTACTGTAGAACAGCGGAAACATCGACGCACATTTTCCAGGACTGTGTGATTCCAGAAGCGCTTTTCGAGCATCTTCATGATCTGGTCGGCCTCCCAGGCATCTCGACGATCCGATACTTTAACCCAATGCCCAGCGAGGCACGAAACCAGTTCGCGCTGGCGCTCGCAGAGATCAACTACCAAGTTTGGGTGGCCCGATGCCACGCGGCCTACAGTGGACGCATCCCCAACCTGATGGAAGTCAAGAACAAGATCAGAAAGGAGCTTTGGTTTCACCTCCAGCCAGAAAGAAGGCATCTGGGACACAAGAAGTTCTGCGAAGAATGGGGACGGCCGATGGTTATCTTCGAAGAATTCGGCGCAAGAGTAGCATCAGGTATTAGGAGACGTGCTCGCATCGGGCTTTGATTCGCTGCTGTGGAATGAGTGCGGCGCAAGTGTACTGTCTTCCCCTCGCAATGGCGACGCCCTCGATTGCTAGAGCCCCTTGGCAGGGAAACCGCCTGCAACCCCAAAACAAAACCGCCCTCCCCCTTGTGGTATGGGGGCCCTTGCCTGGGGTTGAGCTTGAGTGATGATGGTTTGTTGAGATCTGTATTCTCAATGGGGGAAGGCACCTATAGCGCTGTCTCCCCGCCCATCTGACAAAAGGCCTGGTCGTCTGCTAGCCTTGGCGTCGCTACCAAATTACAGCCGTCTGCATGCCGCCGTGGCATCAGCGGGCGTGAGAATCCTGAACCACTTGAAAGAATTTTGAAGCAGCAAATCACAATGAAGTGTTGCCATGAAGTAGCCCCAGGAAATCGCAGTTTCATAGAAAAAGAAGTTGAACTTATGCACACTGACGATTTACGATTATGTGCTTGACCGCGAATTCGCCGCAGTGGCTCAGTGGTTAGGGCGCTCGGCTACTGATCCGGAGTTCCCGGGTTCGAACCCGACCGCGGCGGCTGCGTTTTTATGGATGCAAAACGCTAAGGCACCCGTGTGCTGTGCGATGTCAGTGCCATACCTCGGCAAAATCACTAGTGCTCACTCAGGCTCACTCACAAAAGTTTGGTCAGCCTACGAGCTCCCTCAAACTCACACTCAGAGACCTGGGCTCACTCGAACTGATGAGCTCAAACTCATTTATGATAAAAACTCACTTGGGCTCACTCACACTCACCACTCATAGGGGCAAACCACTCATAGCGACTCACGTCTCACTCAGACTCCCGACTCATCTAGGCTTACTCACTCATTTAGACTCATCTGGGCTCACTCATTTCGACTCACGACTCATCTGGGCTCATTCATTCGGGCTCACTCGCCACTTTCAACTCATGACTTAGCCATTCTCTCCTTGACTTACGACTCCTATAAGCTCACTCATTGGACAGATGAATCTGCTTTACGCCCAACGGCCGATGTTACGCGCCTGAAAGAACATTTACATGTGGCAACTATGGCACCTGCGCTTGTATTTTTTTTGTGCGGTTTTGTGCTTTAGAGTTCTCTAACGATTCTGGGCAACCTCTAGAGCATAAACACTGCTTTTGGTGTGTAAATATTTTTGCTTTTATTGTCTTTTATTTGTTTCTACGCCGTGCGACCCTTTCCCCAAAATTAATCCTATTGTCAAGCCTTTAAATCTGCCTACCATATATTACGCCCCCTCTCAAGAGCAGCAAGAGCCTCCCGTAAGGACTTTATAACTGCTACGTTACTGTTATTTACGTTACTACTATTTATACATTTGTTATAAACTAATTTTCCTATTATACAGCTTCTCTCCTCTGCGACCCTTCTTCCTTATTATCCCTTAACGGATCCCATCAGGAGTATATTGTTTAGTCTCATTGTCAGGGTTGCATCCTCTGCCATTTTCTTTCTTATCCGCACTTCATAGACGGGGGGCAAAAATTGCGCCTTCTAGGGTGTGATCAGCCCACCAAACATCTTGGGTCCAAGCTTCACCGATTCACTACGGACACGCAAACGCTTGTGTCGTGGTGTGGCTCGCACACATCTGCAGGTAGGAGAGAGGCGAGGCTCACCTCCGAAAGCAGGCTCCCTAGTTCACAAAAATTATGCGGGCACCTAAGCAATTCTTATGATGCGTAAATGTGAGAACACTGCTTGTCTGAGTTTTTGTCGGGGCTTGGGAGGTGAACGTTGTTTCGCTGCATTAGTCACGTACTTAATCAGCAATGATCTGCTGCCTCCGGTCAAGCTTTGCTGCCCCGCCTGATGGTGTAGACGCAAGCGATTCAGCTGAGGGCCAAATCACCGCCGCGGCGAGTACTTTCCCTTTTGTGTAATCTCTAGCCATGTTTACATGAATACGACGGGGGCACATCGTATTTCCTGGTGTATCTCGCGGAGGCGACACGCCACTGTTTACATGTACATCAAGTCATGCAGGACAGTGGTATCTCGCCAATTCGGCAAAGGGGGTCAGCCGCTTCGATCTTGAGCCAACACCCTCTGGAGAACTTTGCTTGAGCTTGATCTGTTTTGTTATCTGAGTGAGGCAGGAGGAGGGTCGCCTCTAGACCGGTTTCCATTCATTGCAGAAGTCATCTTACCTTTCTTGGAAGGAGAAAGTCGCAATAATGGTGATGACGTTACTCGTGTGCAGCATCTCTGCCACGCATGCCTGCCATGGCTTTCTGGCTACGGTCTGGTTTTCGTACAAGCTAAGTAATGTTCTAGCTTCAAAAGACATGTTTTATTGCAGTCTTCTTCTAGCAGAACTGTCAATCACCCTGTTCCGGGAATGCGTAGCAAGCAAGGCGCCACGGCGCGCTCAGGGTGACATAAGCAGCGACGCCGCCAGCACGCTGCTGCGGTAGGAGGGCACCTCGCGACAATGCTGTGATCTCTTTCACAAGGCGCGGTACATGTGTTGAATATCACTGGACTCCGTAAAGCGATATTCACTGGAAAGCTTTCTGGGCTTCTCTCCTGTGTACTTTCAACGACTTCCCTTTCATACAGCTAAAGAGGCACCTAGCTCCCCACCTTCTTTTCAAACAAGGCTGTGAACATTTCGTGTGTGAACGAGGGTTTTTCATTTGGAGCGCGCTCAATATTCTGTAACTTGTCCATGAGGCAACACAAAAACGACGTTCGCAACTTCACAAGTGAGCACAGTCGGATACCCGAACATTCCAGAGACTCAGACCATAGAATCAACTTTGACAAAAGCATCATCCTCGGGACCATAGGAAATTACCAAAAAGGCTACTTGAACCTTGGCACATTCAAACGATCCCTAACCAGAAGAAAAAAAAAAACCTGCCATCGACCGTCCCGCACCTTTCACATCATCGCTTTCCTTCTTTCTGCCACTTTGCGCCCTACCATGGAAATTTAAAGATATGCCAGTCACTGAGAAATACGAGAAGTGAGCGAATAAATGGTTTGCAAGAAATGCTTGCCCGTGCTTGTCTTCATGTCGTCTTTCTCCATTTGGGTCAGCGTTTGGTCGATTTTGTGCCGCGCTGTAAATGTAAGGATATTTTTTCGTTTCCATTACTACGGTATGGCGTGGAATAATTAAACAAAAAAGAAATCCGCATTTAGTTTCGACAATCGCATGTATGAATTCCTTTCTTCCAGATAAGGTCTAGCCTTCTGACCGTGCGTCCAGTATGTTTTGAGACATTGTATGCATAAAAAAGAAAATTAAAGGTAAAAAATATGGTGCTATGGGTAACAAAACTGGGTAAAGTTCAGACCTAATGACTTGGAAAAAAATGGAAAAAAAAATGCTAACACTGCGATGCGATGAGCTCTTAACTGCAGCTAGCCTGTAGGGAGGCCTGCCTGAGAGGCCTGTAGCTGCCTCTCAAGGGACACAAAGATCTGAGGCCGCTGCATGCGTTTTGCAACTAATTAATAAACTACAAAAGAACTACAGCAAGCGCGTTACAGCCAGACACAGGAATTACATATCAGAAAACAATGGAATTGCTTTGCATCATCATCTGGATTAGAAACTTAAGTATTAAGAGTGCACAGGAAACTCAACCGTACTGACCGCAACGGATAACGATCCGAATGTTACCCAAGACTCAGACTGCGATCAGAACATGAGTCCGGACTCGCGACTAGGACCATGATCTGAATGTTAGCCTGGACTCGCAATGACTCGAATCATGATGTGAATGTGAGCCCAGACTCGTGACTCAGATCACGATCTGAACGTGAGTTGATCAGGACTTGTTCACGACTAACATCATGATCTGAAATGAGCGTGAGTGAGCCCGGGTGAGCACTCATGAGTTCGCCTACCTATGGTCAGTGCACGTTAAATATCCCCAGCTGTAGTCGAAATTATTCCGGAGCCGTCCACTACGGCTCCTCTTTCTTCTTTAACTCCCTCCTTTATCCCTTCCCTTACGGCGCGGTTCAGGTGTCCAACGATATGAGACAGATACTGTGCCATTTCCTTTCCCCAAAAACCAATTATTATTATTATTATTATTATTATTACTTGACCGCGAAGACTTGCTCGCCTCCTCCTTTCGAATATTTCAAGAAATAACTGTCATTTCATTAAGAGACTACTGTCATATCTGCTTAGCCTGTATACGTCAGTGGTGCAGGCAGGGGCTTATTTTTCAATCATTTTAGGTTGCCCCAACCAAATATTTGTCATATCTGCTTCGCTTCTACGACTTCGTGGGCGCCCATGAGCTGCGCTTCCACTAGACTGCAAGCCAGCCAAGAACTCGTGCTGCACTAGGCTGGCACTTTTGCAAAATGAAGTCGTACTGCACTGGCAGAACGAATTCGAAAGTGCTTGCTGCTCTACTTGAACTAATGCAAGAAGTGCAGCCAAATCGAAGAAACCTTAGGCGTTTCTAGCTACCAATGAGAATCTGCACATTTGCCGGCACATTCTACATTCTGACCAATCGCGAGCCTCATCTTGTAGAATGAGCGAAGAAGCTGCAGGTCCGTTCGATTCGGCCTGCCAGTTCACGTACGTCAGTTAAGATAAAGTGCCGTGCTCATGCAGCGCCAGTTCAGCAGTGCAGACCTAGCGTAGCACTTGCGCCGATTAGAAACGAACATAAAAGCGCTGATATCGTGCAAGCCTTCTGCTTTTCCTTTTCTGCGCTCGTTGGACGTTGGTCGCCGCGCTGCTTCGGAAGGTAAAAAATGAACTGCGGCGTACTGCCGTGCAGGCAGCTGTGGACCTTGTCGACTCCGAATTCGATTTGTTCATGGTTGCAATGAAGTTAGTGAGGCTACAAAGGAACAGTGTACCGCGGTACTGCGAGGACGTTGTCAGCAGATATGAATTCGACTTCAAGCGTCTTTCCAGTGTTTCACGGAGCACGTTTGATTCCCTGGTGGGTGGTTTTAAAATATCGCCATTTTTCCCGCACCCAGTGGGAGGCCGTCCGCAAATGAGCCCAGAGAAAACGTGCCTCATAGTTCTGAGTTACTTGCACGCAATGCAACATGTGCTACATACTCTCTAGCAGACCGTTTTGATGTTTCTATGTCGTCTGTGCAAGCATTGAAAGAGCCTTGGACTTTGAACGTCAGCTCGTCCGTCATCACCTGGACGAACCAACACCAATCGCAGGAATAATGAACGTGTTAACTCCATTCACCATCGCATACATGCCGCCGACGTCTGCTGCTGAACTACTGCACGAATGCCTGCCGAGGAAGTGCAGAGCTTATGCAACTAGGCCTGCACCACGTCTGCACCAAGTAGAGACCTGCACATTGGCACTGCTCCGGGGCGCAAGGTCTAGTTCATGCCTTCTGCCGCTAGGGAAGGGCAACTACGGGCAGCGTGGCGCTACAATTCACCTGTTGAGCAAGATGGCGTCGGTTATTTTACTTCAAGGATAGAATAGTTATGTCATTTGTCTACGTTTTGGTTATTCATCCATTGCCTAGCAAAAAGGTCTTAAATTCTCTCGCATGCATGCGCGCAAACAAAATATTCACCGCTAGGACTTGTAATGTAATATTTGCATAGTCTATTACTAGGTTTCAAAATGATAAGACGACAAATGCACAGGGAGGCAGCGAGAGGCGACAAATCATTTGTCGAAAGCATACGGTGATGATCATGACAGGGAAAGGCGTTCACCGAGCGGCACTGTACTACTATTCTACTAGTTAATAATAATAATAATTGGTTTTTTGGGGAAAGGAAATGGCGCAGTATCTGTCTCATATATCGTTGGACACCTGAACCGCGCCGTAAGGGAAGGGATAAGAGAGGGAGTGAAATAAGAAAGGAAGAATTAGGTACCGTAGTGGAGGGCTCCGGAATAATTTCGACCACCTGGGGATCTTTAACGTGCACTGACATCGCACAGCACACGGGCGCCTTAGCGTTTTTCCTCCATAAAAACGCAGCCGCCGCGGTCGGGTTCGAACCCGGGAACTCCGGATCAGTAGTCGAGCGCCCTAACCACTGAGCCACCGCATGGCCACCGCGGCGGGTTTTCTACTAGTTGGCTGGATGGCGCATTCGCGCTTTACGAAGTGGGCGCAAGTGAAGCCACCGGAAGTTTGGAGGCATGTCCCGGAAGTTCGGTGTCGGCTGTGTATTTCAATGCAAAAAGTCGCGTCTTTCGCCCTTCCGTTCTCAGTTTTTCGCGTTGTTTTCATGTAACGTCTACTGAAATATCAAAGGAACAAGCAAGCTCAACGCGAGAAATGTGTGCATTGCTTGGGGAACCCCAAAGAAAACAGGCACGCAAGTCTCACCCCGTCGCGGCAAAGGGGTACGGGCATTAGAGAGAGAGAGAGGGTTTATTGACGGGAAAGGCAGAGAGGCTGGCCCGAAAAATAAATATCTGGCCTGCTACTTTGCACTGGGGAATGGGAAGAGGAGAAAAAAGAGGACCACGATGGGGGACGATGATGATGGGAGGAGGCAGATGAAAAAAAAAAAAACAAGGCACACTTTCTTACGTGCATTAAACACCATGTTCTTATCTGGTTCTTGTCTTCCGAGCGCAAATAGAAGTAGTGGAATGACAATGAGGCTAGGACATCTTAAAACCGAATTTTCGTGTAGCAAAGAAAAGGCTAACGATGGCTTTCGTTAACTTTTTGGCCGTTCAGGGTGCTCAATTGACCTCTTCGGCTGTCATGATCATCATCATCGTCTGCTTTCGACGAATGATTTTTCTTCTCACTGCCTTTTTGTGCATTTGTCCCCTCTTATTATTTTGAAACCTAGTAGTAATGAACAATGCAAATATAACATTTCTTCAAATCCTAGCGGTGAATATTTTGTTTGCGCGCATGCCAGGCATGAGACTTTCTGGCATCTTTGCTAGGTCATGGATGAATGATGAATACTCAGAACATAGACAAATGACCAAACTATCACATCTTTAAAGTAAAATCCTTGAAAAGTAAAGCTGTCGGATTTATTTTCAAGAAATACAGTCGTCATGAATCCCCCACACTGCTTCTGCAAAAAGCCGGCTTCTGCTGCGGCTTAAGTTTCTGTTCCTCCTTTTGAATGATAGCACAAAACTAGAAAAGACTAGATATCTACTTGAGCCTAACACACGCGTCACAAGAACAAAACATAAAAAACAGCTATCCGAATACACATACTGTGGTGATACATTCAAATTTTCATTTTTCCCACATGTGATTCATGAGTGGAATATGTTGCCTCCAGAAATTGTGAACCAGATGTCCCCTGAAGCATTTGTATCAAAGCTAACAAACCATTTTGATAAATATTAACAACAGTGTCACCATGTGCGTTTACGTGTACCTTTGTGTAAAGCGAAAAAGTTCCTTCTCTGCTGTTTCTTTCTTTTTTTTCTTTCGCACTTTTTCATATGTATGTAAACTCGATCCTGTTACGGCCTCAAAGTGAGGCCAAGAGTATGTACTAAATAAATAAATAAATTAGCTGACGCCTTCTTGCTCAACAGGTTAATTGTAGCGCCAAGCCTTCCGTAGGTGCCGTTTTCTAGCGGCAAAAGGCATGAACTAGAAGGTGCGCGCTGGAGCAGTGCCAAATGTGCAGAGCTACGAACGGTGGCGTGCAGAGGGCGCTAGGCTGCACTCGCGAAACGAATGGCAGTAGAACGGACATTGCAAGGAAAAAAAAGCGGGCGGCATTCTGTACTGACGTTATTTTTTTTTGCCGTGGCGTGTTGCGCGGACGCCGCGTTCCTCGGCTTTCGAGAACCGGCGTTGTTCAGAATGTGACTGAGTCAAGTGGACGCATTCCAGAGACACACAACTCGACCCGCCGGCACCAAAGAACATAATTCTCGGGCGGCATCTTGGCGACGGAGTACGCAGCGATGATCGAGTCCAGCGCCTTGAGCACAAGGTAACGTCACTGTCGCCAGCCGCTGTCGTGCGCTCGCAACGTGCACACCATTAATGCGCCACCCACTGCAACGAAACGGATGCAAAGAGCACGTTAGCTGTGTCCAGTTGCGCCGAAGCACGTGTCATTGGCGCATAGCGTGGCGGGTTTTGTCTTCACCGTCAGCGTTCGGAGATAAGCTAGGCGCTAGGCCTAGTCTGCTTTCGAGCGTCCAACACTGCAGCCGCGCAGTGCGCTCTGCACCGGTACAACAGCATGGCCAAAGCTTCCGCGAGCCATGCCGGGTAATAGCGTGTCCCGACTACGTGCTGGCAGCGCCGGTGTTGGGAGCCCTTGAAACTCGGGGGCTCAGTGTTCGGGCTGCGCCGGCCGGCCTCCGTGAGATGCGGTCGAGTGATCTCGAAATGTTTCTGCGTGGTCCGTTCATCCGTAAAACATATGGTAGCTGATGGGAAAACGATTGCCACCCGTTTCCGTACTACGCTTGCCCAAACGTCATTCGGTCGGATGGCGCGTTTGTAGTACGGTTCGACCGCGGTTGCAGCACGAAAACAGGCCGCCGACCTACATCCTTATGTGCACGGGACTCGTATGTCGACGTTACGAGAATCAGCTGTTCGTCGCAGCCGGCACTGTTGTCGTTTGCTCTTTCTTAATTTTGTTTTCCCAACTGGCTGCGCCGAGCGATGCAGGGCGGTGGTTGTTTGCCCACGTGGCTGTCAATAGTCGCCATGTGGTGACCGCATTGTCTGTCTGTCTTAATGTGATCATGTCACGTGAGCACCATCACGAGTGGTGGTGGTTGCTTGTGTGGTGTGGAGGAAATTCCCGGAGCAGAATTTGCTTTCCTTCAAGTCCGAACTGACCCAGCGAAGTGCACGAGAATCACAAAGGGCAGTGTTGACATGTTCAGCTCTTCAAATTGATTCTCTGCATAGCTTGATTTAGGAGTAAATTGGCCATGCGTTAGTTTATGCACTTTTTTTATATACATCACATTCTGAGGTTATGACAACTAATTACAAAACTATGATTGGATACTGAATAGTTTATTTTGCAGTTACGACTTTATGCAGACATTAGCACAGGAACAGTAAGCAGCAGGAGCGGAGTTGTGCACATTGGGTGAGGCAGGTAACATTAGATGTATTCAGTGTTTTAACCAAAATTCATGCCTGGAACTGTCAACTGTTCCTGGGCCTACTGTTGGCCGTCATGAGCAAAGCCGGTGTCTTTCAGGTATTAGCCACAGCACTGATTGCCATTGTTTGTTTCTACTTGAAACACTAACCTTTCATAGCTTCTTCAGCTGTGGATTATTATTGCAAGAGAGGAAAATGTTAAATTTTTCAGATTTCATTGAGCATGCAAAGATTACACAAGAAAACATATCCATTCTCTCAGGTGTTTAGTTATGCATTCAGTTGAGGCCTCATATCTCCACGTCAAGACTCAACGCTGGGTCTCAGTTGTACTGCGTTCAACTCATTCCTGTCGCGAAAACACGTCACTGCACATTTTAGACGCTTTAAAGCACTCGTCCTTGCAAAACAACAAAATGCACACTGACTGAAGCTTTACCACAGCTGCCATTAAGTTGAGAGGTGCCAATTTTGAAAATGTATTGTTTTCATTTCACATGCCTGGTTTGAAATAATTCTACTAAAGATTTTGCACATTTCAGCAGGTTATAGTTTTCCCATATCCCCACATAGTGCCTATGGGACTTGACAGTGTGCAGGATGCATATCACATAAATGTATGTACGGCGCCTGAGAGGGATGGTCAGCTGAAGGTGAGGGCAATACAGAAAAGTTCCAAGGAGCTGAGCAAAGTGGCAGTTGTGCAGTTTGTGGTGAAGAAATTTGTGGTGACCAGTGACATTTGAGAGGATGAGTTCACATGGGGCAGCAAGATGTTGTCTTCTGCAGCAGTTGTAGAGAAACGTTGCAGTATCATGTGAGTTAGGCCTGGCAAGGGGAATTCCTCCTAAACTAAAACTCCGGCATTCTCCTGCTGGGCCTGAACCAGAGATGGACTGGGCATGACTCATGTTGTTGGCTGGGGAGGGACACGTGGGTTGTTTAGCTATCACTGCTTTCTTACCTATGGAGGAGAGTTTTTCACCACAAGAGTTGTGCCATATAATCAGATTCTTTTATTCAGAGGTCTGTCCCAAGGGGCCTTGCAGGTGAAGGCCGAAGGAGTAAGGAGTTTTTTTAGATGCTGCAGTGGCAGTGTTGAAACTAAAGGAAAGAAAAAATCTGACGATATCTGAAGCATTTTATAGGAGGTATTCACTAAAGTCGCGCTACCAGATGGCGCGAGCGTCGCCGTAGCAAACGCGCTATGTTTGCGGTACTTTCACGCCAGCTCATGTAGTGTCACGGTACGCCTTAAGGGCACAGGGTAAGCCCTATACTTCCCATGCATTTTAGGCCATGTTGAGGTACATGTTTCTCACTAACTAATAACAGTAGCCTAATAATACATATATCATTGTTTGCCAAATTTTGTGCTCTTTTTACTGAACTAGAATATTTGAAATGTGTTGAAAATTCGATTTTTAATAAAAATTTTTCTGGTAGTACACAAATCTGGCCTTTCTTTGCGCATTTCAAAATTCATAACAGAATAACTGCTCAGTGAAATTGCTTAATTCTAGTTCAGTAGTTGGCAACACTTATGTAGATGATTGCAAAAAAAAAATCAGCCGTCTGTCTTGAAAGGCATTGGAAATAATGGTACCTTTGTAAGAAAACACACTGTTTTGAGATAATAGAGCGTAAAGAGAAAAAAAGATGTGAAAAACCATTTTTTATTCGCAGAAACGCCTCCATAGTAATTGGTTTAATAGCCCCCTGCTTCGTAGTCACTGTCGACGTCATTTTTTCGCTTTTCGGCTTGTCGTTTTGACTGTCGGGCCTCTTTTGTAAGCTGTCGTGTTGCTCAGTCCGCAAAGTACATGCGCTTATGGTCAGCTTCCCTCAGCCACTTGATGGTGTTGCTCCCTGGGTTCAATCCACACGCCTGCAAAACGTTGGCCCGTGCGATGCTACCATCATTAAATGAAAGAACAGCATCCAGTGTTGCCATCCGTAGGGTCCGAAGCCTAACAAACACATTCTTTGGCGCGCGTTCCCAAACAACATGGTTGAACGACTCATTTGCGTTTTGAGTTCGCCCATGCAGGCACTTCTCTAGGAGCTCAGCCTTCGATAGCTCCCTATAAATGGGTTTGATAGCCTCCAAGACAGATGCAAACAAACTCTCCTTGTGGAAAAATGGCTTGCCCTCTGACTGACTTCTGTTGAAGGCACACCACGTATCAGGTCCCTTTGGGCAAAGTCCATGGCATGGGTCATCGTCTGTGGCCGATAAGTGGAAGAAGGTTGCCCAAACGGCCTTTCGCATTTCATCCAGGTTTCCTACATTTCTTCTGATGGCCAAACCATAGTACGTCTGGAGCTTGTCTATTACTGCATCAGTCAGTCGGCCTCGGCCCGAGAGGCTCTTTCCATCAGAGAGTTTTCCTGCTTTGTTTCCTTTTTTTAGCCTTCGTAACCTTGTGCCCATCCTTTTTTGCACGTGCCCTATGCACTCAACCTTGGATATTTCAACGGAATCACCATATGGCATTTGTGCCTTCACAGCCATAAAAGCCTTGCTGTCACCATCCCCAAGGTATTTGACGTATCGAACGCCGTGAAGCTCCTCACTCCTGCCGAAAATTTTCAGTGCTCCTGCGACTTCCATTCCACCGCTGGTGCCTTGGTAGTTGCTTTGGCACACCTCTCTATGAAGGGGGTCACGGTTTGTACCCTTGATGCTGCACTTTGGACAACGTTTAGACAAAACCTCCACATCCAGCACTTTCCCAGAGTCTACACTGGTCGCAGAGACTATGCCGTTATTGGAAGTATGGCCTCGCTTCTGCCAGCTTCCATCAAGAGCAACTGCGATGTCTTTATCCCCCTCATTCAGCTGCACAGCTTCGTCAGCTGCCCTTTTCATCGACTCCTGAGCAGCAGCTTCGATGTGACCTAGAAGCTCTTGATTGTATTTCGCAAACTTTGTCGGCAGCTTAGGAAGGTTTAGCATAGCACAGAGTATATTTCCTGCAGCCATTCCCTTACCAATGGACCTCAAGGCATACACTAACCTGAGGTTGGCTTCATAGAGGCCAGAAGTAGTTTTCTTCGACGTCTCAAATCGTTGTGCGGCACTACACACTTCACAGTTCAAACTGTAAACGCTTGCAACACCTACCCGTTTTGTCACAGTTTCGATGAGCTCACCACTTCCACCGCACTCTCTGCACACACAAATCTGTGTAATTGCGGCACAAATGCCGTCCATGTCCATTAAGGCATATTGGCTGCTGCTCTGTAGCACATCCTCTTCCTGGAAGCACAGAGAAAATCTTGAAAGCTTCGATGTCGAGGAGCTGGCGCGTTCGGCGTTCGGGATCTCATTCGGTCGTGGACATCCTTCTGCTTTTTCACGATGAGCGTAGCGGTTGCCGTGAAATTCACGCCTGACGAAGGCCTTCTTTGCCCTGGGCATCTCAACTTATCAGCAGCAACCAACACCGGCACAATTTACAATACTGATCGAAAGGGATAGCACTCGGACGCAGCTGCATGAAGGTTGCAGAAACGTGGAAAAAACGTGCAAAGCGTCTCAGGATTGTCTTGGCTAAAAAAGAGGAGCTGTACAATAGTTGCCAGACAATTTTTTATATGTAGCTGATTTTCGACAAGTTTTGAAATCAGGTGGTGGACTTTTTGGTTGAAAAAATTGACGTTAATCCTGAAAGGGGGCGTGGCCGCTCACTACTTGGTTTCGGAAAAAGCGTTTTTCAGCCGTAAATATGGCTTTCTGAGGAAAGTGCGATCATGGAACATGTGTAGAAAGAATTGAACTTCTAAAATTTCAAAAGAAAAAAACGATTTTTTTCTAATTTTACCTTACCCTGTGCCCTTAAGGTACCCGGCCTGAATTGTTAGTGATCCGTAACAACTTTGCACATTGGTAAATGCGTCAACGTCCACTTTTTTTTGTGGAACGCTTATTGTGCATAAAGCTTGCTGTGGAATTCTGTGCCGTAATTTAACCAAGCGTCCTGCAACAACTCGGCAGCAAAACTGGCCGGCTGCATTGCATGCAAGAATGTACACGACTTGCAGCTTGTAATATCAGTTCTTAACTGTCAGCTACACATGCAGGACACATAGTGGATAACACAGCACATGAATAATTACTCATATTTCCCCGCGAACTGCTGAAGCTTCATTGTTTCAGCAGAAAGGCAAATTGCATCATAGCTCCTTTATTTATGCGGCAGAATGGTCGAGCAAATACTGTCATGCACTCGCAGCACGGATGGCAGACGTAGCGAGAATGTTATGCAAGTTTGATTGTAGCAACGTAGTGTTGCTTCGAGTGCACAAGACCAGGAATCTATAGGCCAGTTCGCAGCAATGCGATGTGCAGCAATTCCGCTACATTCAGTAGTAACACGTCACTTTCAGCACCCAGAGATGACAAGTTAAGCTAGCTAAACGAACAGACACGTTTAACTACTCACCTCTCCAAAAACGGCACTTAGGCCATCACCCTCAGCACGGATCTTGGGTTCACCCGCTTGTCAAGCAATAGCACCCTCTCATAGATTTGCATGGTTTAATTCCTTGGCCTGTCGGCAAACCTACGCCGTGCACAAGGCGGGCCTCAATATCGGTGAATTCAACGCACGGCAGCAGTCTTGTAGTACATCGCACACCGCGCCTGTGCCTCCACATTCCTACGGGGTCGACAATTTCGCAAAGTGTAACCTTTTCAGCGTGCCCACTCTTTTCTGCTTCGCGCAGTTCACGGCGCATCTACTCAGTCACACGGTGTTGCGGGTCGGACAGAAATGATCTGCGGCGAGACGCTAAATACACTCGCATTTCACACATCACAAGCAAGGTAAATGCTGCATCTGGCTGTGGCTGCCGCGCTCGCGACCACTAACATGGCGAATGCCACGCTGGTCGCTAGCGCCCCTTGCAGATGACGTCTTGTGAATACCTCTATAAATGGAAGAGGAAATCTTGTGTAGGCATATTTTTCATTTCCTGTCAGAGAGAGAGAGAGCCAAGGCCTATTTCTGGTACAGTCGTGTGAGGTGCTCTCGGCCGCAAAATTTTGCGGGATCTGCGATGTGTGGTGGCGTGAAGCAAAACGGCATTGCTGCTCTATCTGCCATTGCAGAGCGGGGTGTCGAGGCTCACTCACGGTACTGCCACAGCAGGCATGCCGTGAGCCTCGACACCCCGCTCTGCAACGCCAGATGGCGCAGCAATGCCGTTTTGCTTCACGCCACCACACATCGCAGATCCCCCAAAATTTTGCGGCTGAGAGTACATTGTGCAATAACTGTTCAAGCATACACTGAACATGCAAGCAAAACACAGCCTCACGTACAGGCTTTCCTTGCTGTCAGAAATAATGCTTTATTCTACAAAAAGGACAGTTTTGGCTTTCAATCCTATCTTGAAAGTAACATAATGTAGCGGCTACAGTAAGCAGCCCTGGTTTGGTTTGGTAGAAGGCCCTTTTCTCAAGAATTTCGCCCCAGAGAGAGCTTGTACCCAAATGCTGGTGGATACCCAGTGGCACCGGCGATTGAACCATCTGCCTGTCACGAGATGAACGCTCCGGCCGCTATACTGTCAGCGCTGTAGAGTCTGCGGAAGTGGTGCTCCCGCAAAACCATATTACTCCACTACGTATCATTCATTCTCCTCAAAGCCTTGAAGTGCTAGCATTGGGATTTGCAGTTGTGAAGCTGTGAGGTGCTCGGTGTTAGCAACCTTTGCTACAACTTTCACAGACTGAGAACTACTCTTTAAGCGCAGATGGAGAAAGAGCAAATAGCTGTACCAGCCACATATCGTTCTGCTACATGTCATTCTTCTCAATGTCTCGATGAGTCGCAGGACAAATATGTGGGAATATGCAAAACAAAGTGGAAGAGGTTGCCAGTCATCATACTTGAGATTTGTCGCAACGAAATATACCGTCTTCACTTTGGTAGGGTGGCGAACTACTTTTTGGGAGCTGCACGAAGAGGTGTGGTAGCTTTGGCAGTGTGGCTACTATGTATGTAACAGAATATAGGCCACTGCTATGGCCACTGCCTTCTAGACACTTTAGTTGGGTACAACTTAAGAATGCAGCGGCTTTTTCCCGTCAAAGGACGCCCTTCCAGCCTATCAGATTCTCGTGAAAGGGCATAAGTCGTCTCCCTCCCCCACCACAGTGGCTCAGTGCTTAGGGCGCTTATCTACTGATCTGCGAGACCAGGGTTCGGACACGGTTGCAGCGGCCGTGTTTCGATGGAGGCGAGGGCGTCCTTGTGTTTTGCGATGCCAGTGTACGTTAAAGATCCCCAGGTGGTCAAAATTATTCCGTAGCCCTCCATTGCACACCTCTTTCGTATTTCACTCCTCCCTTCCTATACGGTGTGGTTCCAGTGTTGACCAAGATGTGACAATTATTTTGCCATTTTCTTTCCTAAACTAAATAAACAATTATCAATTTTTCCCCTCTCTCCTTGGTTGGGGATTGACCCCTTTGCACCATTGTTCCTGCATTGTCATGCTAGCAGGATCATGAGAATCAGCCGGCTGCCTTCTAAAGTTGTATCCAACTATAGGCAAGTGTACAGTTGGTGTTAAAGTTGCCACTTTTCTGTGTGGAAAAAATTTTCCGGGCCTTTACCTGTGGGGCAATGCCAATTTCATAGATGGATGAGGTTTTGTTCACTTCACTTATTTGTGCCTCTCCTCTCATTTAAAAATTAAAAAAAAAATCTTTTGTCTTCTCAACTTGACTCCATGCACAATGAGGCTAGTCCTAACAAAGTTGATGGCATTTTGTGATTAACATTGCACTCAGCCTGAGCATGCTTGCATTCTCACAAGTGTCGATTGTTTCAGCCCGTGGAACGCGGACATCTGGAAAGATGACAGTGCTCTATTCATGGGGTTCGAAGAACTGCTGGACACAGGAGAGTGGTAAGATAGAATATTCCAGTTCTCCAAAGTATATGTATCACAAAGTGTGCAGCCTACATCAGTGACTACGCACCTTTGATGCACCATTCTCTGCATGCATTTGTAGAATGGGGTTGGCTTCTGGTGACACCAGTGGTGCGTTTCATTGGTAACATGCATTAGTGCGTCATGCATTTCCGCCGCCGCGGTGGCTTAGTGGTTATAGTTACAGCGCTTGGCTGCTGACCCGAAAAACGTGGGTCTGATCCCGGCCGTGGTGATCTAATTTTGATGGAGATGAAATTCTAGAGGCCCGTGTACTGTGCATGTTTACCCCATCTGGTCTAAAATACCGGACATCTCCACTGCGGTGTCCTTCATAGCCTAAGTTGCTTTGGATTTACCCATGAACCATTGTATCAATATAATATTTTCACTTCTTTCACTTACCGTAAATAAATGTTACAGCCAGCACTGCAGTAACTTTACCAACTAACTCCACAAGAGAATTTTTCTGATGAGGGGGTGGGGGGGGGTGCATGACACAAAGGGTCGATTTTTGTTTTTACAGCAACTAAAATAGCGGAAGCATGTTATGCCCCTTTGGTTTTGAGCATGAGTGATTTTCTCTCTGCAGCAGCCTTCTGCTACGTGGTGACTTGGTTGACAACAATGAATGGTCTCCTCCGGAGCGGCCGCCAAGCACTGTTAGTCCGGGACCACTGGACGCTGACTTTGGCTGGAGTGAGCTGGAAGATTTCATGAAGAAGGACACCAGCACCAATTGTGAGCATGCTGCTTGTTGCAGCTTGTGGTCTTTCCAATATTATTCAGCTTCAAAATGCTTGGCACACAGTGCAGATTTGCTGATATGGAGCTACCATCAGTACCGTTGATACATTCTTAAAAAGGGTGGGGTTATGATCTGGCAAAATGTATGATCCAGATAGCCTGATTTTCAAAAATGTAACTGCTGAGTGCACACAGAATTCAGTCTGTGTTTGCAGTGTCACATCCGATCTTCTGATTGGAATGATGGAAGTAGCCGGGATCTCTCATCAGATGCTCCTCGTCCTTGTGTACTGCAATGTGGGGAACAGCTAATTACATTCTTACTATGCTCCTCAGATGCTTCTCCCTCATTGCCTGCCCCTAGGCAGCTGCATTTCACCTTTTCCTGTAGCATCCCCGCTGGAATGGCCCGCTTGTATGTTAGTGCAGTTTTAATGCTTCTCTTTACATGCATGCAATGTAGACAAGCTACCTCAGGGGGATACTCAGTTCCGCTCTTCATGTTGCAGCCCACTTGTATGTTGCACATCTGCGTTTGGTTGCTAAATGTATTACACTACCAGAATTTTGTTGTATTCTCCGTCGTGCCCTGCCATCGTGCCTCCGTCGTGCACGAGCTGCGCTGTAAACTCGGTGCCCCTATCGGTGATGACAGAGGACGGGACGGGGTGCCATGTCGTAAAACAATGTGGTGTATGAAGAAGCGCGCGATTTCAGAGGATGTACTGCGTGGCACCGCCTGGGTTTCCGCATAGCGCTTCAAATAGTCAGTCGCAACTATAATCCACTTATTGCCAAGAAAATGACACAGGGAATGGGCCCAGAAGATCATTGCCGACTTGGTCAAAAGGTGTGCAAGGTGGCGCAATTGGTTGGAGCAAATCTGTGGGCTTGAGCGCTGGTGACTTACGACGCTGGCACTCACGGCAACCTCTGATGTAGTGGTGGATGGTCTTTGCAAGTTTAGGCCAATAATAAATAGCCCTGACTCACTCGAGCGAGCGTGCGTGCAAATGCCAAATGGCCAGAGGTGGGCTCATCATGACACGCCGAAAGGATGTCGTCGCGGAGGTCTGATGGCACGACTAGGAGGTAGGGCCAGTCACCGTTGCTGTAGTTTTTCTTGAACAGTGCGCCATTGTGAATGCAAAAAGGGGACAAGTGGCGGGAAAAGTGTCGAGGTATGTTGGAAGCATGGCCCTCCAGGTGATCCCTGACAGACAGCAGGTCAGCGTCAGCATGCTGCTTTGCCACCAAGTCCGAACTGCTGATCACACCTAGGAAACGATTGTCATCCTCTGCGCTGTCATCAGCTTGCTCGACAGGTGCGCGTGAGAGCGTGTCGGCGTCTTCGTGTTTACATGTCCGGACATATAGGCAATTGTGTAATCAAATTCTTGAAGGCGAAGGCTCCAGCGTGCTAGGCGGCCTGATGCGTCCCGGAGATTGGTAAGCCAGCACAATGAATGGTGGTCGGTGACCACTTTAAAATGACGGCCATAGATATAAGGCCGAAATTTCATCGTGGCCCAGACGACAGCGAGGCACTCCTTTTCCGAGGTGGAGTAGCTGATTTCGGTGCGCGAGAGTGTGCGACTCGCATACGCGATCACACGTTCCACGCCGCCTTGATGTTGAACGAGGATTGCACCAAGCCCGATGTTGCTAGCGTCGGTGTGTATCTCGGTAGCAGCCGTTGGCGCAGCTCTGTGAAAGCAGCCTGTTTCTCGGCAGTCCAGACGAACGGTGTATCGTCATGTGTTAAACGGGTGAGGGGTTCAGCGGTCTTGGAGAAGTCGGTGATAAAACGGCGTTAGTAGGCACATGAACCCAAGAAGCGCTTCAGCGTTTTCTTTGTAGTAGGACAGGGAAACTTGGCTACAGCGGCAGTTTTCTCGGGATCGGGTAGTATGCTATCGGTGCTTACAACATGGCCGCGATACTTGAGCTCTTTGTAGCCAGAGTGGCATTTCTCGGGTTTAAGTGTCAAGTCAGCCAACCGCAGGGCATCCAACACGGTCCCAGCGTTCAAGGTGTTGGTCGGAGGTTTCTGAGAACACCACCACGTCATCGAGGTAAACTAAACAGGTTTGCCATTTGAGGCCAGCCAGGACAGTATCCATCATGCGCTGAAATGTCGCTGGCGCAGAGCAAAGGCCGAAGGGCAACACCTTAAATTCATATAGGCCGTCGGATGTGATGAAGGCCGTTTTTTCGTTGTCACGTTCATCAACCTCAATCTTCCAATATCCGGTCTTTTGGTCGATCGACGAAAAATAATTGGCGTGGCGAAGTCTGTCGAGCGAGTCGTCAATGCGGGCCAGCAGGTAGTCTTCCTTTTTCGTTATGGCGTCCAGCTTACAGTAATTCACGCAAAAAGCGCAGTGTCCCATCCTTCTTTACAAGCACGACGGGCGACGACCACGGGCTCTTAGAGGGATGAATAATGTCGTCTGTAAGCATCTCCTTCACCTGCGTTTGGATAGCGTCGCGTTCCTTTGGGGAAATGTGGTACGGCTGCGGTCGTATGGGGCGAGCGTCATCGGAAGTGATGATCCGATGCTTCGTGATTGTCGTTTGCCGCACTTTCGAGGAGGATGCGAAGCACGTTTTGTACTGGAGCAGTAGGGTGTGGAGGTCACGCAGTTGAGTCGATGAGAGCCCGGAGCTAATATCGATGCGATCCAGGGACGTGTCCGGTCGGTCCATGGCCTCGGACGCAAAGCACTCAGTAACATCGGCCAATTGGTCGGCCCACACGACGGCAGTAGCTCGGAAAAGGTGACGAGGTTCACTCGTAAAATTAGTAATCAGGAGTTCCAACCGACCGTTACGGAGGTGGACAACACTTCGGCCCGCGCAAATGTCGTGTCAGCAGCAAGGAAAGGTTGCCCTCGGCGACTGCAGGTCCATCATGTAGCCCATCATCGCATTCGGCGCTTGCAAAAACACTGGAGTGCGCCAGGATCAAGACATTTTCAGTGGAAATACAAAGGGCGGAGCTGCGTTGCCAAACGGCGGAGATGTCGTCGGCTTCAGCTGTCGAAAACGTAACGGTTCTGTGCCGCAGGTCAATAACAGCACCATTCTCACGGAGAAAATCTACGTCCAAAATCAGGTCACGAGAACAGTCGCGGAGCACCAGGCAGCTAGCTAACTATGAACGTCGAGTCGCTGATCTGGACCCTAGCCGTGCACTGTGCAAGGGGAGTAATGATATGGCCCCCCGCCGTCCGGATCTGCACACCAGAGCAAGGAGTTGTAACTTTCTTTAGAAGCGCTGCCAATTTGCCACTGATAGTTCAAAACTCTGCTCCTGTGTCCACCTACGCGCTCATGCTGTGACCATCGAGAAGCATGGGTATGTCGAGGGAGAAGCGGTCCTTTAGTTCAGCTGCTGTTGTCGACGTCGTCAAAGCCCTATCATCGGCTGTCTGCGTCGTCTGCATCGTCAGGGGGTCTTTACAGCGACGATATCCAGCGACCACGCCCCCGGAGGTCGCTGTCCTCAGTTTTCCCGGCGAGGGCTGGGTGAGCGGTCCGCCGTCGCTCGCGAGGAGTTCTGCACATTCGGTGAAAACGATGGACGGCGAGGGGACGGTGATCGGGACTGACGGCGCACCATGGACCACTGAGGTTGCTGGGTCAGGTACTCTTCAATCTCACGGGGCCGTTGGCCAAATTGGGGCCTTGGCACATCAGAGGAAAAACCCTGCAGGCCAAGGTCCCGATATGGGCACCGGGGGATTAGGTGACCGGGCTTCCCACAGTGGAAGCACAAACGCCGGTGGTCAGGGCCATGCCAGACGTCCGCTGTGCGCAGGGATTCTCGATCACTCGGGATGCGGTGCTGCCCTGGCTGCACGAGGGTAGCAGGACGTCGTGATGGTTGGGAAAAACTGCCGCTGGATTTGTGGCAGGGCGTCGCAGCGCGTCAGCGTAGGTCGGGCGGCAGTAGTCTGTCTGGTTGGGCAGTGGAAATGCCGGTGGATTTGGGGTAGGGCGTCGCAGAGCTTCAGCGTATGTCGGGCGGCAGTAGTATTATCTGGGTAGGCTGTGGTTCGGCGTGTAGTAATGGAGGCCCGATAGCTTGCTGCACCTCTTTGCGGATAACGCTCATAAGGGAGCTGGCCGCTGGCTGCGACATACCACAAATCTTCTCTAGCTCCTCACGGACAACAGCGCTGATCATGTCGCGGGGAAAGTCGGTATTGCTGTTAAAAATCGGGAGGGACTTCGGGAGGTTGTGGGTTCAACTCCCACTGCCGCCGGTTACCCACCGGTCATGCTTTAATGGGAACAAGCCATTCCCGGGCCTGGTGCTCTGCTTTCTAGGGTGCATGGCTTGGGAAAGGAGCTCTCGCCTTCAGATCCCAACACCATGTGAGCCCTGAAGGGGTGGCCAGTCGTCGTGGGGCTGGAGGGTTGGTGTTCGCTCACAACCAATCCCACCCCTTCATGTGACCGCAGCCGTGTCCTCGTGGTAGAGTACCCGCCTCGGCTTCGGGAGGTGGTGGGTTCGACTCCCGCTGCCGGCCGGTTATCCACCGGTTTCCTCAAAATGGGTACAAGTTATTCCCCGGCCTGGTGCTCGGCTTCTCAGGGTGCATGGCTTGGGAAAGGAGCCCGCGCCTTCAAATCCCAACACTGTGTGAGGCTGTGTTCAAGGCACTCAAGGGCCAGCGAGGACTGGCCGGTTGTATGCGGTGGAACGCTGCCGGAGGACCTGCTCCATCGTGACTGCCTCCGCTAGAAACTCGGCAGCAGTGCTGAAGGGGCTGCTCACGAGGCTGGCGAAAAGCTGTTCTTTAACACCGCGCATTAGGTGGCGCAGCTCTTTGGCTTCCGATATGGCTGGGTCAGCCCGTCGGAAGAGCCGCGTCATGTCTTCGACGTATATGGTAACCGTTTCGTTGGGCATTTGCATATGGGACTGCAAGGCTCGTTCAGCTCGCTCCCGACGATCAGCGCTGATATACGCGGCGAGCAGTTGACGTCGGAACTCAAGCCATGATGAAAGAGTGTCCTCATGGTTTTCATACCACGTACGAGCACCATCCTCCAAGCTGAAGAAAATGTTCCTCAGCTTGGTGGCGTCATCCCATTGGTTAAATGCGGCGACACGTTCAAACTGGAGGAGCCAATCTTCCACTTCCTCCAGTTCAGTCCCGTGAAAGGACTTTGGTAGCCGTGGGTTCTGGAGGGTGTAGTACGTGGCCCCTTGCATGACCGGTTGAGGGGTAGGCGCCGAGCGAGGGTCGAATGGCCTGAGCACAGGAGGCAGTCGGCCAGGCGGCGAGGTTGTCTCCAATAGCCGATGCTCAGGGGGCAGTCCAAGATTTCGGCTGCTGACCCAGTGCACTGGTGTGTCGACAGGGAGAAGTCTGGGGTCCTCGGTGTTCGGAGGGGTTTGCGACATATTCCAGAGCGACTTACCCAGCGCACTCCACCACAAAATGTCACAAATGGGTTGCAGAATCAAAAAGACTAGGCACAGGCCGCAAGCAGTCAAGCAGTGACCCAGCTGCAAAGAGCACGCGCGTCTCACTTCTTTGTGCTCAAGGGGCCACCCGGGGACACGTGGTGGCAATATACAAATGCGTGTCAGCTGACATGATAAGGCACGTCGTGCCTAGCACCATCTAGGTTAGATAAACAGAACTGCTGAATACCACATTATCCCCCCCCCCCCACCTCAAAAAGAGTCGCTTAATAACTAACAACCGGAAAGCACAATAAACACTCATTGTCTTTGATAGTCTTTAAACTACAATGGTGGTCTTCTTTGCCTTGTCCGAATTGGTGTCCGAGCGGATGGCGGCTGAGGTGGGTCATAACTTTCCTGCTGTGGTTCGCCAAGTGGTGTTACTGCTTCAGGCGAACAACTTTTCGCAACTGCAGGTGGTGTGACTGGTCGGGGGCAGGATACCAGCAGATTCCGATTCCATGTGCGGCCATCATTAAGTTTGTAGATGTCTTGACCACAGTGGTGAACGGACTTGAGTAGCTCAAAGCCCCTTTAGACATGCGGCCTGGCAACTTGACTCGCACTGGTTGACCTGTTGTTAATGGAGAATGCTTTGCAGCTCGTCGGCGGTCAATGTACATCTTACTCGCTGGTTGCTTTTGTGCTACTCTGCTGCGGATGGACTTATCGCTGCCTGCGGGTCTTGGGAAAAACTGTTTACCTGGTGCTCCTACAAGATCAAGTTTTGTTCTGGCATGATGGCCATGAAGAAGGACGGAAAGCTTCACTCCTGTGGTGTTATGCGGTGTGAAACGGTAGACTCCAAGGTATTCAGTGATAGCTTCCTTCAAAGGGCGACGTTCTTGTGTGCAGACTTGAACACACTTTTTGAGTACCCGATTAAACCTCTATACCTGCCCATTAGCTTGCGGCCGGTAGACTGCCAAATACGTATGGGCGATGCCATATTCCTTGAGAAAACTGTCAGACTCATAGGCTGTAAACTAAGCACCATGTTCACTCACAATCTTGTCTGGATGTCATTCCCTGCTGAAGATACTTCGCAGAAAGGAGATGACTGTTGCAGTAGTCACTTTCGCTGAGAAACAAACCTCAGGCCACTTGCTGTAGTAATTGATGGCCGTAATGGCAAAACGGCAATCTGCAGGCACACTGGAAAAAGGGCCCACATTATCGATTCCTAGCTTTTGCCATTGTGCAGGTGGGAATGCAACTGGCTGCAGAGGTGGTGTGATGGGTTTTGCAGACTTGTAAACAGATTGGCATACCCTGCAAGATGCAATCAATTGCTCTACTTGCTTGCACATAGCAGGCTACAGTATTGCTCACATAGTCGCTGCTTTGTCCTTGTTATTCCCGGATGGGACTTGTGGGCTGCACCAAGAAGCCGTGCTACGAGGGACGAAGGGGCTACAAATTTGTCTCCAACGACTGACAGCTCAGTCTGCACATGGCAGAACGAAAGTGCCTTGACATGCAACACTGCAGGCCATGCTGGAGTCACCCACTTCATAACCTGCTGCAGTCCTGCATTGTTTGAACAACAAACTCTGCATGAGTAATGCATGCTGAGACAACCCAAACGGTCTCTTCTTTCTGGGAGGGACATCCTTGAAAGAGCATCAGTAACAGTATTCTTGTTACCCTTCTGGAGTTGAATCGTAAAGTTGTATGCCAGCAGCCTGGCTTGCCACCTTGCAATCCGGAACGGTCGGCGGCCTACTCCCTTTGCCCTTTGTACTAGGGAGTGTGACCAGAGACTGGTGGTTGGTGCGTAATATGAATGGACGACCACAAAGGTACACTCTCCTATATTCGCATGCCCACAAGCAGCAAGCAAGGGCTTCCAGTTCCCCAACGGAGTGCTTCTGTTCCTGTGGGGTAAGCCTGCAAGAAGTAATCGTCACTAGTTGATCATTTCTTGTCAGTTGCAACACTGCTCCTAAGCCAATGGATGAGGCATCCGTAGTGATAATAATGTCACCCTCAGGTGTAAACAACAGCCAGGGAACTTTTCAATTGCTCAAAACAAGCTTGTCTTGCAGGGTTCCAAGTGAATGTGGCATTCTTACGTAGCAACTCAGGCTCAACAACCACCGCAAAGTCAATCTGTTGGTGCTAGCGCAGCCTTGATGGCGTTGATTGTAAGGGGTGTATCCTTGTGACTGATCCTGCGATCGATTTCTTGTACACTGAAAGTGCATTTGTCATTCAGCTTCAATCCAGCCTTTGCAATCAAGTGCAAAACATGTTTCAAATTCTTGAAGGGCTCCTTCCGTACATAATGACATCATCAATGTAGCACGAAGTGTTTTTGCAGTTCTGCAAAATAGTCATTTTCTGAAGACAGTGCTAATGCAAGGTTATGAAGGTAGTCAAATCACTGCTTTCAGGTTTCAGCAGGGCTTGGTGTATTGCAGCAACACAAGGCGTGATCGGCTGCGGCAATAACATACTGTATAAACGCGTCTAAATTTGAGGGGCAATTTTTGGGGTGCAGCCCATACACGCAATGTGCGCAAAAAAAAGTAATTTTTTTTTCAAGTGCGTCAGTCAGGGCTTGAGCAGCATTTATTCTGCATGCAGTTGTCACTCACGGAGTATTCAGACTCCGAGCTGGTGCTGTGCACTGGTGCACGCTCATCACACAAGAAGTCGTGCAGCATGTCCATTGTTTACGCATAGCTGTTGTTCCGCGCTTCCATCACTTAGCAGAGCAGCTCTCCTTCCAGATCGGGAAACTTGCACGGCTTGCCTTGGAAAGCGCGCTCTTTGCATCTTGTTTTCCTCAGTGCATCCATTTGGTTGTACCATCGTCGGACGCTCTTCTCGGCCACGCACGCAAATTTCCTGCCCGCCGCGCGCTTGCCGTGTTCGGCAGCAAACTCTCAGCTGTGTAGCTATAAAGGTGCTTGCCCATCGTGCTAAAACTGCAACGCTCGGCGGCAGCACACTAAAGCCAAAACTACGGTGAACTAACGCGGTGCACAACTCCCATGCCGTTAACACCTCTTTTTGGGCTGGTTGGTCGCTACTTGATGTGGTGAAAAAATAGGGCCAAACCATGCAAACCACAAGTGTCTGTGTCTCATTGTTGTTTTTTGCAGTTTGCATGGTTTGGTGCTATTTTTTCCTGTGCCTTAGACAGCCACAAAAGACTGGAGCTGACGATACTGGTGCCGAATGGATAGGAGGAGCTTGCGATGGAGGAAATGTTGATGATGAGCCGCGTCCTCTGGCGCCATCCGGGGATGGCACCAGGAAGCTTCTGTGCGCATGCATTTCGAAGGCTATTCCCGCCTGGGTCGTGAAAAGTTTGGGTGTGGTACTTACATGGATGTTATTTTTTTTTAAATATTTCCTTTGGGAGAATGGGGTGTGGTCCTTGCATGCATTTGTATGGTAGTACTCTTGTGCAGTGCCCAGTGAAGCTGGTCTACTTGCGCTGCCACAGGTTCGAATCCTAGTCGTGCCAATGTTTTGTTTATTTATTTATTCGTGGCCAAGGCTTCATCAGTGGCTCAGCTTTTGTAGCTTTAGTCTTGAAGTAGAGCTTTCGGTGTAGAAAAAAAAGCTTATTTAATGTTTACCGATCAGTCAATGAGTTCAGACTCTTACTGAGAAAATAACAAAAGTGAGTCACATGGGAGGTGCATTGGCAGCAAAGATTGTATTACCTTAAATCAACAATCTGCTCAAAAAACTTATTGGTCACAATAATTAAAAACCATTCAACCCTAATTTGGCACACTCAGTACCTCCCTGACTGACTTTTATCATTTTGCACTGAACACAAGCATTTGACACAACTCTTCAAAAACTGCATAGCTCGCTCATACTTAACTCAGCTTTCCTGCTGGTAACCTGCCGAGCCATCATGAAGTTATTCATATGTTTATATGAATAAAAAAAAGAACTACTGTAGGGCCAGTTTCAAAGAAGGAGCATTATGAAAAAATGGACAGCAAATGTACTGTGACGCGGCTGTAGTGATTGCCTAGATAGGTACAACAAAAATGAGCAATACAAAATTAGGGGTCAAGAAATGTAAGCACTGTCTGAAGACTTTTAAAACGCTTTCATAGGTATACGTAGAAATCTTCTGCTTGCAAAATGAGAAAAAGCGACGCTCAAGCGCGTTTTCATCGTCACTTGCAACATTTTAAGCGAAAGCTTTACTACACCAGCCAGCCGCACTTCAGCCGTATGCCGTGGCCGACGAACGACCTTGAGCTGCCATTGCCTAGCAACGCCGCAGCTGCGCTCCAACAGATGGCGCCGTCGCTGCTCGCTCCACCAGATATGCTCTGCTGGGGTAGAGGGAGAGGAGGTGTCGCCTCGCGGGAGTTATATGCGCTTCACCTCAATGTATTGTAGTCGTTATGGAGAGCGCGAAAGAGACACAACAATGACAGAACGAAGCAAGCAAGAGACAACATGCTCAAGAGACGCCAGAAGAACGCGCCGCACGACTCGAGAAGCGCCGTAAGGAAGATGGGGCTAGAAGAAGTGCCACGTCCCGGAGTGACTCCAACTCCGGAAGAGACCGCTTTGAGTACTCGAGAGCATCGGAATGAGACTCTGCTTAGAAGACGTGCCGAGGAAACGAAGCTTTCACAATTCAACTAGGGTTAACTAGAGTTAAACAACTGCCAATTTTTTTACGACAAGGTTCAAGTAACAAGCGCAGCATTGCCGCTGTGGTCACTCGAGCCACTCCCTGCAACAACTGAAAACCCTCTCAGTGCTGCACCTGCTGTGATTAGCATTGCATCCCCTGAAACTCCAAAGTGGTGCCTCTTTTTCCTTTCGCTTAACGCAGTAAATGAAAGGGCGGAAAGACTGGGTGTAATACCAAGCAAGGTATCAGGTATAGTGGGCTGCCGTGGGCAAAGGACTACAACCAAGATGGGGCTTGGCTGCTTCCGGCAAACGCACGCATGCGCAGTGGGTTTTGTGAGATCGGTCTATTTGTGTTTGTCCACGTGGCTTGCAGGTTACATTTCTGGGTCGGCAGTTTGGCGGGCCTCACTAGCACGTTTTGTTTTGATTTGTACTTTTTCACATGATTGAACAGCTTGGTCACTTCAGCAGACATCAAATTAACAGCTTTGTTTTGACAGGGAATTTGGGTCAAGTATGATGGGAGTAGTAATAAGCAGGATGGGTTTTCTTCCCCAGTTGGACTGGATTTGGATGAGCTGAGCCTGGATCCAACTGAGTCCTCGGAGGTTCTCTCCGACTGGAGCAGCCAGAGCGGAGGTGCTGCGACATGGGAAGACTTTGAGGGTCACCGCTCGAGGCAGCGTCTGCGTCGAGGCCTCTCACCAGCCCCTTCAGGTGTCGTGCAGGCTTCCTGCACCAAAAGCTGGTAAGTGGCACAGCAAGTCTGTTACCCACGTAGCTTTTGCATGATAATCAAACCCGCTTATAATGACTGTAACGTGAAGCGTCATTCATTGTTTGCTGTAAATGGACTAGACATGCGTAATAGGACTTGTGTAAAGTGAAGTTTCATAGTGTGCCTTTTATATTGGACGTCTTGGCTAGAAGGCAGTGTTAGCAGTACAGACATTGAGATCAACATGCCACCTACCGCATATCTTAAGTTCGCTTCCAGTAATGGTGCAGAGGTCAACCAGTCATCTGTTCCCACATGCATGGTCATTTCTGCATCTATGCCACTTAGTTTTTGTCACAGCACAGTCTTTGCTGAGCAGCGATCACTGGCGGCATTTCAGTAAAGAGCATGCCAATGCAGTCTGCAGATGCGGCGGCATCGGCATGTTTTCGCGTGCATGAAAGTGACCATGCTGTTCATTCTTAGCCTTACAAGAGGCAGGGCAATTCGGCGAGATTAGCAGAGAAAGTGCCTTTGTAGGGTGCAGTGCGGTGGACGGCAAGGGATAACTGACCCAAACCACAGTGATGCATTTGAAGTGGATGGCAGGTAGCATCAACAGCCCATGAATGTGCGGCTCCTCTTCCCAGCTGCTAGTTGGTTAAGTGAATTGTGCTTGCATGGTGGTGTTTTTCTTCCGTGCAACCGGCACCTTTTCTACGATTTTCATGGGAAAAGTGAAAGGTTTTGATATTGATGCAATGGTCGGCTGTGGCCATGCATCGTACGACCGTGTTGTTCACAGGTGCTTTCTCGAGGATCTGTACTGTAGCCGTGAAATGTGCTTTGTGCCTCAGCGACTGCAGTATTGTGTTTTAAGGGGGGACACGGGTCTTTCGGGCCGAAAAATCTCGAAAAAATCAGTTTTTAGAAAATGTTATTTTCGAAATCAGCAGCCATTTATCTACCTCTCTGTTAAATTTCTCGCCTCTAAGGTCAGTATTTTACTCACAATACCAATTTATATAATCCATGTCGCCCGAATTTGAGCTGAAATCGGCGCCGAAACAGCAGTATTTCGCAAAGCGTAGCTCCCGTTTCATGCGCGGCACCGCAGCCATCTTGGTCTCATTTGAAAAAGCCGCCTTTCGCCTTCAATTTCCCGCCACTACGGCTTCCGTTCGCCCATTGGTTGCCGAGAAAATAGCAAAAAAGAAAAGGTAGTATTCAAAATTCTATTGGCTGCCGCGGATCACGTGACAGCAGGTCGTCATCCGATTGGTGGAGCTGGCTGGCAGCGTCTGCTTGACGCGCCCGAGCCGCGGGGAGACGCGACTCTTTGTGCCGGACAGTGCAGTGCAAGAAACGCGCAGCGATGCCTGGTTCAGCGCGCATGGTGCACTCAAGGCATAAATTCGGCAAGAAAAGGAAGAAGTCGCTGGTCGATAACCTCAAGAGACGCCCTGCTGTGCGCCCCGACATGCGCTGAACGATCGTGTCGGCGAGGCCGCGCAGGTAGGCCTAACGCGCTCCGCGGCACGGGAAGCTGTAAGCGGCAGCGCCCGCATCCGCCGTGATACAGTGATGCTGGAGCCCTCAGATGTGCTCCAAAATAAGACGAAGACTGAACAAAAACTGCGAGAACTCGCCTCAACTCCAGCAACGGAGCGGAATTCTGGTTGTTTACGTGACGGCAGCGCGTCGGACTGTCTGCTCGACGAGGCAAGCTTCACGATCGTTTGTTTGGAATCGCTCAACAGTTTGTTGAAACTTGTGAAGTGTAAAACGTGTGGCGGCAATGACTTGAGCTTCGTAAAAGATGAGCGAGAATACGGCCTTGCCGTTAAACTTTCTCTTCAATGTGCGAGCTGTGGAGACGCATCGTCTACATGGAGTTCGCCGCGGGTACGTGGCGATCAGAAGATCAACCCTTTTGTGGTGAATGTGCTCGCTGCTCGTGCAATGCAGAGCACTGGCAACCAGCAGACAGCTCTAAATGACATTTTTTCATCGCTGAACGTTTCGCACCGCGGTCTCCACAATAAAACGTGGCAAGACTATGTGAAAAAAAAGTTGACACCTGCAGCAGCTCGTGCAGCCGAAGAAGTTACACAAGAGTGTGCGCGGTCGGTTCGAGAACTTTATAATGAATTGGACCTTGGGAACCCCGGCAATATTGCAGTATCATACGACGGCACTTGGATGACACGCGGCCACACATCCCACATTGGTGTGGGAACCGTCATCGAACTGTTTACCGGGCTTGTGCTGGACTATGTTGTATTGTGCAACTTCTGTGCCGGCTGCGAGCGAGGCCCAAGAGAAGGTGACCCATCATACCAGTCCTGGAGGGCTGGGCACCTATGCCAAAAAAACTCAGAAAAAAAGGCTGGAGAGATGGAAGTTGAGGCAGCCCTTATTCTTTTTGAAAGGTCGTTGAAGAAGTGTGGCCTTTGCTATACCACAATGCTTTCGGACGGTGATAGTCGGGCTTTTCTAGCTGTGCAAGAGGCAGATGTGTATGGATACATCAAAGTAAAAAAAGAAGACTGCATAAACCACGTGCAGAAACGTATGGGAACAGCGTTGCGGACTTTGTTGTCCAAACACAAAGGTGCCGAAAACCTTGGAGGAAAAGGCAAACTGACAGGCAGCCTCATAACAAAGTTAAGCTCCTATTATGCCTGGGCTTTAAAATCCCATAATGGGGATGTAGAGGCTACGCAGAAGGCTGTGATGGCCACCTACCACCACATTACCTCTACTGATGAGGCATCAAACCATAGCTTCTGCCCATCGGGACTGGACTCTTGGTGCCAGCAAAATGCGGCAGCAGCCCGAGGCGAATCTGCTCCAAAGCATCGGTACAACATTCCACCCCATGTTGCTAAAGCATTGCTCCCTGTCTATGAGCGACTGTCGGATAGGAAGCTCTTAGAGCGGTGCCATAGGGGTAAAACCCAAAACAGTAATGAAAGCCTACACTCTTTGATATGGGCCTTGGCACCCAAAGAGCGCCACGCATCATTGTTTACTGTTGAGGCTGCCGTGGCTGAGGCAGTAATGCGGTTCAACGCAGGCAGCAAAAGAACTTCTGCAGCAATATTACAGGAACTGGGCCTCAATACGAATGCTATGAGCGCAAAAAGAATGCGAGAGAAGGATGAGCGCCGAAAGCAAAAGTGCGCTCGAAAGCATTCCATTGCGGAAAATATTCAAGGAGTGCTCAAGAAGCGGCACCTGGATACTACTGGCAATCAAAAGGACTACATTCCTGGTGGCTACTAGCCATTTCCTATTGTAAATATATTACTGCACTTGTAAATATTTATTAAACTGTCCCCTGCTTGTTTTTGGGGCTTTTCTCAAAATGCATATGGTTGACTGCTAGCAGTCTTGAGGCCTTGATATCTCAGCAACCAAGTCACATAGAGCTGAAATTTCGGTTGCAATGGAAAGCCTAATGTATGCTGTGTGAAATGTTGGGAGCAGATTTTTTCATTTTACCTTAAAAAAATAATTATTTTCGTTAATTTACCATTACTTGGTACACACATTCTTTATACTGAAATTCAGAAGGTTGTAAAATGAGTAATAATTGACATATCAAAAATCTGCTCTCAACATTTCATAATTCACTATTCTGGCTATCTAACCATGCCTTAAAATTAATTTTAGATGAAATCATTATTTTGCTATTTGGGCCTCAAACAATGGGCATTAATTGTTAATTATCTTGAAACTAATTGGCCTACACTTAAAATAAATGCATATTTGAAATCAGCATAAAAATTTGAATAAGTCTATGTATTTTTATTAAGATTGGTCAAAAAACAACAAAAATAGCTTTAAGACCAGTGTCCCCCCTTAACATCATTTCTTGCGTCAGGAAATCTCAAGAATTGAGAACAAAGAATGTGAATATTCCGTGGAAAGCCTCATGCACCAGTCGCTTGTTGCCTTGCTGCTTCTCTGCCAATTTTTTTCTCTTGTTTCTCAGCCCCTGCAGTGCCTTCTTTCGACATTCATAGGAACATTCATGCCAGTGCATGCTGCACGCTTTGCATCAATGACAGGTCATCATAAAGTTGCCCCCCCCCCCCCCCCCCCCCCATTTTTTTTGCTGTTCACACGCCTCTCTTTGGGTACCTCAATGAATAGCCAAAAAAAAAAATCTTGTTACATTCGTCGTAGTCTGGTTCCATTGAACCCGGATGCAGCCAAACCCGTTTATAACAATATATCGGATATAACAATGTTCAGCCGTGGCACTTGTCAGCTCTACCATGTGTTCTGTGATAAAATAAACCGCTTATAGCAATGTTGTCTCAGCACGTTATCGGTTATAACTATTAAATCTGGTCATCGAGTCTCAGCTGTAAAAGAAACAAAAGCATGAAAATCCTACAGCCGCACCAGCAAAACCACACTTAAAACATAAAAGCGCGCATGTGTGGAGCCGGCTGGGATACCCACTCGACACCCACTCGAATACCCCCAACTCGACACTGCGCATGCGCACAGCTGTTGCAGCTCTGTTTCGCCGGTGCGCCGTGTCGCCGGCAGCAGCAGCTGCTCCGCACCACGTGACCAAGGCCACGGTGCCGCCACGGAGCTCAAGGGGTGCCACGCTGAAGGCTCGAAGAGCTGGCGTCTTGTAGTTCTTGCTACAAAAGCCGAGTGCACGAGGCTCACAGAGCCCGCTGTAGCAGGTTTTCGCTGCCGGAGCACTCACCCGCACTGCTAATGCTTCTGCGCGAGCCGTTCCAGGTTTTCGTTGTGTCGCTATCGCTTTGTCGCGATCACGTGGTGTAAATAAACAACGAAATATGGTGGTTCGGGCGATGCCGGTTTTTGTTGGTGCCGCAAGCGTGAGCTACGTGGACAGCAACGTGAAGACATTAGAGCCCTTGAGTGACGCCAATATAATTGAAGCTGCATGCTCCCAGCAGACGTCATAGGTCTCATGTGCGGTGAACGCAGCCGACAATGATGAGTCCGATGCGGCGATGTGACTATGCCACCGCCAAGTGCACATGTAGCGCCGGCACTCGATGTTTCAGCACGCCACTTCTCGCCACTGAGAACTGTGACGTTGCACAAGAGCTTTGGGCAAGCTGCAGATGATGCTGATGTAGTCTCAGCAGTAGAAACGCAAGCAGATGCACTTCGCCGGTTACTTTTAATTTTGACAACCTTTCCCCGTAAGTAAACATGTTTTGGAGCATACGTAAATAGCGTCATATATTCCAGCACTAAAGCTCGCTGCTCACGCGAATGCATTCCAGTACTTGTTTCTGGCGCATAGCTGGCCGATCAATTTCTTTCATTTCCCACTAGAACTGGATCAATTTAATTCTCAGAATATGCTTGCCACAAACGTGTAGTAGCGCCTAGCTCGCGGTAACAAGTCTAGATGGGACTGCTTCGGGTTTACCCTCGCGCCGGGGCACTACAACCGTTCATTCTAGCGCCCATTCGATAATTCGAACAGTTTTCCGGTCCCCTTCGAGTTCGAATTAACGAGCTTTTACTGTAATTCGAACTGCCAGCACAGCCTTGTCCAATGTCCATGTAAGTATATCGCGTCATAAACTCGCTAATTTCGACATTTGGACATTACTGCTCTCGCACCGGAAAGGTGGCTGCGTCCAGGTAAGACTGGCGCGCCATGCTATCAACGAAATAGCCATTCAAACCTGAATTTATTTACTGCAGAGTCATCCGTGCACCTGAGATGTGCGTGCAATGCCAGGCATGGTGACAAATGCATGGCCTCGCCTTAAAATCTATCAGGCCGCATATTTCGCTTTCCTGAGCTTCGCGCAGGCCCATAGCAGCCAGCTAATCGAGCCCTGCTGCACGCAGTTTCGGGCGCTGATTGGCGTGATTGCATTCGTGCCCGTGGTTCTTTCTCCACTTCTTCCAATGCGCTGGAAGAACTTTGCTTACGCTCTTCGTTTGATTTCGCATTCGCAAATCTTTTCTTTTTTCTTTGATCCTTTTATAATGCGTTACATGCCCACCATGTCATTCGGCCTGGCGCCTTCATGCTGTCTTAGCGGGAGGCACGCCATCTTGTTTTTCTTAACTATGATATGCGGGAACTTGCGAAATTTTGCATGAGGCTCCTGAAGGGGCGAGTCGAGGTGTCACAGCAGGGCAAGCCATCGTGCAAAAACACTGCATATTGCATGGTGCATTGTAACCTGTACGTCTCCAAAATGTGTTTGACAACAGGTGTGACGACCGGTTGTCCAAACCCAGCTCTGAGCCTCTTTCGGATGCTGACTGGCATGTCACTGGTGGTACGTTTTTTTTTTAGAAACCGTCTCCCCCTTCCAGTGCCAATGTGTTTCCCTCACTTATGTCCACGCTGTTGATGCCGAAATTGCGAACTCATCATGAGTTTTTCTGTTTCATGCCCTCCCAGTCCTCCCGGGAGACTCTCGATTTTTTACTAAACTTTCCGATTGTGTGACCACATCCCTATATTTCCCGAAAAAGTTGTCTCCCAAAAAAAGAATTTTTTTCCAAGAATGTTTTTTTTTTTGTGAAACCGGTGCCACAGTATCAGCAACCGTACTGTAATCGCCTGCATCACCATCAGTGGTTGCACTAGCACCATCAGCATAATTGGCTAAGCAGCCGATCAAAGCCAAATCCAGCTAAGCCAAAGTAGCATTGGCCAGTGGCATTTCATGCATGATTTCGTGCATGCTGCTTGCTTGCATGTTTAGGGTTAGATTGGCAGTCTATATGCGGTGCACAGTAAATTCTCATGTGCTTGATGACGTGGCGCTATCAAAGCCCAAGAAAGGCTACCGTATTTACTCTCATAATTTTTGCAGCCCCAACTTTTTACCTGGATTAAAAGAAAAAACTTGCATATTTTGTGCACTCTGTTGCGCCTGACCACCAACACGTGCGCGGGTGCACGCATGGCAGGCTTGGTAAGATTGGCGCGGCCGCGCCGTTATGTGTGGTTGTGAAAGGTGCGGCTGACGGGGGCACAAATTGTGTGGCGGTCGCTTTCCCAGGCAAACAGTTGCGAGCGCACCTGAATCCGATACTGCCGAACCGTTTACTGTTTGGTTTGCTGCTAGTGAGCCGGGCCACTCGTGAGGGCGCCTTTTTATCGTGCCCGTTATCTCCTTCGCCTCCCACCGCAGACTTCGCGATTGTATCGTTGGGCATTTATTGCTCTGAGCTGTGCTCGCGCTGACATGCCGTCCCGTGGGCAACTATGTAATGTGGGGTGGTGGGGAGGTGTGCTTGTTATATTTGGATGGGGGCCAGTAAAACCTCATTGATGCGTTTTTTTTTAATTGCAGAAAAAACATTATCTGGGAAAATGTATGATCCAAACTGCCTAATTTTGAGAAATGTAGCTTTTGATTGAGGTACAAAACATTTATGACACTTTCAGTTCATAAAAATGTCGATTAGCATTTCTTAGCACAAGATCTGAACATATCCTTTTCTGGGGCCACTGTCTTAAGCACAGAACGAACTTTGTAACGCATCTGGTCTGTCAACAGCAATAACGAAAGTAACCAAACTCTATTCCTTGCCACTTTTTTTTTCGGATGCTTCGCCCCTTTGCACATGAGTACTGCGGGGAAGCCACCACGGCGGCTAAATGTCGCAGCGTTCCTGCTTTTAAGTTGCGTTCCAGAGACCCAGCCCACTCGTACGTAAGAGCATCGCTATAGTTCGTAGCTGCTTGGCCTCTTTGCCCTTATGCACCACGAAGATACCTCAGCGTTTCTCCTCTTCATGTCGTGTCCCCGGAAAAATGATTGTCTCGAATGCTAGCGCGCAGTTTTTATATTTGTTATTGGTTGTGCTTCGCCGCCTTGCATCAATGCACTGCAAAGAAGCCGCATTTTCTGCCGTTGGTGACTGCTGCTCCATTCCAGCTCTTCACTTCGCGTTCAGCCGATGTTTGCACATGTACGGACGGTCTATAAACGTATTATACGACCACCACTTGCGAAAATTTTAAACGTAGTAGCCAGGAAATCATGTTATCTGGGAACGTATTAACCGGGAGAAATATAGTGTAACTCTGTAGGACATTTTGATTGTACGAACCGGGAACGTATCAGTGACGTTTTATTGTACTTCTTAATTTGACATCAAGAAAAGGGGAACATTCCCTCCCCTCCCCCCCTCCCTTTGGCGCAAATAAAAAAATCATATTTTTGATATCGCCAGCTTGGCAGGTATGGTGTTTGTGCGATGTAGCCTCTTCATAAGTCTTTACCACATTATCGGTGTTTCTCTGGGACGCAACAGCACAGAGCACACGCGTGATTAAAAGTAAGTTTCCTCAAAAACCGTACTTCGTTTATGGCGACAGAACATGGGTCCGCAAGCATGCACTCTTGCAGTGGAATAATCTAGGCATAGCATAGATTAGACTGTTTGTGGAATAAAGGCAGCAGCAGAGAAAGGGTGCACGGAGCAGGCGAAGTTTGGCCACGCGTGTGCTCTTCTGCGGTGTTTTCACGGCAGCCACTTAATCCTCTCCAGGGGCTGTATTACGGATCACTCTCAAAAACGCTTTTAAGTTTGAGAGCATGACGTCAAAATAACAACACCGCGAGACGCCGACCGCAGAATTAGCCAATGAGCAGCAAGGTTTTGGTGGCTAGTAGCTGGGCTCCGCCCCTGCTACTATTAATGTGTAGAGCCAATGTTCAAGTTTGCAGTGAGTTATACCCCTGCCACACGGCAAATTTAATGTCATTCCAACCGAATGTCATTCGATGCTTCGAATGTTATTCGGTCTCCTTCGGTGCCACACGGTAAAAAATAATGTTATTCGAAAATGATGGCAGTGACGATCAGTGAAAAAAAAATAGTACAATTGAAAGACATCAGCGTGCATAAAAGATGTTTGAAGTTGTAATGTCGTGTTTCAAAAGCGGGTGAGAACGTTTCTGTACAATAATATAAGCTTAAAATATTTCCGGCAATTCTACAGCACTTTAGCCATAAAAAGCCAAGCCAAGTACAAAGTCAACCACAATTCCGATAAACGTAAACAAACAAAATGGCTGACGCGGCGCCGTGCGGAGCGTGCAAATGACTTCCAAACGGTGAAGTGCTCAGTTACATCTTTAAGTACTTGCGAGCTAAACGAACATGAAGCGCCAACCAACAAGGAACACACCTAAATGACTTGATTTGTATTGGACCGGACACTAGCCATGTAGGCTATCGGTCCAAATATTTTGTACAATTTTTTTGTGAATTATGAAATAAAGCTTCCTTTGATTGATTGATTGATTGAACCCAAAATGATCGGCGGTCGTGAAAAGGCCCTGTTTCATGGTCGGCCGCTGCCGTTGGCTGCTGCTCGGACCGGAAGTAACAACTATCCACGATAGCTTCTAGTGTCAAGACGTCCGCACAAAAATTAATATTTCTTTAGCAGAACTAGATAAATACAATTTCTAGCTTTGGCAGTGCGCATGCTATTTTTTGCGTCTCTTGTTTCTGCTGCGTATCTGGTGTCCACAGTACACATCCGGTTCGAGAACGAATGCAAATGAGTTCCCCAAACTCATTCGATGGCGATTGTCATTCCAACCTAATGACAATAAATATTCCCGTGTAGCAGCCGATTAATGGCATTAGGTGCTAATGTCATTCGATGGGAATGATATTAAATTTGCCGTGTGGCAGGGGCATTAGGTAGGACAGGGCAGTAATGTGTAATATGTTATTGTATTTTGCACAGCAGGCAGAGTGAAGTTGGTTTCGCTGTGTTTGGTGAGGGCAATGTTTCAAGGGCTTTAAATGCTTTACATACCTTCTAACAACACGCACTTCCTTTCAGCTCGGAAGAACACTTGGGTTTTTTTTAAATTATGGTCCATCTTAGCTAAGGCACCCTGTACACACGCTCCTCCAATAGAAAAGGGAACAACTAGTTTGTGCAAAAGACCAATTTTTTTGGTTGTTTGTGCATTAAAGTTGAAAATGACTAGGATATAAATACCAAGAGTGAAAGCAGCTTGGAAAACATTTAAAGCTGTGCTTGTCACACACATTATGCGATAGCATAAGGAGCTTGTGCCATTTGGCAGTGTCACTATCTCGTGTCACCATGGACAAGGCTTCATAGCCTTGTGTTATCGCAAACCAAGCGAGGTGTCAGATGTGGGGCAATCACAGAGTGCTCAAAATTTTCCGTAGTGGAGCTGCCTGTATATTCTAGAGCTGTAGAGCATTCCCAGTAACGGTGTTGCATGTTTTGTTACTGTAAAATAGCCTCTACTCACACACCATCTCCTTGATGATGTGTCTGTGATGTTCACACATCTTTGTCTATCACTGAAGATGTTCTGTCATTCAGCAGTCATTGTAGCCACTGCACCTTACAATATTTGTTATGCATTGTTGTACAGCATTCTCCTTGCAGTAGATACAGCTTTTAGCACTGAGTGAAACCCCTAGCTACATACCATCAAGTCAGAAGCTTAGCTTTACTATTTACGCATTTTGTACATGCCAAAATGTTTTCCAGTCCTGAAAATGCATTATGTACACTGTACCATACAGTACTTATTGTACAGGTAGCCTCTGTATGAAAGAAAACAAGCACTTCGAGCTCAAATTTTTTTAAATTGCACTTGGAAATGTTATATGGTAATTGTACATCAAGGTAAAGTATACTTGTGTGTACGTTGCCTTTTCTGCAATAGAAACACTCATGTGAAATGCTGTGCCTAAAAAAAAAATACACGCTTACTGAAAGTATGATGCACTAAAAAAAAAAAGTGGTGGTGCTTTTTAATTTCAACAAGCATCACAAAAATTTCGTGCCTTACTCCAGCTCTACACTTTTGGTTTATGCTTGTTCGTCACCCAGTTAATGACCGCCAAGATGGCAGACGATAGCAGGGAACAGCCAGGTGGGCTGACATAAGCATTGGCTAAAGAGAGTGCACAGTGATGCTTTTCACAAATTGGGCGAGGTGTTTCAACACCTTTTCCACCTTCAGGAAGAAACTGTTCAACACACTTTCAATGGAGTGGCAGCCACTTGTTTGTCACTGCGGGCTTCTGGCTGCACACAGGTTGGTCAAGAGCGTTACAACATCACACACTTGCAGATGTGTGTTGTAGACTGGCACGAGGCAATGAGAGTGGCTGATACAACTCTCCTTGCCAGCATGGTGAGTCGTCGCTAAATGCCAGAGTTTCCACCGCAGCTGTCACTGCAGCATCCCTAGGTATGCCTGCCTCTGGAGATTGGTCGTCCTACAGAGGCCGAAAATACAGTAGTGCATTGCTCTTTCCAGGAGGTAGGTGAGGAGGGATCCTGTCTCTATGAGGTAGCCACCATTTAGAGGTGGCTTGTTGTTATCTGGGTCAGTGGCAGTGTCGCCAGCACCCTCTGCTGACATGGGCTCATCCAAACAGAGGTTGGGAATGCAGTGATGATGCACACATGTGCACTCCCATTGGCAACGGTGCGTCCGATGCAAGCAGCTCTTCGGTGCACTGACACAGCGTTCAACTACAAATTGCTTGAAAGGATGTGTCGTTGTACAGGCCTTCTGCTGAGTTGGGTCTGTGATGCCACGCTACTGGTGCAAGCAGCAATGGCTCCAGTGGGTAGACATTGTCGCCTGCATAACAAAAAATGACGCAGCTAAGCATGTCCTTTCTCTGTGATCTCAACAGCTTTACAGGATGCTCTACTATGAAATGGATACTCATGCTACGCGGCCCATAGCCAGACAATGCATTATTGAGGTGTACAGTCAAACCCGACTATATTGAATCCGTTTACATCAAATTACCCCGTATATCGAACAATTTATGAACATTGTATTATTAAAATGAGAGTATATAGCAAAAAAAAATACGAATATATCGAACTTAAAGTCGCACTAAACCGCCCCAGAAGAATGCCGTGGCTCGAGTCTGAGGTTGCGTTTGTTGTGCTCAGAAAACGATTAGCCGCTCATTGTAGGTACGCAGCGCGTTCGTGAAAACTGAACGGTTTTGCAATAGGGGCTTCGCATGATTTCTGGACAGTCTTTTTTCCCGATGTGTACAGCTGTGAAGTTTGCAGTTGAGTTTTTCGGCGCACTGTTGTCGACAACTCCGTGCTAATTCTACGGTTCAAGTGTCAGTGTTCATGCAGCGTCGCTTCCGGTCCATTGACAGATGTCTAGAAACAAAATTCAATGACCCTACCTCGCATTTAGACCGTTTGTTTAGTCTGATGGTGCGAATCAAGCATGACCTGCTCTAAGAAAATCGCTGGGGAAACACCGTGGTTGCGTTGACACGCCATGTTGACAGCCTGAGTCGCCGCTGGCGATGGTCGGATTTTTTCGTGTTTTCAGCAAGTTATCGATCTATTTGCACCGTCAAAAGTGCAACGAAGCTAGGGGCGGTGTTTTATTGCGATGCAGGCCGATTGTGACGAGCGGCAAGCAGATTTCTAGACTGGCTTCCCCAAAGTCGTCTTCCCGATTTGTTAAGGCGCGAATATAGTCCGACGTAACGCAAGTGAGTACACGCGCATGCCGCGTTGTGTTGGTGAAACAGCTCCACCTATAGTTGACACGCTGCAGCAGCCAACGTAACCGGCGGCTGCCAGCGGGCTCCTACGGGAGCGGCGCATATTTGGCCCCTGCTCCAATTGCGCGCCGGCGCCGCCGACCGTGTCGACCCACAATGCAGCGCGCTGAGAAAAATGGTGGATGCTAGTTGCAAACGGCGTGAGTGGCGTGAGCTGCCCAAATATATTGAAATTGTGCCGGATATCGTTGTGGAACGGTTTATCGAAGCCATCAAACAACACCCTTGTGTATACGACACCAAACGGCTGGATTTCAGAGACCACCAGGGCAAAGAGAACGCTTGGCAACAGAAGGCGAAGTACCGGTCTCTCCACGGGTGAGTTGTTCCCGTGGAGAGAGCGATCTTTCGCACATACATCGAGCGCCTGTGCTTTCGCCACAAGTGGTGGACTAGTAGCACGAGAGCAAGTTTCTGTCACGCGGATAACATCCTAGCCATGTTTCATATAGTAGCCGCAATGCCGTGGATGGAACGAAACGGATAAGGTGACGCAGGAAAAGGCACGAATGGAATTCAAACTGACCGCGTGTCGACGATCGGCACGCGGCGTTTGGGTGCATCGAAGTATAGAGGCGGTGGCGCTTTGGCCGGCACAGCGAAACCGGCGTAGCGCGACTGACTGCGAGCGACGCTCCTCCTCGCAACGTAGCTCCTCGCGTCGAACACGGCCAAGCGTGTGCGACCAGCAGTCGCTTGCGACCAGGCAGCAGCTCGACAACTCCGTTGTTGACACTTGCAAATGCGACCTGCGGGTCGCCTTCTTGTTTGAAGCGAAAACTCTCAGGAATGATGTTTTCGCGCGCTTTCGAGGGTTTCGTCTGCTTTGCTCGATGTGAAACGGTTAGGCTTAGCGACGACTACGACAGCCAGGGAGCAGCTGAGTTCGTTGCCGAAAGCTCACCTCGGTCACTACTCGCAAGTGTGAATGGGCTCATAATCGGTGGGACACTTGTGCCTTTTGTCATGATTCAGTGACAGAAATATTCTTTAGAGCGGTAAAATTTTGCTCACCGAGCGCACCCTATGGAATGCTACGTCGCAAGTCTGCCTGCGGTCTTTTGGCCACTTTTCGGCATCCAAAAGACCACGGTTTTCTGGCATCGCAAGCGTCATGAAAATTTTATTTTCGTTTGGATTCTATCACGGGGGACACCAGCGACGCGATTGTGACTGGTCCGGGCGTGCTTCTGCTCGCATCCGCTGTAAACAGCTGGGGGCACTCGGCACTCCCTTACTCGTTACTAGGCAGGTCATCGGTCGTAGGTTTGGTACTTCTGTGGCCTGTTCTGTGCCTGCCTGAGACTAATTTGTCGGCTGTATTTGACACTGCATGCTCAAAGGGGTCGCCGTCGCGGCGGCAATGCCTTCGCTCGCCACTTCGCTTTAAGCGGGTCAAGCTCTTCGTGCACTTCGAGTAATGTGACCTAAAATGCATGTGTTTGGGTTGGGACTGAAAGAAATTTCGAATAAAACGATATTTCGAGTAAAGCGATTTCGTTATAACAAGGGATTGCTGTACTCTCGTTGCTGAGGCCCACACTTGTAGCTGAACTCATGCGGTCAAAAGCAGTGGCCGAGCTGCTCACTATCTTGTTCGCAGCACTGCCTTGTGGCTCCTAGATGGTGATGAGTGTGCTATCGACACCCGGCGACGCCGGGGATGCTGCCGCGGCGAAAGTTTAAGCAAAGGAAGCCCTCCTTCGCTGCCGCCTTCTCTTTGGGTCTCGCCGCAAAGTGAACAAACCCCTTCCGCGACCCACCGTTGACAGTGGTTCCCGCAAACACTTGCTTACAGTGAGTGTGGCTGCGCCGACGTTTGCTGCATTTCCCTACGGTGCCTTGAAACCCACCAGTGGCGAAGAAGTGCAGCGCGCACAGCACCTGCCGCTCCACTGACAGTGCACCCACACGCACACCTCCCAGTTCAACGGCGAGTTCGTCGCACAGCCACTGTGCAATCTCCTTCCCAAGTCGAAGCGTCAAAATAACTCATCCTGAGCATCTAAATCGCCTTCATGCACCCTCCTACACTGTTGCTTGCGCGGCCACCCGTGCATACGACAATGTAAACAGCAGTCATTTTCTTTGTGAGCGGTTTATGGGCTACGTTTTTCACTCGCAAGTTTCAGCCCGCATAATTAAATGCGCAGCATCATCACTTCAGACGTGTTCACTACATAAATAGCAGCCGCCAATGACTCAAAAAGCAACCTAGGCTGTCGGAATGTTGCAGTTTAGCATGCAGGAATGCTGCCACAGTTGCAGTAGTTGCTGGTCTGTATTGCATGGGTTTCTATGGGAGTTTGGTCGAGACTGGCTCTGGAAAACTTAACAGCCGAGAAAATGTAGCACCCGAGAAAGCTCAGCATCCGGGATAGTAACAGCATGGTTCTGCTGTATAATCATTGCTACCGATGTCCACGAACAAAAAAATCACTGTAAAAAAATGTGGCTGCTAACACACCATTCCGTGCAAAAATTTCACAATTTCTAGTGGAATGTAGCGGAATACTACACTAGGGGCCTTACACATATTGTACTAACGAGATTTTGAGATACATAGTACCATGCTTGCGCTTGTGATAACAAATGGGCAGTATTTCCAATGAAATACCAGCTGACTGCAGTGGTGCCACAGTGGTTTTAAGCGTTGTATTTTGTAACTTGCATGCCATTTTGAGGCTCAGTTTAGTTGAGCCTAATCAAGCTTTTAGTTGGAATTTGTTCTTGGGTCTATCCTGCTCCGAGTTGTTTTCACACCTGCCATGTTCTGTTCAAGGGCCTCTATGAGTGGCGATGAACAGCTGCGGACAGTGGAAGCCCTGACTGAGGCCATCAGCCACCAGCTGGGACTGAGGGAGCAGCTGGACGTGATACGCATCATTGACCCAACGGCTTCCATCGACCTGTCTGCTGACCGGGAGTTTCCTGTGGGTGAGTCGAATTCTACTTCACTCTGGGAAACTGAGCGCTGCCGGGTACACCTGCAAGGAGTTGCAACCAGGTGGGTCTTGTTTCAGGGTTGTGGAGGAAGGTATGACGTGAGCGGAGAAATGCCTAACTGGTGGGTGGTTACTGTGGAAGGAGGAGGGTATCGGGAGAGCGCAAGAATCCTTAACTGGAGGATGGTCACCGTGGAAGGAGGGTAGGGTATGGCGAGAGCGTAACAAGGCGCACCTGGAGGGTAGTTGCTTTGGAAGGAATAGCGTTACTATGGAAGGAGGCTTTATGGCGAGAGCGTGACCAGAGTATGGTTATTGTGGAAGGGTATACGGAGAGCGTGACAATGCGCAACCAGCGTGGAAGGAGGGTATGGTGAGTGTTGGAATGCCATTGAAAAGGGGCGTGGCGAGAGCAAAGGAATGTAGCGTGGTCCACCTGTGGCAGGTGCTGCACCCGAGGAGAACGTCATCAGCGGCGCTGCACTTCTAGAGTGGCGGACTGGACAGCAGATGAAGAACGACTGTGTGGAAAACTAAATAGAGCTCTAGAACTATACAGATGCGAGGTCGCTACCACCACGTATTGTGAAGTATAACTACCGTATTTACACGATTGTAAGTCGACCTATTTTTTAAAGCTTTGAAAAAAGCGCACTCCCCACACGTAGCCACAGATTGTGTCTGCTGATAAGTGACAGCGGCCCGATAACTCATTCACGTTCTACTCTTAATAGGCGTCGCTCAAGTTTTATTTTTTGTTTGCTTTCAACCGCGCACTTACTCGGCCGATAGTTGATGGAAGGGCCGCTGTTCCAATCACAGGCCCCCCCCCCCCCCCCCCCCCTTCGGAACCTCAGTGGCGCCGGGAAGTGTCGGTAGCCGATGGAAGAGCCGATGCCGCTCACGCGTACATAGTTTCACTTTGGATCTGACGCATTTGACTACTGCCGGCCGCGTTTCGCAAGTTTTTAATGTAGTTCTTCGTCATTCGTTATTTGTGCTCCGGGTCCGGTAAGCGACCGGCGCTCGCTCGTTCACGGCTACATTCAAGATGGCTGTCATTCTTTACACCGAAGAAACAAACACCTGCGCGCCGGGCTGCAAGTTCGATGTTTACGAGTGATCAGGTGTGGCAGCTGCAGCAAGGCAAAATTTTCAGCTGTTCCACGGTATGTCGTGATGTGGCTGTTTGCGAAGTGCTGGCTTTCGCTGCACAACGATTTTAGAACGACGAGTTGTGGGACCGCAGCAACGATCACGACGGCAGCGCTAGTGAGTCCAGTGACGAATTCATTTTCGTTTTGGAATGTGCTGCCCATGGGTGATCCCGCGTGCGGCAGCCGGTAGCGGCTGGCGGTAAGCAGAGGTTGAAGGATAGTGCTATCGCGTTCAATTATTAGAGGCCAAGCGTAAACGACCTTTAAGTCTTTTTATTTTATTTTTTCAGAAATGTGAAGTGGGGGGTCGACTTACATTCGAGTCGACTCACAATCGTGTAAATACGGCATATATCGTAAACATATTGTATCGTATTGTATCATATCGTAAAAACATATTGATGATTATATGTAATTTTTTGCGGGAGTTTTCATGTAATTTTGCAGGAGGGAGCTCGGTAGAATGCACGCCACTGGTTCTTCTTGGCATCAAGGTGCGTAATAAAGACAAAATTATCATCCTGCCTTTCATAGACGTTGAGTTATAGGGTGTTGGAAGTTGCCACTTGGGAAACTGGGAGAAAAGTTTGCATACCTGTTTCGAAAGTGACAACTTAAAAACCCTACATCTCAGCTTCTATGACAGACAGGGTGATAATTTTGCCCTTTTTGTGTACCTTGATGTCAAAACAATGGCGTGCGTTTTACCAAGCACGCATTTTACCAAGTTCCCTACTGTAATATTTCTTGAAAGTGGTTGGCAAAAAGTTGCATGCCATATTACATAAATGTGTGAGCACTAGCTTTAGACAAAATTAGGAGGAATATTTGGAGCTAGCAATGCAAAGATGCATATTCCCTGAAGATTTCAAAAACGTGACTTCATAAAGTTTTTTTTTTTTTTTTCCAAAGACCTTGCCCCCTTCAAGCAACAACTTTTCCCTAGGTGCTCAGTAGTGAGATCGCACACAAATGTTGTACTGCCGCAGATTTAAGGCGACTTGACGACCGCAAGCTGCGGGAGATAGCCGAGTATGTGCGGAAGAACACTGCGGCCACAGCACAAGTGGGCACCGACACCAAGGCCACTGGGAGCACAAGCGCCAGGAGGAGGAAGAGGAGCCAGGGCCGTCGAGGTGTCAGCTGCCATTCTGTCTCGGAGCACAGCAGCTCGGCTTCATCAACGCCGCCTGCACGCAAGGAACCGAGGGGAAAAGCAAATAGGGAGCGATGTCCTGATCAGGTAGGCAAATTAGTTTTATTTTTGACGAGTGTGCCACTTGTGGTGCACAGTTATCTACCGCATGTACTTGTGCAGGGGCCACAATTCCTTTTCATGATTTTAATGGGGTGCAGCTCTTGAACAAGTCGGGCCTATATCTACCCCCACAAACATCGCACTGTTTCTGTGACTGTTCTAAATAATGATGTAAACACTGCTAAATGATCACTCAAGGAAATTCCTCGTCGCTTTCTCTCTGGCAGCTACTTGAAGAGCTCGTCTCATGGGCGCCTTCCCATTGGTAGTCATCTTCAGTGCCGTCCATCTGGTTCGATATTCCAGTCACCTTGAAGCTTTTCACAATAGTGTCTCATGACACCGAACGCCATGCGCTTAAAATCGCAAACTTGCTCCAGTGAAGCTCTCTTCAAATGTCCAGTAGGAGTCTTCACGGTGTCTTCTCGTCAACGTCGCTGCAGTCTACTCGGAATAACAATGCCGAATTCAACTTTATATGCCCAATTTGCAGAAACATCCAATGGCTGCAGGATGCTTGTCATTCCTCTAAGAATGACAGCGAAATTCGTTCAAGTTTCCGCAACCCGGCCGTTGACACGGTCTGTGGGATGGCATCGAAAACTGTTGAGGACGAGCAAAGCTCTCCGTTGCAACAGGTCGTCTGGTCAGTTCGCCCACACCATTTTTACCCAGTCCAAAACAAGTTCATCGCACATCCAACCTTTTCCGTGGCCATTAATGCCATCTGGAAACTTTTGTCAGCGTCTTCCTCTTGAAGACCACAGCTTTCTGCCATCGGCAGTGATGCATGCATACCATCACTGTACACAGTTGCCTTTTTGCACTGGTGTACACACAGAGATCTTTTTGCACTTTTAAAATCATCTGTGCTATTTTCTGGTGGAACTAATGAGACATGCGTCTGATCCACGTTCCCTGTTTGAGTCGGGTCATAGCCGTGCTCTCTTCGAAGGCTGTCAACGAAACGGTGGAACTTCGCCTAATGGAGAGCGCGTTCCTGTTCATAAAGCACCGAAGCCATCCCCTACTTGCTTTTTAATTCGCAACTGGAATGCCCATGTGGCGAGCGATGGCAAGGGCTTTGACGCGAATCACGACACTGCATAGCAGTCTTTTCTTGTCGTTGTGATGTACTCCGCAAGTTCCTTTTCAAGCTCCAGAAACTTGTACAGCTTCTTGCGGAATGCTTTCCGGTTGCGGTTCATACCAGCGAACTGTTCTTTCTGGTTGCACCAGCGACGCACACACTTCTTGTTGACGTCAAACTTGCGTCCAGCCGCTGCTTACGGTGTTCGTCGGCATAAGCGATGGCTTTCAGCTTGAAGGCTGCGGTGTATGAAATCAAATCCCTGCCCATCATCAGCAAGCGGTAAACATAGGCCGCGATCCACTGAATAACGCTGCACACAGCAACCACAATCTCACCAATACACTACCCAAGACCGCAGCACCACACAAAGAAAGAATGTTTCCCGGAGCGAAACGGTTGCAAAAACAAGACCGTGTCTCCACATGATCTCAAAGCACTTATGATGATATGGGGGGTTGAGAGCAGCTAGCGCCACCTAGTAGCGCCTTGTGAAAGTTAACCTTTCTGGTGCACGAATTTTCGCACTTGTCTAAAAAAATTTTATTTTTGTTTTTCAAAATTTCGGTTGTAAAGTTGGGGTGCGGCCCTTACACGAGTGTATATTGTCACCGAAAGCCGGCAGAAAGGGCAGAAGGGCCCACCGGGACTAGCACAGCAGACACACTCAGCGAACCAACACACGAGCTGGGGAAGACAAAGAAGACCAGCGGGTGCTGTTGCACTGCATGGCGGCGCCAGTAAATGGCTAACAGTGTGGCATTGCCCCTCCTCTTGGAAAGAGCATCGCCCCAATGCCACAGAATTATGGGAAGCCGGGATAAAGTCTGTGGCGCCGGACTTGGCAGAATAAGTCCTAGCGGATGTGGTAGAGCTTCATCCTGGCAGCGTGGAAGATTTCGGATGCCGCCTGGAGGAGCAAACAGACTCTTGCGGGAGCACTTCGTAGTCAACTTCACTAAGTTTGCTCAGTACCTCGTAGGGGCCGAAGTAGCGGCTCAGAAGTTTCTCGGAGCGACCCCGCAGACGGATTGGGGTCCAAACCCAAACTTGATCGCCAGGGTGGTAAAGCGTCGCCCAGTGATGAAGGTTGTAACGTTGAGCATCGCTTTTCCTGCTGGGTACGGGTTTGCTGTCTAGCTAGCCGGCAGGCGGCTTCTGTGTGCCGAACAAACTCTTCAGCGCCAGCGACTGAGGGACGTACAACATCTGGCAGTAACATTGCGTCCCGCATAGTAGTGAGTTCACGACCGTGCACCAAATGGAACGGCGTGAAGCACGTTGTCTCTTGAAAAGCAGTGTTATAGGCGAACGTGACGTAAGGCAAGATCCGGTCCCAGTTCTTATGGTCAGTGTCGATGTACACATGGAAAGCATGTCGGCAATGGTCTTATTGAGCCGCTCAGTAAGTCTGTTTGTTTGAGGATGGTAGGCAGTGGTTCGATGATGACCGCTGCCACTGAGACGCATAACTTCCTTAGTAAGGACTGATGTAAAAGCCATGCCTCTATCGGTTAAAACTACCGCAGGTGCACCGTGACGGAGGACAATGTAAAAGATGAAAAAGTTCGCAATTTCGGCAGCGGTGCTGCAGGGAAGGTCTTTCGTCTCACAATACCAGGTGAGGTAGTCGGTGGCAACTATAATGTGCCTGTTGCCCAATGATGATGTCGGAAGTAATCCCAGCAAGTCCATGCCGACCTGGTGAAAAGGAATTCGAGACAGTTCAGTGGGCTTCAGTAGGCCGGCTGGCTTCACAGGTGGTGTCTTCCGACGTTGGCACTCGCAGCAAAACTTAACGTAGTGCGGGAAAACTGTAGTAAGCTGGGGCCAGTAATACTTCTGCTGTATCTTCGTCAACGTGCGAGAAAAGCCGAGGTGACCGGAAGAAAGCTCGTCGTGGCATGCGCGCAGAACTTCGTCTTGAAACACCGTAGGAACCACGAGCAGGTACGGAGTGTCCGTGGGACCGTAGTTTCTCTTGTAGAGGATGCTACCTCACAAGCAGAACGACGATAGCCCGCGTGTGAAGGGTCGTAGCTCGGCATCATCTTGCTGTTGTTGAGCAAGAACGGACGTGGTTAAAGCGCCAAGAAAAGCGGGATCGTCTTCTGTGTCAGCAATGGTGTACGGGAGAGAAGCACGGGACAGGCAGTCTGCATCGCTGTGTTGCCAGACTTGTACACGATGGTAACATCGAATTCTTGCAAGCGGAGACTCCCAACGCGCCAGCCTCCCCGATGGGTCTTTAAGGTTCGCGAGCCAACAAAGCTAGTGGTGATCGCTCACAGCGCGAAATGGGCGACCATACAAGTATGGGCGAAATTTCGTTACCACCCAAGCTATAGCAAGGCACTCCTTTTCCGTGGCTAACAGTGTGGCAGTATGGTAGTTTTGAAGATCTGGTATTGTGGCTGCACTTTGGGCCCTTATTGTAATGAAGGTGGGAAAAGCACAGTTTGTGCAGCCCCTTACATTTGCTTCTTTCACTGCGGTCAGCACACCACTGCATGTGTTCCTCCGTAATGATGGGCCCCCGCAGGCACCGATGTCCAGTACGTTGGTAATAAATAATGCTGAAGAAAAACGAGCCAAACTTTGCCAAGGTGCCAAACATGCCAGTTGCCAGTGCAAAAAGGCTTAACCCATTCGCTTCTGACGTTTTGTCTGCGTTCCCCACGCAGCATTCCGCACAGTCTTTTTGAGCATGCAGTGATACCCGGGTCTCATGAAAGATTCTGCAATATCTCGTGCTACAGATGTGCACGGTGCAGTTGTCAACAACGAACAGCACCTTGCATGTTTACGGCTTGGCTTCGTTACTCTCGACAAACGACGTCACAATGTCGTTTCTTTGTTGATCTGTTGGGTGTGCCGGGGGGTTGTGGTGTGGCTGTTGACAATGCACATGCTCGCATGTAAGCCACGCTTCATGAAGTGGTTGTTTTTTTGTGGGGAGCAAGATGTCAGGGTCTCGAAAACAGTACTCTGCTGCTTTCAAGCGAAAAGTGATTCAGCTGCGGAGAACATCAGCAACAGTGCGGCCGGGAGGCCGTTTGGTGTCTTCGAGGGACGCATTCGTGGATGGCGACGACAGAAAGAAGCCCTTTTTGCGTGCAGCGGAACGTGACGAAGCTATCACGGCCAGAAGAATGGCGCATTCCCAGAAATTGAACCTAGCCTGACAGAGTTCGTACGGCAAAGCGAGCCGCGCATCTAGCTGCGAGTGTGGAGCTTATGCAGGCAAAAGCTAGAGAGCTTGCAAAAGAAAAAGGAACACCGCGTTCTGCCTTCAAAGCGAGCCAGCACTGGATCCATCGCTACATGTGCCGTGCGGACCTCGATTTCACAAAAGCTTGCGGAAGCCTTCGAAGAGCTGCTTGTGAGATTGCAGCGCCATGTTATCTCCTTGCGCAAGTCAAATAACTTTCTGTTGGGCCAAATAGGCAATGCTGATCAGACGCCGGTTTTACCTGGACATGCCATCTCCCCTCACTGTGCACAAGAAGGGGTCTAAACAAGTTGCCATCCGGTCCACTGGCAACGAGAAGACGCGAGTTACAGTCATGTTATCGTGTACAGCAGATGGCCGCAAGCTCCCCCCTTGCGTGACCTTCAAGAGGAAGATGATGCCGAAAGGTGAGGAACTGCCGAAAAATGTCATCGTGAGATGTCATGAGAAAGGGTGGATGAATGAGGATCTAGTCTTGAACTGGGTAAAGTCCATGTGGTGTAGGAGACGTGGTGCACTGTTGTTTCTGCCGTCCTGGATGCATTTCATTGCCATTTGGCAGACTTGGTGAAGAGGATTGTACATGATTGCAGCACTGAACTCGTTGTGATTCCGGGTGGGATGACGCCACAACTACTGCCCCTTGATGTTTGTGTAAACAAACCCTTCAAGGACGCAGTCAGGCGGTGCTACGCAGAGTGGGTGCGCTCAGGTGTGCCTACAACGACTCCAACCGGGCGGCTGAAGCCGGCCTCGCCAGCCACGCTGTGCAAATGGATCGTGGGCGGCCACTCCAGAAGATCTTGTGTGTCGTTCTTTTAAGAACTGCGTCATCGCGAATGCCCTCGATGGCACGGAAGATGAGTACATTTGGGAAGAAATGTCCGAAGAAAGCGCTGCTGAAAATGAAAGTGATTGAAGTGCGGGTAAAACTTTCTTTTTTTCCATTTCGCGTCTCTAAAACTTCACCTCGTGTTATATTCGGGTTCGTATTATACTCAGGTGTTACGGTAAGTGATCAGGGGAGTTACACATGTAGCACTGTCTGTGTGCTCTATGGACCTGATCGGCCTGCATAACCAAAGCGCACCCTAGCCACCTTTCTGACAAGGATCGCAGTGTCACCTCTTGACCCTCCCATGCCACTGTTAATGCCTTTTGCAATCTGACTTCAAATTATTCCGCGAGGCTGACCACTTCGTCTGGACGCAACGCCTTCCCAGTAGTCTTGTTTTGGATAGCAAATGCCTGGCTTCTAGGCTTAACACATATTTTAATTCATCTGCTACAATGAGCTGTTCCAGGGAAGATATGTTGTAGCTGTTGTAATTTTGAAGTCGCATACCAAACTGAGCCCATGATTCCTTGGACCCATTTTTGGAGTGTTTAAAAGTTGCCTGTATTCAGCCGAAGACAGCCTGAAGCTCCTTCAAAACTTCTTCCTTGAGCTCTGCATAATATTTGAGCTTCTCTGCCGATAGGCGAACCAGCAATCCCCTGGCTTTCTCATTCAGCCGAGGCAATAAGAGGCTTGCTCTTGGCTCTCCTGGAATGTTGTATGTGTCCAGGGTCGCTTCGACATCGTCGAACCAGCGAGGGACAAGAGCCGCCTCCACTGGCATGACTAACTGCACTCCCGTCACGTGTTTGTGTACTTGAGCCTCCTGTTCTCCTCCCGCACACAGTGGCGACGCGTGCATGGCATGAGTGGCACCAGCATTGCAGTTGTTGCGCAATCTTTCAGTCTGCAGTTTATTTTCAGAAATTTTGAGCTTCATCTGCAGTAACGCTATCTGGTCAGCAACGGACACAGCTTACCCTTCGCTGACGTTTTTTACCTTGGCAGTCACCGCCAGCTTCATTTGCATATCCCCTTCGCTTTGAGCCCCTCCTTCACCCTGTTGCTACCAGGGCGCCTACGAAACAGGAATCAACCAGACACACACCTGCCTGGCCCTTCACTACAGGGGAAGGCTTGGTCACTTTGTCGACGCTCGAGGTGTTCGCTCAACTCTGGGCCTACGTCCTCTCATCCAGCATCTAGGCTGGGACCGCTTCATGTCAGAGGTCGTGTCGACTGCCCCACTCAGATAGGTTCTTTCCAACTCTTCCACCATGCTCCTCCCGACGAAGCCGGACCACCAAGAAATGAAGGTTACGGCAGAATTTATTTACATTTGTACAAAATTGAAACAACTTTGCTGCAGTCAGGATCCGGCCTGTAGTCTTGTCATCCACCATCTCTTTGCTCCGTTCTTCTAAGTTCCTCAGTTCAGGGTCCTCCTTTCCAGCTTGCTCTGGTTCGCCCTTGCTTCCCTGCCGTTCACTTTGGTCGGCTCCTTGTGAAGGCAACATCTCTGCTGGTTCCCAAAGCCCGGCGGCCGTTACGGAGGCGTCGCCGCTCCCAAGCGCTGACCGTGGTCCTATCGGGTGACCCCTTTCCGGCGTACTTCATAGGGACCATTCTCGCCTTGGCCGCCAGCTGTCTACCCGGTGCCAATTTTCCGCCACTTCGGCTAGTGCACGGGGCCATTTCTTGGGCACGCAGGAACAGCCTGCACGCACACGCATAACCGCGGCGTCCTCATGGCTACCGCTCATCTTCCGCCTTTCGCCGTCCTCCAGGCGCCAGCTGCCGGCCACCGTTCACGCCGCTTGGGGGCGAGCCAATGGACGTGCCTGACAAACCTGTGTGCTGTGCGATTTCAGTGCATGTTAAAGAATCCCAGGTGGTCAAAATATCCGGAGCCCCTCACTACGGCATCCCTCATAGCCTGAGTCGCTTTGGATCGTTAGACCTGCATAAGCCATAAACCTTTCCTGCAATTACACCGCGCCACCAAGCAGCTGAGCAAAGCACTGTGGGAAAACTGAGCACCGCTCGCATCTCTCAGACTCTGCTGGCAAGCTTAGCTTATCTCTGCAATCTCTTCGTCATAGCTGCGCCACTGCTTTGCATTTTTTCCTAGTCATCCTCTTGGGCCTGCTGTAATTGAATCGGCACGGTCGGGTGTCACGTTCTGCAGCCATGGATCACCAGCCCAGCACGGCAAAATTGGGATGTTATTAGCCCCGCCTCCACTGCACACGTTACAAACTGCACCCTCAAGCACCCATTTTTTTTGCTGCCAGTACATTGCTGACACCAGGATCACAAGTCGTGAGTGGTGGTGACACACAGCCCGACATCGCTGACGTGAGTGGCCTGCACAGCGCCAGTCGCGGCCCGTACAAATCGCCGGTGCCGCGATCACCAGTCACGCCTGTCGCACCACAAACGAAGGACGGATGTGGGCTGCCATAATCACGTGAACCCGCCGGCTGAAAACAGAATTCTGCATACGAGTTCTGTGTGCTTTGGGTCGTACGAATATTTTTCACGTCTCCTTGAGATTCATATGATGGAGATTCTACTGCAAAACATTTTCAGGTGTTCGATATAAAGCACACTTCACTTTCTCCTGTTGGGGCTTGACAGTAACTGCAGTGCCTTACCCACATAGTCCCCCTGTTGGGCTGCTTCAGGAGCAAATTTTTTTTTTGTGTGGCCCTCCTCTTTCGATTTCATTTGAAACAAGCGTTTTCTCATTTTTTGCACCGTTAGCTTTTCTCCTGGCATTGGTCAGATTGTCTAGCCTTGTGCACAGAGGTTTTCCTCTGATCTCGTACCATCTCTCTGCGCGACAGAGGGGTCGCCGCAAGCGCCATCGGCAGCAGCTGCTGCAGGAGAGCGCGATCAAGTGGCAGCAGAAGACGGAGCTGCAGAAGCTCAAGGAGGAGCGCAGCGGCCTCTTCCGCCACGAGGAGGTGCTCACCATCACCACACCAGCAGCAGCCTCCTGTTCCTCCCTGTCCAGCCTGCTCGCTGCCGACGAAGAGGATGTTGATATTCTGGACTGAGCATTGGGATCTGTGGGTAGGTTGGCAGCAGCGTAATTTATCGTCTTGTGAGCTTTCACCTCTTCTTTTCCTCACTGTATTGCTGCCTGTGTGTTCACTTTGTGGTGGTTCCTGCAATGGTTTGTGCGAAGGGTGCCGATAAGACATGTTTCTTCTGTCGTGTCACGTCACACTCTGAAGGGGGAAGGCTTGTTATGAGCATTACTGCATCACGAGGTGCTCTGCAGTGCTTGTCTGTTCGTATTATGTCTGAAGACTTGTACGGATCATGTTGTGCCAATATGATCGCGCTTATCATGCTTCTGAAAAATGGGGTCTGAGGGGCAGTTTGCATTAGCGGGGTGTTTCATTTGTAAAGGCATTCTGAGTCTGCGTGAAAGGTAATGTTTTCACTTGTTTTGCATTAGAACAGTCTTGTTATTTGGGTTTAGGTAATTTACCTGCCATCCCCTTGGGAAGAGGGAATATGGGGTGGTTCCATTTCATTTTGCCATGGCAGTCTGTGTACGTTGGCACCCAAGGGGGTAGCTCAAGACACGGTAACAGATGCATCAGAGTACATTGTGCCAATTCAGTGTTGAGGGACAGGGAGTGCCATTGCATTATGTTGAATTCCAATGGCAGATTCGGGCCAAGTTTTTCTGCTCTGTTGGGATCAATCGCATTCCATTGGCAAAGTGGGAGTGCGAGTTGTCTGTTCCATTGGCAGATTGGGATCAGACGTTGATCCTGGATCGCTCCGTGGAGCAGCGATATTTGCTCCGCCGAAATCGGCAGATTTGACTGGAACCCCGCTTGACGTTTTCCTTTCCCCCGTGTCTGCTTTCAGTCGCAACCGGCTGCTTCCTTCCTGTCGTTGCTACGCGGTGATCCAGGCAACATACAAGGAAGATTTTTGACCCTTTTTTTTGGAATAAATTATCCCAAATGTAACAATTTTTCGTTTTGTTTGCGTCAGCACAAATTTAAAAAAAAATGCCTTAACAGGATATCAGTTTTTTGTGACCACTTTTGAGAGCAAAATCGTTGTCCTGTATGAACCTCCTGCGAATTCTGATTGCAGACGACGCGTACTCGCTAAGCCTAGCAGTTCTGTAAATACGGAAGCAATCTGAAAATTTGGCGCGTTTTATCTCTGCAATTTTGTGGTTCAGGCATCATTGCACTCAGTGAAAGCTTCGTGCGCCTTTCGTTTGCCCTGAATGTGAGAGAGTGGCGGCAAGGACGAATCGCTGGTGAAGCGAGAGGCAGTGCTTCAACGGGCGTCGCCACGTTGCCCGAATAGGAGTTGAAGTGCCCCAGTGGGAGCGATCTGCCATTGGAATCCCAACATCAGAGAGGGCCTAAAGAAGAAAGGAGATAGGAGGAGGCATCAGCTTGCTGGTGCCATCCGCCAGGAGAACACCTTTCCATCTCTCCATGTCAGTGTTCTCATAATCTTAGCATCATGTTTATACAATTATTGCGAATGTTTACTTGTGTAATGAGCATTTCTTTTTTTTTTTTTCAATAATATACAAAACTGCGGGGATTTTGTTCATTGTGCAGTGTACTATATTAGCAAAAAAATTATATTTCTACAGCAGGAATAGTGGGTGCATGCATTACGCAAGTAAATAAAGTACTTTTTCTGCTGTGTTTTGAATCCAGCAGAGATATATGATTGTGATTCCTTTGCAGACCATCGGAGTGAGAGATTTTTAAAATTCACCGTTTTTTTTTTTTTTTTGCTTATGTGGGGTTGGGGGGGGGGGGTGTTTCCCATTTGAGTGAATTGCACTTTTAATTCTTGTGAAAAGAATTGGGCTTTGCTTTTTCTGTTTGATTATTTGCACGAGTTTTTGGTGCAGTCATTTTTGCTTTGCAGGCACTGTGGGGACTAGACTCATCTCAAGAGACATGATGGCAGGGTACTTTGGCATAGATCAACAGCTTTGGCCAAGCATCTGTGTTCATTGCTGCTGTAGTGAGGCTTCTACAGGAAAAATATTTCTGTAATTCAGTGCCATTTAAACAGTTGCTCTTTCTTCTTCATATCAGCTGTAAATAAGGAATGTCTGCTTTGCATTTGCCTCCTCTTGTTTGCAAATGATTGTGATTCTCGAGTTACTGGTGTTTTTCCCTTGTGCATGTGTGACAGCAAGCTACTGCCAAATTTTGTTTTGTCCTTTAGAATTGTTTGTTCATGGTTATTTTGCATTTGTTCATAATTTTCTTGTGTACCACACAGGAACGAGTTGTGATGGGTAAGAGTGCCATGTTAAGGAAGTGTTTAGCCCCATACCGTGGTGGCTATGATTGTGGGTGGTCAGGCAAGGCAGCATGCACAGACTGGGGTTTTGCATGGGGTTTGCAGACCTGCTTGAAAATGGCATAATTTGTTGGTAGCGAGTTGAGATTACTGCGTGCGGCCTGCTGTTGGGTTTTGTTCAGTCAGGTTATTCACACAAAAACAGAATCCTTCAGCATGAACAAATGGCTCAAGCATGGCACTGAAAGGGGTTGTAAACATGTCGATGGGAACAGAAATGGGTATGGCAAAAGGAACCATGCCATGTCAACATCATCTTTAATGCTGCTGCACAGTCATCGTCAATAAAGGTTAATTTTTTGTGATTATTTGGACAGCTGACTTGCTTCACTAAATGAACTTGCTCACTAGGGCAGCTGTATGATGACATCACTTTTTATTGGCATACACAATGATGAAGTGTTGCACCAGGCATTGTTTCATACAGTGAGTGCACAGCCCATTTGAAAATCGTGAGAATTGGACTCAACAGGTGACTTCTTTGTATGCAAACGTTTTGCGATGTGTTGAGTGGTACAGCAACAGTACAGTCGACTTTTGGAGCTCTTGTACCCATCACGCTGCCTGGGTGCAAGGCTGACCGGTCTTGCGACTAAAGTGGAGTGCACAAGTCTTGCTTATGTTGTGTATAATACATAATGGAAGCCATTCAGTGCCATATATCGTGGCCATGCTGGTAGTTTGCTGTGAAATCAATGTAGTGATGAAGTGAATTGAGGCGGCTGTGTTTGACAGTGGCATTCTGCAGAAATTTTTGGAGCTTCATCACTGAAATGAGTCCGCATTTCAAACGGGCAGATGCGGCATGCAGATGGCCTTAGTGTGCTGTTTTTGCAGCTGAGGTAAAAGTATTTATATAATATGACTTGCAGCACATGTGGAACGAACCACCAGAGGTTTGCGCTTTATATCTATCGGAGCGCCTTCATACAAAGCACCAACTTGCGCAAGCATTCAGTGCATTGATGGCTAGATGCATAAATTTCCAGCACCCCTGGGCTCGCGTGGCTTTTTGAAAGCTGAACACCTACCACACCTTGCATGCTGCAGCTCCTATTGAGCACTACAGTGCAGGCATTGCACTTGGGCTTTTTATTCTCTATCACCGGCTGTCTGTGTAAGGCCGTAAGCAAGAAGGGGCCCTGAAACCACCTCGTGGTCAATCCTTGGCAATGGGCACCGTAGCAGTGACTTCATTTGTGAATTTTTTCAGCCAAACACCCAAGAGGAGCGGTGATATTGACAATGTTTAGCTTCTTACAACATGCTCACTTGCAAGGACCCGGTTGGTGTCGGTGACCTCGCCCCCAACGCTAACTGCCCTATCACGTCACAGAGGAAAGTTCTTGTGCATTACGTGTCTGGTACTACGGTGTGTTGGGTCTCACGTCCCAGAGCTGCATGTGGGCAATAGGAGACACTGCAGGTGAGGGTTCCCGATTAGATTCAACGTCCGGCAGTCGGAAGTAAGGCAGGTCGTCTCAAGTTAAATCTAGCAAGTTCCTCGGTTTTCCCGCTAGCAGTGCATGTACCGGTAAAGTATTTTAGAATTCTTTTACGGTGTTCGCACCTCCGTAGTTGACCTCATTCGCATCGCATCGTAGCCTGCATAACCTTCACGAAGCATGCAACCTATTTGAAAGAAATTGGCCCATCGATTTCCCGTTGTCATGGCCTCCGAGGTCACTGTTTCGGTTCCATCAGTGTAGTCTGCGACTTTGGAGGCCATATTTCAGTGCAAAAGAGAGGACGACAGAACACAGCGAGTGCTCTGTTCTGTCGTCCTCTGTTGTGTCGTGTTTCGCACTGTAACTATGGAAGATCGTCACCAACTCGCCCAACAACTTGCTTTGCCATATTTCAGGCTGCGATGAAACTGCTACGGGATGTCAGAGGCCCAGCTGTGAGATGTCAGTTTTTGACCACAGTGTAGCTGGACCGTACCCTCCTTTGTTCAAACACAAAGGTTACTAATGGCATTTCTGAAGGCGGGGTGTGGTCCAACAATAGTGGCATCCTGTGGGCCATTGCACCCGTGGAAGCAGTGCTCTGCTGCTCAACAGTGGGCTGATTTGCCCGGCAGGACGCGCTGTCTACGCTATGGGTTAAGCACTTTGCCCATAGCGATGACAAGGCCACTGACATTGTCGACGACGAAGTAGAGGAACGGCCTGTCGAGCACGACGTCAATGGTCTCCTCCGAAGGGCCCACGAAGGCGGGCTCTCGGCGCCGGTTGCTTGGCTTGGGGGGGGGGTGCTGCAGCAGGTCCGGCACCGCTGCTTGCCACGCGGGGCGCCTTGATGTCCAGTGAGGACTTGTGCACGACATTGGTCACGTGCAGCCACGGAACGTCGCTCATATCGAACAACTGCGCCCTGCCAGGGCCGAACAGCGAGGCGAGCCCCATGCTGGCCAGCGCCACAGTCAGGTTCTCGTGGCTGTGCTCAATCTTGATGCGCGGCAGCTGCATGGGCGGTACAGAAAGAAGCATGAGTGTGCATACGGTGCAGAAAATTGCGGCGGCCTTAATTTTTGTTCTTTGCAAAAATGTGGGCTGAGACCGCATACACCATTAATGCAGAGAATTGCAGGGAGAATTACGCTTGCGCGCTTAGACTCTGAGCAAGTTTGCAGTTGATCATCAAGCATATGTCTAACATGAGCTTTGTTGCTAGAGATTTAGCATACCGGACCTGTTTTACGTACGCCTGTTACGCAGCACACAATGTGACCATGATCGGCAAACTGCTCGTGATCGGCGAGTGTTTTTGTGCAATGGTCGAGCTCACTTTAAACAGAAGTGTGCATCCGTGACGCCACCTGACTGCTTACCTTGCCCGATAACTTCAAGAGCTAGCAAGTGAATTAACTGTGTCAAATTTTAAGAGCACTAGCTCTTACTACTTACATTTGCTCGTTTCACGTCAGTTGCTCCGTTCGCTCTCAGATTTCAAGATGGAGGCTAAATTACGTGATCATGGCCATAACACTTCAGGTCAGCAAAATGCATGGCGAAATGTGACACCCCACCACGTGACCGCGCACAGTCCTTGGGCGAGCACGGCGGCCGGATTACGCCTTATACTGCTGTTCCGCTATATATATGTACCGTCTGAGCGTGTGCCCAGGCTGGTGCCACTTGGGGTCACCATTGGTGACAAAATTGTGGCCCACCTGCTTGGTGCAGAGTGTTTGGAGTGGTGGCAAACGAATTGGCCCAATTCGGTACAACCCCTTCCTCGCAAAAAATTCGACAGTTGTCGCCGAGTACCTACAGAGTTCCAACGACATCGGCTTTGGGTTTTCGGTAGATGTGCAAGATTTGTTCTACTCTGTTCCTCAAGACCAGCTTTTGTTGGCTGTAAAAGAGTGCATAGAAGCAAACGGCGACTTGTTTTTCCAGAACTCTTCAGGACTGTCGGTTGATAATTTTATCGCTTTATTGCAGTTTTACCTAGGTGCTGCTTTATACATTTTGACAGCCTGACTTTTTTGCAGCGCAACGGTGTGTGCATAGGTTCCTGTGTGGCCCCCATCCTTTGCAACATTTTCTTAACAAAGGTTGATCAATCGTTAGATAAACTTTATGGGGGGGGGGGGGGGGGGGGTGTCAAAGGTTTTTTAGGTATGTGGACGATTTTTTAATGCTTCTAAAAAAGCGGACGTCCTTCACCTACCCCTACTGTAGGTTAAGTTTTAGATGTTTTTGACAAGCTTGGACTTGGGCTCACTTTTTACAGTTTTTAGACTTAAAACTAACCTTCCTTGAAAGACACGTTTGCTGGGGTTATTTTCCGCGTGCAAAAGAAGATTTTTTGCCTTGCGATTCTATGCACTCCTAGACTAGAAATAGCAATAGCGTCGCATTGCCTGGAGTTGCAAGATAGCTTTCAAATTCAGATGAGCAGACTTTCGGCAGCTGGGTTCCTCTGCTCTGTGTTTGTTTGCGAGACCCTCCTTCAAGAACTTAAGCACGGAAAACGAAGAAATACTGGAGAGGATCGTCGCAGGACACAGAAGCCGCTAGTTGTGCCTTACGTACACAAAACCTCGCACAACGAGTTAAGTGGCCTACAGGTACAGCGTAAAGTGAAATCTAAGGTCTGACGAAATCTCGTCTGGGCAGTAACTGATTTCAACAGAAAAAAAGACTCCGACCAAAGGTTTTTGTCAAAACACGTTTCGGCTTCCATACGGAAGCCTTGTTCACTAAATTTTTATTGTAGAACCGCAACGCTTAAATAGGTTTCAATAATCGTCCCAGGCATCTTTCATAGGTTGGCGGGAGATTGCCGATGTTACGATTAAGTCTTTTTTTCGGTGGTCTGAATCACCAAGGACTCGAGATACTGGCGTGAAAGCCAGTTCTTTTCTTTGGCGATGATGGAAGCCATTTCCCAGCAGATATCATGACCTGCCGATACGGCGTGCTCCGCAAGTGCGTTGGAAGTGACTTTTTTGTTCTTCACGTCCGACATGTGCTCTTTCAGACGCCTTTCAAAATTCCTGCTCTCGTAAACATTTATAGGTCCGTTCGATTCGCCTGCACTCCCTGCACCAGTTCTGTAAAGTTCCGCAGCGGTGCCGCGAGCGTGCAGCGCCAGTTCCAGCAGTTCAAGTGCTGCTTACTTCCAAAACGAATGGTCGAGTGCAGGCCTGGTCGTCTGCTAGCCGTGGCGTCGCCACCAAATTGCAGCCACGTGGCGCCCAAATCAACGGCCGTCAACATCCCGAACCGCGTGAAGAATTTTCAAACAGCACATCGCAGCGAAGTGTTGCCATGATTCAGTCTCGATGCAACCTTGCGGCAGCTAAGCGAAACGCACGTGTGTTCTTTTACTGAACACGACTGAGGTGCGCGCGCACCGACTTGCATGCTAAGCGGTTGTTGCAACAACGTGCATCATGCGCTGCATGCACGTGTTTACTTTTTAGTTAACATAACCGGCTTCGAGTACTAATATAACTTTATTAGTAGAAAGGATCGATAGACGCCGGTTACGGGTCCGTCGAGAGATGCGAGGGCCGCCGTCCCCACCGTCGTCGCCTTCTCGGGTGGCCACTCGCGTTCCATGAGAGTCGGCGGGCCCGTGTGAGGCACTGTTGTCATCGACGAGTGGAATAATTTGAGTATGTCCGCCGTTTATCGCAAAGCGCAAGCCATCGTCGCGAAAGCCGTCGTCTGCTTCCATGACGGCTACAGCTGCACCATTTCGGCACCGACCATTGAGGAGGTGCACAGTTTTCCTGCACTTTCCTGAACTAGACGTGCACAACGTATGCACTTTTTTGAAACGAATGGCGTCGTGTAGACGGCGCCATCTTGCACCGCTGAAACGAATGGCGAAGTGCAGCACCGCGAGAACCAGTTCACGAATTGCAGGCGAATCGAACGGACCTATAGTCACACTTGGTGCAGGGGATTCTGTACACAACACCCGGAAATTTTTCTTTCTTTAGTTTGTCCTTGACATTCACGAGTTCGTGCCATAACTTGTGGGCGGGAACGTGGGAAACGTGCACGTCGTACGTGCGCAGGACGCGTCCCAGTGCTTAACTTATGCCCGGTACATAAGGTATGGCGATACGTGCTTTGCAATGGCTGCCGACCGGTCCGCTGACCGCACCGAGCGACGTTCTACGGAGTCCAAAAAATTCCAGTTCATCAAATCACGACGCATTTGTATCAAGTCCGAGGCACTATCTTCAGGTTTTGGGAAGATTTTTCGAGATCGTTGAATTAGCGAAGCCGCAACTGCACGTTTGTGGCATGCCGGGTTAATAAAAGTTAAAATGCAGGTATCTGCCCGTGTGGGTGGGCTTCCTGAAGACTTGAAACGAGAGGCGGCGGCCATCTCTCTCTACTGACACGTCCAAAAAGGCAAACGGTTGGCAACCTCCTCAACAGTAAACGTAATGGCCTCAGCAAGGTGTGCATGGCTTCAGATCACAAGCACTGAGAACATGCATGTTACCGGCGGTGGTGGTTCTGACAAAACACGCTTCCGATGTTCGTATTAGCAGCATCAGTTGAAACAGACGCCCCGTTGAAGAGCTCCGAAGTGCGCACTGACTCGGGGCAGGGCTCCAAATTCTGGTGGTCACTTAACGTGCCAGATTTTTAAACTACAACTAAGGACGGCGCGGTTCAGGTGTCCAACGATATATGAGAGATACTGCGCCGTTTCCTTTCCGCCCAAAACCAATTATTATTAACTAAGGAGTTTTGCATGTAACGCGAATATGAGTGACCGTACATTGCGGCGGCTCGGTATACATGCGTCGGCATGTACGCGACACAAAGGTGGCACGTAATTTCAGTGCAAAGGTTAGCACGCACCTTGATGTTCGCCCTGCGCACTTGCATGTTTGCGAGGATGTCGCTGATGAGCTGCGCGCTGAGGCGCGTCTCCAGCAGCCCCATGTCGTCGTGCGCGTTGGGCGTGAGGGCGAGCAGGGACACCAGCCCACCGCCGGCCAGCGGTACCTCGACGGCGCTGCAGTTGAGGTAGTCGTGGCGCGCGTATCGCACCCGCGTCCACCGGGCCTCCAGCATTGCCGGGTTGCCGCCCAGCAGGGCTTCCGGGGCAGCCGTCGTCGTATCTGCGTTCAGGAGAGAAAAGGGGCGCACAATAGTTTTTCCCAAGAACGGTTCGGGGGAGGTGCGCCCGAGTAATTGAGAGAATACGACAGTTATCGACTGAGCCTCAAAGGGCGGGCTGTTCGGGAAGAAGGAGACCTTCGGCCCTCCAGCGGACGCCCTCGGCAGGCACCAGGTCCAGCTCGATGTGCGAGTCCAGGTGCAGGCCCGACAGGAGCAGCAGCTGCGTCCACGGCGGCGGCGTGTCCGGAAGCAGGTTGGCCAGCTGCGCGTGGCTCGTCTTCTCCACCACGGCGTTGATGTGCTGGCGCGCCTCCTCCGCGTTGGCGGCGAAGTCCAGCGAGTGGACGGACGAGTTGTAGAAGTGGTACAGCGACCGCTGGAACGGGTACTTGACGCCGAAGTCGCGCTGCACATACAGGCTCCTGCATGCACCGGAGCCCTCGTTGGTTGGCAGCGGGACGCGAAAGAACAGGATTGCTGTATACCTGAAGACGAGCAGGTTGGCATCCCTCAGGTTGAGCGCCAGGTGGGTCGACAGGTCCCGCACGGCGAGGTGCACGTGCTGCATGCCCCACAGGTAGAGCACGTGGCGCAGCGCCATGGCCGATGAGCCGCGGGCGCCCAGCAGCAGCATGCCCAGCGAGGAGCTGACGCAGAAGGGGCACAGCGCCACGTTGCCGGCCTTGTGCGACTCGGCGCCGCCATCACGCAGCGCGCGGTACAGGTCCAGGCCGAACTGGTTCGCCGAGAACGCCAGCTTGCGTGTGCCGAACGCCAGGCCGCCCTGCTGCGCGCGACGCAGCTGCGCGCACGACGTCAGCAGTAGCAGCAGCAGCAGCATGGCCCGCGGCGCCATGGTGTGGTGGCCACGGGAGCTGCGTGAAATGGCGAACGCATTTTTAGGCTTTCATGTATACAAATTATGGCTCCACCTCTGGTGAGCTGCTACCATTACGCGAGGAAATAACGATGTTCGTCATTCTGTACCAAACTTCAAGTGTAAAGCCTGCAGCGTGAGGGTGGCTGTTGTGCCAGTGCTGCACCGTGAGCTTCCCTTCTGTACAGTGACCCTGAACAGATAGGCGCAGAAACTGCTCTCACAGGAAAGCACTTCTGTTCATATATAGCAAGATTTAAAACTGCTGTCTGAATGACGCCGATCTTAGAGCATGAACTGGAAATTGCGATCATTTATTTATTTTCGGTTATTCTATACAATCGTGGAGGCATTGCTGTGGTGGTGGTGGTACATAAAAAATTAATTTGTTACAGAAGGGGTAATGGATACAGCGAAAGACCGGAAAGGAATCTGCAGAAAATTTACAATTCCCCGCATTGAGAACTCCGAATTCGTGACATTTCATGGGACACTTGAAATAATTTCCCTTTTTTTTTTTTGAGCAGCATCTTGATTCTGTTTGTATTTTTGCGGGCTGTGGTATATATTTCTGAAATGAACGCCCGTTGCTAGTCAGCGCCTGTGCTGTGTTCTTGTTTCGTCCTGTGTAAGCGCTGTTTCTACCGTGAGCAAGAGGAAACGGATAACCAAAATTGGGAAGGCGCCAGTATAGGATGTTTCACCACTGCCGCCACATTCGACGCTCTAGCGGATCAGAAAGCAGGCATGCGGCTGCGTTTTTATGGAGGAAAAACGCTAAGGCGCCCGTGTGCTGTGCGATGTCAGCGCACGTTAAAGATCCCCAGGTGGTCGAAATTATTCCGGAGCCCTCCACTACGGCACCTCTCTCTTCCTTCTTTCACTCCCTCCTTTATCCCTTCCCTTACGGCGCGGTTCAGGTGTCCAACGAAATATGAGACAGATACTGCGCCCTTTCCTTTCCCCCCCAAAAAACCAATTATTATTAAAAGACCTCAGTGGAACTTGGTTTGTCGCCAGAGTCTTACCGTCAGGATAACCCAAATAAATACTGCATTTGCAAGAGTATAACGCAAAAAAATTTCCCTTACATCATCTGCTTCAGAACGTGCCACGCGTTATGTTTTTGAACCTTTTTTTTTTTTTTACCGGGCTCTTCAGCAACTAAAGCAGCATTCGCCACCAGACATGTAACCTTCTAGAATAAGCCAGCTTTTCAAAACCTTTGGGGGCAAGAAAAGATTGTTTATCAGGACACGAAAGACGCAGTAACATGTTTCACTTCTCGGTGAACAGCTCAACCGCGCCGTGCGTAAGCGGGTGGGAGTGGAGGAAGAAATGGGTGTCGTAGTGGAGGGCTCCATAATAGTTCCCACCACCTGGTGGGGGTCTCTAACGCGCGCTGGCATCGCACAGCACGCTGGTTCCTTGTGCTTTCGCCTCCATCGGGACGCGGCCTGGTTCGAACCCCGAGGTCACGCGAGCGACGGCCAAGCCGCTGACAAAGAGGGACAGCACCACGGCTCAAGAGCTGCATCTTTAATTGCGACGACATATCCGTTGATGCCGGTTTCCCTTTCTTCGGGGTGGGTGGGAGGGGAATCAGCCTGAGGAGTTTGAGATAGGGCTATATTCGTAATAGTATTTCTTATAAAACTTTACTCGGTGAAGCCTACACTTTCCATTCTTTCGTGCGGATTATTTTTTCTGCGCTTTCCATTCGTTTCTCGCTCACCTGTCCAACCACTATAAAATCACGGTCCGGGTTAGAGCCTCCGGTTTGCATTTGGTTGTCCAAGCAAGCCTTTTCCAGCGACCAAGGGAAGCCTAGCCTGCGCTGGGGCCATGCATGCGTGCAGGACGGCAACGCGAATACAGTCCGCCTTTTTCACACGGCCGGCCTCCGCGCCGCTTGAAAACAAACCACCAGCTTTCACCGCGTTTGCGCAGTTCATGTTAAGGACAGGCGGAAGAGAGATGGCAGCAGCTGTCAATCCTGTACTGCGCAGTGCGGTCCTCGTGAACCGGATCGTGCATGCGTTTGTTCTCGCAGTTTTCCGTTTTAGCGGACGTATTTTCACTCCCTCCCCTGAGGAAGCCACATCTTGATAAAAAATTGGAGGGGAAACTTGAGCTCCTATTAAGGGCGTGCAGCGATATATTTAATGGGTTAATTCCTATGTACGCAAATTGGTTACTGTTAAGTGGAAGCCCACAGGGCCGATGGGACCCCCCCCCCCCCCCGCACTTGTTTCCAGGAGCGGTCATGCCTGGGGGGGAATCGAGGAATGTACGTCGAGGCGTGACGCCCGCTTAGGGTGAGAGCTGCGCATTCCACTGGGCTCGCGACAGCCCACGGGGAATCGAGGAATGTACGTCGAGGCGTGACGCCCGCTTAGGGTGAGAGCTGCGCATTCCACTGGGCTCGCGACAGCCCACGGGGACAATGCCCCCCCCCCCCCCCCCCCCCCGCACCTGCTACCAGGAGCGATCATGCCCGGGGCGGGCCCTGGGCTCCGCCCACTAGTACATACGATGCAATTGCTTTGCTATTGGTCTAAATTGGGCGAGAGCTAGATTACTCAAGCTCCGCCCAATTATCGAAGGGTTTAAAACCCGCGGAAAACGACGACTTGAGACGAGCGCGCCGAGTCTCAATCTCGGCCGTTTTTAACAGCCTTTTTTTAAACTGCCTTTTACTCACCTGTCTTTTTATGTCAGTGCCGTCTTTAATAAATAAGTTTTGCTTTGAGAAGCTGGAATTGCTGCCCCAACCGGCAACGTGTCGCCGGACGAAGACCTGAAGTACTCTTCGTACTGCTAACTGCCGTTCCCCTGGAAGGAGGGCAGAGGAAAGTTTAACTGGTGCCGTGACCAGGATCGTCTGAGCGGCTTCCTGCAGAGCGGTTGGAGGCAGTACCTTCCTGAAGATTGACGGAGCACAAAATCTTGGGGAGAAGCCCCGGGGACCAAAGTCCAGGCGAGGCCTCGGAGTCAAGGCTCCACGTCAGCGCTGAGGGGCCAGTGAGGCGAGACCGACGGAGCGAAGCGCTGCGACTTCTTCGGCGCCGGCGGCTGGCGACTTCTGCAGCACCGGCGGCTGGCGACTTTGAAGGCCGGGAGGACGTGAAGGGTCTGCTGCGAGCTACAGATTCCGGCCACCCTTCTGCGCCTCAGGACGTGACCTGCTGCTGCCACGAAGCAAGTGCCATGACCGACCGCCCGACAACGGAGTGTTCCCCCATTTTCACTTTACTTGCCTCGGGAGTGCTTGAGCCGTAGGGTTAGAACTACGCAAGGCACAATGGCTACATTCAGTTGGCAGAGTGAGTATGGCTGTGGCTATGAGTATGAGTATGGCTCTGAGCGCGCAGAAATGTCAGAGGCCGAGCGGGCCATGGAAAAGGAGCGAGGCGACGCTATTATCCAAGAGCTGAAGCGCCAGTTAGCGGTAGCCGAAGAGAAGCTACGGCAGGAGAAGAAAAGGATTGCAGAAGAGCAACGCTCGCGGAGAGTGGCGCGTGTATTGCAGGAGCCGGCACACGCCCAGCCTTGCTGTATCATCGCCAAGGACGCTGATCAAATGCTGATCGATGAGGCGAATAAAGAGGATAGCAGCAGCGTAGTTCAGTCCGTTCCTATTGAGAACAGACAAGAGGAATCACGGGTTCCTGCAAACAGCGGAGCTGTCGTTAGCGTCGAGGAGCCACACATTGTGCAGTCAACCACGGGTGTTGACACACACAAACACCCCTTGATTCCCAGATCGGAGGTGGGCTCTGCGCACGTGCCCGGGAAAAATTCGACCAGCGATCAGACCATGCAGGCCGAATATTGCGAAGCAGCCGAGCATGTGGTTAGTAAGGCTAATGGCGCTGATGAGCGAAACGGCACGGACTGCCTTGCCGGACGGGTTGCCCAGTGTGACACGTTGTTGCCAGTAGAAGCGCCAGTAGGCCAGACAGCGTTTGGCGAAAGCGGCGTGTGCGTGCAAACAGCATGCGCATCATTCACAGCTGCGTTGGAGAAGCCAGCCCCACAGCTGGGTAGTCGCGACTATTTGGAGCCGGAAAACTCGTCTAACGCGGCGATAAGTTGGGCGGAAGATGAGTGGAGTCCCAGCAGCGACGACGGTAAAATTGCTCCACGCCCTGAGAGAAGCAAAGTTACAATGCCGCTTACAGAGGCGAACCGCGACCCATGCTGCGATCTCATTACGGGTCTGGGCAACTGGCGGGTCGCAAACCTAGAGGCCGGTGATGATGAATGCAATGAGCCGACCATGCCACATTCTAAAAGGCTCTCTCGATATGAGCATTTAGAGCCGTTCGCGGAAGCTTGCGCCCCATATGCGCAGACTGTCGGCGGCTCCACCGAGGTAGAAGATGAGCAATGCAACCGGAGAGCAGGACAAATGCCAGAATGGTGCACGCTGCATCAAGTAATCTCCAGTTTTATGCCATCGGGCCACGTGTTCGATCCTGGTGGATAAAGACAAACGCCTAAAGATCCCAGCCTTAACTCACTCTGCCGGGTGGCGATAGTTGTAAAGATGTACTTGTGGCTCGAGCACACAACGAGGCGGGGGGTGAGAGTGGGGAAACATGAGCAGTTTACTGCTAAAAGACACTGAAGATGGTTGGACAGGCTCATGCCAGTGGGCTTATTCTGTCCTTTGCGAACTGTTCCCCTTGTGACATTTAATCAATGTGTGACGAAGAGCACCGTGTCATTAGGTTTGTTTTGCCCTCGTCGGGATCGGGTTGAGGTGTATCTGCCACTTCATAAGAACTGGAGATATTGTATGCTTTGTTCATTCGGTATTCAGTTCTATGTTGTTGCGTGTGAAATTGTTCTAATGCTTTTACCAGAGGATTTCATTTCTGCTGGTCGTCCTGTACCTGAAATGTGTTAACTAAGAGTTGTGCTTGCGTCTGCATGCCTGAAGGTATCCTCCCTAGCACGTTTTTTTCTTCTTCCAATTGTTAGTAGGACGCAGAAGGGTTTTTTTATTGTTGGTACAGCGCCCAGTTGAGGGCCGGGTCCATTGTGCATTTGCGCGTTCCATATTTTGTTGAAGGCCGCATTCTTGGCGCTATTGTGGGTTTCGGTATGTTGGGTGTACAGCAAGTGTCCCCCCAACATTCTTGGTGGGGAGGTGTTAAGTGGAAGCCCACAGGGCCGATGGGACCCCCCCCCCCCCCGCACTTGTTTCCAGGAGCGGTCATGCCTGGGGGGGAATCGAGGAATGTACGTCGAGGCGTGACGCCCGCTTAGGGTGAGAGCTGCGCATTCCACTGGGCTCGCGACAGCCCACGGGGAATCGAGGAATGTACGTCGAGGCGTGACGCCCGCTTAGGGTGAGAGCTGCGCATTCCACTGGGCTCGCGACAGCCCACGGGGGGAATCGAGGAATGTACGTCGAGGCGTGACGCCCGCTTAGGGTGAGAGCTGCGCATTCCACTGGGCTCGCGACAGCCCACGGGGACAATGCCACCCCCCCCCCCCCGCACCTGCTACCAGGAGCGATCATGCCCGGGGCGGGCCCTGGGCTCCGCCCACTAGTACATACGATGCAATTGCTTTGCTATTGGTCTAAATTGGGCGAGAGCTAGATTACTCAAGCTCCGCCCAATTATCGAAGGGGTTAAAACCCGTGGAAAACGACGACTTGAGACGAGCGCGCCGAGTCTCAAGCTCGGCCGTTTTTAACAGCCTTTTTTTAAACTGCCCTTTTTTTAAACTGCCTTTTACTCACCTGTCTTTTTATGTCAGTGCCGTCTTTAATAAATAAGTTTTGCTTTGAGAAGCTGGAATTGCTGCCCCAACCGGCAACGTGTCGCCGGACGAAGACCTGAAGTACTCTTCGTACTGCTAACTGCCGTTCCCCTGGAAGGAGGGCAGAGGAAAGTTTAACTGTTACTCTCTACTTTATATCCTTCGATCCCTTGGAGGCCTCATACCACCCCTGGCGGCAGCGATTGAGCGACAAACCACTGCCCTGGGACGGCAGGTGCTGCCAGCGTTGGGCATTGCGCGATCTATAGGTTGCTCTTTCCGAGTGACAAATCATTAATTTAACTGCCACGTGGGGTGGGCACAATCTGGTGGCCAGGATTTGATGACGCCGCAAGGTCACGTCACCTAGGCTGCTCCTCTGGAGTTTTTCGTTGATTTTTCGCTCACGTCCAATGACGCCTGCGACACGAGCTCCTTTTTTGTCGCTTCAAAAGGCGGATTAGAGCTGCACAACGGCAGTGTGTGTAATAATGGCCTTCGGCTGCGCCACTCTCCGTCAGCCAGCAGACGCTGGTCAGGGAGTTCCGTATCGCTTTTTCACAATGCCTCTCTGCTCCTTGGGCGTTGCATAAGGCAGCAGTCGAATCATGGCAGCTGTCTGTCGTCCCCCAAGCAGAGCTAGTAAGCTCACGCTGTGCCCTCTGGCGGCCCGTGACAGGCGCTGACCCGTGACTCGGCGGGAGAGAGCCACTGCTCCTCTCACGTGCACTGTCCCTCCTCCTTCGCCGCAGACAGAAAGGATTCACTCCCCTCGCGCATCTATTGCGCGGTCGCTGAAAACAGCCCGGATAGTTTCAGATAAAAGCTAGCGATTTGGGACGGGGCCCAAATGGCCAGGAGGAGGTTCCTCTAATGGGGGCCGGTATTTCGTAACATAAAAATAATTCATTACAAGAAATTGACCGGCACTGGGAATTGAGCCCAAGGCCCTCTGCGTGGCCACCAAGAGTTTTTTTTTCAACATGGTATTTACTGCTCGAGGCTATGTATGTGCAGAAAGGAGGTACACGCAGATTATTTACAAAGCAACGAGCTAGTGAGCGGCTTGACAGAGAACAACGCAGCTGAAAGGGCGGCAAAGATAGACACCGCATCAAGGGCGAAACCAGTCCGGTAGTGGGAAGTCACTCTCATCATGAACATTCGACTGAAACAAGAGGTTCAGCGTTGCGGTCCAGCATGCGCCTTTTCCACAGGCTATGGAGTGCAACGAGGAAGAACATGTCCTATATGGCTCGTAATCAGGTTGAGTAGTCGCGAGGTAACAAACACTGTATATAAGAGTTCAAAACAGTCTTCCTTTTACGTCCTCGATCTGCTGCACGTCCCAAAACAAAATCGCGTCCTCCTCGCAGCGCTCAGTGGTTTCAGGTACATTGCACAGCTAGCAGAAGGTACAAAAATGCTCTTCCTATGGGGCCACGTGTTAAGAGCTTCAGTGTGTAATTAACAGAAGAACGTTTTATCGGCATCTTGCACACTCGCGCTATTATAACCCTTGAGGTCAGGGTGATACAATTGCGGCGGAACGAGCGTCGCTATCAAACACCCGTACAGACTATTACGCGTTCACTGTTGGTGAACACCCTTGAACCAACAACTATTTGTGGCCTATTTATTTTCTGCTTCGCATATATGCCACGAAGAGTCAAGCGTGTTATAGCGAACGCGTTGTGTTGTGTATGACTTGGCAACGTGTACTTATGTTATAGTAATAAAAAAATAACACCAAATATAAATATGCTAATTAGACGTAAAAAATTGAGCGGAATGGAAAGGCGGTGTTATGGTACTGAAACAAATGGTGCGTATGTGTATGAGTGTGTTGTGGCGCAGTATGTCGTGCAATGTAGTGATTGGTATTCAGTAATGTGATTTCGAATTGGTAATCGGTGGTTAGTGATTGGTTATCGGTCATTGTAATGGGTGATTGGGATTAATTGGTACTCATGATCTCGGAAGCCGCTACCGCGTCTGTTCTTCGGGCGAAGCTTAAGCATCCTTGTAATTTCGCCCTGACACATGAGAAAACGGTGCACCTCTGGGCCGGGCTTGTACTAGCCTATTGCTGTCCTCCACAACCACAGCTGGGATCGCAGAGCGTACACCTTCCTCTCAGCGGTGCCGTTCGAGGCCTCTTCGTTGGGCACTGGCGTTGGTTCTTCGCAGCGGTTGTCCCTGCAGGCAGCAGTAAGTCAACCGGCACTCGTCGGTGTCCATGAACTGCGATCTGTCCTCCTCGCAAGCGTGCACTCGAGAGCGCAGCAAAAGACACCGACCGCGTACGTGTCCGGTCCCCGTCACATGCTCAGCGAGGGCCCGACTCGGCAGCGCATCGAGCCGCTGTTTGGGCACGGTGGCGGAAGGGGCGCAATTCTGTTTCCGGACGAGCCGTGCAGGTGGCGGCGTTCTCGGTGTCGCAGCAGAGGCGGTTGACGACGCGTGCACACATTCCGGTGCCCTCGAATGTAGTCTGTAGCCGCACTCTGCGCGTGCTTGGCCCCTCAACACACGCAGCGGTGGGCGAGTCTTCCGACGCGCTTACGGAATTCTCAGAGACGCCTGGTCCAAACCCGGGATCCGGATGCAAATTTGATCACTGCTTCGGGTTTTCATGTTTTGTGTGAGCGTTGTGCCGTACATTACTCGGTAGACTGCCGCTTATTGGTCGCTTCAAATCACCGCACCTTATAGGAAAATCCTGTGTCTCGCGTCTTTCCTACAGTATTCGCCGCAGTTTCTCAATATAGTTCGTCAGTGTTTTGCCAACAAACACGTTTGCTTTTGGCACTGTGCGCACGTGCCAACAGTTACTCCCAGAGACTGTCCCCTTCCCCCATTATCACCGGGTTTCTTTTTGAAATATTTCTCTTTTTTGTTTCCTTAAGGAAAAAGCGGTATCTTGCAGTGACGGGTTCGAAATGGTCCACCTCAACAAGCACCTCAAACAAGCCTCAAACATCAGAACATGAGAGGCAACCAACGTCGAGAGAGGCTCAAAGGTTTTTCACTCAGACGGACGTTCGGTCTGGTGGAAAGTCCAGCTTTCTGGGATGTGACTCTGATTTGTGATCTGATGTGGAGTATTGTGCAAGATATGAATATATTGATGGGAATGGGCTAACCATCTGATGCGCAGCAAAATATTTGTTTTGAAGTTTGTCCTGCGCTAGTGCCATAGAAAACCAATGGGGTGCGACAATACATAGCAGAAGAGCGTCCCGAGACGGAATCTGCGGATACATTGATTTTTATGCCGCATTGTTACGATAAGCGAAAAAAATGCGCACATAATCAACTTCGCGTTTAAAAAATGCGCATGTGGATATTGTTTAGCAGCGAGCGAGTCGAAACAGTATCTCCTGCTTTGGACAGCGATGCAAGGGCTTAAATACGAAGGTTTCTGCTCTACGCAAAGACACACACATAAGGCCAAGGTCAGCCACAAGCGTTGTGTTCGACTATACTCCGACGCAAAAGCTGACCATACAATTGAGTACGTGATGGGTCATTTTTGCTTGAATACAACGTAGGCGCAAACTCATGCTTGAGTTTAATTACGTGTTTTGTTTTGTACGCAAGTCGCGTCGTGATTTCGGAGCTTAACGCCGAATCACAGTCTATCGTAGCCCACATCGAGTCGCGGCGCTCAGATCATCCCTCTGATTTGTGCTGCTGCTAGCAGGAATTATCGGCACGCACTCATTTAAGGACAAGGCACAATGCGTTTTCATGCTAATTAAGCACAAATGAGCTGGACCTTGAATGCAGACCAGCTGTCCTTTCTCGCACTGACGTACAAGTATACGCACTCGGGGTTTCAGTCATGCTTACCCTGAGTGGCTTGTCTCCTCCAGGGTCCTCCGTCCCTGCACGAGTGCGTTCTTCTGCGCGCCGTCCTCGGATCGGTGTCCGACGTGCTCCCCGCTGCGTTTCGAGACCGATTCGCCCGGCTTGGCTGCCGCACGTGGTCCCCGTGCTTTGTTGCCGGGGATAACCCAGTTCGCCGGGATGTGCGCCACCCTTCCCGACGCTCTCGTTGGCCGGCGTGGCGTGAGAGCCGTCGCGGACCGCCGCTCCTGGCGGCCTCGCGGAGCAACGGCCCATGGACGTCCTCTCTCTTCTCGAGGGGATGACGGGAGAGGGCTCAACTCTGCTTTGTGGCAAGGCGAAAGCTGGGCCATTTCTGTCAGGCCGCCGCCGTGGTGGCGCACGGAAGCGCCGGGTACACCGGAGCTGCTGAACCATCTTCCCGAGGCGCTGCCATTGCGGCGGCCGCCTCTGGGAGGTGAATTGAGTTCGGACCGATGGAAGCTTGAAAACGCATTCCTTTTTGTGCTCGTACAATCTGCTCGCACCCACGCACATGCATACGTCCAAGCTTGACCTTGGAGATTCAAACAACGCAACGTTTTGTTTCGCTGCATGAGTATAATAAATGTACACAATACTTTTATGTGTAGCGAGGCCAGCCGAACACCCTCTCCAGAAATGTCTGAGCATATTTTCACGCATGCAAAAATGGTTGTTGGTCGTCAGTGATGAGCGCCCTCTGCGATCAACATTACTTGTTTGGGGACATTGACACAACGCGGATTTTGCCAAGTGTGTTGTGACGCGCCCTCCTCTCGCTTAGCGCGCATACGTCTGCCTGTCAAGAGTTCGGTCACGTGACAGCATGATTTTGCGCTGAGCGTAAGCACCATGTCCCTCGGTCAACCGAGTCCCGAAGTGCACCGCCTCCCGCCGGGCCCCGCGAAGCAAGCACGACCGACTCGAAATCCATTGTGTCCCCCCACGTGTGGGTCGTGCTCTTCGTTTGTGAGATACCTGGCACGTTGCCTCGGGTTGCGCTTAAGAGCTCGGAGATAAGGCTTTTCCGCCGCGATAACTGAACAATCGGCGAGGCCAGTTAAGAGCTGCACACGGATGTGGCGGCCCTTTTCCGGGATCCTGGTGTGATAAGTTTCAAGTCTGAGCGGCTATTGCGTATTATACTGATAGTGACTATCAACGTGATATTTTATAAGGTTCAAACAGTGTCCTCGAATACCCTAGACTGCAAGCTTATCAAGTAGATAGAATGAAGCATGCAATCAAATGCTTTGGTAAAATCAATACATACAGGGTGTTTCGTCGGTGGGAACAAATTTCGGGCCATGGTCATAAAAAATATTGGTTTCTCACGGTTATGCAAACCGTCTGAAACTGTCTTCCCAAAAAGGTCGTATATGCAAGTTTTAGTCCGGTAGAAGATGGTGAATTGGAAAAAATGAAATATGGCATATTTTTGTTCACTATAGTGCATGTAGCTTACACACATCTTAGAAGCAGAGGAAAGTATATTGGAAGAGGAAATGGAGAGTGGGCGGCAGAGTTTGCTGGGGTGATCCGGGACAGCGATCGAGAGGCCCTGAAACCAACGTGGTTATTGCGAAACGCCCACTTTCAGTCTCTGACGTCATTCACCCGGTGGTCTCCGGGGGACAGCGCGGCCAGCAACTCGCCCTGCTTCGACTGTACGCAGGTTTTGATGTGGGCCCCGAGCACGCTGTGCAATTGCGCATGCACTCTTTTCACTTGATCTTGACGTCCCAAAGTGGCCCAGGCTACGAGGGACGCCGTAGTGAAGGTCTCCGGAAATTTCGACCACCTGGGGTTCTTTAACGTGCGCTGACATCGCACTGTCCTCCAGAATTTCGCCTCCATCGAAGTGCGAGCTGATGTGTTTAGTCCACGTGGCCGCTTTGCCAAGCCGAGGGACCAACCAGAACTGGAAAGCCAACCGCTCCTGAGCCAGCGCTGTACGCAACAGGCGGCCATGACGTGCTCGGCAAGCGTGAAGGGGAAGGCCTCCTTTTGCGGGTCCTCCCGTTGTTCTGCATCGCTCGCGGAGAAGCAGCCTTTGCACGAAAAGCGCGTTTACCTCGAATCCTTTTTCTCGGTCGCTCTCGTGAAAGTGCTGCATTCCAGATCGAGAGGTCCTGCAGCGCAATGTCTTTTGCATCCTTTCGCGATGTGATTCATGCGTCGGTGGCTCCTTTCACAGTACAGCCGCCCTCTGCGTACGCGGCCCGTTTGTCGCGGCCTGCCTGCACGGGGTGTGACGCCAACTCTGAGCAGTCTTGATTTTTCGTTTCTTTTTATGTTTTCTGCAGGGTTGGCAAGCAGGGTTATAACGGCTCCGCATAATGGTGCTCTAGCATACGGCGTCAAGAACTGCCAAGGTGTTGCGCTTTCCCTTCTCTGGTGGTGTGTCGGGAGAACCGTTCGGCCGTCGATCCCATGCATGTCGCGGGTTCCATCCAGGCCGCATGCAAAGATACTCGTGCACTGGGCGACCTCAGCGTACGTTACAGTCGCAATTAGCCCGGCCGGGTCCCTCCACTACGGCGCCCCTCACAGCCCCGTATTTGTGGCTTCGGTAGGTTAAAGCAGACAACTTGCGATTTGTCAGGATGGAAGTTTTTGCGGATGCCTAGTTTAAGTAGGGCATTGTCGCCTTTCACACGAAACACGCAGAGCGTTTTGTATTCAACATGAGCCAACTGTGGAGATTGTTGTAACGTTGCCTTGAATGTTCACAAATGCGAGGCATGGCCTGGAACGGTGAGTAATTTCAGGGGGCACTCGAGCTCCGCCTTAAGGGTGTCGCCATTGGTAGCACACACCGAGGACTGGAGTGTTCTGGTGTCGTACCTTGCATTGGATTGTCACATGAGATATGTCCGTCCCCTTAATCGGGGTGGGCCCACTTCCAAATGCGCATTTCCTTCTTTAGGAAAAAGAAGGGCCCCAAACTCTGCTGCGTTCTTGTTTATTGACAAGCGAACAAAGTTTGAGCTCTCATTCACTGGCCCTGTATACTTGTGCGTGGAATAAGCACGTTTTCCCCTTGGGGCATCATATCCGCAAATGTAGAAATAACCAAAACTTTCGTCGTCTTGTGTTCTTTCTCTTCCATGACCTAGCTGCCCGATGAAGCTGTCGGGACAACAGCTAAGAAGCTGCGGCCGTCAGCAGCAGCACCAAGTGCGATCAGTTTGAGCGCTTTTTTTTTTTTCTGGCGGCTTCGCATGCGAAGTTCACACAGCACCACACAAGGTCATGCCATTCCCAAAGAACGTTTCTACATCAACGAATTACAATGGTTTGTTTTATCGAGGTTTAACGTCCCCCAAATGACTGAAGCTATGGGGGACGCCGAGGTGAAGGTCTCCGGAAATTTCGACCACCTGGGGTTCTTTATAAACGTGCGCTGACATCGCGCATTGCACGGTCCTCTAGAATTTCGCCTCCATCGAAACTGGACCGCCGCGGCCGGGATCGAACCCGCGTACTTCGGGCCAGCAGCCGAGCGCCATAACCACTCAGCCACCGCGGCGGCGAGTTACAATGACAGCAGATAGTGCTCGTCGCACACAACTGAGGCATCACACACGCTCATTTCCCTGAACGCCCCTTTGGAGGGGCGAGCGAGCAAGGAAGCCCATGGCGGGACGATGAGTGACGGGTCTGCCATGCATATATGACGTGCGAGGAGTCGATGCACCGCTCACCTTGTTACGCACCCGCCGGAGAAAGAGTGCAGCCGATGACCGCCTTCCTGCTGGCCGGAGGAGGGACAGGATGGCGCCTTTTTTTCAAAAGCGCGCCGTCTTCCGGCCGATACGCGCGCAGCAGAACCGGACCTCTCTTTGGAGAACGGGTTTTCCAAAGATGCAGCCCCCCTTTGCCCGCAACTGTGCACGGGCATCCTGTCTGCACTCATGTGGCTGGGGCTCAGTTGCGCGCATTTTTACGGGGAGTAGGCTGACACTTCAAGAGCAACGCGGGTTAATTCATTGATTGAAAACTTTATTAATTGCAGGGTATTCTCGGCGTGTTCCTTGTTGCGGGCCCTCGTTGTGCGGAATGGCCTCCAGGAGGGGAGTTAGATCGGTTCAATTTTCGTTGTTAGCTCATTCCACGCCAAACGCACCCCATTTCCTCCGGAAAAATGTTTCCATAAATGAAGCGTATACTTCGATGTATATTATTTTAAGCAGTCAAGTACCCCATGTTGTCGCAAGTCCTACATATATATATATATATATATATATATATATATATATATATATATATATATATATATATATATATATATATATATATATATATATATATATATATATATATATATATACGTTTTACTACAAAAATTATCATTTCTACAGTTTGTTCAGGAAATGAGTGCGAAATATGTCAGCAATACAAAACGCTTCATCGGCTGCTTTGCACATATATACTACTTCGTAAAAATGCTTGAATTCGAATTGAAAAGAAGCTATTGAAAAAAATTCTGAAATTGCAAAGAAAAAGTGCTATTTGTGCAAGTAAAAATGCGAAATGGGGCTCATTACCTATGATGCCATGTCAATTAAGCTCGATTTTTATCCAGACATCCTTGTTTTAGAGAAAAAAATGCTTAAGTTGAAGGTGCCATATCACCGCCGGTAATTGTTGTCCCGTAATGCCGCTGCACTGTATGGCACGCTCTCGCTATTTACTAAGAGGCACCTGTTTTGAAGTGAGAGCGGTTACCTAAGCTCCCGTCCGGAAGAAAATCCGGCGTCGGCGTTGTGAGCGAGAGGTTTCTCGGGAAAAGCAACTGCAGTCTCCACCGATGGCAGCACCTGCCTTCTGTTTTTTTTTTTTTTTTCTGAAGAAATCGGGCAGGTCGCATGGGATGGTCTTGTTGCGAACTGAACGGGAGGTAATTAAGCTCGATGGCGGACACTCGAGTATCAGCGGCGATTGAGCCGTGGAGGTTGTTCAATACGGCGACGCACACCCACGTGGAAGTGTGCACAGGAACATTTTCCTCCCTCTTCTAAGGCCACGTCTGCGCCTCTCCATTCACGTCCATGTTTGTGCTGGAAAACCGCGAAAAAGCTGAATTTATTCGCTGTCTGTTGGAGGCATTGAGCCGCGCATTGGGAAGTGCAGAGCCCGCTCCTCAATTTGTGATCGCAGGGTTAGGGCGCCATGATTTTGTATTTCTCGTGCTCCGGAAGCTGTTGCGAGCACCTGTACGCCATAAACTGGACTGTCTGCACTTTGCTTTTTACACCCCCGCGCGGATGGAAGCGGAGCCCGTTTGCAGCAACCGAGAGAGGCGGGCATCTCCCTCATCCAATGGATCGCCGGGCCCGCCCACCATGGGCCCAACGATGGTTACGGCCCGCGTGTGCTGGCCAACTAACTCTGGTGCAGGCTGGTTAGGCCTCGTGCCTATTAATATACACACGTGCGCAGAGAAGTGCGAAGCACTCACAAGGCCAGGCGTTTCCTACGCGTTCGGCCTATCCCCGATGTAACGCAGTGCCTGTTGGGAAAAGAAGACAGCCCCAGGAGAATGCAGGATGCTTCGGCGGGATCTCCTTACCCGTCACCAGATTTATCCACAGTGCTGGAGCGATATGCGGCGGGGGCCCGGCGGTTGTGTCTTTGTCGCAGTTATAAATGTGCGGAAGCAGTTGACCGCAGTAATTGAAAGCGACTCCTCATCTAATGTTTCGCTTCCTCTCCTCACAAGAGCACCGCTCGGGCTCCTCCTCAGACATACTGTCCCCTCCTTGCACCTGCCGTTGCTGTCGTTCTCCGACATCGTGGTGACCTTTCACGCTCCCCGTCGACGCTGAAGGAGCCGAGAGGCCTCCTCCTCGTCACCCGTGCGCTGGAAGCGAAGGCCTTCCGTTTTCGGCGTGCACGCCAAGCTGCGTAGTGATGCCCCCCCTTTATCGGGCGCACCTGAAGCCGCATGTGTCGCTGTTTGTCGCTCCCTCGAGCTCATGTCAGCATTGCTTTATCCGCCAGTGGTTGGCGTTTCCTATTTTGGCCGGTCGCGTTTGCTGTTGCTCACTCGGGTTTTGCCTTTTCTGTTTGCACTTGCTCTCCGTACCTGAGCTGAGCCGAGAGTGCTTTCTTCTTTCTTTTTTGCTTCCGTCTGCACTGACAGAGCGGGGTCACTCCATGGATGTCAAAGGCAGCAGAGTATGCGCTCTACCCCCTTCCATCTTCTCGATAAAATCCGTTGATCTTTACTGAACCGGCTAATTAAAGTAATTACCCGTAAAAACTTTGGCGAAAAAATTTCCTGGTCATCTGAAAGCCCTTCGAATTTATCACGGGAATGCAACAGTTGGTCGCCCAAAAAAAAGTTACAAAAATCCAATATTTTGCTTTTGCGCTTGAAAAGTTTTTTTAAGGATAATGAGTATGCTTTGTCATCTTTATTCCCACAGCAAAAAAAAAAAATTGTAGCGCAAATTTTTTCTGTTGCTTTACTTCATCCCCCCCACCCCAAAAAAAAAAACACCGTTTTTGCATTTTTAAATACTATTTTGCGACTTTGGCGAGCTACATCACACGTTTCGCCACTTCGGTATAATATGTACGGACTATCACTTGAAATGGTTTAAAGTATGACACAAGGCAGTACAACGGCCGAATAATAATAATTGGTTTTTTTGGGGAAGCAAGGAAATGGCGCAGTCATCATCATCATCAGCCTTACTACACCCACTGAAGGGCAAAGGCCTCTCCCATGTCTCTCCAATTAACCCTATCTTTTGCCAGCTGCATCCACCCTTTGCCTGCAAACTTCTTAATCTCATCCAGCCACCTAACCTTCTGCTGCCCCCTGTACACGCTTGCCTTCTCTTGGAATCCACTCCGTTACCCTCAATGACCAGCGGTTATCTTGCCTTCGCATTACATGCCCTGCTCAAACCCATTTCTTTCTCTTGATTTCGACTAGGATGTCATTAACCCGTGTTTGTTCCCTCACCCACTCTGCCCGCTTCCGGTCTCTTAACGTTACACCTATCATTTTTCTTTCCATGGCTCGCTGCGTGGTCCTTAACTTAAGCTGAACACTATTCGTTAGCCTCCACGTTTCTGCCCCGTAGGTGAGTACCGGTAAGATTAAGCTGTTGTACACTTTTCTCTTGAGGGAAATTGGTAAACTGCCACTCATGATCTGCGAGAATTTGCCATATGCGCTCCACCCCATTCTTATCCTTCTAGATATTTCCCTCTCATGATCCGGATCAGCTGTCACTACCTGCCCTAAGTAGACGTATTCCGTCTCAACTTCCAGGCTCTCGCTGCCAATTGTGAACTGTTGTTCCCTTGCTAGGCTGTTGAACATTACCTTGGTTTTCTGCATGTTAATTTTTAGACCCATCGATCTGTTCTGCCTGTCTAACTCATTGATCATGATTTTCAGTTCACCTCCTGAGTGACTCAGCAAGGCAACGTCATCAGCAAATCGCAGATTGTTTAGGTATTCTCCATTTATTCTTATTCCCAACTGTTCCCAATTCAGGCCTCGAAGTACCTCCTGTAAGCATGCGGTGAACAGCATTGGTGAGATCGTGTCTCCTTGCCTGACGCCCTTCCTTATTGGAATTTTATTGCTGACTTTATGCAGGACTATAGTAGCTGTGCAGTTGCTATATATATCTTCCAGTATTTTGACATAAGGCTCTTCTACCCCCTGATTACGCAATGCCTGTATGACTGCTGAGGTTTCCACTGAGTCGAATGCTTTCTCGTAATCAATGAAAGCTATATATAGAGGTTGGTTATATTCTGCGCATTTCTCTATCACCTGATTGATAGTGTGAATATGATCTATTGTGGAATATCCTTTACGAAAGCCTGCCTGATCATTTGGTTGATTAAAGTCTAACGTTGCCCTGACTCTATTAGCGATTACCTCACTAAATACTTTGTAGGCAACGGATAGTAAGCTTATCGGCCTGTAATTTTTCAAGTCGGCGTCTCCCTTCTTATGAATTAAGATAATGTTTGCATTCTTCCAAGCTTCTGGTACAGTCGAGGTCAGAAGGCATTGCGTATACAGGGTGGCTAGATTTTCTAGCACGATGTCCCCTCCATCCTTCAACAGATCTGCTGTTACCTGATCTTCCCCAGCAGCTTTTCCCCTTTTCATTGCTTCTAAGGTTTCTTTACTTCATCTTTCGTTACTGACGGGATGACGCATTGCTGTGCACTGCTGTCTTTCACATTAACGCTCTGATTACATTGGCTACTGTACAGGTCTGTGTAGAACTCTTCGGCTACGTTAACTATCTTATCCATATTGCTAATGACATTGCCCTGCTTGTCTCTTAATGCATACATCTGGTTTTTACCTGTGCCTAGTTTCCTATTCACTGCTTTTAGGATACATCCGTTCTTTAGAGCATGCTCGATTCTCTCCATAATAAACTTCCTTATGTCGGCTACCTTGCGCTTATTTATTAACTTTGATAGCTCCGTTAGTTCTATTCTATCGGTAGGGTTAGACGCCCTCATGCTTTGGCGCTTCTTAATCAGATCTTTCGTCACCAGAGATAGCTTCCCGGTACCTGTCTCATATATCGTTGGACACCTGAACCGCGCTGTATGGGAAGGGATAAAGGAGGTAGTGAAAGAAGAAAGAAAGAGATGCCCGTAGTGGAGGGCTCCGGAATAATTTCGACCACCTGGGGATCTTTAACGTGAACTGACATCGCACAGCACACAGGCGCCTTAGCGTTTTTCCTCCATAAAAACGCAGCCGCCGCGGTCGGGTTCGAACGCGGGAACTCCGGATCAGTAGTCGAGCGCCCTAACCACTGAGCCACCGCGGCGGGTACGGCCGAAAACTCAGTGCAGCGTTTCCGGGCATAATTTTCGTACAGAGGCGTTCCTAGTAAAGATATAAATTGTAGCCCAATGATAGCTAGTTGCGTTGAAAATTTGCTCAGTGACTGTTACCGGTGGCTTTTTCGCTTCGAGCGGGGGCATACATGAAGTTCAGCGTTGCACCTTGAGCCACGGTTGCTCCGTATACTGCCGCTGCACTGCTCGGCATGCTTTCGCCGCTTCCCGAGAGTCATGCGCGAACATTGGAGAGATAAGAGTGCGGGTTCTTTGTCGCCGACGAAGCCTGTGCGTGGGCCGGCCGAGAGTCGGTCTACGGCGCCGTGACTTGAGCGCGCATGACTTGGGGAAACGGAATCCTGTCGTCACCGCGTGGGCCGATCACCAGGCAGCGCAAAAGCGGCGCTGTGGCGGCGGAAGTCAGCAGGCTGCGTGGAACACTCGGCTACTGCGTGACTCGGGCAGTGCATGCTGCGGAGACAACACGACAGTCAGCCTATGCAGGCGGCCTCTGAAAATCGTCATGGAGGTGAGCCGCCGTGTTTCAGTTATCCTCCGGCGTAACATTAAACGGGGACTGCGTGAGGCTATGCTCCTCGAGACGCGATGCGCGTGCGTGTGCCGCTGGCACGAGGCCTTGGCTGCAGAGACCAGCGCGTTTTCACTGCAGCAGCCGTTGCTACCGCTTCGGCATTCAGTCGCCTCGCGCTATCAGGAATCTATGACCCCCATCAGGATTGGTAAAGTCAGCGACGAAATTCCCCCTTTGACAATGCACAAGCGCAGGGCGCCAACTATATATGAAGGTGCTGCTGGTACTAATAATAGCTGGTCGAGATGTAGGCCGCAACGTCGTTTCTCTCTCTGCTGGCCGTCGCGTTGGCTGAGTGTTTGTGGTGCTTCTGCAGCTGCTGCTGACCCTATACATAGAAGCATGAGCGGCGCCACGGCCGTCTTCTGCAGTGCAGTGACGGTACGGGGCAACCATGGCTGGATGTGCAGCGCTGAACTGCAAAAATCTTTTTTCTCGCTTAAAACAAAAAATCCGAGCAGCGCAATCGCTGCTCAGATGCTGTGGCATGAAGCGGCAGCGTTTGATGATCTTCTCGGAGCACGGGCAGTTTATCATGCGTGGGCCATCACTGGCCAGTTCTAAGGCACGCTCATCAATGTTTATCATTTTCCTTATCGAACAGACGCGGGGTGTGTGCGGTTTTCCTTGTCGCCACGTGCTCGTAGCGTGCGGCGTGCCCTCCGCGTCCAGCCAGTGGCGAGCCGCGATAGGGATGGCGTGGAGGCCGCGCAACGGGACGGTGTCGCGTCCGGACAATGCGCCGGCGGATAAGGCTGCGATAACCCTATCCGCAGTTGGCTGAGCGTTGTTGTATTTCACTGCTCCTTGAGACGAAGGGAACGCGTTGGGGATGCATATGCACTGATGTTAGACAACGACCACTTGCAGGAAAGTGCTGCTGACGTCATCCAAGTGTCACGTAACAACAGTGACTTGAAAAATGTTGCGAGAGTCACGTGACAGCGATGATTCTGAAAAAAAATTTACGGACGTTCAGACTTTCGCATAGCTCCAGGGCAGCAGCCTGCAGTGCTCTACAATGTCTCCGTAATAATTGTTTACACTCTCTCTCTCCTGATTTCCTTACGAACCTGGAATATATTGTCAACGTATATTTCCTTTCCTGTCGGAATCAGTTCTGAGAATTACATTGCATTTCCTTCTCGCAGTATTTTTTCCATAGATGTCATTAACGTGTGGTTCTGAAGGTAAAACTAAAAAGCAAAGGCTTTTTTTTTACTATTGGCAAATTCCAGCATTGCAGAAATCCGCGCGCAGAAAAATTCTCGATGAACAACTTTGCACACATGCGTGTGGCATGCAGCATGTGTGAATGTAGGCATGCACACAAGAAAATATGCCGGGTAAACTTCTTTTGTTACGACGAGGCACATACCTGTGTTTCTATCACGTTTTCCTCCCCGCTGTCGGCGAACTGCCGTAGTGCCTGTATTTAATTAAAGCACGACCAAATGTTTAACTCCTGCAATTTTTACGCTGAATGGAATTAAAAATTACGAGGGCATCTGTGACTCGGGGCTTTTTTCACTCGGTTGGTTTGGCGCGCCGACTCAGGACGTATAACAGAACGGTGAAGGCCGAGTAATAATAACAATAATGCCATTATTATTATTATTGTGTTAAGTCTGCACGGGGGTAGCCTGCTTGTGAGGTACAACCGGGTTGTTGCAGCGGCGGTAGACGCATGCCGGCCGACACGGACGGCTCCGCTAATACGTCTCATAACATGGGAACTCACCAAGTGAACTATTGCTGCGAGCTATTAATTGCAAGACCCACTCGGTTTCTCCGTAACGGAATTCTTTGTTCGGTCAATTGGACAGCAACCAGTCAGAGAGCACCGCCAAATTTGAAACTCTGAACAAGTGCCAAAATTTGGTACTTGGCCCGACCCCCAAATTTGGACGTAGTCCACCCCCAGATTTGGGGATTGGCCCAGCCCTGCCTGCAAAAATGGCGGGAAAGTTGATTTCAAGCGGTTGTTGGCGGGAAACCAAGGTGGTCGGGCGTCTGTACGCGAGCGGCTCACGGATAGTGAGGCCGCATGTCGGGCTATGAAGGGGTTCATTGTGTGTCAGCATAAGATAGCGACGGGGGCACGTTTCAATTAGAGCGTAGACGGCATGTGCTACCGGGTTTACTTCGTTGAGGATTTATTTTTTTGTTTTTCGGGAGGGGCCCAAGGTAATTTCTACTAGATGGCTGAGCACTGCCAAGTGAAATGGGGAGGGGCTTAACTTTATTTCGATGGGGAGGACTGGTCCACTCCCCCCGCACCCTTTAGATGTGTGCTTGCCCCCAATGCACTCGCGTCGCTCTGCAGCCTCTTTATCGATTGACGGAATAATAAGCGCACAGGTCAACACACACAAGAACAGAGGAAGACACGGACTGGCGCTGATAATCTGCAATGCACCATCTAGCCCGTCAGCAGGTGTTGTTAAAGCCTCTTTATCGATCACTGCTTCTCCACCCATCTCTGCCGCTGTGTAGATAAGGGGCATCCTCCATCCGTTTTTTGCCAACAGCTTCAGGACGCGCCCGCGTGAGCCTCCGGTCGTGCACATGCGTGCAGCCGAGCCGACGGCTCAACGCGCGCCTGTATGTAGCACGTGCGTTTTGTCTTCCCCCTCTCCCCCCTCGGTGTACAGTCCCCGGGACACTGTCCGGCTGCTGCTCGTGCATTGCGTGACTGTAACTCTTAACACGAGTGTCGGCACAGACCCCCTAGCATGCACTACGCGCGTCCGCTGTGGGCAGTGCTAGACAATTTACTGCAAGGAAACTCAACCACTGGCAGGATCGCCTCTACAGGCTGTGCACAGCAGGCTGGCGTTTTCGTGCAACAGGGCAGAAATAGTTGGTTCACGCACATTATGGAAAATCCAGGCGCTGACAAACAAGGACAAAGCGCTGTGTCCCCTTTGTGTCGTTGTTTGGTAGCGCCTGGATTTTTCATAACGTGCGTTTTCGTGTTTTACCTGGAATTACCCGGGGGACATTTTGCTGTTTTATCGCACGCGTTATCTTCGCACCGCAGTTGGACACGAGCGCAGTAGGCGCTTTAAAACGCACTGAGCTATAGTCCATTGCTTTTCCTTCCTCTGGTTGAGTGAACACTGAGGGGCACTTCAGACAGCGTACGTGCCGCGAAGGCGAAAGCATTAGTGCGTAGTCGTCAGCGCCCGAGAGGTGCCCTGGCGTCCAGAAGATCTAGATGTTGGAAGGATTAGACCTTTCCAAACCTCTCAACGACGGGCAATGAGGCGGCCAACACAGCTGCTCGAGCTCTCCTCCTCCGAGCATCTGGCACGCAGCCTCTCTCTGACATAGTTGACAACCCCTCACCCTTACTAAGCTACGCAGAAATTACGGAGTACTATAAGATCACAAGAAGGGAATATCCTCTTCCTCACAAAACCCTAAGTAAATATGAAGAGCACATAATCAGGCGACTACAAACTAATATACTCTGCCCAATCCTTACCTAATGAGTAAATGGTACCCAGAAACCTACCATTCGTCCTGCCCCTTCTGTGGAGCAGTTGGCACACTCTTTCACGCGGTTTGGGAATGTCAAGAAAACCCAGACTTGGACAGCAATCCCGATCCGACTCATGAGCGCTGGGAGGCAACCGCCACAGCCCACTCGACCAGAAATCGCTGGTTGAGAGGGGCCGGATTATGATGACGACCAATGGGTTCTCGTACTGAACCCACCCAGTTTTTGTGCTCTGAATAAATGTTTTTCCTTCTCCTCCTCAGCGTCCGACCTCGGTGTGCGCTGGGAAATGAAACGAAGACGTGCCTCCGAACGCCGATTCCACACAGGTCCGAGTGACATTCTAATCGCGTGGATGGAAAACACACACGTCTTTCCCTGCCGGGCTCTTCCTCCCGGAGCATGTCGCACCAACTTGCCTTTGTTTACGAGTGAAAGATTCGGTTGGAATAGCTGTCGCCTGCAGCCTGAATAAAAGAGGTACGATACACCGCCTGGAATGACGTACGGTTATGTCACAGTTTTGACACGGAAATTGGTTTTTGAGGAAAGGAAATGGCGCGGTACCTGTCTCGATTAAAGGAAGAGGTAGTCTGGAAAGGCATTCCATTCAAGGTTCGAATCCCTGTCGCAAGCTAGCCCCCAACTTGACTCGCACATGTAAGCTATACGCAGCGAGAAATCTATGACACCACCAGGAACGCTGTACGACAAACGGTTCCTCACAATTTTGCTACGAATGTAGCCGGGAAAACTGGTGCCACATTCAGGCCAGCCAGTGCATACGATTGTCTGCAATGGCGGTGCTCAGCCTACGGCCGCTTGATGACGTCACCCGGTTTTTCTTCCCATCGCTGGGATTTTCTGTACCATCTGTGGGTACATGCCGCCGGCTTTTCTGACAATGGGACGAGTAAAAGCCACTGCTGTGGCTGCCTTTTCTGAATGATATACATTGTGCGGCGTACTCTTGGCCAAATGTTGGCACCACGCGGCACTGCAGCGCTCGCTCGATTGGTCGGGCGGTCGAATCGAGCTGTGCGAGACCCGGCCATCAGCGTAGTAGTTTAATTGCCGATATTTATTATAGTCACCGTATGGAATACATACAGCCCATCACCTCCCCGCTGCAAACGCAGTCTTCTTCAACATGCAACCCGAGGCATGTCCGGCTCAAGTGCCTGCACCATCTCAAGGAGGGAAGCTGCATCTCGTCGGGAGCACGTGCTGGAGGCGCGGCCCCGAAGGCGTGGCTGACGTCACGATTGCTTATGTTCTCGACCAGTGGGCTGGCCTTTATCGCGGCACTCTTGTCGCCCCGACCTTGGGACGTATATTATCAGCTCGCTTGGTGGGAAAGAAGCCGCGGATATTATCGTGCACGGGCAGACAAAGCTCGGTCAGATTCGGCCATCCTCTCTTTCTACTTCGGTCACTTGGCTGGGAATCCCGGCAGGCTTCGCGGTGACGTCCTGTACACGTGCGACGGAACAAGCCTTTTAAAAGAGCGGTGCCTATTTGAAATATGCGCGCGGTTGATTGCTGATGCAGTTTCTCGTAGTCACGAAACCTTTCCCTCTTAGGGAGCGATCGAGAACTCGATATTTCTTCTTTCTCCTCGGAGAGTGGTTTTGCCGCACTGGCTCCCCCCGCCTAAATCGTCTATGTTACGGCGACCGCTGTGTTGGTGTCGTTCTGCGTCTTCCACCTCCGGAGATCGGGCCGAATGGCCGCCTTGTACGGACGGACGAGTGAGCGACCTACGACCGACCAAAATTGGTAGTCAGCAAACCAACTTTGCCGTGCAGCAAGAGGTGGGAGTGCAGTGTGTGTAGTGGCCGACTCTGGAAGAATTTTTCTGCCACCCGGCGATCCTTAAGTCACAGCACACGGGCCCACATTGAGTTTCGCCTCCATTGAAACGCGGCCGCCGTGACCGGGTTCAAACCCGAGTACTCCGGCCGAGCGCGCTAACCGCTGATAGACCCGGCTACCCCAGCAGAATGACCTCGCTGTAAACCCCCTCGGCTGTAGCCGCACGACAGCCTGCAGACTCCGACTCGCCTCAGCTGACGAGCATGCACGCCTTGGCTCCGACTGTTCTGCACCGGCGTTGTGAGCTCCTGGCTCGGAATCTTGTGACATCATCACAACACAACCGAGAAGCTGGCCCGTGGAGGCGGCCACAAACCAATGCATTCATGAGCCCAAGCGTGTACCCAGAGCTGAGGTCGCATGATCGATGCACACACTGTGGGGCGAGAGGGACCCTCGACCACATAATTTGAGAGTGCCCAAATTCTCCCGGGGCGGGCAAAAATATTGATAGTAGAGAAGCCCGGGAAACCCTGCTAAGAAGCCCGGACCCCGAGCTCCAGCGTAACACCAGCCATCCGGCGGAAGAGGCCGCTACCAGTCATGGATCGAGTGCCAGCCAGTCTCTAACCGCGGACAAACGTTTTTTCTGATGGCATTAAAAGTTGTTCAATCAATCAGAACCACCATAGCAGGTGGCAGTTAATGCTTGGTCACGAGAGGGCGAGAAAGCTAGTTCTCACAAGTCCCACCGGTACAGCACCTGCCATCGCAGGGCGCATACCAAACGATTATGGACAAAATCGTTTTTGAACGCGAAAGAGCTTATGAACCAATTTTTCATATATATTAAGATTTCACAAAACAATTAATACAGATCTCTGGTCGGCAGGATTACTTTTTTTTTTGCTATTAACGTCTTTGCTATCGCAAAAGCGTTCTCCATTGATTTTCTATATGGCAGTCTTCACTGCTCGATGAGAGCGATGTAAAAACTTTAAAAGAAAGGTTTTGCTGCACGTCTGAAGCATGGACCATCACCTTCAATATTTCCGTAACAGTAACTTTCAATTTTTAAATATTAAAATTTTTTTCCAAGAATGGTGGACATGGTGGCACATCGCTTGACCGCTGCGCCTGAAGCGCCAGTATAAGGACTGCCAGGGATTTATGAATGTATAGAGCCTGTTACGCATATGTGGACATGTAGGCGGAAGTGATACGTAAGGAGGGCCCTGGGCGGAACTGTAGCGTCCCTTCAAGTTTTTTTTGTTGCTGTCGTTGTGACACTAAATACAGGTTGAAAGCTTTGAGCCGCGGCAAATAATTCTTGGGTATTCCTATATCTGATCAGTTCGCGGATTCGGCTCCGACCGCGGTGTTTCCAGGCGATATCGCTTTCATGGGCTGACACTTGAATGAGGAGCCTGATACTGGCTGTCGCATTAATTATGCCTGCCTCATAACAAAAGGGTCAGAGTCTGCCTTTCAGCAGTATAGTCCGGTACTCCGAATGTCACTGCTCCATTTTGAGGGTGCAGTATAGCTGTGCAACTGTTTGCGGACCCTCATGCACAACCTGAAGGGGCACCTCCTCAACTCGAGCATGCGCTTCTGCACCGTCGCTGGGACAATAGGCGCGTACGCAAGCAAGTTGGAAAGCTGCATTTAATTACGATGAGGAAGGTCAGAACTTGGCAGGAGGACTGCGGCACGAACAGCCACCGATCTCTCGTCACAGGTTGTCGGGTGCGCCGGCTTCTTATCTATAGTTGGCATGAAGCACGATACGATACTGCCGCCCCTGTGCCATATATATGCAACGGACAAGGGCCTAATCTCGTCTGACGGGCACGGCAACATATATCGGCAGTTCAATACGAAGGTATGCCTTGCCGTATAAAGGCTGCGGATAGTGTGGGTTGACATTGGCTCAAAACAATTACCGCATAATACGCCCACCCCGAAATAGAAGCCATTCTTATTAAACAATGCGTGCACTGTCAGCAAAACAATGGCGGGACGGAGAGGAACTTGAGCTGGCAGTGTTAGAGGCTTCATGACGCAGTGCGGTGCACGTTGTGGCCGACACACGGGAGCTGCCTTTGAAGGCTATTGAAATCTGGGCGCCGTGTGCAATATGCGCGTGCAGTGAGGAACGGCGCATCATTTTTTTTCTATTGCGTATTCTTGCATCTCTAAGCTTGTACTGCATGCATGGACCATATGGTCGGCTACATGGAGTTCTATGCCGCGCGTCCCCCCTCTCTCTTTGTGCAATCTGCGCACGCACACAGCCGCCGACGGCTTTATGCATGGCTAGTAAAGGCTTTCGCCTACGTCATCGCTCCTGGGTGTCCAACCCGCAATCCCGGCTACAGAACGCTGTATCGCTTTCCATCCACCGCGACTGCATGGTTAGACCCAGGTGAGCAATTCTGGGAACTGAGGTGAAAGTAACTGCAATCAACGGTCTTCATCTGGCTGCTCCCAGAGTCCCTGAAAGACTGGTGGGAAACAAGAATAGGAAGAACTGACCAGGCACGAACGAAAGGCGCCAGCAGACACGTTGGGGAGACTATAGCAATGAAACCCCAACTCACGAACCATATGCCACGCGTGCTGAGATGCTGCAGTGGCAGTCGTTCGCTTAACTAGCTTGCGAGTGTGGCGCGGCCAGTTCCCGCAAGGCACCGTCTGCGCATGCGCGCTTCCGAGAGGACCCGAATGCACAGTGGTAAATGTGCGTCCACTCCTTCGGGCTATGCATGCTCTGTTGGAGGCTCGGAAGCTGGTGGGACTCTCTTTGAGGGGCTATACGATGCCGTGGACAGAGAGCCTCCAGTGAGGTGTGCCGTTGATGAAGTGCTCACAAGGAATGTGTGGAGTGGCCATGGAAGGATCGAATACAGAATTACTGAAACTCCTTTAGTTGTGTTTTAATAGGGCGCTAGCATGCGCCAAACGCGCTCCGTTGGTTTGGCCATAAGATGGGTATATGTCGCCATGGGCATCGAAGGGAAGAGGTCTGTTGACCAGAGAGATGGAAAGAACTGGGCTGGTGCACGAAAAGGGTGGTCCTCCCCTCTCCTCATGCCACGTACGTGGCCGACCTCTTCTCGTGACCCGGAGTGGAAATTCTGGGCAGCGCGGCCTCCTCCCACTGGGATTGGCAGCAGAGTTGGTCCTCCGGCGGTTTATCTCGACTGCACACGTATAAAATGCACGCAGCGTTTGGTTCTGGGTCCCCGCGAAGAGAACAGACGGAGCTGGACTCTTCGGGGAGCCATATCGAATACATGAGCGGGTTAAATTATGTTTCTGTCTGCCCCAGCAGACTTATTTGTTACGATTTCCTTAATGACTTGTGTCGTTCGGGGAAGGTTTCTGTTCTGTTTGTACTGAGACGAGATTTCTATATGGGACACCGCTCGCCCTCTGGCCGGCGACCTGAGTTGGGAGCACAGCACCACGCCGTTGACGACAGAACCTCGGGCATATTGGTGCGCTGGCTGGTCCTAATGAACGGGGACCCAGATCAGTTTGACCTGGCGGCCATTCGACTGGTGTTGGAATTTTCTTAGAGTTGTAATGGGTGCAGAGCCTTTGGTGAAACTTCTAGTTGCTGTCTTGGAATCGGAGGTTATGTATTTGGCAGTGGTGCAGAAGATGGTCAGGGCTCTGGCAGCCTAGCTCTTCTTTCCGCTATGTTTTACTGATCGCCGCTGAGAGCAAGGGAGAACCGCGGCCCAGGCGTACGCGTGCACCGCGTCTTTGTCGATATGTTTTATTGAATCATTTTTGCTCGCGCCCTCGGGGTGTTCTGGACGCATATTTTTGGGCAGCCAGAGGAGGGATTGTTAGAGATTTGTGGATTTTCCGTGGGATAAGTCGAGTGGGGGTATGCGATCCGTGCTTTGCGAAAGACAGACCTCCCCGTCTCATTCCGAGACAGTGTTTCGAATTGGGAGTTGAGATACGCGCCTCAGCCATTTAGGCCAAAGTGTTATGAATACCCATCTGCAATGTACCTGGTTACGTTCAGCGCTGTTTTATATGACAATTTCTTCCCGTTCCTTGGCATTGAGAGATAGGTACGGGTTGCTCAGAATGAAGGCCTGCACCAGTCTCCTGGTTTCGGCTTCCTTTACTCCTCTATGTTTATTCGAGACTCCGCGGATGAAAAGTGCGGTTTCATTAACTGCGTTTCTAATTTTCTTGTTTGACTCTTCGGGTTTCCGCCTCGGGAATGGTTATGTTGGTGAGCTGGTGTAACGTGACGACTCCATTCCATTTTTGAATTTCCCGCCCTTCATCGTGGCTGAAGTGCCCCGCGTTCGCTCTTCGTTTAGGGCATGGCGTCACTCGCGCCAACGGTGAAGGGCGGGAAATTTAAAAATGGCATGGAGTGGGTGGCAGTGGCAGAACCGTTATTTGGTACCGACGTCGGTTGGGGATAGGTCTTCGGAAGATGACGTCAGTGGAGACAGCTCAGAGCAGGGCATCCCACGAGTGGGATACAGGATGCGACGGTCTGGTTTCTGCGTGTGTCGATTTGCTTGATGGTGCCTAATACGTCTCAGATGTCGGCGGGCGTACACCGAAAGCGGATAGCATCGTCCGCCATCAGTTACCCATGCACGCGTCGTGCCTTGATCAAGATAAGCACGCTTATCTCGTCCCCGAGCAGGAAGGTCGACTGCTCAAGGGTGTCACAGGACGCCTTTCGCTGCATGTAAGCCCTGAAAGCAATTGCATGAAATTGCGGCGCTGTGTGCACAGGATGCGGCCTTCATAGAATAGCAGCAGGTGTATAGGAGCGAAAGGTTGAAGGGGTGACAGAGCGCAGTAACCAGCTTTGGCTCAAACGCTGTTAAAAATGTACAAAATTCAGGGCATACAGCTCTGCTCTGAAGTTGCATAGAGGCGCACAAATTGGCAAGAACAATTCATCAGATGATCTGACACAGGGGATGACCACGGCAAACATTTAGCTTGCGTTGAGGGCAGTGAGCTGGTATTTATTTTTTGGCTCGCTTAGCAGAAACTATGATCATTATTTTCTCTGTGTGTGCACGAAGGTCATTTTTAACAAAGCTCTGCACACCTGTAGAGACCTGACTGCCAAAGGACTCGAAGGCAACACATCTGAACTCAAAACATTTTAATCTCTGCAGTTGTAGCCTTGCATCGTACAGGACTGAGAACATTGTTGAATAGTAGCACAATGGCTTTCAGATCTTTGTTTTGTAGTCACAAGACTCAAACCCACAGTTCCACTCAGTGTCAATGAATGCATTTGTGGCAGTTGCCAGAAGGCAGACCCACATTATATTACAAGAAACATCCATTTGCAGCAATACCATTGGAAATGTATGTACCGCAATCTTGCGGAATGTTGCTCTTCACTACTGTGAGCGGATAAGAATGGTTTCACCCCAGCAGAATGCACCCAACTTGCAACCTCCAGGAAATTCACCAAAACTACACATTTTTCTTATTCGGGCAGGTCATAGCAGCTGCAACATCTGCACTAGTGTTATTTACACCAAGCTCCTATGTACAAAGGCAGAAAAGCGTTACCTGCAGCGTTGACCTGCAGGAGCATATTGGACGGTGGTGTCATGGGTTTAGATGAAATACTGTAACGCTTATACGCAAAAATAAATTGGCAAGCTACCTCTTTGGTTTTTTTTTTTAAATCTGCATCTTCCTTGCTTAGTAAGCATAAACTTTTCTAACCACCCACGTTTGAAACCACAGGTGGAAGTGCTGAAGCTCTTTACAAGCCAGAGTGTGCAGACATCTTCTTGGCACCTACAAGTTTGATTTTTCGCCAGGCTGCAACAGAGTCAAAATTTTCGCCCTTAACCATAGAAAACAATTAGAAGATTGAAATGACTGATTGTGGGGCAACATCATGCTACACATGCACCCCTGCATGCTGAATTTCTGCTACTCTGCTGCCACACCCACAAGCATATGCAAAAAAATAAAAGTAGCATACAGTGTGAAAGCATGGCATAGTTGGTATGAAAGCCTAATTCAGAAATGAGATGGGCCACACAAAAGCACAACCTTGTTGTCTGGAATGTGGTATAAGATGTAAGAGTGGTGAACATGAATATTTACACACATATATATTAAATATGTACAGCTTCCAGGCAGTGTGTCACATGTCCTGGAATGCTACCTTAAGGCCTCTGCATGAAAAAAAAATGGAAGCTGTATGATGATGGGTCACGTCAAAAAATTAAAAACATATTGAGCAGGGAGGAAACTGCCGACCCTGCTCAGTCAGTCATTCTGAGCTAGTTAACGGTCACCTGCGAAGTTTTCCGAGACCGGAGCCTCAGCCACTCGTGCTTGGCAACTCTAAGAAGGCACAGCACGGCTAGCAAATCCGACGCCATGACCATATAAAAGACAGTGTTCCAACCGAACTGCAATATAATCCCCGCTAGGAGGGGACCTACGGCAGCACCTACGGAACCTGTGCCGTCGATAATGGCCGTCACCGTCGCCAGCGCCTTCGAGCTGCCGGACACGGTCGGGTGTGTGCCGAGCTCTGCGGAGACGGCAGTTGTGATCAGAGCGTAAGGGCCGTTGATGAGCAGGCCAGCGATGCCCTGCAGGGCGAGGTTCATGATGAGGCTGATGGTGCCGAAGTGTTCGTAGACGAACATCATGGGCACCGCGGCCACGAGGAAGGCTATGCAGGTGATGGCGCTGGCTCCGGTCCGATCCGAGAGGTATCCGGCGAGGACGCCGCCAACAATGCCGCCGAAGTCGAACACCGTCGAGATGAAGGCGGAGTCGGCGGAGTCGAACGTGGTGGACGCGTGGATGTAGAAGGGAAGCCAGAAGAGGAACGTGTAGCTGACCAGCTTGGCGAAGAAGAGCGCCATCGAGAACTCCAGCACGCCGGGGATGCACAGCGCCTGGCAGAAGGTGACAGCCTGCTTCTCGCTCTCCCTCTTGAGCCTGTTCTCCAGGAGGCAGCGCTCCTCCTCCTCGTTGAACGTCGAGTCCTCCTCGTCGTCGGGGCGGACGACGGTCGAGGACATGGAGGTCTGCAGCGAGGCCGAGCTCCGCCTGGGCGACTCGCAGCCCACTTCCTCGGGATAGGGCGTCAGGAAGAGCACGACCAGCACCCCCACCAGGCCGCATATGGCGGCGGGGACGACGAAGGACAGGCCCCAGTTGTAGGTGACGAACTTTCCGGAAATGTAGGCGCCCAGTATGTTGCCCACCGAGGTGTGCGCGTTCCAGACGCCGAAGATGAGGCCGCGCTTCTTTCTGCCGAACCAGTTGCCAACGCAGGTGACGACGCTGGGCCAGCCCGTGCTCTGGAACGCGCCGCCGAACAACTGCACGATGAAGTAAAAGGCGAAGCTGTGGATGCCGAGGCTGTAGCCCATGCCGAAAACGTGCGTGCTGAGCGCGCTCAGAAGCATGCCGAGCCCGAGGAAGTAGCGCAGGTGCATACGCTCCGCCACGAACCCGCTCACGTACATGCACGCGGCGTAGGTGAACAGGTAGATGGAGTCCAGGTACGAGAAGAGCTGCGGCGCGTCGTGGCCGCCGAACGGAGCCCAGTTGCACCACGTACGGCTGTTGTTGGTCACGACGACGACCGACGCGTCGGGCGGGGCGTACCGACAGTCCTGGTGGAGGACAGACTTGACGACGCTCAGAGGCCGCCGCGTCATGTGGTAGCAGGTGTACGCCAGGAACGTGGACAGCAGGATGAAGCCGCGGTAGCACGAGAGCCGCCGCTCGGGCGACAGCGACGCGCAGCACTTGCGGAAGGCCAGCTGCAGCAGCCGCAGTCCGAGCGGAGCCATCGTTTCGCTGGTCATTTTGCTGCGGCAGTGATGAGAGACTGCGTGCCGTTGCGGGCCGCTTTCGTCGGACGGACTACGACACGCTCACAGAGAAAACTGGCATTGGATCGGGGGCGATAAATACTGCGGGGGCTCGGCTGATAGCCTATCCGTCCGTCCGTCGGTCGAACGCCGTCGCCTGCACACGGCACTCTCGCCAGATGACTAACCTTGTGACCAGAGGGAACGAGAAGAGAGAGTGTGTGAAACGCCTATGTTGCCTATGTATCGAAATTGAGGCAAAAAAAAAAACGGTCATTTCCGCTTGGAGCGCTGCGAACGTTATCGTTGGATAGATAGATAGATAGATATATAGATATATAGATACTTGAGGCCTTGCCCTTTGTAACGGGTGGGCACCACTAGATTGGGCACCCGGACCAAAAAACAAGAAGATGGAAGCGCACAAGGAGAGAAAGAGATACAAAACGCACAGAAAAGAAAAAAGAAGAAAAAAAACACGCAAAGGCTAAAGTCAGGAGGTGGGGGCGGGGGGGGGGTTCGCTCATCGACCTTGTTCACTTCCGGCTCTGCGGTTATGCTTGGAGGCGGCGCAACCAGCGCGCTGTGTAGTGTAGTGGTTAGTGAACTCGCTTCACACGCGGAAGACTAGAGCTCGATCCCCGTTAGGCGGACAGTTTCTTTTTTCATTTTACCCTAAATCACATTATATCTTATTGCAAACAAGCCGTGCTGAAAAAAAGTCAACGAAAACCGAAGATTGTGCAGCGTCGCCTCGCGGCTGCCGCGAACTTCACGCTCCCAGCATAACGCCCGGAAGTTCCGCGCCACGCAGCGCCAATTTTGAATGCGCGTTTAGAGCACACCCGACGATACTTTCCTAGCTCCAGTCTGTGCCTTGGCAGATCAGTAAGACGAACACGCCCAACAGAAAGTTTTGCGAATTGTTTAGTTCAGCTTCACGCCTGCCAGCTGCACAAAGTGCATCACACATACGTACGCTGTCACTTTAGAATGTGAGCCAACACATGCGCACACGAACTGTTTATTATAATGGCTTTACTCTTCGTATCAAGCGACAGCTTGCGCCATCTAGCCTAAGATTTCCTCTTTGTTAAAATTTTTCCTCGCTGTTTCGCTTTTAAAATATCTGATTTGACAACCAACTTTTAGGTGCACGTTTTCTTCTTTGTTATGGTGCGTAAGCTGTTGTTATACATAGGTTATTATGTGGTATTCTTCTTTGAATTTTTTTGCCGTTGTTTTCGTTTCGGTTTTAGTCACTGATTTCTACTAGGTGGTTGCATCATAGTTTTACTATCACCTAGAGTACTAGTTAACTGTACCTAGAGGGAAAGCTGGCGACGCTGCACCTCAGCCACCATGGGTGCTCAAAGCATCATGGGCCAGTAAACTACTTGGTGCGGGACAGTCGGATTTTTGCGGGAACACAGAGTGGCGTTACTGAAACGTTCTATTCCGTCCACGGCGCGCCCCGCGCGCAGACGACTTTGGCGCAAACGTAGCGCGCAAAACCCATGTTAGCGAAAACGCAACAGCACACGACGCCAATAAAAAGTTTGTTTTAGAAATATCATTAAAAAAACCTCTTAAAGTGTTTAAGGAACAACGTTTTTTAAAATTTATTTTCAAAAGTGCACCGCGAAATACTAGTTTTCGTGGTATGCAACACTTGGCCGATAGGAGAACAAGCCAGCTCTTATTTTGGGCAAACTTCACAATCACATGCTTTTCCGCTTGTTTGCTGCAATTTGCAGAGAGAGAGAGAGAGAGAGAAAAAACTTTATTGTTGGAGAGGATTTCGGGGCACGCCCCTGGGTCCCCGCACAACCCCACTTCACTCAAGTGTTTGTCCCTAAGGTCCATAACACTGGCAGTCCGGCCAGTGGCAATGGTCTGCACAGCCGTGTCCTCCAAGCGCGACAGGGTCTCCCAGTCCTCCCAGGTCTTGAGGTCCTCCAGGCCGCGCGGGGGAGGGTCCGCCTGGCAGAGGGAGAGGATGTGGAGGGAAGAGGCGAAGGGTTCTGGGCACAGGGTGCAGGCAGGAGTGGGGAAGGAGGGAAGATAGTGGGCTAGGGTCAGGTGTGAGGGGAGAGTGTGTGTCTGTAGTCTGCACCAGAATTTTAGGGAGGGGTAGGTTGGGAGGTAGAGCTGGCACGAGGCTCTGTAGGCCTGCGTCAGCAGTTAGTAGACAGGATATTGAATGTTAAGGCATTCTGATTATCGAACGTTTATTTTTGCATTATTTTTGTCCAAAAGTTGCAGTTCCACAGTTGGTAGCTCTCCGTCCCATGATGCTTAGAGCGCCCATAGTGGCTGAGGTGGTCTTGAGGAAGCTGCATTAGGGTGGCTAGAATAGGTCCACGCAACCTCCCATAGACAAGGTGCCAGCTTTCCGTATTCCCGCTCTCTGAAGCGGGCGCTAGTGATGCCACTGGATGTTAGATGGCGTCTGCCGAGTGTTTCAATGCAAAAATGGCAAAAAGTCACCTCTTTCGCCCTTTCGTTGCCAGTTCCTTGCATTGTTCTCGTGTAATGTCTGCTCTTATATCAAAGGAATAAGCAAGCTGAACGCAAGAAATATGAGCATTGTTTCGAGATCCCTGTAATTTCAGAGAAACCGAGGTAAACAGGCATGCAGGAGTCACCCTGCCGCGGCAAAGGGCTACGTGCATAGAACACTACGTTCTTGTATGTTTCTTGTTTTGCGAGCATAAAGGAGCACTAGTGGAATGACGATGAGGCTATCTGTCATCTAAAAACAGAATTTCCACGTAACAAAGAGAAGGTGAACGGTGGCGTGGAAAATTCTAAAACACTGTACTCAAAGAGCCGCTAGTAATACAGCTGCTGCAGTTTCAGTTTCGAGTTGCAGGCTGCCAATGTCTCGTCGATGGCGGGTGATGTTTGTTGCTTTAGGGTGTCATTCGCTTTCCAGACGTGCTTCTAGCCTAACTCCATAGCACAGCCGCCTTTCGGTTGCACAACGCATGAGAAACGACTAATGAGCAGGACAAATGCTGCAGCGCACGTGATAATCAGTGCTAGAAGTCAACTTCACCAAGCATCACGAAAAAAAGGCCATTCAGGCATAATTTACTATAGTACGAAACAGTACTTGATACACTAGACCATCACAAAAGCAGTAGCATACCTTCCGAAGGCACTAATTAATTTAATTAAATTTCGCACCAGAATGCTAAGAAATACAGGTAAAAGAGTTCATATAACGTCCCAAAACGACTCGGGTTATGAGCGATGCCATAGTGGAGGGCTCCGGAAAATTTCGACCACCTGGGGTTCACACAGTACATGGGCCTCAAGCATTTTGTCTCCATTGAAATACAACCGCCGCAGCCGGGATCAAACCCTCATCTTTCGAGCCAGCATGCTGAGCACTGTAAGCACCGAGCCACCGCAGCGGCTTGCTACGAAATAGGTTACTCTACAAGATTAGATCACATGCATCATGCACGTCAGCGGCGCAGGGGGGGGCCGTGATCTGTCTTCGCCTTAATTGGGAAAGACTTCAGATATTTACAAAAACAATACAGGTATTGCACTTGGTGCGACCACCCATGTGTCATGCATCTACAAAACGAAATTCACAGCTGGAGTACCTTTTACATTTTATTTCATAAGCTCACAACAGAACGTAGCACAAGGTATTCCAGGAAAAAAAAAAACATCATGAAACTGTATGCGGAAAGTGCAGCCTTCAATTACTCAATGCCCTCAGGTTAGATGCAGCAGCATGATAATCAAACAAAATACCAAATAATGCGATTTTTCTTTTTAGCATAATCGGCACAGTACAATGCCATCATCAAAAACCTCAACATCCATAATGCCCAACTAGACTTTGTGTGTCACGTCCTTGCCACACAAACATTAATGCAGTAACTGTTTAGTGTGATCCCACATCCTTGAATTGAAGAATGGTCGAATAACAGAGCTCTATGGCCGAGTCCAAGAGGGCCCGCCATCCTTCAAAAAGACAATGAATATCCTTTCCCTAGTTATTTCTGGATGCAGCTAACTCACTTAAAAATTTGCTAGACTTGTATATTAACATGCAAAGAAAATATTATTTTTTTTACAAAAGTCTCCAAAACTTTCCTCAGCTTTACAGAGAAGCAGAGAAGAGGGAAGTGTTGGCAGTTGTTTTTGGGTGACTGCAGATGGTTGGGAATTTCCAAGTGGTCGGTACATCGAAGGTTCCACGCCCAACTGCGAGGCCTTCTTGCGCTGCCTGTGCTCAGCAGACTCGTAATGATCGAACGCATCCTTGGAACACGGGAAACTTGGAATTTTGCATATGTCGCATTGCAGGAAGCCTGCGAGAAATACAAGCAGTTTCAAGTGGCAAGTCAAGCTTCAAGCCGCTAAACACTAGCAAGCGCACACACAGAGTAAATATAGAGCACCAACAAACCATTGATAACCTTTCAATCATCCCTTGGCCGCACCACAGATTAATGTGCATTTAGACTTCACTGCAGCCCTTGAAATGCTGAAATAATGCTTCTATAGTTGAAGCTATTATACGGAATGGAACCATAAGTGCTAATAATATTTGTGAATCATGCGTTTTTCCCCAGTACATTGATTCCATTGAATGTGTTCTTGGCGCTGGAGAAAAATCAGCCAGTGAGTGAATATTGTCTTTTTTCAGTGTTCATCTTTAGAAATATAAGGCAGTATGACTGGCTAGCTGCAATGCCCAGTTTCACCTAGAAAAATCATATATTTTCTTCCTTGTCCTTCAAGTTTTCCCTCAGACAAGTTTTTTTTAACCAAGCCTTCCTTTGCTTTGCTTTCTGTTTAAGCTGCCAAGAAAATGGCCACCTTTTGCATGATTAGGGTGCAAGAAAACGAAAGGGTGAAGAAGTTCAATGCATGTGCTTTCCTGTTGAATACTCTTGAAAGCATGTTTTTTACCCCTGACTGCATGCTCTTGTATTGCATGTTATACCTTTGCGCCCTCCCTGCTTGGACCTAAGCAAAAGCCTGCAGTTTTGTGAAAAAAAAAAAAGTACTTTCTAGCAAATTACGTTTTAAAAATTTTATCCTCCTGACGTCCTGCCTGGTGTGGCCACTGCTCAGCAAAGTGTTGCTAACCAGTCACAGCAAAGGTGAATAATCAAAGTGCCTACCTCACCTAGGACATTTTTCCTACACAAATGGAATCCAATGCAATGCAAGTGTCAAAATGCACTGCAGTTTCAAGACAGCTGTATTTACCGCTTTGTGCAGTACTTGGCTGAGGTGTTGCAAGAGCAATTGTCTTCATCCCAGAGGTCAGTGCTTCTAGTCCAGACAATGGCTGCTTCTTTGCCATAGCCTTGGCGTGCCCTGCACTGGCCAGATGGGCTTCCAGTGGAATGGGCCCTGTGAATGTCATCTGACATGCCTCGCACTTCAAGCATGCCTGGAAAATGGAAGCACTTTGGATTTTCTTCTTGTGCTTCTCAGACTCCAAGTGTTGCCTGTAGGGGTCTCGCCCGGAGAACGTTTTTCCACACGGCGTACAAGCGAAGGCGTTCATTGTTTCCAAAGCTTCTCTTCTGCAAAGTCTGTGGAAGAATATTAACAGCATGTAGCAGCCAGCTTACACTTACAAGTTCAGTTCTGAGCGTGCTTAACAGTGGAATAAAGCTACCTACAACAGAAAGGTTATAATGCATGCTCATGCAAATTCACTCAGCCTGTGTCGCAAACAATCCCCAAGGCATTTATCCACAATAAAGCAAGATAATGAAAATTTTTACCACACCTAAAATGGCAAAACCTGAAACAGTAACAATTTGCATGGCAATAACAGCAGCTGCAGTAAAAGTAAAGCAGCCAACAGCCAAGACAACAGAGTTGGAACAAAAGAGAAATTCTGAGATATAACTCGCAGTACTAACATTACTGTTGCCAAATTGGACCCCAATTTGTTGATTGACTGAGATTTTAGAGAGAGAGGAGGATGGTGAATCAGATTGCTGCCAGGCCTTGAGCCCCGGTCGCCACTGCTTGCGCTTGATCGGCAGGGCTAGAGCTGCGCATCAGAGCCTCTCACTGCTCCACTTGTAATGCAGAAAGGTGGAAAGTAGGGCGAGGTGAATCAGACTTATCGCACATACAATGGCTGCAGTTATAATGAACGCTCACTTGTAACGAACAGGGATGGTGCTATCATCAAAATATCTATTAGGGCAACGGCACTGCGTCTCAGCTATAGTGAACAACTACGGCTTCGGCTCTTCGATATATTGAACGAGGGGGTGCCATAAACTCACCTCTGCAGTTAAAAAAACTCTCGATTCCCGCAAGAGACTGAAAATAGTTTCTTTTCCCCCGTAACATAGCTCCGGAAAGAACATGCTGACCAAAAAAAAAGCGATCAAAAACTCTGCATTGGAAATGTAAACTGCCAGCCAAGCAGGCTGTGGTCAGTAAGTGCGTCCATGTGGCCAAAGTGGAAGGGAGACTACTGCCATGGCCACTAGATCAAGCAGCGCGAGTGCTGCTGCTGCTCACGGTTGGTGATCAACCAGTGGCAGCAATCATTGGATACCGTACAGATTGTGGTCACATGGCATGCATTGCCTGCATAATGAGCTTCTCACATCCTGTGCTGCTTTGACACGGAATGCGCACATGTGCAGCACTAGTTTCTTTGTTGAATGGGTCCAGGAATGACAGACGACGCTCTCAAAAATTCACATGACCAGATCGATCACATCTGCATTTGCAGCAATGCATCGTTTATGCACAGCTGATCGGGCCTGCTATTGCTTGGGGTAGGATTGTTGGTGCACATGATGACACAACCGCGAACTGACGACCCATTGAAAGAAAGTTATGAGCACTCCTTGATGGCCGGGAATCTGGTGAAAACGTTAGCAAGGAAGCTGACCAACAACAGTTGCTACGAACACTTTAACCGTGGTTGGTTATACCGTACCTCTACAGCATATCTGTGAGAAGTTTGAGGAGCATGTGACCCTGGTAGAGAGCTTAGAAGGCAGCAGGTCTACTTTGTAGATTTGAAGACATGAAAAACAGTTTTTTAAGACATATATGCTACTTTTGTGTGTATTTTTGGCAAGAATGAGGGAAGTCTTTTCGCTATACGGTTCATTATAAATGGGCTCGAGTGTGTACACTGGATTAAGCACAAATATCATCTCTTGCAGCTTAGCACACTAAATGATGCTCTGATATATAGCAGCCATACCACACAATTCATAAAGATGAAGATATTGAAGAATAAGTTGCAGTAAATTGGTCCCAGCAGTACACAACATTAGTCATCCACTTATGCCCACCTTTCATTTTCCCACTTATTCTTTTGTAGTATAAGCCAAGTCTAACAAATGACCAAGTGTTCAGTGGAGATGCAAATAATAAGGATGCTATCTTTCTGCTTGAGGCAGCAGAAAGCGTGGTAGCAAGTCACTTTTACAGGCCCAAAAGCAATTAGTAGCCAAACACAAAACTCAGTGCACACTGCATTGCAGTTTAGCTTCCATGTGAGATATGCGTCTGATGTCCATAGCCACTCTAACTGCAATATACAACTGCTAACTTTTAAGTATGTGTACCTAGCATAGGCTCTGTTTTTGTTCAAGTTAGAAAACATAACCATGGACTTTGGACTTCCATAATCAGCAACTTTGCTGGCTGCCCTCCTTGCAGCACTACCAAGGCTAGAGGCCTCCTCCCTCGGCCAATCAGGAGAGTGCGTTAGTGCTCCTCTGCACCTTGTCGTATGGTCGCTGCATATGCAGATATGATTGGGGATGAGAGTTAATGGAGAACACCTAAATAATCTGCGATTCGCTGATGACATTGCCTTGCTTAGTCACTCAGGAGATGAACTGCAGTGCATGATCAATGTGCTAGACAGACAAAGCAGTACGGTGGGTCTAAAATTAACATGCAGAAAACGAAAGTAATGTTCAACAGTCTAGCAAGAGAACAGCAGTTCACAGCTGGCAACGAGGTGCTGGAAGTGGTAAAGAACGTCTACTTAGGGCAGGTAGTGACAGTCGATCCGGATCATGAGAGGGAAATAACTAGAAGGATAAGAATGGGGTGGAGTGCATATGGCAGGTTCTCTCAGATCATGAATGGCAGTTTGCCAGTATGCCTCAAGAGAAAAGTGTACAACAGCTGTATCCTACCGGTACTCACCTACGGTGCAGAAACGTGCATGGAGGCTAACGAATAAGGTTCAACTTAAATTCGGGACAATGCATCGTGCTTTGCAATGGAAAATGATAGGTGCAACAATAAGAGACCAGAAGCGGGCAGAGTGGGTGAGGTAGCAAACAAGGGTTAGCGACATCCTAGCCGAAATCAAGAGGAAGAAATGGGCTTGGGCAGGGCATGTGATGCGAAGGCAAGATAACCGCTGGTCCTTAAGGGTAACGGAGTGGATGCCAAGGGAAGGCAAGCGTAGCAGGGGGTGGCAGAAAGCCATAGGCGGGCAGATGAGATTTAGAAGTTTCTAGGGAAAGGGTGAGCAGCTGATACAGGGCAGGGTTAATTTAATTGGAGAGATATGGGAGAGGCCTTTGTCCTGCAGTGGGTTTAGTCAGGCTGATGATGATGTTGTACCGAACACTGAATGAACACAAGGCAGTTTTAGAATAGTGTACACACGCTTACATGCACTGAGTGCAAGCATTTTGTGAGACACTACATTTGTCACATTTGCAAATGGAGACAAAACTATAACTTCAGCTTAGTGGCGTGATCTTTTTTTAAGCTGGAAACCATTTTTGCCAACAAACCGACATCCTTCTTTAGGTCTAGGAGTGACAGAATCGGCACTCAAAATCAAGCAAATTTATTACTCATGAATTTTACTGTAGGTGAGATGAGACAAAATGCCCCATTTATGACCAGTGAATGTATTGAAAAACTAGTAACAACGATGCATTCACTCCAACGTAAGGGGACCTACTTAAAAGCGCACTGCCATGTTAGAAAAGCTACTTTAGTATATGCAAGCTGAACTCACTGAATAGCATATGTAACATGAGCGTATGTTGAGGCTTGATTTGAAATAGTGTTTAGCGCATGCGCACTTTAAAGGGGCTCTGAAAAGGGCTCTAATAAAGTTGCGAATGCCTGGAATGTTAAAGGACGCCGCTTCACAAATATCCTCCAGACAGAATTTTTTCAATGCACTTTGAAGAAGCTGAGTTATCTGGAGTCAAAATTTTAATATCAGCGTCAGTGTGTCTCGCTTCGATAGTATTGCAAGGAACTAGTGAGATGGAGCACAGAATTCATTCCGATTTGGCTTGTGGAAGTATCATATGTGGCTCATGAACTGGGCACAGCTGATTCTATATTCACTCTTCACAGAGGCTTATCACAGTCAAGTACCCCCGTACCCCCGTGAACGAACCACGGACTCGCGGTGTTATCAACCGAAGACGCAGACCGCGCTGGCATTCATCTTGTTTGGATTGGCCCATAGAGGTGGCCTTTCATGTCTGCAACCACCGTTTCGTAACCCATGACATCTGAAAGAATCTAACCAATTGGCACACGCAGGAGTGTGCGACAAAGCAGAGTACAAGCATGAAAAAGCTGCCAGAAAGGGCTCGCCAACTTTCATGTGTGACTGTGGGCTCTCTGCTGCATGTAGAAGTGTACTATTTCGCTCAGGTGTTCGTGACAACCCAATGCAGTGACCGAGTGAGTTGATGTGCTCTCCTCGTAAGGTGCTTCTGAGCCCCTTTAAAGCATGTCATCCCATATGCGTCTTTTATACTCTCATTACATTCCGCACCATCAGAACGTCGCCTCTGCACCCATCACAGCTTTGATGCCTCGCTTTGATAGTATTGCAAGGAACTACTGAGATGGATTCACTCCGATTTGGTCTGTGGAAGTATCATATGTGGCTCATGAACTGGGCACAGCTGATTCTATATTAATTCACTCTTCATAGAGGCTTATCACAGTCAAGTGCTCCTGGTTCTGGGTAACTACAGCTCCCTGTTTACTACCAGCAGCAAAAACAGTGTGCGTCATTTTTTTTGGTAACTTTTGCTATGTCGGAACATTCTACAGCAGTGAGGCTTGATCTTTCACTTTTTTTTTTCTTACACTAGTAGGGAGCATTATTGCCAGTTGTGCTAGCTAGTAGTAGTGAATCAGTGCATGCAGGCCCGACTGTTTGTTGTCACATGTGAAACATCACTGCCACAGATATGAACTTAGGCCAGCAGACTAAACTTACAGCTGTAATATTTTCAGGTTCGCCTTGCTTAGGCAAGTGCAGGCACACATTCTGCTTACTTAAACACAAAATGGCACCTGCTGGAGCAGCTGCACAATGAAGGCTGCCCAACCCACAAATGCAATACAATCAAGGCAGAAAGCTGGTCTTGAGATAGAGAAGACAGGTACAGGGACGGGAGCGCTAGGTGTTCTCTAACAGAGTTGGTAACAATTTTATGCTTCTTACAGTCACTTGAGGCTATACACTGCTCCACCAAAAACACCCAATTACAACTCCTTGATAACACTACACAGCTGCAGATGAAAAACAAGAAAATATTTTCAGCATATACATGCTCAAAGACAAAGTGAGTAGTTATGTGCCAGGATTCAAAAGGGCGATTATGCACGCAATCACAGCCATTCGCACATTCATACTATACGCATTTCTTAACTGAACTTTATACAAAATATTGTCGCCTAGGCAGTTTTTCCCTCAGAAAAAATTCTGCTGTCCCCTTTCCTATCCAAAACTCGTAAAATTCACCCCAGCGACCAAACCGCAATCTGACTATTGTAGCCGCAAACTAAACAGTAACTGAGGTGAAAGAGCCGCTCCAAAGGCAATTAAGGAAACTTTATACACATAGAGAACAGCTTTCTGGACTACTCAGCTAAACTGAGAAACATAATACAGTTCGAACGACTTCCGGTAGGGCAGGCATCAATCAAAATTTCTAACTTTTCCCTGCTACCGTACCCCCGTGAACGAACCACGGACTCACGGTGTTATCAACCGAAGACGCAGACCGCGCTGGCATACATCTCGTTTTGATTGGCCCATAGAGGTGGCCTTTCATGTCTGCAACCACCGTTTCGTAACCCATGATTTACAACACAAAACGGTAATATTTAGAACCAAAATGGCATTTTTCTGGGCCAGTTGGTATGAATCCATGATTTGGGCCAGCATGAACTTTGGGACACAAACGAAGAGACACGAGTGTTCCGTGTTCCACGTGTCTCTCTTCGTTTGTGTCCCATAGTTCATGCTGGCCCAAATCATGTATATGTGCAATATGATTTCTAAGCTCTAATAACTGTAAGCTCTGGTGCGCTGATTTCTTGCCTCACAAAAAAAAGTAAGCCTGAAAATTTGTCAGTGTTAATTATTTGGGGGCATATTTTGTATTGCTTTCCACAGGTAGCGCCACACGATTTTGCGAAACTGAAGTAGCTCTGCTTCTCAACCGCGTAAAAACATGCTGCTCACCCATATATTAACTAGAGGGAAAGCTGGCGCCCGCCTATGGGAGTTTGCTGGTGCTTCCTCGAGATCACTTGAACCATCATGGGCGCTCTAATAGACTTTACGCGTCACTGTCATACATGAAGAAAGGAACAGAGGCGGTTTCGAAGCCGGCTCCTCCCTACCTGGCCGCCGTCTCAGCAGACGACTCCACTCCGCCTGCAAATACTCCCAGTAGCCCTTGCGAAACTTCCGGCACATGTTTGGGCATGCGGCTGGGGCAAGGCGGATTGCTGGGGCACGGCCGGTCGTGGGCTGGGGCACCGAGGGCCCCAAGCTGCCGTTGCTGCCATGCTGAATTCGCTAACGAAAGACTAGGTAAGTTGTACTGCATGTCCAGTCACCCTTCACGTGCCAGGCTCAGCGGGGCCGAAAGTGGCTGAGATTGCTACCTTCTGTCTTTCTTGGAGGCACTGCGTTGGCAGTTCTATTTTGCGAGTTGCATTGATCGTAGTAATACTTTGTTTTGTCTTGAATTCGTCTTTTAGTGTTTTGAACCATTGGTCTAGCTTCAGATTCTGCCTATGCTGCTCGACTGTGATCTTTTGTGCGTCTCCTGCTTTCCGCCAGTCCCGCGTATGGTGCAGACAAACGTGGGTGACTACCCTACACAGACGAGCTAAGCAGCGGCTAGCGATTAATTTTATGCCTCGTCTGAAGAGACCCGTCTCGGAAGGGGCAGGGTACTTTTGAGAGGTGATGCAACCTGTGGCAAAAAAACAACACACATTTAATGCATTAATGCCGTGGAGTTGTCACTCCGAATGATATCCAGCCACCTTATCACATAGCTGTTCGAATGGGTTATTTGTGGTCGCGGCGGCCTCCACGTAGCGAGGGTCCTTTGCCACTTATCAGCTTCCGATTAGAGTGTTTTTTGGCGTTCGTTATTATTTTGGTCCAGACCTTTGGACAATTTTGCGGAGTATGAGTTCGGGTAAGCTGAGTGGAGAGGAAACGCACTTCCATGTCTGAGATTCTTGTTGCCATGAGGAAAGAAAAGCGCAAAACCGGTGTTTTGCGGAGGCCAGCAACAACATTGGAATCTCACCAGTCATTCCGAAATGGCACGTCTCTAGTTCACTAGGCACGGCCAACTCAGCCAGCAGGTCACTTTGTTTGCTGCCACTGATTATTTGACAATCGCTGTAATCAAATGACGAGTGCTGGCCTTAACATTGTTTTGGCTGACGAAATGTGCATTGCGGAACTGATGATTGCAGCCGCTTTGTACCGGGGTCCTGCAGTGCATGCACCTAGCTAATCGGCCACTGCTCCACGTGAACCTTCAGAACTGCTGCTGGAGCTGAGCTGTTGGAACCTTTGTTTGCTAGGGTAGTGTGAAGTGTTCATCCTTGAATGGCCTGCTGCAGCATGCTGTGTATTTCTTGCATGTGCTGCATGTGTGGTATACAAGCTTGGTTCGCTTGCCTTCTGTTATATTCGAATAAGCATTTGCCGAAAAGTTTTGTCTTCATATGAGTCTCTCATTTCTTCATCTTGAAGTTGTATTGTGTACTGATCATGCCGTTTCATTGTTTGCTCTTTCACCGTAGTTTCAGATCATTGGAAATGTAAACACCCAAGTTCCTGCCTGACGGCACCTACCCCAAAGCTCCCTTGGACCAAAAAGGAAATGGAATAAGGTTGGTGATCTTTTGCTGCCAGTTTCAATTGAGCAGTTATGTTTAGTAGTTAATACTTGGCAAAAACTGCAAAAAAAAATTGTCTGGTATGTACTGCACTGTGCTGAAGAAAATTTGTCATGCCTGTAATGAAAGATGATTTTATGCTGGTAAGGGCATGCCTACAGCCAATTTCCTTTCTCAGTAAACCACAACTTTTGGGGTGGAAGACGAACCAGCTTGTGGTGAGCAAGAATTTTTAAGGTGTCGTCCCTCACTCATAGCTAAAGTCGTTAAACCCGATAAAAAGAAAAAGAGAATTCTGAAAGTGGAGAGTCTTGCTGGTGCAATGAAGTACTGTCAGCTTTGAAGTCTCCCATGCATCTATACCCCTGTTACACGGACGTTTCGAATGCCTTCTAGCTCAATGTTATTTGACTTGACTGCCGAACTTACACTGCTACATGAAGGTTTTCAATGGCATTCGAGCCAGCAGAGCTCTGTGGACATTCGTGATTTTGGAATGCCTTCGAAACACTAACGCAGCCCGCACTGAACAATAGACGTCGCCGTCACTTCGCCTCACCGACATCCGTGCTGTGCGACTGCTTCGGCTCTGTGGCTGTTGTTTTTGGTATCCGCTGCTCGCTTTTTATTGCGAAGCAATACTACTTTAGGTCGCACTTCAGCCCGTTCCGTGGCGAGGCGGTGGTAGGCACCATTGACCTTTAGCGTGACCTCGCTGCGTGACGTCACACCACGTGACCTAGAGTAACGTCACACCAGCTGTGTAAAAGCGGGGCCCCATCTCACGCCGTCACGAGGCGAGGCTGTAGCCACCAACGGCGGCCTAACTCCCGCTCCTCTCACCAGGGGCGCTACGGTCGGTGTGACGTCACACCAGCTGTGTAAAAACGGGGTCCCATCTCACGCCATCGCGAGGCGAGGCGGTAGCCACCAATGGCGGCCTAACTCCCGCTCCTCTCACCAGGGGCGCTACGGTCGGTGTGACGTCACACCAGCTATGTAAAAACGGGGCCCCATCTCACGCCGTCGCGAGGCGAGGCGGTAGCCACCAACGGCGGCCTAACTCCCGCTCCTCTCACCAGGGGCGCTACGGTCAGAGTGACGTCACACCAGCTGTATAAAACAGCTCCGCTCTTCTCGCCAAGGCAGTCATACAGCCAGATGTTACGATGGTGCCTACGAACAAGGCAGCTCGGCAGAATGCAAAGAGGAAGCATCAGCGAGCTACGGAGACGGAAGAAGAACGAGAAGAACGACTTTCTAAGCGGCGTGCCCAGTATGCAGCTCGGCGACAACGTGCAACCTCCTCTGTGGAAACAGCAGAAGCAAGTTTGCCCAACAGTGAGTCTCCTTCTACTAGTTCAGAACGCTGGAACGCGACTAAACGGCAGAGGCGTGTCCAAGAAACCCCGGAACAGCGGCAGCAGCGGCTCGAGAAGGAACGTGCGTTTCGAGAGAAGGAAAACGAAAAGCGAAGAAAACAGCGTGCAGAAGAAACACCCCAGCAGAGACAAGAGCGTTCGAAGAAAAGACGGGAGAAATCTCTCACCAAGGCTGGCCCTGCTTCGCAATCACCAGGCTTAACCAAGCTAAGCCACGGCCGTTTTTTTCTGCTGTTTGTTTAGCATATAGCTCGTGTACTCGCTTTGTGAGTGCTTGAAGATAAGAGCAGACCACTGAACATTTAGTATGTGAGAGCGAAATTTCCCCAGGATGTGCCGATGCATATGACTGCACTCATGCTCTTGTTGACATCGCTGCCTACAAACTGCTGTAGTCAAGATTCAACTTAAGAACGCAGTTGGTTTTCCCCATCAAAGGGACCCCCTTCCATCCAGTGGCACCTGCTGATTCTCATGACCCTGCTAGTGTGACAAAGCAGGAAGTGGTAGGTGAAAGGGGACAATCCCTTCCTTGTATGGCGGGGGATAGACCCCTCTCTCTATTGTGACGCTGCTCCCTTCATTCTCACGCTAGGAGGGTCATGAGAATCGCTGCCGCGGTGGCTCAGTCGTTATGGTGCTCGGCTGCTGACCCAAAAGACTCTTGTTGGATCCCGGCCGTGGCGGTCACATTCGATGAAGGCGAAATGCTGGAGGCCCGTGTACTGTGTGATGTCAGTGCATGGTAAAGAACCCCAGATAGTTGAAATTACCGGAGCCCTTTACTGTGGTGTCCCTGTTAGCCTGAATCGCTTTTGGCTGTTAGACCACATAAATCATAAACCATTGTCCTGAGAATCGGCCGACGCCTTAGGCTGCAAGGGGGTCCTTTGGCGGTGAGAAGCCATTGCGATCTAGAGTTGTATCAGACTGCAGTGCTCGTTTGCATGACATAAAACGCAATCTGCGCTTTATTCTATTAAATAATCCCTTCTTTCGTACTGGTTGTACCCGTGCTTGTTTATGCAGTGCGACAATCTGAAGCGCTGATGCAATCGCCCACCTGGGAAAAACTTAATAGCCGGGTTGTGGACATTGTGTAGGACCGGTGCTTCTTGCTAATTGGCCCTGCTTTCTATGACGTGACCAATAGTTGATCATCACTTCATCCAAAAGTATGTTCGTTGATCATCGGCCTAATTTATTAGTCACAACCGACAGCGACGACTGCTTCTCGCCGCCTAACATATTGCTTGGCAGTGTGGGTCACTACGGCGCTTCCCATTCATTGTATGTGCGTCTTGTGATGTAAGCAATAATCTATTTCAGGTCACTGTTCTCAAAACTATGCTTGATGGCTATTGGCATTCGCTAAAACTTCTGAATTCACTCCTCACAACGACCGCAATAACAGACCGAACCCTGCTGACTTGCTAGGCCTAGTAGTCACGAAAGGGGTTGTCATTGATTGAAATTTAAGAATTTGGCAAGCGTTTATCGCTCTTGAGTGTTCAGGTGCGCACATGTAAAGTGTAGCCGCTCGTTTTGCTTATTTTCAATACGAGTAAGGTACAGACAAGCGCACATACATTCAGACCGTCTCCTCATCAGTGTGAAGTTATCGCTCAGCCACCAACCGACCGACCGAGGACATGAAGGCTGACCATCCGCCGACCAGATTCGTCGGTGTTGGCCAAAAACGCATGTCACGCTAAATTGACATGCAGCTGTTGATCATAATGGGTGTCGTTGTCGGTCTAATGTGACCGCAGTGACCACCGTCGTCGTCATTGCACACTGAAAACGAGCTGAGTCTTTCGAATGCGTTCGGAAAGTGTCATGTACCACTTCGGGAGTCCGTCGAATCCGAATGCCATTCCAAGTCTCATATGCAATTCGACTCTGATGCCATTCGATTGTTCCCGTGAGGCACAGGTACGTATTAATGTTATTGAATGTTCTAAAGTGGAAAAGTGGACCGCACAGTGTTTTTTGCCACCCTAAGTGTTAGTAAATAAGGGCAGATATTTTTTTTACTGTTACCTAGCTATGTATTATTCCTTAGTTTTAAATTTTATACTTTGCTGCATGGGGCCGCAGCTGTGGCTTTGTGGTTATGGTGCTCGGCTGCTGATCCGAAAGACGCGGGTTCGATCCCGGCCGCGGCGGTTGAATTTCGATGGAGGCGAAATTCTAGAGGCCCGTGTACTGTGCGATGTCAGTGCACGTTAAAGAACCTCAGGGGGTCGAAATTTCCGGAGCCCTTCACTACAGCGTCCCTCATAGCCTGAGTCGCTTTGGGACGTTAAACCTCCATAAACCAAACCAAACCAAATTTTGCTGCATGTAAGCTGTCATTACAGTAGCTCAATCAATAGCGCTACTATAGTCAGGTACTACTCAAGAGCTAAGTGGCTTTTGCCTCTCTAAGGACCCTCTACAGCCAATAGATTCACCGCAAAGGCATGATGCTATGATCAGGCGGAGGAAAGCATGAGCAACTTCGTCCCAGCTAATTGGAGAAACCTCCTCTGAAGTCGTAACTGTGCCACAATCCGCGATGAACATAACTGAAGAAAGGATTGGCGCTAGCGGCTGTAATAAAGAATAAGATCTAACGGCAAGAAGTTTATGAAAGGAGAAATGATCTCTCTCTATCCCTTTTGAATTTTTGACCCACGCAGCTGTTGCAACTGCCGTGCATCCTTAGCATGTTTCGCGAACTCAGTCAGTCGCATTATCTTGGGCACTGTAGCCTGCTTTGCGGCGTCAGTCACAGACACTTTGGTGTCGTGTTCCTTCATGTATTAGTGATGTCGGTGCTGTGACAGCTATGGTGGTATTTGGCTTTTTGCTCGTGACCTTCGAAATTGCAAGGAGTGCAGCGAGACCTGCATCGATACGACAGCAGCTGCTATCTGTTTTTGCTTTCTCTGGAGCCACCGCTCATTTCGGTGCCGTGGATCATGAACTTTGATTTAGTCACTGCTGTTGACGAAGCAGTCGTCATGTGTTTGGTCTGCAGAAGAGTTGGCACATTGTGGGGACCAGTTATACATGTGTGTGTTAAGAGGGCTCACCAGCTACAAGGCAACTCAGATTTGAACTTTTCCTGTTGATAGATGCCAGCACTTAACCACTACAAAAAGGAGGTATCTTTATTTCCCCCCCAGGTGCGTAAATTCCACCATGACATGAAAGTGTTTGTTCTTCTGCGCACAAAAGGTAGAGCCAGTAGAGTTGAGAACAGAGCTTTCTGTGGATATGTGTCCAGAGCTGGGGGACCAAAGCAGAAAAGAACTCCTCTCAAGCCATTAAGCAAAGAAGGGAGGTTCAGAGAATGGACCGCTTTCCAGTAGTGTACCATTCTATCTGCCGCCAGGCGAACTACGTTTTCCGGTTTAGGTCCCCTAAGCTCCCTCGCATCTTTTCTGCGAAAATTCATTTACAGTGGTAGGGTGGGGAGTACATGCTGTAATGAAGAGCAGTGCTGGTTTCGTCTAGCCAGAGCAGTTAAGTGTGAGTCATATCTCGCGTTTTCTCTCTTGAGGCCTGCACATTTTTCTCCGTCGCCACACAGAATACAAGCCCGGCCACCGTGCATTAGCGTGCATGCCGATTCGACGCCGTGGACTCCCAGTGTTTATATTGCGTTGTCTGTGGTTTAAATGAAATTACAGTAATTAAATTAGGTTTCTTGGTAATTTCTTGGCTAGATGCTCATTGCCTTACTGGAGAAGTCAGTTGTTTAGATGCATCTGTTACCAGGCTGGTTTTGTTTACCTGCGATTATAGTGAGCTACTCTTGTGATTCCTCTGGGAATGCACTATATGTGTGATCTGCTTGTATGGAAATAAGTTTTCCACTTTTCCTGAAGCGGTTCAGTGGCCTCAGAATCGCATTTTATTTGCAAAATTTTACCCATGATTGAAAATATTTCCATCCCAATTTTAGGCAAGCTTGCAAATATTTGTAAAAGCAGAATTATAGCAAATCTTGCCTTGACTTCGAGCAACCAGCTGAAACAGGGTTAAATGGAAATTTCATCAGTGTAAACAAGACTGGGGTTCTAGCCACCCTAACAGGTGCTTTGCAGGTCTCAAAGCACTGACTAATTTTCTGGTACTTAGGATCTTGGTGTTCCGGTTGTTGCTGCTGTCGATACTTTTCTTAAGAGGCGGCTTATAATGCAAAAAGGAATGAGATTGTTGCCACATTTTCACAGTGGTCAGGACAGCCATATCTGTGCCGTTTTTTTCGTTAACCACCTCTACAATATCAAGAATACTGTCTGCATGTAGCTCTAGAAGGCCAAAACGTCTTGAAAATATTTTCCAGGTCAGCTACAAATTTGTAGAGGAGGGCCGGCAGAAGGATACAGAAGACCACTGTTTTTTGTCATATGAGTGAACCCGTCAGGAGCCGCTGCGGTGTTTCGGTGGTTAAGGCACTCGGCTGCTAACCCGAAAGACGTGGGTTCGATCCCAGCTGCGGTGGTCGAATTTCGATGCAGGCGGAATTTTAGAGTCGTGTGCGTGTCCATGCGTGCGCGCTCCACTGCGGCATCCTTTGTAGCCTCAGTTGCTTCGGGGCGTTAAACCCCCATAAGCTAAACTGAACTAGGCTAGTTTGAGTTCCCTTCTGCCATTTTGGTCATTACAAGCAAATTTTTACTTTTTTCACAGCCTGTCTTCAGTGCTTTCTTTTTTTTTTCCTATACATCCAGCTATATGGAATATTATTCTTAAAACAGCGCGAACAAGGCGAGGACGCAGAGACAAGTGCTTGTACGTATGTTTTGTCTCTGCATCCTCAACTTGTTTGCGCTGTTTTTAAAGAATGACCTGCCGCCAACTCACCCAAGCTTCTGCATTAGAATATTAGCCGCCTATCATTTGATGCTACAGTGAAATTGTATGGTAGTATTTTCAGAATGAAGCACTGCATCTAAATTGCCTGCATCTAGAAGTTCATCAACACTCTGAGAGCTTTGCTGGCCAGCATCCAAAAATGGCATGGAGGATGCCAGGCTCGAAGTTTCTTGTGGAAACAGGGTGGGCAAGGTTGTTAAATGCAAGGCAGTGCACAATAACTATGAATTGCTCAGGTAATGGGTGGGTGTTGCAGCCAGAAGACTGGTGCACTATTCTAATAAGATGCTCGCCTGTATCCTGGCTCATTCTACTAGTCCAGGTACTCAAAACCTAGCCGTTTGTTAAATACTTCTACAGTGACAACGCACTAGACAGTGTCACAGGTAGTTAGTTGTCTTGCGGCTGTTGACTTGTATAAAAAGCCGTGCCTTCTATTAGTGTGATTTTCTCATGCACTCAGGAGCGATAGAAAGGAATGAAGCATGTCGACAGATGCAAAACTCGGAAGTAGAACCTCAGCAGTGAAACTTGAAAATGCATGGGCTTAACACCCAGACTGCACAGCCAGCACGACGGCAGCAATGCGAAGCTACTGAAAGACTCCCTCTGCGGCGAAGAAAGCCATTTTGCTTTAGCCACTACGCTGCTGCGCGCCTCTGTTTGCGCCACTAGATCAGTATTCTAGCTATGGTGCTTGTGGAGAGAGAAAAAAAAAGGAACAAAAAGGGTGTTCCTCCGTGCTTACTGCACTCACGGGCTTTTGCCAAAATGGTTACCCCCACTGGTCGCCTCCGTCTGTCGGAGAAGCCACCCAGATTGTGCTTATAGCACTCGTGATCCGACGTCAGTGCCGTTCACCCATGTCCCAAGGTGGAATTCGATGAAAAGCGTTGTGTGTTGTGTGGAGTGATTTGTTTGCTGGGTGCCAACGATCGCTGTGGCATGTCGTCTACTACATCATCGCTCTGCACTGTCAGAAGACTGCCGCTGTTCACAGGGTGGCATTCACGTTGTTGGTTTCATTTGCCAGTGATCCAGTACAGCGTGGGCTCATACCTCGGCACCATGAGAGGTGGCTCAATCACACTTACACTCACGGTCACTCCCACTCGTATCCACTCACTCACACTCATGACCACTCACTCACACTCGCACTCATGTCCACTCACACTCACAACCACTCACTCACACTCACGTCTGCTCACACTCACGAGTCACAACCATTCACTCACGCTCATGTCCACTCACTCACATTCACTCACTGTTTCCTTGTTTGCCGACAATGGAGGGGATGAGAGATTTACATCTGCGGCTGACTGCGCTCGTGGCTTCCCGGCACACCCTTGGTCGCAGCGAAGTGGTGGTGAGCCGCGCCGGGCTCTGTTGGACTTTTTAGCCAATTTTCACAGTTGAGATGCTCTGAGGAAGTGGTAACTTATCACGCATCTTCGATGTCCCGAATGAATGTTACACACGTATGCTCCCGCGCTTCCTCCTTAGACGATGACTGCCTGTTTAGCTTCAGCCAAGATGCTTAGAACATTTTTCAACAGTCGGTGTCTAAGTAACAATAATGGTTTTGCTTGACAGTGGTCTTGGATGGTATCTTAAATACCAATACTGCGTTGGCCTTGACAGTGATGTGTCCGTGAGTCTGCATGAACACATTGGAGGCAAGTGGCGACTATGAATACTTTCTGTGGCGTGGGAAGGGGGGGAGTGTTTCTTAAAAGATCCAGTGAGGTCTTCACTAAAGGGAGGTGGCTGGAATGGGCACCAAGTACAGATTTTCCCTGCATAGGAAGGATCCAAAGGGGAGTAGCCATTATCAGTCCCTTTACAACTGTCTCCTGGGCTTACTTTGGGGCGTAGCTAAGAGCAGGATAGGGCTGGCTTCGTCTAGCCAGAGCTGGTATGCGTGACAGATCTGTGGACATGCCTGCTGTGCAGTACATTGTCTGCGCTGCACATAATTCCTATCTGAAGAAGGATTTAGAAACCACCACGGTCTTTTTGCCTGAGGCTGGTACGTGGGGAGACCAAATGTGCATCTGAGTGGGATTAGTGGGTGCTAACACTGCACCTAATTATTGACCCGTAGTCTGCCGCGTCGTTGGTTGATAAAATGTCGCTTGAGGAAGAATGCATATGCAGCTAACTTTTGAGCCATTTTGCGTTGCATGCCCTTCTGAAATGGTGGGATGCTACTGGGAGAAAGCCTTATGCAAAGGTTCTTGGAGCAAATTGTAGCATCCGGGTCACAGGATTCCTCATGAGTCCAGTGCGGGTAGAATTGCTGAAATCTGAGTGTGCTATCAGAAGTTATTCCACTAACAGTATTGAAAATGCAAAGATAAAAAAATCCCATTTCACTTGCCCATCGCCAAAGGTTGGGCCCCAGAAATCGGAGCCACACCTTCCACACATGCAGCAGAAGCTTGCATGCAGTTGTTAACTTGCCTGGGCGGCCCTCAGCAGCCCAAATTGCTGGTGGTTTACTAGTTCCTAGCAGAGGTGGGCAAATGCCCTCATTTTTACTTTTCCTCCCTCACCCTCGCCCTCACTTTGAAACATTATCTGGCCCTCCCTCACACTCTCTAACAGTCGTTTTAAAACTAGTTATTTTTTGTATTCTGCAACTTCTGGCGATAATACTGAGTAATAAACATTACAGTGATAAACATGAACAGTAATAAGACAAGCCCTCAAGGCACTATTGGACGACAGGCTAGATGCTTATATTGTTGTGCGTGTACGTGTGTGTATTGTTTGAGCTAACACGTGAGACAAAACTGAGGCAGCTACGAGTTGAGCCCCAAAATATCACTCTGCCTTTATTTCTGGCACGCAGCGCATGCATAAATATGCCCTGCATTTATAACGTTTCATTATCTGTATGCTCTGCTAAAACGAGACAACGCATTATTTGTGTCGGTGAACGAAAACTAATGTACGCCAAGAATATTTATAAAATAATGCGGTAGCGTTTACCGCGACACTTAGATTAAATGCTAAGCACAGAACGGACTGAACAAGGAAAGTTTGTAGGCCGCTTAATTATCATTTCCCGATGACATTGCGATAGAACTAGGTCTTCTGAATTCCACTGCTTCTAATCTCCCGCCATTTCATGTGGTTTGCTGCATGCTCGTCTGGTGACCGTTCCACGCGCACGGATGAAAGATGATGAAGACCGCTCTTTCAAACTACAGTGTGGGAGACTGGCAATTTAACACACGCGAACGCAGGTACGTGACGAAGATGTAGACATTGATTAGCAGTTTTTTTTTATTCGAGTTGTTTTTTATTAGGCACGATGAGAAAGTGAGAGAAAGTTAGGAAAAGGAGCGTAAACAAGCCTCGCTTAAAAAGTGGCAAAAGTTCTTGATAGAGCGATTATCCAGAGTCCACTTGCGATAGTCGTCTTCAACATCCCGTCACAGGCCTACCTTCCTTAGGAAGCGTAGTCTCACAGAAGCTGTAGCCGGGCAAGTCCACAGCAAGCGGACTATCAAGTGCACTATCAAGCTGTGTGCCGAGCCGGCTGAGCACTGTTCGAAAGAAGTACCATGCCAAAACTGGTTTATATACAGGCTTCAGGCATCACACAGAATGCCCGAACCAGAGAAAGCAAGCGGCACTGGCAGAAGGTTATGTTGATCTGTCGTTCACCAAAGCGCGAGCTGCAGCGGAGCAAGCACAGCCGGCCCACTCTCCGTGAATGGCGTCACTTCCGCCAGTTCCCCCTTTTTGTCGTCCCCCCACCCCTGGCACTTCTGGAAGCAACGAGGGCGTGTCGGCGGCAGGTTTTTAAGAAGCGTTTGCGGCTCTTTGCGGGCAGAATTGAGAAAAAATCTAAACCCATGATTTTGAAGGTCCCTTCTTCCCAACCACAGCGTTTCATGCAATTTGAAAACCGTTTCAGCTTCCCTTTAATGTCACATGTGCTTTGCATATGCAAATATGCTTTGAATTTGCATGGTGCGTTTGGTTACATTGAGCAAAAATAATTGCAAGCGTTCATTGGGCACAGTAAAGTGACTCTCATGGTCTGTATTGTCGACCACAAATAAAACGCAATACTATGCAGTGGCATTACAAGCCAAGTAGGGATAATTAGTGTGGACAGCTACTGCTGTGCATATTAAACACGAGACGCAGCAATGAAATAATGCATCACCATAAAACATATTACAGGCTGTGGGCACTCTTAAATTTGTGGCAGCAGTCTGAAAAGCTTTGGTCATGCATATTATGTACCAAACCAGTCTATGGATGTGCAACACTCTTTATTGCTGTGTTACTACAGGCGCTGTTGGCCCTGTCTGTTTCTGTCGCTTTAATGAGTGGCTCTTGGAATTGTGATTTGGAAGTCATTGCTGGCACGCCCGTTTTGAACACATTTTATGAGCCTAAATTTGGTATTCCAGGTCAAGAACGTGAGCTTTTCAGTACACTTGCCCATCCTCACTGCTGCATCAGAAAGCATTACTGGCGTGGCCAGCCGCTCGAATACATGCTTTGAAGCTAAACACAGTATTCAAGGCCAAGAACTGAACAGGGCAGAGTTTTCCTGTCCTCACTGCTGCACCAGAAGGCATTGCTGGCATGGCCAGCTGCTCAAACACGCGCAATGAAGGCTGATTGCTGCATTAAATATCGAGAGCAGCACTGAACGCCAGGTCGAACACTAAATGGGTGTAGCACATGGCAGCATTGTTTACAAATCGGCCAGAAGCAGACACACGCACTGTCATTCAGCATAAAACTGGGGTTGTACTACCCGTTAGAGAGCATGATCAAATTTTTAGCTGCGCCACCATTTGAGCAACCTGACATTAAAAACTTTGCTCAGAGGCCTTATACATGAAGTTATAAATTCATTCTAGCAAATAAAAGCTTTTTCCGGCTTCGTGAGCACATTTGATAGCTCTCAAATAAAAAAATAATGTTCTCAGGGTACGAAGTGTTGCAGAGCGCTAGTTAAACATAAAGGCTCATGCCACCAAGCTGGACATGGAAAGCTTCCAAGGTCGCCACCTACGACTACTTTTCAGGAAGCTGACTATTTAAAAGCACTACTGTACACTGCATTGAAGCAGAATAGTTTGTGTAGAAGCGTCGTGAAGAATACAGTGTGACCCCAAGATGCACAGTGAAACAGGAAGAAAAAAAATGATACACAGCGCAGCCTAAGGCTGTTTCAGTGGCATGATGTGTTACAGTTTATATCAGAAATATAGAGAACATAATAACCCGGTCGCACGGGATATCTCATTGCCCATTGATTCAATGGCCATCGAAATTTTGGAGGGCCATCTAGATGCATCGCTGCCACACGGCAAATTTCAGTGATCATTGCATGAGTATGCGACCAGACAGATGGTGTTTAGGGATAGCAACATTGATAATGAAAATACGAAGTTGAGTAAAACGAGCCGAATGTTGGAGTGAGTGCTATTCTTATTGAAACTTTTTTCGGAAAAAGCTGTTAAAATACTTCACATTTCGGCGCAATCTATAGAGACTGCAATGACGGGGCGACAATGGGCAGCATTGTGCACTTTGTTTCAGAAGCATTCACTTTTTGCCGGCAAAGCTGCCACAAATCAGTGACTGTCTTTGTCGTGTTCATAGCTAGTGTCGTTGTGGGGCAGCCCTTGGTCTCGGCTGTCGCAAAGTGTGCGAAAGAGGCGAAGAAAAAAAAAAGAGAAACGAAGCAGAATGAGCCACTCAATAAGAACAGCGTCTATTTGTTTACATCTGACTGCCAGACATTCTGCGGAGCTGTCATTTTTACTCCTGAATAAAAAGTAGCTTAAGAATTGGATAATGTAGTCAAATTATTCCATTAAATCAAAAAGATGTTTATGTTTAATTAGTTTTTGTATGTTGTTTTTCAACTTATGGTGAGTGCGAGGTTGTCGAGTTCAGTGGTCATCGAAAACTGCCGTGCGGCACTAGCCGATTCCCATTGAGTTCGATGTCCATTGACTCAGTGGGTATTGAAACTGCCCGTGTAACAGGGGTATTGATAGCGTCAATGTGTTTGCTAGTTTCGGTTCTTTTTTTTTTTTGCTGCATTTTGGCGGCAGCTGTGTCTTTATACGCAATGTCAGTGAACTACAATATCATTTGTGAGTGCTCCTTCTTTTGTGCACCTAGTATATTCTGTGTGCTTCATGAAGCACTTTGAACTTGTGTTTTGCATGAATGCTCATTCGGATTCTTTGGTCAGTTCTTGGTAAATTGTCTCCTCTGTTGCACACTTTGAATGATCCAGATTCCTCATCAGGAAGTAGACATGGCTATCGTACATCACTTGCATGTGTTGCTGAGGCACCAAAGATGTTTGTCTTTACATTGTTTACAGAAGTGTTGCGGATGCTGTGCAAGAGAATGAAGCAACGCTGCTATGTTCTTTTGGGCTAGTGTTGCACTAGTGGCATTACTCGTCTCGTGCATGAAATGTGTAATTGTGTGGGCATTGATCATCGTGAGACAGAACTGTGACTACGAGAGGGGTAGTTTAAAGCAAGCTGACATCAACCGCCGTCACATGGTACTGGGATGATTGTGCGTTCCACTGAAGTATGGTTACAATGACTGAGGTCAGATCTGCAATCCATTCTCAGCGACCAAATCTCCTCGCCTCTGGGTCAGCACGACCAGTGAATAAACATGAATGGTTATTAAGCAAAACATACCGCTTTGTTATGATAGCGCACCTGTACACTTTTGTATTATATTTCGCCAGTGGCAACAAGTTTTGTACCTTCAGCAGGATGCATGTAGATCACATTTATGTTGAAGTCTCATCTGGAGTGCTCACTGCAACCTTATAGGAGTATAGACATCGTGTTTTCCTGTTTGTAAGGAAGTGTAAGGCATTATTATGCGTGGGTTACCACTGAGTATTCTTCTGCGACTGCCAAATAATTTATAATCGAATTTTTTTCTTGTGCTGTTTCGGTTTTAACAACCGAACAGGGACTCTGGCACCACGTGAGGCATGAAAAAAACTGCAATATAATCGCTGCTTCTACATTTGTTGTCATTCGAGCTCTTGAGGAGGGCTGGCTTCAGCACTGTAGTGAATTAAAATGATGAAGCAGCGATTATATCTACGTTTTTCCACACGTCACAGCCATCGTTTGGCTATTTAAACCAAAACTGGAACAGCATGACAGAAAAATCTGATAGTAAATTATTTAATGGTCATAGGTGAATACCACATTGGCTTTTCATGCATAGTAGTCTCTTCTTCATGTCTGTAGAGAAGAAAACATGCCACCAAAATTGGGTGTCTATACTCGTTTAAAGACCAAAAGCACCTTGAAAAGCTGGTACAAAGGTCCTTTTTGCCTTGCAGGAGTTTACATCTGTATGGGTGCCTTGAGTGCTCCACTGCACAGCTTGAAAGCAAACCCTTTGCCCTAAAGGCTTGACAAGGGGGTGCACATACTTTGAGCTAAAATATGCATGGATAGCAAGCGATGAGCTTTCACATTTGGCACTGCACTATCGTATACATTTGTGCTGGAGATAACTTTCACTGTGTGCTGCTAATATTAATATACTGTTAGCATCACCAATACTTTCTCGGTGAATGGGTTCACTGGCTACGTATTCGTTGGCCGAGAGAGTCCAAATAAAAATGTTTCACTAGCACATTGTGATGCATGGAAGGAGCCCAATTTACATACCTTTGATAAAACAGACTCTGTGGGCCAGTGAAAAGAAGGTCGAGTTTTAACCGAAAACAGTGCTGCTGTTGCCCAGTGTATGACAATCTTCCAGTAACAAAATGATCCATGTTATGCTCGGCAGTGGCGTCCTGAGGCCCTCCTTGTTACACAAAGTTGAGAAACAGCTACAAAGCTGGCATGTGCAGATTGTGCTTTTTTTGGTCTTGCCTGAAACATAGATCAAACATTGTAGAAGCGATACTGGAGGCGGGCTTGATATGAAATTGTTATGTAAGAAAACTTGGTGCAAGGAGCTGTAGGACTGCCCCTCGCATTAAAAGCAGAGATCTATGCGTGTACATTTTGCGAGGTAACATGGTTCAGAGCATGCGTTAATTCTGAATGCAAGCACTTCATAACACCTTGCATGTAAATATGCGCCGTTTTTATCAGACAAAACAAGCCCTGGCATCTGCTTATGTGCCTACTTTTCTCGTCCTGCAATACCAAATGTAGCAGGGGCATTTTAATGTGTGGTGATTTAATCTCAGCATAGACAGACGTCCTATGGTATTGCAACTTGGGCCCACTAATTGATGCCCACTTGAAGCAAAGATGATTGAGCATCACGTGCAGCTACACGATGGGTCGTTAACAGTGGCCGCAGCAGCGTGTGCTGGAGAGGTGCAGCCAAGAGGTTGTTCAATGAAGCTGTTGCTATGAGCGAGTTTGAGCATCCGGCCTTATTCCCTATGAATGCCTGAAGCACGCTGCTCGGCAGGGCATCCAGGGAGACGATATTGCAAAAGCATACTCTGCGAAGCAATCTCTCACCCTCTTCGGTTTTTCTGTCGACTGTCGTAACAACTCCACGCAATAAATGCACGACAATTAACACTACCAGCATGAAAATTTATTTCCTTTACTGTGCCATAGCCTGAACTGCTGTATGCCACATGCTGAACTGCCGCAACTGCGTGCATTCATTCACACATGCATTACTTTTTCTTTGTTAACACGCTAATTGTGTTTGAAAATGAGTCACCCCTTTTCGTGTTGTTGGGCACATGACATGGTCACAAACATGTTATTCCTGATGGAAATAACAGCATCTTTAGGGACTATTTGTGCGAGCTGATGCACTTGGAGCAGGCGCACTCCATGTGCTGCTCATAGGTGCAGTGCGGTCAGCCGCAACATTATTGCAGTAGGCCAACACCATTGGTAGGAGGGTGGTCTTTTGGGGGTACCCGCCACTTTGTTTTTGAGCTGTATCCGACTGTGCCTGACACAACTACGGGGATTTTTCTATAGTGTGGACGGCACATTTTATTTGTACGTCTTAGTTTTAGAGCTGTGCATGTAAATTACTTTCTACCTCACCAACCCTGAGGGTATCAATGTATAATAAATACCAGAACCACCGGTATTAACTTTGGTAAAGAAACCCCCGTTAATTCAGGAACCCGGATAATCCAGATTGACGGCGCGGTCCTGCTAAACGTCCACATAAGGCTATGGCATCAGACGCTTGTTAACTTGAACACTGCTGGGCTTAAACTGGTTAGTTCAGACGGACTCCTAGGGGCGCCATGTTGAAGTACGACTGGCACAGCAAGGAATGGAACCTGATTGCGATGCTTCTTGCCAGTGCACCTGTGACATGTGCGCAACGGCAGAAGTGGCAGCGATTAAAGGGCCCCTGTCATTAGACCGGAAGATAGCCTGGTCTCACAGTTTCCGTTTTGTGTTTCACCACCAGCCTGCTAGGTGATGTGTGCTGTAATACTTGTCGTAAGCGAGTTTGCGCATCAGAAGAACTTGATTGCTAACTGCTGCGACACTACCTGCGACTCTTCTCTGCCACATTTAAAGCACTTTTCACCTGTTGAGCCTTTGTTGGCCCTTATTTTGGCAGGAATGAGCGAGCGTGTGCTGAGGTATATTTGTTCTATGCCGGTTTTCAGCAGCCAGTGAAATGGCTTAATCATCTCTCTCTCTCTGCATGCTGTTAACGTAATGTCTAGAATTCTTTTTTCACACTACAAGTAGTGCCATTAGTATTGTCATCATCACTGAGTGTAATGTTGTTGAGGGGGCCTATGGGCCTTGTGTGCTGCAGTATCAGCCGTACATGTGGCACCATCTGGGAGGCGCTGCAGGAAAAAAAGTGTCTGTTCCAATCCGATGCTGCAGCCGACGCTATGCTCCTCTGACCTCGTCGTGACTCTTCGCAAGAACAAGCTGGAAATGCCTAGTAAAACACCCACCTCGTTTACTGTTGCAGTTATGGCCATCCCACACCTGAATTCCGGTACACTGCTTTTTATTTGGGCTGCGCATTTGTCATGTTTTTTCCGGGACTGCGCAGTCACAGCACGACTTATCGCATGAATCGAGCGTAGGGGAAGCAAAAAGAACCACTGAGTTGTAAATCCAGGTGGAGCTTTTAGAGTCAGACTACTTTGCACACATGCCTGACTCGACGCCTCAGGGCAAGTCTTCAGACATGACCCGCGTTAATGAGCGAACGCGACGTCTGTCTGGCCTGCAGAAACGCTTTCCTTTGACCTGCTGACTGTTTCTATCACCGTTTCCTGCTGTTCTCAGCGTTTGCTTCTGGGCAGTTTATCCTGGCCACTGGTAGCAAAGCTCATAGCAACAGTGCATTCTTGCTTGCTTGCTGGGCGTTCAATCTGGATTCGCACAAGAACCAAGAGAAAACGCCCTTTGAAACGAACAGGTCGATTTACTGTTGCCTCTATGGGTGCCATAATAGCTGCAAAAATGCTGCCGGGAAGCAATAAAGATTATGCTTTATCGTTTTTCCTGGAAATCATACGAGTGCAAAACGAAACAGCGCTGCCGAGAGCAGTACGGCGTGCAGGGTAAACAGGTCAGCGTGGAGAAGCGATAGAGAAAATTGTCAAGTGATAGTTGTGTTCACAAAAAGTAAACAAATCTGCGCCACACGTGCGAGTCAGGCACTGTCCGAGAGCAAACTGCACGAGCGACTACCATTGCCATAATTTACAAAACATAAAAAAGCACTGTATATACAAAGCAGCGTGTAAGAAGCACCTGTCGCTAATAATCCCGCACACTGCAAGCGGCATGGGTGATGCACCCAGTCGCATATCGTCCGAAGTAACTCGCACACTGAGCGTTCACGTCACTGCGCGCAATACCTGACGATGAGCAAGCGTGATGTCAAGCCCGATGGTTGCACCGGGTGCTCGAAACCAACGGTTGGTGAAGAAACGAGCCGCACAAAAATTAAGCTCGCCTCCAAACTGAACCTGCACATATCTCGAAAGTGTCCGGACATTGCTGCACAGAAAGGTTCACCGCACGCATCATACACAGGCTTGGGGTCGCAGAATCTGTGACCGCGCACCAAACCATTGTTTTTAAAAACGCGTCAACATTTCCATTCGTCCGAAAGCTACATCATCAAGCGCTAGTGATGTTAATTAAGCCGGTCATGCATGCTGTTCTTTCTGGAGACTGCACTCAAGTGTGATCGACCCCGCTGTCGTTTGGACCAAGCGAGCAAGAAAGCAAAAGAATGGCGGTGGTGACCGAACCTGCTGGTGGTTACCGACGACGCTTTCAGAGCGATGTTGTAGTTGCACATATGCCTGACCGGGCCTCTCAGGGCACATCTTCAGATGCAACCCGTGTTACTAAGAAAGTGTGTGGTCTGCCCGCCCCGCAAATATATATATATATATAATATATATATATAATTTGCAACACCTTCCCAATGGCTGTTTGGGTGTAAACTTCTAAAACGAAGCGCCGCCAGTAGAAGCGCTCGCGAGACAGGAGACGCACCCAAGGCGCCGGCGAACAAAAAGCGCGCTTGGACGAGAACGGACTGCGACTTGCATCGCTTGTAGTTTATTTTGCAACACAAACATGGTGTATGCGAATGTGCATGTGACGCAAACACAAAAGCAGCAGAAAGAAGCCCTGTTCTAACTCGCTGACGCTGTCGGGAAGCACGCGTGAGGTGGCGCCACTTGTTCTGGAGCAGTGGCGCTACCATACCAGCGCACGAGGCCCATTCTAATAAATGCATGGCACTGGTATGCCTAAGAAATTTAGGCCCTTTATTCATTGGTATGTGGTGCACATTTGCACAACTGGAAGCACAGGCCTTTTACTCACTCCAGATGGACTTAAATGATCCTTGCTGATAAAGCCCAAGAAAATGAGTACCAAGAATTGAATTCTGATGAGGAGGATGCCGTGCTAAACGTCTAAAGCCTGGTTATCTGGGCAGTTTTCCGCTGCACATGCTGCACCTCTGTGTGGTTTCTACCATCTCGTCAATAATCGCATTAAGAAGGCTTTCTTGTGCGTGTTGTATGTCTGAACTACGCACTCCTTTATGGCTGAATGCATTGTTCTCAGTGCATGAAAATAGCATGGAATTATTCAAGTCATTCTACAGGACTAGGGCCACTGCCAGTGACCCTCTTTGGCTAATTGGCATGTATGACAAACAAAAGCCTCTGAGGCTGGACAAGTCAGGTATGCCAACTGTACCCTCATCCACCACTGAAACGCAGCTGGCAGCCTGCACTTGATCTGCCTGTCACCTTTTCTGTGTGCTGTTGCATGGTGGTGTTCTAATCTAATAAGCACTGTGCAGGCATATGTTGTTTCTCGTAATGCACTTTTCATGTCGAATACATCTTTAGGCTTTTCTGTGTGTGTGTGTGTGTGTGGGGGGGGGGGGGGGGGGGGGTTATTTGCTGTGCTGATCATTCTGTGACTGTCATTGTGCAGGCTTACGATTGGCGGACACTGCTTTGCATCAATTCTCCTCCGAGGCGTGCGTGATGCCCCGTGGCCACCCGTGAAGTGCCATCAGCACTCGAAGTGTTCCCAGGTGGTCTCCCTCCCCAAGTACTGAAGGCTTCCAATGCTCCTTGGCTTTTTTGTTCTGACCTGATGGCTTACCCCAGGGGAATTGGCAACCCAGTGTCCTCACTGGAAATTCTCGGATCCCACTCTGCATGCTAGTAATGTGCATTTGAAAACCATTAAAACTGCATTCAGAGATGTCTGTGTGTATAGCTTTGCTGTCGTGCATTTTCTTTTTACAGTTTATGATTTAAAGCACTTGGGCACTAGTGTTCACTTCCGTGCAGCAGTTTTAAAGCAAAAGCTTTACTTCGCTGCAAAAGCCAGGCCATTGCTGGAGCCTTGACCTTAAATTAATAAATAAAATAAATATTGCCGCGACTGGGATTCGTACATGTGGCGGCGCAAACATATCAGCTTTGCTGGCTGCTGCACGAAAGCACTATGCTATTGCCGCAGCTGATCATGCCTCGTGTTAAAACTGCAACACGCTCTTGCACTGTGCAGCACATTTTTGTCTTCGTTAACTTCCATCTACAAAGCAAACAGATCAGATCACCAGTCGTGCTGACGACCGAGCAAAGCAAAAGCATGAGCCAATCAGGCTGAACACGTGCTTTAGCAAGTCTACTCGATTTAACTGCGTTAACACCCTACCATTTGTTTCTTACTCTAATAGCCTCTTCTGTGAAGCAGGCAGCACAAAACACACTGCATACAAGGCAAGAGTTTGACACAGTGGCACTGCTTTCAGCTGAAATTGATTCAAGCAATGTTTTATTTTATTACTGTTAAAGCATTAGATTGCTCATCGACACAAAACTGGCTTCACCTTAAAAGTGGTGTTATTAGGAAGCTCGGCTGTTCGAAACTGTGTGATGTCTTCAAAGGCTGGAAAATACTAAAAATTAACCAGTTATAGTCAGTACTAGTACTTAATACTGCACCAACAAAACAGGAATAGAGTAGGATTGTAACAGAATTGGAATAGAATAGAAATAAATTGCAGTGCTTTTGCGTTACTCGCACGAAGTTCTGTAATTTTTAATATGGAATTTGCCCAGGAAGAGGGATCTAAGGTTAATTTGGCCATGTTGGGTAATAAATTAACATTTATGCTTGTGCTGGGACAAGATATCTTCCATGCCATTTAGAAACATTTTATTATATAGCTGTTATGGCTTCTTGTATATATGAAATTGTGTTGAATAAAAAATTGGAAGAGTTAAAGGTCTATAGACATTAAATTTTTGCTAGCATGTTTTCTTCTTTCAGACGATGCATTAGACATTCATGTACATGGAGCACCCTGGGGTGTTCATGTACGAATGCCAAATAATTTATAGTTGAATTTTTTCACGACGCTGTTTCACTTTCATCACTCAAAACGATAACTGACGTGTAGTTGGTGTTCAGGTTGCATGAGGCATAAAAAATCTGATATAGAAATGCTCACAGGTCATTTTTTGTCATTCCAGGTCTTGGAAGAGGCTGGATTAAATGTCGTAGGGATTAACTACATGTCGGCGATTATATTAGTTTTTCTAGTTGATCACGTGACCAAAACAACTTGATGTCACCCTCGTCGTTCGGTCGTTGAAACCGAAACAGCATAAGAAGAAATTAATTATAAATTATTTAGCGCCGCCGCGGTGGCTCAGTGGTTATGGTCCTCGGCTGCGGGTTCAATACCGGCCGTGCCGGTCGAATTTCAATGGAGGTGAAATTCTAGAGGCCCGTGTGCTTTGCGATGTCAGGTGCTCGAAATTTCCGGAGCCCTCCACTACGGCGTCCCTCATAGCCCGAGTCGCTTTGGGATGTTAAACGCCCAAAAACCCATAAATTATTTAGCGGTTGTAAGCAAATACCACTTGGTAATTCATGTATTTTAATGTTTAACGCATCGTTTCACTGAACAAAACGCATAATAAAGCTTAAGCTCTGCCTTAAGAAAATGATGCGTTAGCAATAATGGGTTAATGGCCATATATGCGAAATTGGCCATTTTCTACTTTACATTCAAAGATCCCTGGTAGGCCTCTGGTCTTAGACCTATTTTTCTTATTTTTAGGCCAATCCTAATGAAACTGTATTGCTTTGCTCAGTTTTTATATTGACTTCTACTCTGAAATTACCTTTTTCATATATTAGTTCCTAAGGTAATGAATTTTAATAAAAACTGCAAAATTTTTAATTCATGGCTACGTGGTGTACATAGTAAAGAGTGCAATTATTAAAGCCTTCTTTTTTTTTTTCATTTTACCCTCATTAGTAATTTCACAGTGCTTGGAATATCAACATTGAAGGTGTGAAAATAATGCATCGGTAAACTTGGCAAAATTATAAATTTTTGATGCGTTAGTCAACAATTGGGCTTCGATTACTACATGCACTGTGCCTTCAGCTTCCCTTAGCAAACAATATGGCATCTCTGTCTGTCCTAGATGTTGGGATATCGACATACTAAGACAGCCAGGTGTTCAAAATTTTAATGCATAAATTCAGCCCACACGGTAACCTGAATTTAATGGTATGGTCAAAATACTGATTTCGTGAAGGAAAAATTAGGCTGAGTTGGAAAGTAACAGCTGCATATACCGCAAGTGTAATGTTTAGAAAATGGTTTTTTTTTTGCCCCCTTAGGCGATGTGCCACTGGCCTGGGATGGCAGGTGCTGCCAGTGGTGGGGCTTGTAAGACCCAGGTTGCTCTTCCTGAGCAACCGCTCACGACCAATCATCGAGTGAACTGCCATGGTGGGCAGTTTGCTCGCAGTCCGGTGGGCAGGTTGTGATGATGCCACTAGGTCACGTGACCAGCCAATTTTTCGACCAAGGCAGGTAGCGCGAGGCAGAGCAAAATCTTGTTCTTGAGGCTGGCTGGGGTAGGGTGACCCAGGTGGCTACCCTATCTCGGCCAATTTTTGCTCAACACCAACAACGATGCCGAAATTTCTGCAGAACGGGTTCAGGTGAGCAGTTGTGGTGGTAGTGGTTGCTACCGGGCATTAGCCGTTTTGCTGGTAGTGTCATGACATGCTAATGCGTAAATGGGGACTTCATGCAATGAACGATGGCCTACTAAGCCCTGTCATTAGCTGCAGTTCCATTCCTAGCAGGAACAAGTTCTGCAGTAGAGGTTACGCATGTCTGTGGAGAAGTCCAGTTAGTGTGCATGTGATAAACAGAGTGGCTGTAGCTCTTATCATGCGCAGGCTGCAGATTGTGTTAATAGCTTTAAGGTTCCCATGTTGCAGAAAAGGCGGCATCATTGGCCATGAGCGAAAAAATCAAGTTGCCACCTGCACGTTTACCTCTAAAAAGTATGACTGCACATTTTCATAACTGCAGTCTGTGATCACGTTTGATCAAGCAATCTGGTTCGCGCAACACAGCCACCTGCTAAGGCAGCGGCGCATCACCTAACCGCCGCTCTACTGCGTCGGGAATGGTACGATACCACCCTGAAATTTATGAATCTCTGACAGCACGTTTGTAACAGGTCCCCCTGTCACAGAAAAGCAGTCATCGTCTGCGTCACTGTGCGAGCAGTGAGTAGCCACTGTGAACGGGACCTAATAACACTATTGAATTCTGAGTCTTCCCAGCTTTTTATGCATGCTTGCTGGACTGAACCTTTACTGCAGTTCAAGCATTGGCACTTGTACCATATTTTTATGCATATGGATATTATTTGCCTCTGCATATAACCCACAAGCCCAAACAGCTTGCTGTATGAAAAAAAAAGGCATGTCACCTGCGCGTTCACTTTGAAAAAGTATGAATGCACGCTTTCATGACTACAGTCTATGATTGCATTTGATCGTTGCTGTGGCAGCTGTCTTCCCATGCTTGATCTTCACTGCAGAAAGTATCAATGTCGTCTTGCCTCCAAGCTTGCTGCTAGTGGAACATTTGGAGCTTCCGAGTGCCATGTCCGCAGAAATTGCATGCTTTCTTGCCACACGTATTGCTGTTGATTCTCCCCACTTTTAGATTGCTTTTTTTTTGTTCAGTTATTGTCGGAGATAAGTGGAATGTGGAGGCGAAAGTATTCCTTTGTGATGGCCTTCCTTTGGTCACTGTGACATCTATGCGATTATGAAACACATTCCCAAGCATTGTTAAGAAGAGATTTCTTGTGAAATTTGTGCTCTGTTAGTCGTGCACTCATCCGCATTGCTTGCATACGCATCCTGCAGCAGGCAGAGTGTTTAACCCTGCCCTGTTGATGTTGATGCTCGCACAAGCATATTAAATGCTCGGAGTGTTTTGGAAACCACATTTTCGACCATATAACAATGTGCCGCCTGTCGGAGATGCAGAAGGCTGTCTGAAAGGTCGCTTGCTGTGATATAACCACGTTAGTGAAAGAACCCGATCTTTAGACGCTTACCACAACGTCAGTATGTGATACAGAGTAATTCCAAGTTTTCTAGATTGTTTGTATGTGCCCGAGTATACTAAATCAGTCCAGTGGTTATGGTGCTGGGCTGCTGACCCAAAGGACTCGGGTTCGATCCTGGCCGCAGTGGTCGAATTTTGATGGAGGCGAAATGATAGGGGCCCGTGTGCGGTGTGATGTCGGGGCATGTTAAAGAACCCCAGGTGATGGAAATTATCCGGAGCCCTCCACTACGGTGTCCCTCATAGCCTGAGTCGCTTTGGGACGTTAAGCCCGTAAAACCAATACCATAAGTTTAGTCATTCTTGGATGTTCAGAAATTGGTCAGCTTTGGCCATTATAATTATGTACTATCGGAAATACCAGAACGTGACTGTGCGTTTCAGAGTTAATACATGCGTTAAAGGTTTTGGGAATACAGCCAAGCTAGCTGGCACTTCTATGTTGCTAGAACACTGAGAAAAAGTGGCCCAAGCATATTTGCACTAAATGTGGGGGTCAAAAGTAAAGGGCTGTCCTCTGCATCGATTAAAGTCTTTATTTTTAGTAATAGCACATTTATGACAAAAAAAAAATGGCGGGAAAAAGACTATTTACAAGGGGACCTTAAGAAACAGTCATCGGTCTTCTGCATGACCACGGTAGTCACTTGCCAGACGAGACATTCTGGGTTGTGGAGGACATGTCCCCTTCCTCGTCATCTTCGTCGTCGGTCGGCGGCTTGTTTTTCAGTTTCTGATACTCATTTTTGTAGTGGTTCTTCCGCAGGTTCTCGAACTTTTTGTGCTTCTCTGCAAATGTGTGACGAATAAGAATTTTTGATTGGATGCACTTCAGTGCTTAAAGGGCAGCTGCAGGGGTTTTTCGAGGTTATTCTCGCTTCTGATTACTTCCACCAAGTTTGGCAGCCATGTGACACTTTGTTCTATCTTAAATCGATTTTAACGTGGCCTCCGTTGATGTTATTTCTACATGCAACGCTGCAATCCTTGCATGTTAATGCCCACTCCCCGTTTCGCAAAGAAAATTTTGTGGCTTGTATTGGGTTGTCTGAAGCATTTTATGAAGGGGCTCATTTTTTTTTAGTTATGTTTGTGACTTTATGGTTGCATCATGCAAAGCATCATCCCTGGCAGCGGATTGTGTTTCGGTTTGCTGTGTTTGCTGTTTTGAAATGGTTCTGCTTGCTATTTTGAAAAACGGCTTGTTGTGGCAGAGAGGGTGTACTCGACGGAATGTAATGCAACTACGAGCTCAAAAATGTTCAAAAAACCACCGCAGTTGCCCTTTAATGTAATGCCAACTGGTGGATAACACTGACAAAAAAAGCAGACCAGACATGCACTGTCTCAAGTTGATGAACACTCAGTCCTAACAGGCATGATGCTTTAATTAACAGAGTACATTGTAAGCTGATCTATTCCCGTCCCGATTGCTCAGTTCTAGCTGTGCATATCAGTGATTTCATTGAAGGTGTAAAGGGGCACGTCCGCCAAGGATGGAAAAAGAAAAGCCCAAATACTGATCAATAATGCCATCCTCGTGCAAAATTTTTTTATCTAGCATATGTGACACTGGAGGTACTGAAAAATAAAAACTACCTCCGCATTCTCTCTCTCAACTTGTGCACTGGACCTAGCAAGAAATGGCACCGCACTCCGTCCATGAAAGTGTCAGGCAGCCCACCCGGCACAGTTTTTTTACTTTTTTTTTCTTCTCTCTCTCTCCCGGCACGGCTAGACAATTCGTGGTAAGAGAGACGTTGCAGTCTCCTGCCAGCCGTGCACCCTGCTTTCTTCGGCGTGTAAAGCTGCAATTTGGGCAACGTGGTATGCATTCTTGCAGGGGAAGAGCACAACAACGGCAGGGCATAAACAAGACAAGTGCTGACTAACAACTGAATTTATTGAAGGAGGGAAATGTAGATGTATACAGCAAAAGCCAACAATCAAACTTCAAAAGGTAGGTTTGAAAACGCAGCCAAAAAGATGGCATCTAAGTCAGGTGGGTGGCAAGATATCCTATTTCCTTGCCATTTAACGTGACGGAAGGATTGCTCATGCATTTTACGCCGTGATTGTGGATGTAGTATGCTTCCATGATTTCATGCGTCACCTTGTTATCTGCCGCCATGGTGCGTCACTGGCTACGGCGCTTGGCTGCTGACCCGAAAGACGCGGGTTCGATCCCGGTTGCGGCAGTCAAATTTCAATGGAGGCGAATTCTCGTTTACTATGCGATGTCAGTGCACGTTAAAGAAAAACAGGTGGTCAAAATTTCCGGAGCACTTCACTACGGCATTCCTTATAGCCTGAGTCACTTTGGGGCGTTAAACCCCCATAAACCAGAAATCATAAACCTTGTTCTTATGATGGGAGAGCACTGCTGTCTTTTTGTAGACCCATACAAATTTGCATCTTGTGCAATGAAACTTTGTTCTAGGAACCCGGCCATCATTTTCAAACTTCCTGCCGTACTTGCATTTGCAGTTAGTACAGTAAGGAGTAGCGTGGCAAAGGGACACATTTTTCTCGCATTTTCATGCTCCATCAGCCCATTGTTCAGGCATTGCCCTCTTTGTACAACCTATACGGTACACCATGTGAATGCCATTCGGTATTCCATGTTTTCTTCGCAGCGACACAGGGAGAGACGTGTCGTACCTGTCGTACTTGAAGGATGACAAAGCAACCCTCCTTATCGGCCATCATTAACGTGAGACCACATTTCACCAGCAGCTGCACCGTCTTCTTTGTGTTGCCACTGTCTCTCTTCGTGTTGTTGGTCTTCATCAGCACGTCCACACGTTCTTCGATGCACTGCACGTGCAAATCTGGAGCCAGGCGAGCAATGCTCATTGAGAAAGCCAGCTTCTCTGCTGGTTTTGGACAAGGGTTGAAGGCAAATTTGGGACACATTCTTAGGTATTTTCTTGTGGCTAAGATCAATGAACCTTCTTTCTTCCGTGCTGTGCCTCTTCCTTTTCGGCAGAGGACTTTGGTGAAGCGTTCTGAAGTTGCACAGAAATCGTGAAAGTCTCGTTCCCGAGCGCAGGCCACCCGCAGTTGGTCTTTGAAAAACCGTGCCAGCCTCTACAGCTCCTACTTGTAAATGTGCACTGGTCTACGAAAAGACAGCAGTACTTCCCCGTTATAAGAACAAAGTGACGCACGAAATCATGGAAGCATTAGACATCCACAATCGTGGCGTAAAATTCGTCGGCAATCCTTCTGTCGCATTAAATGACAAGGAATTGGGATATCTTGCCTTCCACTTGACTTGCATACCATCTTTTTGGCTGTGTTCTCAAATCTGGTTTTTAATATCTGTTATATCTACCTTTCCATTTTTCAATAAATTCAGCTATCTGTCAGCAATGTCTTGCCTATGTCCCGCCCTGTTGTTGCGCTGTTTCCCTACATCTTAGATGCGCTTTTTGGCAAGCCAATGACCACCCCTTACTGCTGACGTCACAAGCGTTCCATGACGCTTTGGGCGAGGTTTCACGCGAATATCCGGCACCATAGGCCACCAAAAAGCGCTTGGAACAGCATTAATCCATAAGAAAGGAGACGTCAAGGAATTGAAAAATTACAGACCGATCAGCTTACTGTCCGTTACCTACAAGGTGCTCACTAAGGTAATCGCTAACAGAGTGATAACAACCTGGGGAACAGTTTGGGTTGAAGAGTTAGTGGAGAATACCTAAGTAGTTGCGATTCGCTGTTGACATTGCCTTGCTGAGTCGCTCAGGAGGTGAACTGCAACACATGATCGGTGAGTTAGACTGGCAAAGCAGTATGGTGGCTCCAAAAATTAACATGTAGTAAACCAAAGTTATGTTCAACAGCCTAGCAAGGGAACAGTAGTTAACAATTGGTAACGAGGTGCTGGAAGTGGTAAGGGAATGTGTCTACTTTGGGCAGGTAGTGGCCGCAGATCCGGATCATGACAAGGAAATAATTAGAATAAGAATGGGTTTTCTATAACAGCTGTATCTTACCGGTACTCGCCTACGCAGCAGAAATGTGGAGGCTAACGAAAAGGGTTCGTCTCAAGTTAAGGACAGCGCAGCGAGCTATGGAAAGCAAAATGCTTGGTGTAATGTTAAGAGACCGGAATCGGGCAGTGTGGGTGAGGAAAAAAATGTGGGTTAATGACATCCTGGTCGAAATGAAGGGGAAGAAATTGGCTTGGGCGTGGCGTGTAATGTGAAGGCAAGATAACCGCTGGTCCTTATGGGTAACGGAGTGGATTCCAAGAGAAGGCAAGTGTAGCTGGAGGTGGCAGAAAGTTAGGTGGAAGGATGAGATTAAGAAGTTTGTGGGGTTACGGTGGTCACAGCTGGCAAAGGACAGGGTTAATTGGAGAGATATGAGAGAGGCCTTTGCCCTGCAGTGGGCGTAGTCAGGCTGATGATGATGGTGAAATTATCAGCTGATTTGTGAGGACTTGTATGCGGCATGCACATTTCAATAGCATTTACCGTACATAATGCACTCATTGGATAGCAACTTTCTGAACTGCTACTCAGGGTCCCTTTAATGCAAGCATTCTTTTTTCACAATAGCGTCAGTCAGAAAAACATTTGAAATTTCAAACGAAGCTAGCGAATTGCAGTGTGGTCAAATGAAGCCTAAATTGGTGAGGAGGTTCCTCTAACGGGGGCACTTCAGAATGTGTAAGTAATTCATTTTAAAAAATTAGCTGGCTTTGGGATTCGAATGCAAGCCCTCTGCGTGCCAGGCAGGCACGCAACGCATAGGCCGTGAAACGTGGGCATTGGTAATGTATATGATTTAGTTACATGTGTTTGGGATGTGTACTGATGTTATAGTAATTCAAGAAATGAAACCCAATATTAATATGCCAATTAGGCATCAGAAATTTCGCGGAATGAAAAGGCGGTGTTATGGTGCTTCGTTGTACTGAAACAAATGGTGTGTATATGTGTAAAAATGAGAAAGAAAAACGAGAAAGAGGAGGTGAAGGCACTATCGTGTCTACTCTTCAGGGGAAGCTTAGGCATCCTCTGAATTTTTCTTTTTAGATTTGCCATTGCTGTCTACGCACCTTTCCTCAGCTGTAGCATAGACCTTCGTCATGCGCCAGTTATCATCTAACTTGGGGTAAAGTACACCCCGGGGCAGTGCCCAGACAAAAGGGCCGCTGCCATGTTGTCAGCCTATGAGCGACAGAAAACTTTGGAGCCATTCTTTTTCTCTTGAGGGCCACGATATGTTTTCTAAGCAGTCTGTGTATATATAATGTGCTTTTAATTATTGACCTGGTGGCCCGATGGATTTTATTTTGATGGGGATGCCTCCATAGAAAACCATGCATCTGATACCAGCCTGGACCCCGCAGGGGGATGGCGGTGAGCAGTGTCACCATGGACCCGAGCACCCGCGCCTAACTGTGCGTGGGGAAAAGGGGATCCTGGTGGTTGAGCCGATGCCGAGCGCTTCAACCTTTAAGGCCCCTTGGCAGAGGCAACACAGCACTTTGGCTGCTTTCCGTAGACGGCACCTCCGGCCCGACCAGAGGGGGGGTGGAATCGGTAGTTGCCCTTTCCTGTCCTTCTCTCCATCCATTACTTCCTGTCGTCTTTCCTACAACTCTCCTATCTCCTACTCACTTCTTGGTTTTTCCTTTTTTCCTGGTGGCGAGGGTTAACCTTGTGTGGCCAACTACCCTGAGTTGCATCATATTGGGTTATAGTTGGGGTGTACAACTGGCATGGGCAGGGCTTGCTTGCAAGTTCCTGACCCGTCCCCTCGTTGGGCTGCATGGCGGGTGGCTGGCACCATGGCCAAAGCACATTTCTTATGGCCTCAGTTACCTCAAATAATGATCGCGCTCTGAAGAGAGTGCGGACCGAAGAAATAACAGCCCAATGCTTCCGAAAAAAGAAAGATACCTTTCCAAAGTTTCACGCTATCCACAGCAAAAAAACTGAAAAAACTGCCAAAACAATGTCTTCTTTCTGAGCTTCCAAATATCTCACCAATTCCTTGAGCGCGGACAGGCTGCAAGTTGACAAAAATTCCCAGTGGTAATCTCCTTCTAGAAATTGATGTCCAGCACTCGAAACTGTTCAACGTAGTCTTCATAGGGGACATTCCTGCCTCAGTAACCACACAGATCAGTAAATACTGTCTGAGGAGTGATATCCGAATCCGACTGTCTCAAGCTCACCGAAGCAGAAATGCTGGAGGGTCTCAAAGGCCAAAATGTCACAAATGTCTTGCGCATCAAAATTAGGAAAGAAGACAAGGAAATACCAACCAAACATCTCGTCCTCACCTTCAGCTTGAGCACACTACCCCAAATACATTGAAGAAGGTTACCTAAAAATCCAATTCCGACACCATGTCCCAAACCCTGGAAGATGTTTCAACTGCCAGCGATACGGCCATGGGTCGCATAGTTGCCACGGCTGACAAATCTGTGCGAAATGCTCCTCACATGATGTTTCTGAAAACTGTGAAGCAGCAGCATTGTACAGTGCAAACTGTGACGGGGATCACCCTGCCTACTCCAGGTCTTGCCAAACATGGAGGACTGAAAAGAGAAATTATCAGTATCAAAACAAATGAAAACATCTAATACAAAAAAGCGCGTGTGGGACTTTCACACATCATTGGAATATCCTCTTTTGCTGCAAAAACAAACTTCGCTGATGCAGTGCGTGAGCATGGCACACCACATCGTCCTCTGGCACCTGCCCAGGTCACACGCAGTGGGCCTGTGGCAGGGCCATCCCCGCCCCCAGGTGGAGTAGCTGACACTATTGTGCCAACTCCAAAGCAGGCTGCACAGACCCCCGGGTTGGTGTGTCAAGCCTCTTCCCACAGGTTGAGGTCTTACTCGAACATTCACGTGCCTGCTGCACGGCCGTTCAGGCCTCTGCAAAGGAGGCGATGGACACGACCCAGGGCCGCCCTGTGCCGTCCACGTCAGATGGATGGCAGGGCTCCTTCGATCAGTCAAAAAAAGGCAGGCTCCGAGTCACGGGGCCAACAAAAACCTAGCCTAGCTTTCCACTTTCACATATAAACTAAATTGGCTTTCATAGTTATTGGAACTGCACGGGACTTTTAGGAAAGTTAAGCAACATAAAAGAAATCATTGGTTCACTGTCTCCTGCTGCCGTTTGCACACAAGAAGCGAATCTAGGTCCCCAGCACACAAATGTGCTTAAAAAATATACTGTTTTTGGAAACCGTGACCGATAGCAGGCGAGCAGGCTTTCGTGTGGAGTTGCCATTATAGTTCAAAGTGGAATTGCAGCCCATGAAGTACAACTTAAAACTAGATTAGAGGCCTTAGCAGCCATGCTGCTTACATATAAAACCATCTCCGCATATCTAGACCCATACCTGAAAGTAACTAACATGGGATTCAGAAAACTTTGCAGAGCAAATGCCACAGCCGTATCCATAGTTGGAGACTTTAGTGCAGATTCCTCTTTTTGGGGGAAGTGATACCAGAGGTCAGATAGTAGAGGATTTTATTCTATGTAATAATGTTTGCTGAAATCTAGTAAACCCACATACTGTTGCCCAACCTCGGGGGAAAATGGAGCTGTTTAGATTTGTTTTTAGTTTTAATGTCTGCTTTGAGAGATATTAGATGATCCATATGGAAGCGATCATCTCCCTGTCATAATAAGCCTGTTACGTTTGGCAACAGTCATCCCAACAATACCACAGCATTGGAAGCTACATTTAGCTGACTGGGCATTGTTTCGAGAAAAAGCCAGTTTAGAAATGATTGTTTTAGAAATTCTCGGCATAGACGAAAGAAATGAAATGTTCACAGCACTCATTCTTACTGCCGCACACCTATCAATTCCAAAATCCTCAGGAGCGGCCCACCAGAGGCACAGTTTGGTACACATGAGAATGCAACGAGGCAAAAAAACGACAAGATGAAGCCTGGGGAGTCTTTCGCTGGTACTTAACACACAAGAACCTTATCCCTTTCAAAAAGACGAGAGCACAAGCCTGGTATATTCTGCGCAGTGCCGAGAAAACATCATGGAAAGCTTATGTCTCTTCTATAAACAGCTCAACGACATAGAAGAAAATGTGGGAGGAAGTTCGAAAACTGAATGGCAGCTACTCACCTTTCACAGTTCCTCTTTTAACATCTGGTGCACAAACAGGTATAGGGGAACAGGCGGACATATTGGGAGACCACTACGCTGCGGTTTCAAGTTCTTCACACTATAGTCAGTCTTTTTTATAAAACAGAAACATAACCAAAAAACAGACTACCAACAGGTGGAGGTGCAAATGAAAAAATACGATAGTGTTATTACACTCCAAGAAATCAATACTGTACTGTCTGCCGGCAAGAAAAAATCTCCAGGACCCGACTAAATACACTGTGAAATGCTCGCCCATCTTTCCAAGCCTGCTGTAGAGGCACTTCTAAATTTTTTCACCATGATATTCATGGAAGAAAGCCATTATAGCACCATTCCTGAGACCTGGAATGTTACCAACGTCCCCTAGTAGCTATAGGCCAATAGCCCCTTACAAGCTGTCTCCCTAAATCGTTTGAAAGCTTTGCGAGCATTAGGCTGATGTTTGTTCTTGGATCTCTTGAACACACCAGTGTGGCTCAAAAGAAATCTTGTTCAACTACTGACCATCCCGTCCGCCTTGAAAATAGTCACAGAAGCATTCATACACAAACAACATTGTCTAGCAGTTTTCTTTGATATGGAGAGGGCTTATGATACCAATTGGAGGTTTGGGATTCTCTGCCACCTAGCAGACCTAAATATCTGTGGAAGGATGCTGAACTGCTTAAAAGATTTTCTGTCTGACTGTTCATTTCATGTACGCCTAGGTTCCAACCTTTCCAAAAAATTCATTCAGGAGAATGAGGTAAGTACTATCCTGTTCATCGTGAAAATGAATTCCATAGCTAAGATAATTCCAAAGTCCGTTATGTATTCTCTGTATGTCGATGACCTTCAGATAGCATGCACATTCTCCAGCCTGTGAGTGACAGATACAACTGACATTAAACTTGTGGTTTGGGCAGATAAAAATGTGTTCGCGTTCTCCCCACAAAAAACAATTGCTGTTCTTTTCTCACTCAAAAGAGGTTTGCAGATTGATCCCACCCTGCACTTAAATGAAATTATACTTCCAGTTAAACAGAACATAAATTTTTGGGCATAACATTTGACAAATAACTTGCATTCCTGCCACACATAAACATTGCCAAAGAACTTCCCAGTACCTGAATATACTCAAAGTACTGTCACGAAAACGCTGGGGATCTGACAGAACATGTCTTTTACAGATCTATTGGTCCGTAGTATGCTCTATCCTGGACTACGGACGCGTTGTGTGTGGGTCTGCAAGGCCATCATATCTAAAGCGACTGGACCCAGTTCACAACTCCGGTCTTCTCCTTTCAACCGGAGCATACAGAACATCTGCCATCAATAGCCTTTATGTAGAAACAAATGAACCATCCCTAGCAGACAGAGGAACAATGCTCACAAGTGCATATGTACTGAAAATAAGATCTCTACCTAGACATGTTTGTTATCCGATTGTTACAAACTGCACATCCAGAACACTGTTCAACAATGAACCACAATCAATCAGACCTCTGCTTCTCTGTTTTGAGGATAGTTGCCAAAACTTGGAAATATTGGATACCCTTCCTGATGTCGCCTCAAGTCATGACCCACTGCCCCCATGGTGCAACCTTCCCACTGTGTGTGACTTCACTTTAACACACTTTCAAAAAAAACAAACACCACATGAGCACATATTAAAGGAATACTGGGCACTACAAGAAAAATATGCCAACTGCGCAGAATTTTACACTGATGGCTCAAATACAGAAGAATATGTCGGAAGCACGGTTGTACAAGGAAACTGGCAAAAGTTAGGCTGCCAAACTGTGCATCCATTTTTACTGCCGAATGTCATGCTGTCTCTGTAGCTGTAAGCAGAATAATAAATAGCAGTATTGAAAATAGCATAATTACACAGATTCACGTAGCCTGCTAACGACATTACATTACAGAAATGCAGTAGAACCCTTAGTAGGAAACATACTGCCACGTGGCTAACGTGCCGCGCAGCCTCCACGCTTAGTCAAAATGACGACGAAGCGGTTGGTTGGCTCTCAAGGCGCTCTGGCTCTGTGACCTGGACCCTGGCTGTCTAATTAAAAGCCCCACGTGCTGTGCGACGTCAGTGCACGTAAAAGAACCCCAGGTGGTCGAAATTTCCGGAGCCCTTCACTACGGCGTCCCTCATAGCCTGAGTTGCTTTGGGACGTTAAACCCCCATAAACCTATCTAATTAAATGTTCTCAGTCTTGGGTTCTCCCTGACGCCTACCTGCATGGCTCCTCAGGTCGTGACAATATAATACATAACATAGAAAAAGTCAACACAGGAGCATATGATAATATTCTGCTGGATGTCGAGCCATATTGGGATAGATGGAAATGAAAGAGTGGACCTGTGTGCTGCAGAAGCTTACAGTCATGAAATCAATGAAGTTGGCATGCCCCATAGAGACTGCATGAAATACATAATAATTTTAAGGCTGAATGGTAGACAACTTAAAATAATGAAATAAACAAGCTGCATTTTGTAAAGCCTGTCCTCGAGGAATGGAAAACCTGTGCAACCAGGAACGTTTTATAGATGTAATTTTATGTCGTCTCCGCATAGGATGTACACACACACACACACCTGACCCATAACTTCTTATTCACTAACCAAGACAAACCTCTTTGTGAAAGATGTGGATCGAGATGAGCTCACACTAAGCCATAATTTACTATCGTGCTCAGAACTCGGAAAAACTAAGAAGCATTTCACTCAATTTTATAATGAATGCATTCTTTTTAACCCAGCGCTACTCTTAAGTGATAATGCAATCATTTACATGTCTTATGTTTTTAACTTTTTAAGAAAAGTTCTTGATAAACTGTGAATGCCTCACTTGTCTGTGATACAGCTCATCCACTTTCTCATTCCTGAGAAGAAGGCTGATGTGTCCCTTTCATTGGTTGGGAGCCTCGACATCCTTTCCCCGCCAAGGATGGCCCCTGAGGTTACCTGACCTGCTTAAAGCTTTTACCACCATAGCAATTTCAAAAATGTTTGCCCTCTACCTTCACTAGGTGGTATGATATAACTTTTTAGGCCCATTACACCACCGTTGTTTCACACTATTTTTATAAGATCCTGCACAAAATTTTCTACACCTTGTGTTTGATGCATGATAGCCTTAGATGCTTATGTGCCACTAAACCCAACACAACATAATTCCGGGCAGGGTGTCTACCATCCGAGAAAATTTCCGGGAGTTTCACGGATCTGAAAAGTGTGGGATCAGCCCCACAGCGAGCCAGGGAAGTCGTCCTCGTACAGCTCCAGCTGAGATCGATCCGAACGCTTCCTCGTACCAGCGTCGGATACCCATCCTTGCGATACTTTCATCCCGGGATGAACTGTTTCTGGCCCGTTGGCTTTTGGAGTCTCCTCGGCCAGAAAGGACGCCATGGCGGTTGATTCGCATTGGTAAGCTTAGGAGGGGAGTCCCGCAGCTGAGCGGGCCTTGCGAAGCTAGGGCGTTCCACACTACTCCGTCGCAATCGATCCGTGAGAAACTGGCGGCGCGAGCTCGTAGCTTCCGTAGCACTGCGGCGATCGAGACACGAGGTGCCATGAGACGGTTCGTCGCTGCTGTGATGCCTGCCAATTGTAGCTCCGGCTCGTCGCTCTCGACCAGCGTGTGGTGTACGAAGACTGTAACGGCGCCATCAAGTTGTAAATGTAGTGCTGATTGGGGCAAATCCGAAACTTTGCGAATGAGCAACTTGGACAGCCGTGGCGCGCGCTCGCCCTACTGGGATGATGCGCGTCAACAGCCATTTCCTTTCCTGCCAGTCTCGAGTGGGCTGTGCAGTGGCGCGATTTATGCCTCGCAGAGCAGCCCTTCCAATATATATTTGCATTGCATCACTGCCGTTCTCGGTGGTCGGGACAGCACTGCTTGATCGTGGACTGTGCAAAGAAGTCGGGAGCCAGGAAGCATGCGGCGACAGTCCCAGTGAGGTTGGGACATGTTCCTGCCGACGACGGGAGCGTGCCTTCGAGATATGTTCAACCCATTTCGTGGATGGCAGGCGCACGGAGTACCGATACAAGTTCGGGCCTGTTTTTCTGCTTTTATCGCGACGCACACTGTTTAACGAGGTAGATCTGACCGGTGGTATGTGATCGCGGTGCCGCACCAGGGCGCATTGTGAGCTGGTCCGCAAACTAGGTTTGTGCGCGTTGGCAGCGTCAACGTGGGCACAATATGGGCACCGCAAATTCCTCGACGCTATCCACCAGCTGGACGGATGCAAGAGCATGTGTGTATGATGAGCCAACTGGAAACCAAGGAGTTAAATGAGGAACATAAATGCAGCGACACCTTTATAGACGGGAAAACAGACGCAACATCTCGGCACTCAAAAACACGTTCGTAAGCCGACACCCAACCATGCAACGTCCTTTAAATGGCAGACTTTTTTCGGCTGCTGCTCAGTGCGATCACCGATTTCTGTGAGGACGAGATGCCTCCGGCATCTATCACCGCGACATTGATTAAAAGAGCTGAAAAGCGGAAGATTCGAAAATGTCGTCTCTGGCAGCTCGATAGACGACAGTGCTTGGAAGTCGCGTTGTAGTGCATGCCATGACGTGCACTGGTTGAGGTTTCGTTCCAGCAATGCGTTTCTAGCTCTTTGAGGTCCCTGTTTATCGGCATCAGTTTACTGCCCTTCTGTCGTTTAATCCTATCGGGGTTGCAGACGTTTGCGCCGCCATGTGACGCGTTGTCGTACCTTCTTCCTCCTTAGACATCGGCTTTTTCTCGTCATCAGGTAGGTTCTTGAAGCCCACGCCGCCTTTCCGGTGGCTCTTCTTGCGCCTGCACGAAAATGCAGATCCTCGGTCGAGCAAGCCCGGCTTCCACGTGTGATATCGGCTTTAGCTCGAGGTGGCTGTGACATCTGCTCTGCACCCAAGAGCCAGCGTTTAGGGGGCCTAACACAGGGCAGACAAACATTCCCATTTGTTTAAAGGCTCTATCTGTCAGCTCGAAGAGGTCCCATGTTAACGTAGCAGAAATAGTATAGTCTGCGTGTTCATAAAAGAATTAAAGCTTGCCGGACACGCTGTACCTAGCACAAAGCTCCCAGACGACGCTAAGACGTCCTCACTGTGACCTCGGGATGTTCACACGTCCTCATGATGGTTGTTTCTGGTCCTAAAGCAGTCCAACTTGGGATCCATTTGTCCGTCCGTTGCGCTCAGTCAGGATATCTTGATCATATATTTGGGGACGTTTTCAGTACTTCAGGATTTGTATCAAGTGCTTCTTTTTGTTTTCATGGGAGTGCCGTATTCAAAGCTAATGTAAGAGAAGCTAACCAGAGCAAGCAAAAAGAAGAGCCACAGCACGGGCTTGCCATGCTCGGGGTCGCAGAGAGCTATAGCTCTCTCTGGAGTTGAATTCTGCTACCTGATAGAAAAGATGAGTGGCCCAAAAATCTAGACAGTCCAACCCCATCAGAAGCAGATACATAACACCAGGTGTAAAAGCAAAAATATCTAATCAAGGCGTATAACTTTTGGAGTCACAATGGTTTCCTTCGTTACATCACTGTTGTACACACGTTTATAAACCTGCAGTTATTAATGAGAGCCGAGTACGAGAGATAAATTACGCTTGTTTTATCTCAGTTCAATGCCACAGTATTGTACTGCGATAGGAAGATTGTAGGACATTTGAGAAATTTTCATCCGCGAGTAGTCAAGCAAAGTACAAACTGGGGACATCCTCGTGAGGAAATTTGGATGCACACAAGAGGTACTCAGAATGTCCTGTTCGGGATGAGGACGTGTGGTGCTGCCTACCCAGATAGCACAAATACGTCCTGAGGATTAATTTTTGAGGACATTTTTTCTTGCCCCGGGGATGTCCTCTACTGATTCTCAACAAGTCCTCACATATATCCTGTTGTCCGGCCTCAGTATGTCCCAAGGACATCCTCAAATTTCCACTGAAGGATTTTCTTAGTATGTTTTCAGGACGTCCGATTACGATTTAGCCCAGAGAATGTGGGTCAGTTTAACACTGCTACCTCAGTACAAAAGCCACTTAGACGAATGGCCCCAAAATCTAAACAGTCCAACCACATCGGAAGCATGCAGTACATGAGAACAGGTTTAAAGAAAAAGAAAATACCTTCTCAAGGCACATATTTTCTGCATTCACAAGGGATCTCCTTCATTATATCACTTTGTGCACAATTATCTTAATAAACCTGCAGTTTTTAATCAATGAAACCCGAGTGCGAGGGAATTAAGCTTGTTTTATCTCAGTTCAGTGCCGCAATATTGTCCAGCGATAGGACGTTTGTAGGATATTTGAGGACTTTTCATCTTGGAATCTTCCAGCAAGTACACACCGAGGACATCTTCATGAGCACGTTTGTTCGTGGTACACAAAAAAAAGTACTCAGAATGTCCTGTTCGGGATGAGGACGTTCTGACCGTTTGAGGACATTCTCGGGACGTTTGGCGCTGCCTGTGCAGGTACGAAATGCATTTAAAGTTTCCGCAGTCGGCTGTTATCTGCCCGCAGGACTCGTTCCGCCGCATGATCCGCAGGCCGTCCCGTCCCCGTTGGTCCTCCGCCCAAAAAGAGGCATGCAATCGCGGCTGCTCACTTGGACGTCATTTCCGGCGGTGGAGTCCGTGTGGGACACGTTCAGCTGCGCCGAAGACTGGCTGCGGGCCTTCGTGGCATGATGGAATAAGCGATCGCGCTGCTGCTGCCGCCGCCGACAAAGGAACGGCGTCCTCCCGTCCCTTCGTCGTCGTCGCATGCTTGTTTCGAAGGGAGGAAATTGCGCATAAAGTCATATGCGCGCACTGTGACTGCAGGGAGAAGACCACACGTGCGCACATCGTTTACACGGCACCAGACGGACACATATCCTGGATTAGGAAAAGAAAATCCCCGGACCATGGCTGCCTCCGACTGCGAGGCCCACGTTGCTCTTCGCAAGAGGCTTCGGACAGACATCGGCGAAATCTGAGATTGGGGTTTCTTTGTGCTTAGCGCACTGATCAGCATGGCGACTGCAAGCACAGCTTGGACGTATGGTAACACTGTACGGAGGTTGGCTTTGCACACCACATTGCGCCACCGATTGAAAATAGAAACAAGATGCCACTGTACTGAACGGCTCATAGCGTGAATGAAAAAAATGTACACCAACGCCCACCACTATGCACGTAAGCAGACCAAACATATTTTTTTCTTTTCTTCACGATAGATGACTCGTTTTATGCAACGTTTTGTGCGGGGAACCAAAGTTTCGATATTAACGAGTCATGACTGTCTCACCAGTAAAAACAAGACATGAGAATTCGCATGAAAAATTAACATGACAAGGGAGAGGCGCCCGTCATATCGCGCTTTCGACAGTTATCCGTGGGTGCTCCAACGAGGTTGAAAATCTAACTTCCTTGTCCAACGGGGACCTGCTTTTTTGATGATGCGGTATGCTAACGCTGGCCCCTCGTTTCTTCACGACCGAGAATGATCTCGCGTAACGGAGTTGTGCTTCCGGCATCGCTTAGGCGAATGAGCCCCGCAATCTCTGCTTCCTTTCAATGGCTCGCTTGGGTGGCTAGTGGCTTCCCTGTTCCGGAGACCTCCTTGAGCCGCTGTGTACAGACGAATAGAACGAATCTGCGTAACGGTCGAGCTCAAAAGCGCGCGTCTGCTAGGCTTTTCCGTCGTCTGCCCTCCAGTTGTGAGCAAGCGAAAACGGGAGCATGCACGCGCGCGTCGTCGCGCATCCTGATTGCAAAATGTAAGTGGGTGGGGCTGTTTTGTTTCTACTGTATGTGCCGAGGAATTAAGAAATAGGCCCAGAGCATGAATCTTTCCCTTCTCGTTTCCTTCGTCTGTACTTCGGCGTAAATCGAGTCTCTTTAAATGCGTCGATCTGTGGTGCATGCATGCTCTGTCCGCTGGTAGCAAGCACTGTAAGTCTGGGTCGTGAGGCGGAGCTACAGATATTCTCCCCATCCTGTAAACATTGATCGCTATAGTGTACTGTCTCAATGGATATGTTGTACTGTCTCAGTAAATCTCAAATAAAACACTTAATGGAGTGCTTTATTTGAGATCGGATTTTTGGCGGTATTTCCAAGGTGTTATACAACTGTTAATGAATGTTCCCTCTCTTGCTTGGGCTAATTCGGTTCGCAGTACTTTGTAAATAAACAATTCCGCTACGTCGGAATCTAATCGTAATGGGGGTTTAAAGGGGCCATGACATGGTCGTTCTTCATACTGCAGGTTTGTGCTTCAGTAACCAGTACAAGAGGTTATGATTCACCGAAATTTGGCTGCCCTGGACGCGCTCTATATTCCAAAAAATGCGATCGAAATTGAGAACGGCAAACGCCCTCCCTCCGGCAGCGACCGCCATATTGAATGCTATCGTGACGTCACCAGGGCATACATGGAGCAACGTCGTCTGCTCTCGTTGCTGCAATGTGCGCAGCGAGGTCTCTTGTTCCCTATAGTACTTCCGCGGGCGATCGAAGTAGCAGTCGACCCCCATATATGAGTGACTGGTGCCGCAAAAGCGTTAATAATAGTACCGCAGTTATTCTTCGGTATAGGTATAGGGCCCGGTTACACTAGGCCGATGGGACGGCGGTCGGTTGGCTGGTCGGTATGCAAATGCCATCGCTGACGCACTGGTCTGTCAAGCTAGACCGACGACCCCGTGCCGCAGTAGTGTAAAAAGGGTGAACTTAGTGGGGAATGGCGCAGTGTAGTGGGGGACTAGTTGGTATGAAATTCTAAAAACTTAAGAATTTAAAAACTTATTGTACCTTGCTAGCCACAACGACATACGCGATGCGCGTGCACCAGCGAAGATGTACTTTCATTCGGTGCCTACGCATAGGACCTATCGGCGAGCCAATTGGGCGACACGGGCAGAAAACGCCGCACGACGGTGCCACTCGAGGCTCTTCGCCGTCGCCTGGGCTTGTGCGGCCGAGCGAAAGCTTCACGCCCGGTGAATAGACGGCCCGAAGAACTGCGCTTGTGTACCTTACCCGCATCGAAAAAAGCGAAACGAGCGGCTACATTTCATGTCTTCACACTTTCTTACTGATCAGCGGGGAACTCCTGCCAGATGCTTGAATTTCGGCCGACGGTGCACCGCCGGTCCCTTTCGTGACGAGGCCTAGCGAGTACGCAGGATTCGTGTGTGCGATTTCGGCGATTGCGGAGAGCGAATTCGCAACTTTTAGCGCCTGAAAATAGCTGTCGAGCGTAGTTTTGGCCACAGTGCCCTCAAAACGACGACTGCCTACATCGCAGGGCGCGAGTACAATAAGGGTGAAATGCCAATATGTGACCCGGTCTGCACAGCATGCGTGTGCTGAAGGCAGCCGGCAGCAGCCGTCGGCGTCGACTGTGGACAACAAATCTGATCGTTCTCATTAATTCAAGTAATGTCCGAACGTATTTTTAGCTAATGCGTTTTAAAATCAACTACTGATGACATGAGGGAAGCGCCGGTCCTATAGCGAAGCGTTTCCCAAGGAGGCGATACAGCATCAGCGGCGCTTATTGCGGTGTTATCATAGTGTGTAAATGAGTAAAACTACAATTTGTGAGCAATACTATACGTAATATTTAAGATAAGAAGAGCCCACCTTGCGTTTTATGCCATACGGGAGCACTTGACTGCTAAAAAGAAACCACATTCATAACATAAAAATAACATGTTTATGAGCGTAAATAATAAAGCAGGGGTCCATCGATTTCTGTTTCCTCAACAATCAAAAAAGGGGTGCCACGAGCAAGCCCACTTTCTTAAGGATCATTTAGTTCGCGTAATAAGCTGACGGCTTCCGAAAAGAAAACACTGAAAATGCACTTTATTTCGATAAGCTAAAAAAAAAGAAAACTTTTCGAGCGACCGCCGTCTGCAGTGTGCATGCAAGCACGTCAACAGCGCGCAACAGACGACGCGGGGCGGGTATGCCCCTCTGACGTCAGCGATTAGAGGTTGCCAGACCAGCAAGCAGTTCGCAGAAGAAACGGAAAAAAATCGCTTTAAAAATTTTTACCGCACAGAATCAACTGAAACTTGGGGGAATTTTAATTTAACAAGTTGAGAATTAAAGGGACCCAGAAAGGGGTTCTCAATAAAGGTGCGATATGTGTGTTATGTTAACACACGACGGTTCATAATTATCCCCCAGCACAAATTATTTTAATGCGTTTTGTGGAAGCTGAGTTATATGCAGTCAAAATTTGAACTTCCGCGTCTTTGCGCCTTTCCCTCTCCTCTCGCACGCCAAAGCGGCGGCGCTCCTCCGCCGGCCCCACTCACTCGACCCCCCCCCCCCCTCCCCACACCCCCTACCCCGGCCGGCTGCGGCGCGCGCGGAGCGGCCGCGGTAGTGCGTGACGTCTGAAAGAATTTGGCGCTGTGAACCAATGATAACACCCGGCTGCTGACGTCATTAGCAAGACGTGACGTCGTCTACCAGGTTTTCGTGCGAAAGCCCGGCAAAGCGGGAATATTGCATAGCATTGTCATTGTCAGCGGTGTAGTACATTAGAATACAGCTAAGACGTGCTAACTAGTACGCTGGTTAACTAATATGGAATAGTTAACTATTAGGCTCTTAATTATTGAGCGGTGTAGCCCATCGTATATCAGTTTTTAGAATTTCGAAAACGCGGTTTCCCTCGGCGCTGTGGCCCAGCAAATTTTGGCTACATCGCCCCAGAATACACGCGCTTTTGAGACTGAGCTTGCGGGCAAAGCAGACTGGAATAGATGCATGAGCCACAAAGACGCGAGCGGACTGCTTCATAGAATGTCAAGGAGAGTGGCTACTACAGTCGATGGTCATTTATTAGTCGTCGAGAGATGTGTGTGTGGCACTGAGGTGCAGCAGTGACGAGTCAGAGCCAGTGGCGGCCTTGAGCGGGCTGCTCCAGCTGGGATGCCGCGCTGAGCGACTCCTCCTCGTCGGCGGGGCTCACGGTGCGGGTGGCGACAAGCGGCGGCTGGAAGTTGTCCCACTCCAGAGAGTCGGTCTCCCCCGAGGTGGCGCTGGCGTCGCCGCTAGGCGGCCTCGTCGTCCCGGCTGCCACCTGACGGTCGCCACTCATGAGGTGACACGATGCGGCCGTGTGGAACTGCGTGCACTGGGGGAAAAACAAACAGGCGAGAGGCATGCACGTCGGACACGCTCTGCTGCATATAGTACGCCAATGCATCTTTTTTTGCCTTCGCCCTCAAGCGGCGCGATGACCACGCAATACAATCGTAGCAAAGCGTTTTTCACTTCAAAAGACCGGAGCGTTATCTCGCGCGGCAGCTGTTGGAAACGGGAGCGGCTGTACTGCTGCATGGTACAGTTTCGACGCCCGCACTCGCGAGGACTGCAGATGTGCTCGGGTAGAAGCGGCTCTTTACCGGGTCGGGCCGTTCTTTCTGTAACGAAACAGTACAGCAGCTCGTCACTCCGTCTGCCTGCACACGTTACACGAAGCGTATGTATGTACTGTGAGACACGAATTGCCGTGCGCTGCTTGCAAGCCCTCGCTCTGCTTCTGTCGTCCTTCGGGCGCCAGGTTTCGAAACCACAGAAAGTCACGCAATCGGGCTGACCCGCCTGGTCTGTACATGGGTAATCCTAAAAAGTCTCTTCCGAATGTCTGTAGGCACCGTAAACTCGCAACCGTTCAAACAAAGCGTGAACCCACTTCACAAAAGTGCGAGTTCCAAGAGGTCAGCCGAGAACAGCGTCGCGGCACTCACCGTGGTCGAGTGCAGGATGGGCATGCGGAAATCCTCGCAGCACGTGGACGTGGCCGGGCTGTTGTAGCGCGGGTGGTAGGGCGACCCGTCGGGTGAAGCGCGTCCGCTGCTGCCGTGTTCGGCCCTCGCGCTGCACGCAGTCCCGCGGAAGGCGCCCTCCTCCTCGCGGCGGGTCCAGCGGCGTCGCTTGCGGTGGTGGCGGCGGCGAGCCCGCGGCTGGGAGGAGGAGCACGCCAGCAGGAGCACGGTAAACGCGAGCGCGGCGAGGAACACGATGACCACGACCAGCGCGGCGACGATGCACGCTAGCACGCCTTCGCCCAGGGGGCACGCACCGCCGTCCACGGGAGGGCCCAGGCTGGCTGGCGGCGTCGATGCCGGAACAACGTCGGCCGAGGGCATGGCACTTGGGCTTCACTGGCCGGCACCCTGGGCGCACGATGGGGCTGGGACGCATGTCACACGCGGGTCTGGGCTAACCCTAAAGCGATTTTCGCCAAGGTGGGCGGTGCTGCAGGATTACGCAGTCGTTGTGCGCATGGCACGGTTTTTGTCTCCGTGATAAGGGACATGCCTCCGCGGTGTTGCTCGCCGCTTGTTGTTATCAACTGCGCTCGTCTCCGGTCAAAGCCCGTCCTAACAGAGGCGGTCCTGCCTGTCATAGGTCCCGTCGTATAGTGCGACCAATGCGTTCACACTATCCGCGCGAATACTAGAAAGGAACCAAGGGAAAAAGAAAATTAGGCAGTGGCTTGGCTCTGGTTAAGCCTGGATATACAAGCGAAAAGCAAATTCAGCTATCCTTGGTGTGACGTCATGGTTATGCTTCGTAGCTTAGCTGGTATTGTATACATTGTTTATCTATAGGCGTAGACTTGGTTACTCAATGGCACATGTTTACCAGTAAGACACAGAAGCGACAGTGTTAAACTTCTTTATTTATTATTGTTGGACACATTGACTTGCAGTTTCTCTAGAGCCATAAAGACATCCCGGTTATCCGAGTAGTAGCAAGCGGCTGTCTCTGTGGTTTCGCTGTTTTGCAGCCAACTCCCAAGCAAGTACTTCTGGATCGAATTTAGTTTCTCTGCGTAGTCTAGCAGCAGCCGCGCTCTCCTTCTCTTCCATGTCTAGTGCGCACGTCTGTTCTCTGGCAAGCGCATTACATAGCCTCCTTGCGCATGCACATGTGCAGCAGCGCGCGGCTGCGCCGAAAGGTCAGGCAACGGAGTCGGCAGCGGCAAGGAGCGACCACCTGCGCGGCGCGTGACGTCACTCGTTTTCGCGCATGCGCATAACTCACCAGCCGCCGCCTGCGCCGTGCGTGACGCCACTCGTGCTTCGACATACGCCGGCTCGCGCGGTGTTGACTAGCGTAGTGAAGCTTTTCGCTTCAAAACGCACTGTCGTCTGCGCACCGCACGACAGTGAATCGCCTCATGATGCTGCGTATGGATCGCGTTTAGCATGGGGGCACTTGGTCCAGCAAACCTCGTGACATTTCGCAAAGCCGAAGCAAGGATCCTCGGAGCGCTCAGTGGATTTCCTCACTTCTCCTTGCATTTTTGTCATGGTGCCGGGCGAGAAAGAAGCCACCCTCGTTCGACGCTCACCGTGCGGTGCAGACACGCGAGCCTCGATTCTCTTCGCCGGTTAAAGCCTTTCTTCGTGGCGAAGCCAGGTGCGCCCCGTGCAAGAGCCGTACGCGTCGTGTGAGCGAAACAAAGCACCTGTCCAGAACGACCCAACTGTGTGTTCCGCAACTCCCAGAGACAAGAAATGACCATGGAATTCTATGAATCTGCACCATTTTTAGCCAAATGCTATTGCCAGATATCGCGCGTTCAGCCCGAAACACGCCCGGTGCGTGTTCTAGAGAAGCATTTCGCCCTCTGTACATCTCCAGAGAGAATGGTGCTTGCAATATGAGGGACAAAAAACGAAAATGCCGGGGATACCTTATGGCATATGACGCGATCGCGTTAATGGCGTCCATCAACGGGGGTCCCCTTCTTCGCAGACAAGGCCTCCCTTTAACCAAGCCTTTTCGGCACTATTTCCATGCAGCCGAGAGTGGTCCGACTCGGGATCCAAGGGGCAGGGATCCGATTCCCATCGAATATTCCTTTCAGCTCAGTTTAGTCCTGTTTACATCTCATGTAGACGTCTGAGGCATGTCGCGATTTCATTCATAATTTTCGTGACGTCACCACTTCTTCGACCAATCAGCATTTTCCCGCACGCCGCCGGTTCCTCCGCTGAACACCGCGTCAACGGGGAGCTTTGGAGTAGGACTGGGCGCAGAACCCGCGGGTCCTGCGCATGCGCGCTGGCTGCCTCGGCTATTCTAGAGCTACGTCGTCTGTGTCTGGCTCTTTTTGGTGCCTTCTTAGATATCGGGAAGTTCTCTCGAATAACCGTGCGGGGTATGTTAGGCCAGATGCTTTCAGACAACGGAATTAAGGGGAAAGAGGGGCACGTTCTGACACCACAAATTGAAAAAAAAAAAAGAAAAACATCTCCTATACGTACCCTGGATTCGGTGAATGGTGGCTTCCGTTACGTATAGCCAAAATGCGGGTTACGTGCGCTAGCACTGTGTGGCCATTGTTCTGCATAGCTTATCTTGGCTTCCGTCGCTTGTTGTGGTCGCATGATTTGCTACGCTACATGACTGAAGTGGTACATCGAGTGCGTAGGGTATGCTTGCATGGCATGGATGAAGCAGAGTAGGTACGTGACACAGTGTTTCATGCATGCGTATGAGTCACGCTGCCATTCTGCAGAAAATATTCCCTCGGCGGCGGTGTTTTGCCCCAGGTGGCTCACCGCCCACCTAGGTCACGTGGCCTTATGACGTTATCCCAACCTGTCCACCGTGGTACTTTGAAAACTCCGTAGTTACCGTACTGGTGCAAAAATTGGCTGTGGTTTAGCTCTGGTTAAACCTGGTAGAGATGCCCAACTCGATCGACGCATCGTCCCCGACCGTGGTGGATTCGCTGTCGGAAGTTCGGCGGCCCCGTCTAGCCGCGTTACGACGCTTGTCGAGACGTTCCTCGTCGGCTCCTCCTCGTTTCATTCCGACGGCGAAGCCTGGCTTCCTTCAGCTTAGCCGACTCCTCGCTCTCCATATTTCAGCAGCCGACGGCGGCTCCGCTAGACCGTGTGTAAACACCTCCTCTCCTTCTACGGCGCACAGCTGGCGAGGCGAGCGTCTGGCGGTTGCTAGGCGACGGCTCAAGGTCAAGTGCGACCACGCGAAGAGGTGAATCGGCTGTAGCTCTCGCTACAAGAGCACCTATGCAGAGAATCTCGTCACTGTACCTACGATGGATGGATGGATGGATACGGCTGAACCCTTTACATCGGGCGGTGGCTCAAGCCACCTAGCCATGTCTTGTGAAATTTTACTCCTGTCTTGCTTTTAGCCACCAATCAGATAACCTTCGCTTGGTTACTTCTAACCTCTTAAAATCCACTTTCCCTTCACTATCCCTAAACCCCAATGCCTTGGGTAAGTCAGCCCCGCTGCCTTCCACTGTAGGGTGAAGCCCTTTACAGAAAAGTATCAAGTATGGATGGATGGATGGATGGATACGGCTGAACCCTTTACATCGGGCGGTGGCTCAAGCCACCTAGCCATGTCTTGTGAAATTTTACTCCTGTCTTGCTTTTAGCCACCAATCAGCTAACCTTCGCTTGGTTACTTCTAACCTCTTAAAATCCACTTTCCCTTCACTATCCCTAAACCCCAATGCCTTGGGTAAGTCAGCCCCGCTGCCGGGCTGTGCCGTCTGGCGGAAATAAAGCGAAACTCTGAAGTTGACTTTCACCGAATATTAATAGCTGAGCTGGAGAGCAGCTTAACAGACGTGTCAACCGCACAGGCACCTTACCCTGAGGAAAGCAGCATTTTAATTTCCTCCGCAGCATGAGACAAGTGTGATCGACGCTGCACGTTGGCCGTGCGTGCAGTCCTTGTGCAGCCCACTTCTAAGCCGTGTAGCGGGGCTGTTTAGCGACAGTCCCCCAAGCTCGGGACTCAAGTTCCCTCGGTGTGCAGGAGGGCGGCCTCGCTGCGCGGCTTCCTTGGGCTGCATACTTTTCACTCGATCTCGTGCCGTCGCCTAGCAGCCCCAGTTACTCGGGTGAGTTCGCACGAGGGTCACTCATTCCGCGGATGCCATTCAACACTGCAGAGTTCACCCCCTTTCTCGAAAAACTGGACCGGCTAAAGTAATTACCCGTGAAGACTGTGACAGCCAGCCCTTCGAATTTATCACGGGAATGCAAAAGTTGGGCGCACTAAAAAAAATTGCAAGAATTCAATACTTTGCTTTCGCGCTAGAAAAGTTTTTTAAAGATAATGAGTTTGCTTTGTCCTCTTTATTCGCACAGCAAAAAAAGATTGTAGCGCAAATTTTTTGTGTTGCTTTATTTCATCCCCCCCCTCCCCAAAAAAAACACCGTTTTTGCATTTTTAAATACTATTTCGCGACTTTGGCGAGCTACATCACACGTTTCGCCACTTCTGTATAATATGTATGTACGTACTATCTCATGAAATGGTTTACATACTATCTCATGAAATGGTTTAAAGTATGACACAAGGCAGTGCAACGGCCGAAAACTCAGTGCAGCGTTTCCGGGCATAATTTTCGTACAGAGGCGTTCCTAGTAAAGATATAAATTGTAGCCCAATGATAGCTAGTTGCGTTGAAAATTTTCTCAGTGACTGTTACCGGTGGCTTTTTCGCTTTGAGCGGGGGCATACATGAAGTTCAGCGTTGCACCTTGAGCCACGGTTGCTCCGTATACTGCCGCTGCACTGCTCGGCATGCTTCCGCCGCTTCCCGAGAGTCATGCGCGAACATTGGAGAGATAAGAGTGCGGGTTCTTTGTCGCCGACGAAGCCTGTGCGTGGGCCGGCCGAGAGTCGGTCTACGGCGCCGTGACTTGAGCGCGCATGACTTGGGGAAACGGAATCCTGTCGTCACCGCGTGGGCCGATCACCAGGCAGCGCAAAAGCGGCGCTGTGGTGGCGGCAGTCAGCAGGCTGCGTGACTCGGGCAGTGCATGCTGCGGAGACAACACGACAGTTAGCCCATGCAGGCGGCCTCTGAAAATCGTCATGGAGGTGAGCCGCCGTGTTTCTGTTATCCTCCGGCGTAACATTAAACGGGGACTGCGTGAGGCTATGCTCCTCGAGACGCGATGCGCGTGCGTGTGCCGCTGGCACGAGGCCTTGGCTGCAGAGACCAGCGCGTTTTCACTGCAGCAGCCGTTGCTACCGCTTCGGCATTCAGTCGCCTCGCGCTATCAGGAACGTATGACCCCCATCAGGATTGGTAAAGTCAGCGACGAAATTCCCCCTTTGACAATGCACAAGCGCAGGGCGCCAACTATATATGAAGGCGCTGCTGATACTAATAATAGCTGGTCGAGATGTAGGCCGCAACGTCGTTTCTCTCTCTGCTGGCCGTCGCGTTGGCTGAGTGTTTGTGGTGCTTCTGCAGCTGCTGCTGACCCCACAGAAGCGCGTTCGATCCTGGCCTCGGCGCTGGAGTTTCGATGGAGGGTAAATGCCAAGGCCCGTGTGCTGTGCGACGTCGGTGCACGCGGTAAAGAAGCCCAGCTGGTCGAAATGGGTGAGTCGTTGCGGGACGGTACACCCCGCAAGCACGCCAAACTATCTTCTTCTGCTGCCCCTACCGGGATCGTTTCTATGCTTGGCTCGTGACAGCTCCACCATGCATGCGATACGAAGCGAGCGTTGGCAGCCGGTCGGCAGCTCCTTCGCTGAAACCGCGCTGGAAATGGCACACTTGGTCCGCAAAATAACCAGATGGGAAGTTAAGTGGCCGCAGAAATGCCATCCCGTGTCAGCCCAACAGAAATGAGAGTGGCGCCACGGCCGTGTTCTGCAGTGCAGTGGCGGTACGGGGCATCCATGACTCGAGGTGCAGCGCACTGAACTTTGAACATTTATTTCTCGCTTGAAACGAAAAAGGCTCCGATAAAAATCACTGAGCAAAATTTCGATGCAACTAGCTATCAATTGAGCTACAATTTATATTTTTACTAGGAACGCCTCTGTACGAAAAATATGCCCGAGAACGCTGCACAACACATTTTTTTTTAAGTTGGACATTTTTGTTCTGAAGTATACTGGGTTTTAGTATACTTTAAACCACTTAATGAGATAGTACACATTATAGAGAAGCGGCGAAACATGTGATGTTGCTCGCCAATGTCGCGAAATAGTACAAAAAATGCAAGAACGGTGTTTTTGTGGGAGGAAAATGAAATAAAGCAACACAAAAAATTTACAATTTTTTTTGCTGTGCGATTAAAACCCACAATGCATATTCATAATCTCTAAACAGTTTTCATGTGCAGCAGTAAAAAAATTGTGTGAATTATTTAGTGGGACCAGCTTTCGCACTCGTGAGAAATTGCAAGAGCTGTCCCATGACCAGGAGATTTATTAAGGGTAATTACGTAGTTAGCCGGTTCAGTAAGGAGCCACAAAACTCTTCGGCATGAAATGACCCCGGAGAGTCGCGCCAGCCCCCGAGGTTGCTCGGCAAGAGCAGCATGGGTGGCACTGTAGGTGGCTGTGGTAGAGAGAGCCACCTGCAGCCGCGCAGTGTATAGCGTAGCGGAAAGGAACTGGGACACAACGGGAAGAGCGGCGAAAAAAAGCACACCGAGAGCTCAGCCAGGCCGAGCGCAGGCACACGCGGCGATGGCAGTGACCTGCAGTCTACAGCTGTGCACGGGCCGCAATTCTGAGCCCGGCCCGGGCCCTACACTACCACAGGCGGCCCGGCCCGACGCTAAAGAAGCCTGAGTTCGCCCGGCCCAGCCCGACCTGCAATAAAGCGACGCCGACACAAAAAGAAACAATATCAGGAAAATCGGTTTATTTAAATAACCTTATAATGTTGAACTCTTGCATTCCATATGACAAAATCGTGAATATATATGCAGATGCAGCGTGCGCACAGAACTGTTATTCTAAGTCATTGCGCAGAAACAAGTTGACCATTGATGAAGGGTTAAGGCAAGTGCGGCGCTCCTGCATTATGAATCCGGCAGCGCTGAAGTTTTGTTCACTGCTTGAACTGATGGCCGGAATGGCTAATAGCCTCTTAGTAAGAAGAGCAAGTTCTGGGTGCGTGCACTTCCTTCCTTTTCCAAAACTGCAGTAGTTCAGAAGTTCCGGGTGCGCGTCTTCGGAGCTTTGCGAAGCCTCGTCCTGAGAATGCCACAGAACACCCGATCGTCCCCTTTTTTTGGGTGCCGACAGCGGCGAGTTGACAGTTCACCCGTTTCTGAGGTGCTGCTGGAAGAAAACAGTGACCTTTCCAGCATGGGCAGTGACGACGTGTGCTTCCTGTCGACTTCGGTCAACGACCAGTCTTCAAGCAACACCACTGCCCATTGGAAAAGCCCCCCATACGCCGTCGCTTGGCTGATTTGTATGTGTGGCAAAGGCGACCCCGCGTGCGCCGTACATAGACTTATATTCGCTTCCCTCCTCAGCCTTTTCAGTGGGAGGCGCCTGCAAGCGGCGGCTTTTCCACAGCGTCGGTACTTGGTAGAACCGAAAACGCACTCCGAGCCTCCGCTAGCTTTCGTTTGCCTTTTGTTAGCGTTTGTACTTTTCTCCCGTCCCTGTGGATTCCATTTTTGATGAATAAATACACTGCGCTTCCTGCTGCACCTGCATGCGAGACGACAAGCATACTTTCGCATAAGGTATACGCAGTCGACATCGGGGAGCCCGACCGAGACATAGAAGGCCCGGCCCGGCCCAAGCGAGAGAATCTCCAAATGGCCCCAGCCCGTGCACAGCTCTGCTGCAGTCCCCCGAATGCGCGTCTTCTACAATCGCCCACGGTGACGGTTATAAGTGGGGCCTGAGGCGCAGTACAGGTGCCATATACGGAAGGCAATTATTCGCGAGAACATTCGATTTCATTGCCATCGTTTCATGCACGCTATATGCGGCCTAAACGTGGGTGTGCAGATTACGCAGTGCACCAATAAATCTCGACCATTGCCCCTTAGATTCATTTTTCGCGTTTGACAGAGACCTAATTGACGGCGCGTGTAGACCGCGAAGATCGGGAGACGGCGTGGGTTCCAAGGAAGACGCGCCAATTAAGGTCCCTGATACTCGGCAGTGTTGATCAGGACAGTCCAGCAGGGAAGTGCGGTGCTAGGTGGTGGCTTCAGTTGCAGCAGACGGCCGCGAAGAGCAGTACAGGGGAGAACACAGTGGTCAGAAGCGACGTGGAGTCCCCCGAGGATCCAATGGCCCGGTGGTCTGCGGTTGATAGCCGTTCGAGATGCTGCGTTGGGTGATGCAGGGCTTGACAAGAATGCGCGGCCTCGGTCACCGAGTGGTTCACGAGGCGCACCGTGGCCAAGGACGCAAGCGCTGCGAAAAAGGAGGAGGCGGCGTCTGTCGCTGTGGTGCCGGCCGCAGTGTACGAAAGCGGGCCGTACAAATCGATGCCGATGCGATATTAGAATTTACCTGCCAAAAGTTGTGGGTTATTCTTTTACCATTCCAAGGGCTGTCCGGGATATCCTACGGGGATGGCGTACGTCGAAGGGGAAGTTAATTTTTGGGAATTGTTCTTGTTCAAGACAAAATAAAAAGAACAAATTGCGGCATTGAGACGGCGATATACTCGTTTCGCGTAACGCAACGCAAAGATTAAGCCGCTTGTGAGCGAACAAATTCACTTGACAGAAAGGAGCGCCGGGCAAATTTTCAAGATAGCGGCCGCCATCCCTTGGCGCCTTCACTGAAACACAGCCACTGATTTCCCTTCGAAAGGTCAAAAATAATTATCCATTCGTTTTGTGCGTCTTCATTGGCAGCCAAGCGGTGATGCATTACGAAAATGGGATACTTGTGTGATAACGCCAGAACAAAGAGCGCGACTGTCCTGTCGGCCCCTCGTAGCCGACGACGCACTGTTTCTGCTCCAGGAGTGTACGCCAGCGCCGCTTCTAAAGCCTCGCGGGGAGTGCGGCGCTTTTGCCGCTACAAAGCCTTCTAGAACACTATGGACCTCCTTCACCCCGCGACGTCATGAAGATGCGGTGGCGCTGATGTTAGCAGCGACTTTCGCATGGTAGGCAAAACAGGTTCCGCTTGCCCGTGCCTACCGCAGCTGCCGCAGCTACCGGCGGCTGCTTCAAGCCTGTACACTGCAGAAGCAGCATATATTGACCAGCTGCGTCACTGCTGGATCCGCGTAGTAGCATAAAAAATATTAAATTAGCCTCGATAGGTTTCTCGCGCATAAATGCCGCATTCGGAAACTGGCTAACAGGCATTGGGCCACGGTTGTAAAGCGCGAAGTCTGGGAGTCGATAGGCACTGCCACTCGATGCACTTAATAGCACGCAAGTTACTGCGTTCATTCACCTGAACTTCAGGATAGTAGGCTGATAATTGCTCAAGGAAAAAAAAAGACATATGCAGCTGCACACGTACTTATCACCTTGAGCCGGAGTGCACGGGGCGCCGACCGGTTCACTCGCCCCCAAGGAATGCGTTTTTTTTTGTTAATAGCACACCATGTTTAAATGACGCGTTTTGTGACATTTAATATTCACTTGAAACTGTTTCTTGATATGACGACGTAATTATTTCATTCGAGTAGAAAGAAGTCTGGTAAGTTGTGTCAATCTTGCGCGGTCGCGTTGGTGTGCTTAGAATAGCGTACCTTAAGTGTGCTAAACGCCATATGCTTTTTCATTGCATCATGCATGTGTCATGTTTCGTGAGGTAATACATGATCGCGAAGCTTGTTTGGAAAGAAGCAGCCGCAGGCGTGCTACTAACAGACACGTGGCGAGATTGAGAAGGGACGCGGCATGAAAAGTGTTTTAGTTATTCATGCATGTGATATGTAACTAAACTTGGTGCAAATATGAAATTCCTACGCTAGTTTCAGTCATTCCTTTTATTTATAGCTATACCTGGTGCAGTTCTGGGTAATTATAATTAACACCGTCGTCAAGTCCCCCTAAGCTAGGCCTCAAATAATTGAGTAGATAGTGCGCAGTTTTTTTATGCCAGCATGTGCATAAAGCCTTGTTCTGTATGATGACGCGATTAGTTCTTTTTCTATATGATCAGTACTTATGCATGCATAGTTACATGAAAACGTTTCTTACAAAAAGTAACTAACAGAATACTGCACGTGTAGGGAAAAAAATCGAGAGATTTATTACGCTCCTCAACGTCTCAGGAATAGTTTGCGACAAATGGAATCATTTGATTTTCATGCGAATTACGAAGGTGAGTGATCCAGTCGCAGAAAATGTGAGAGCTCAGAAAACGAACCTTAAAGTTTATTCCCTCGTTTATGGCATCTTCGCTTTCGCTTTGGTCAAAGAAATGAGGCACTGAAATCAAAGAAATTACCTCACAATTTTTGACGACCACACTTCTAAAAAGCGTAATTTATAAATTTGTACTCAATATTTTGCTATAATTTTTCGTCACGAAACTAGATTTCAGGGCTAGGAAAGAAAATAATTCTAGAAATCAAAAATTTTCATCAAATCGACCAGCTTAACAAGAGCACAAGTCGACCTGGCTGGTTCGTGGTCATGCGGCTAAAAACAGCGCTAAGCGAGACAGGAGATCGGGGACACGACGCTGTCCCCACTTTTCGCGCAACGCGACACGTTACGTATGTCAGCAGACGATGAGCGCATGTCTGCTCCGACGAAACAACGCCAGCACTTCCCCTCACTACTGTCCCGAAGTAAAATCATTCCGGCTAGTGCAGAGTGTCAAAACTTGTTTTATTCAATGCCTAGCGCATAAATAAACAGCAGGAACGCTTTCTACATGTTTACTACTAACCATATATACAATACACAGTGGCAAACTATTTCTCTTTATAGGCCGCACGTGGACAACGCTAGCTCGTGTACTTCGACAAATTACTAAGTTGGAAGCATCGACCATTGCTATGATTCGCAGAAACTGGAAACGCGCCTGCAAGCCTAGAAAACCCGCGCACAACACCTATCCGCGACGCCACTCCCCGACCCAGGGTTGCCGTTGGGAATTTTTCAAAAAGAGCCAGAACTGAGGCTAAAAGTAGCCAAAAGTAGCCACGCCACCTGGTCTTGGCGCCAAATTTGTAGCCAAGTAGAAAAGTACCATTATTATAAGCAACTTTTATTAATGAACAATAAATAATATCATTTTGAATCAACACAAGAACACAGAGTAAATAATGAGCAAGGAAATTTGGTTCTCTTGCTTGGCCTTCAAGCATCAGGTACGTTGCAAATAAATAAAAGTTCAGTCCGCGTAGTTTATCTAGAGTAGATAGTGGTTTGGTTTATGGAGGTTTAACGTCCCAAAGCGACTCAGGCTATGAGGGACGCCGTAGTGAAGGTCTCCGGAAATTTCGACCACCTGGGGTTCTTTAACGTGCACTGACATCGCACAGTACACGGGCCTCTAGAATTTCGCCTCCATCGAAATTCGACCGCCGAGAGTAGATAGTGTTCATGCCGGAGTAATTTTTAGCACATTCTATTCAACAACTCAGCAGGAACGTCAAACGATGATGCTGTTTTTTCTTGAAGCCGTAGCCCAAATTTGATTCGCAGAATCGCCATGAGCAAGTCCAGCTTCATTTTGTTACGGATCTCTCTTTTCGTCAAGTTCACGCAAGAGAACACGCGCTCTGCATCAGCGTTAGAAATTGGAAGGGTCAAAATTTTCAGTGCTCCTTGCGCCAGGTGTTGAAAAGGGCATTCGCCGCAAGGGTCCTTGTACGATGCCGCTGCGTGCCAGAAAGTCAAACATGATGCGCGATCAAGTGCACCGCTAACACTCTGCAGCTGGCGTATTTCAGACTCCAGTTCGATTGAGGAACATCCAAAAAAATGCAGCGGTAGCTTCATTATGCATTCACGGCTCTTAGCACTTTCTATGCCATCGGGATTTATGGCACACAGTCTTCGAAGTGCAGAGGAGGCATTTGGAAGTCGCTGCTGCAGTCCCATCGCCATTTGCCTCAAGAATTGGAAACAGCGCTCCCTCACGGCCCGTTGGTCTTCAATAGGGACTAGTGAAATCTTCTCTCTGAAGACGTCACCTAGGTCCGCTACCTCTGGTTGCAGGAAAATCGACTTCATTTTTGCCAGGTCTAGCGACAGCAGACTTGCCGTTGTGTTGTGCCTCAAAACTGATGGATTCAAAATCCGCCTAAGAATTTCCAAATACAAATTTTCTAGCTCTTGGAAGACAACCAGTGGGTCAGTTGTGTTTGTTTGGAACATTTTGTTCACTCGCCTAACGTTACGGAGAACTGAGGCAAGAAACACGAGGTAAACATAATTTTTTCTGTCTCGATACATCTCTCGTAAAATGCGCACGTTGTAGATGCGATCTTCTGCTTTCTCAAAAAACTCTTCGAGAGACTGGTACTGCGCCAAAATTCTTTCTATAGAGTCTGCAATAGCAAGCCATCTCGTCTGCGAAAGCGACAGAATCTTGGGCGGTGGATTTGCACTTTCATCTTCCACTGTCATACTGGCATACAGTCTCTTATAAGCATCTTGCCGGCAGCTGCTGTGTGCAAAGTAGTTGTAGGTTTCTCGCACTAAGTGCTCAACCGCAGAAGGAATCGCCTCCATCGACTTGGATGCCACAAGGTCCAGGCTGTGGCAAGAGCATTTGATCAGAATCAAGTCTTTGTTGTCCTCACTAAGACGACTGAACAGAGAATTGTGTTTGCCGCACATGGCATTTGCACCATCGGTGCAGAGTCCGAGACAGTTCTTGATCGATAGGCCGTGCTTGTCCAACGTCTTCAATACCGTGTCGTGAAGCGTTTCTGCCGTTCCATCAGACAGCTCTACGAGATCAAGAAGGGTGGTTGCAATCCTGTTTTCTTCTAAACTCAGAAACCGCACAACCATGCAAAGTTGCTTTGTCGTGGATACATCGGTTGATTCATCCACCATTAGAGAATAGCTGGAGCCGTTCAGTTGTTTGTCCATGTTTTCCGTGAAGTACGGGAAGAGAACATTCGTAATTATAGCCGTGCACTTCGTTCTGTGCAGATCAAAATCATTGAATTCGGAATGCAGAATCTCACCAAGTTCGTCGACAGCATTTATGGAAGTGTGCACTGCAGTGTACAAGGCGATCCTTAACTCTCGGCGAGCCTTTTCATAGTACGTTCGACTCGAAGACGCTAGAAGCTGCGGCAGTTTTTGTTGCGAACTTGGGATTACTGCGCACTCGCGGTGCTTTTTGGTTTCTGCGTGCTTCAACAGATCACTGTAGTGGGGTCGAATGTTGCAATTGCAGTACTTGCAGTGAGCAGTCGTTCCGCCGTCACGTGACGAAATCCATCCTGTAACGCATGGTAATATGCATATTAGATACTAAGCGGCATGCGACTAAACGCCTAAAGAATAGTTTCCGTTTTGCTTACCGCTCAGTTTCTTGTCCTTTCTCCATTCTTCTCGAAACGTGCGCTTTGCTCTTGCGTCTTTTCCCATGGTAGACGCCGGTGTCGGCAAGCCGAAGGCACAAAAACAGAAGCTTTGTCGCCTTGGGGTACACAAGTGTTATTTCACCTGTACTGCTCGTTCCTCTCTGGTGTCATGCCGTGCACACGGCTGCACCTAAACGCATGGTTTCGGATGCATGACCCTAACGGAGAAAGTACTCTAGATTAGTGTTATTTTCTCCAGATGGAGCGCAGCGTCCTTGCGGCCTTTGCTTCGCCGTGCGCTAGAATTAGCGTTATTTTCTCCAGATGGCGCGCAACGTCCTCACGGGCTTTGCTTCGACGTGCGCCCATCACCCAGAGTCCGTGCGTCTGCGCACCCGCGTCTGCTAGTTGGTCTCTATGTGCGCACCGCCGGCGGAGAGAATATATGCGTACAGGACGCGCGCGCGCGTCAAGGCGACCGGAACAGCCATGAGGAGAGCAAAGCTTTAAAAATAATTGTTCTTCTTTGTTCTTGCTTGCTATTGTATATGCAATTGCAAAAAAAAATGGCTAGTGAATGCGCCAAAATAGAAGTTCAAAGTACCCAGAAAGTAGCCAAGGAGCCAACGTGAAATTTTCATCGCCAGACGGGGTCGAAAAGTAGCCAATTTGGCGCAAAGTAGCCACCAACGGCAACCCTGCCCCGACCTTTTGCCTACCACGAGATCGCTAGCGACTGCAGCGCCACCTCGTTTGTTTACAAACATGCAGGAAGTCCATAACTGTACCATAAGTGCTGTATACTAGGTTGTAGGATGTGCAGAGAGAGGCGCAAAGTCCTTCGGTGCAAAAAAGTAGCCAGAGCCTCTGGTGGTCTATTTTTGTTTTACTTGCTTTACAGCGCTTTTATTTAAGGCAAACGGGATGGTTTTGTTGATGTAATATAAAGCGCAAAAACTTGACAAGACGTATCTCTATTTATTAACACAGTTTGCAGTTTGTTTGTCCAATCATCAAGCTCCCGCCCAGTGATGTCACGTCCACTTCTAAAAACCGCCGCTGTATGGTGACACCCTCAGCGCCATGAATTTGTTTTTGCGAGCTAAGTAAAATATTAAAAACTGGAGTATATCCGCGGTACGACCGATGCTAATAGCTCATTCTATGCAACCAACAGGGAAACCAATGCGCTGGTTATGTGTTCCGGGGCCCATTTACAAGAGCTGCGAAGGGGGCGCTAATAAAGTTGCGGCATGCCTGGGATATTGAAGCACGCCGTTTCACGAATAGTGTCCAGGAAGGATGTTTTAAATGCGCTTTGTAGAAGCTGAGTTATCTGCAGTTAAAATTCGAATTTCAGCGTCTTCGCGCCTTTCCCTCTCCTCTCGTCACTTTTTGAACGCTGGAAGGTAGGCGCTCCTTCTCCAACCCCGCTCTGGGAGCGGAGCTTCCCGACCCGCCGGAGCTAAGCGGCTTATTGGCCGCAGTAGCTGCCTGACGTCTGAAAGAATCTAATCAATGGCCACCTCTCACCTTGTCTACGCAGATGCGGGGGGGGGGGGGGGGGGCGGAGGAGGGTGCGAGCATGAAAAAGTCACTCGCCAACTTTGACGCGTGATTATAGGTCGTCTGCTGCGTGTAGAAGAGTATTATTTGGCTCTGGCTTTCATGGCAACACAGTGCAGTGATTAAGTGAGTTGTGCTCTCCTCGGAAGACGTTTCGGGGCCCATTTAAGGCAAGTGGTGCGCTGCACGACTGTCGAGCACGAGAAGGCGCTTCCTGATATTTTTTCGCCCTATCATGGTCGAACTCAGCAGGCCACTCAGAGAACAATTCGCCTGTCATCCCCATGCCTCCTTTAAGGTGGCGGAAAACATTTTTGGTTATATTTGCATGTCGACTGTACCTCGCTCGATAGCTTCATAAATATGGTTCAGATAGTTCCAAAAAGATTATTTTCTCTGCTTTCAAAAGATGCACGTGGTCTAAAGATAGATACAAATTTTTTTCATCCGTAAAAGAAAGCTCAAAGCTGAAAAATGGCAGTTAAGCTCAACTTGTCTCAGGAAATGCAAAGTTGTGAAAAACCTATTGCACCTAGACAAAAATATTTCGAGATACTTTAAGCATGTTTAAGCATTTAGAAATATGTTTAGAATAAAAAAAATTGTCAGTGGCTTAGCTCGGCTATGCCAGGATATACGTAGCGAGAGGTACGTTTCCCTGGCTGCGCTTGTTTTTTTGGACACTAGAATGGTGTGATCAGTCACACGACGGGCCTTCACATCCTCTTCTGTTGGTTCCCGTTGAGTGACGCCTTCCATAGGCTCCATATCGGCGGCTATGCGGCGTTTATTACGCTCGGCAGTCTTGCATCTCCGTTTGGCAAGGCGTTCCTCTCTCTGTTCATGCGTCTCCGCTGCTCTCTTCGTCTTCTGACGTTCATTCTCTCTTTGTTGAGCAGCTAACTTCCAGGCGACAACCTCAGGGTCGGAAGAGTTAATCTTCCCTTGTCTATACCGCCGTTTTGCAGCGGCTGGGCCCTCCTTCTCCATGCCAAATGTTGTGATACAGGCGCCCATTACATCTCCGACATTTAAAAGGCAATGCTGCGCATGCGACGCGCGGTTCGGGTGGTAGAGGGGCGTGCGGCGACGAAGAACACGGCGCTGCTGTAGAGTCTCTCTGGTTACCATGATATCGGCGCATGCGCACAACTGCTCATCCGCGTGACATCACGCTCGGCTTTGACGGTGGAGCGGCCGCGGCGACGGCGAAGCACACGCCGCACCTTGCTCCTCTCCGGTTGCCATGGTAACGGTGCATGCGCACAACTTTCCTCTCCCATGCACCGCGATATGCTCGACTGGTAGTACTCGCTACAATAAAAAAAATCTCGCATCATTCGGGTCTTTGTGAGGTGCATGTAGCGTACGAGAACGTAGCTTCCAAAGCACTGCGCCTTCCTGGCGACAAACAGCGGCCACCGGTCGCTGCGTTCATGCTTGTGCACAGAATTCCGCTAACGCGAAGCACGTGTCCCCAGTTTCTTATTTTTACTGTTTTCGCTTTTCTTGCGTCTTCCATGCGAAGTAGGGAGGCAATGGCTCGGAGACGCTCGTCGTTCTCCGCGCCTGCAAAAGAGGTGCTTTTCGTCTGCCGAGTTTACAGCGCCTCCCCGTTCGCTGCAGTCGAGTTGTGCACCCACAGGTGTTCGTTGTATCTGGGACGAGGTGCCATTGCCCCAATGCACAGTGTGACGAAGTGTTGCCCTTCAGTGCAGCCGGCGCCACACTTGCCGAATGACTGGCCGCTTCTGCGCAAAACGGACGTCTGCGGTGTCCCCGTTTGTGCTTCCACTGTGGAGAGCCCGGTCATCTGTTCCGCCAGCGCTCATATGGTGAGCTCGGGCTGCAGGGTTTTCCCGCCGACGCTCCCAGGCCCCCATTTGGTCAACGACCCCGCGAGATCGAAGAGTACGTGTCCCTGCAGCGTCTGCCATCCTCAAAACGACGGCGGCACTCAAGATCGCCGTCACGGTCGCCGAGGCCCCGCCGGGTAACCTAAAGGCAGCGACCTCCGGGAGCGGGGTCGCTGGAACTCGATGGGCTAAGGTTCCCCCACGACGCGACACCGACGACCACAGCTTGTGAGCATAAGGATCGGTTTTCACCCGACGTACCTGTGCTCATCGACGGTCATGGACACCGGAGCCGATTTTAAGCGGCAAATCGGCAGCTTTTCTAAAAAAGTTACGACACCAAATGGTCGGCCACTTCGTCCCTCCGCTTGGCCAGTGCACAGCTCGGGTCCAGATCCGCAACTCTGTGTTCGTCGTCGGCTGCCATGGTTCTCCGCGACTGATCTCGAGACTGGCCGACTGCCTCCGTCAGCGCACAGACAACGCCGATGACACTTGCCCACGCAGCTGCGCCCTTCGAGTTTCCTCCGCTCTGATCCCGCCAGTGTCGACTGCGATGGGCTCCGTGGCGAGACAGCAGTCGCCATACCCGCGGGGTTGCTGCCAGTTAGAAGGAAGCTAATGCCACCAGGTAATTCCGTGTGGCGAACAGGTTGAAAAAAATTGGCTGTGGTTTAGCTCTGGTTAACCCTAGTTGAATTGCGAAAGCTTCCTTTCCTCAGCATGTCACCTATGCAGCGTCTCATTCCAACGCTCTCGAGAACTCAAACCAGTCTCTTCCGCAGTTGAAGAGTCACTCCGGGACGTGGCACGACTTCTTCTAGCCGCATCTTCGTTACGACGCTTCTCGAGTCGTGTGGTGCGCTCTTCTGGCGTCTCTTGAGCGCATTCTCTCTTCCTGGCTTCGTTCTGTCGTTGCGTCTCTTTCGCACTCTCCATAACGACTACAATACACTGAGGCGAAGCGCATATCTCTCTCTCTCTCTCTATATATATATATATATATATATATATATATATATATATATATATATAGATTTAAAAGAAGTGCCCACTTCTCTTAAATCTTTATTCTGCGGAGCCAACGCAACCTACGTTCGTAAAGGGGTATTCACACGGGGGATGGAATCCCTCCCGAACTGACGGCGGCTGCGTACACGTCACGCCTTCGAGGGTGCTCGCGGCGACGCAGTTTCCGGTTTTGGTCCGGCGGCCGCCGCCGACGGGGGAGGGGACCGTTCGCTCGGCCGCTACGTTCAGTCCCCGCGTCCCCGGGAGATTAGGCGGCACTTGGCAGGGCGCGCGTTGGGGTCGCTGTGAGTGGCGCTCCGCTGTCGACCGAGCTGTATTACTTCTTGCCGTGGATTTTGCGCACGCTGTACGAAGAGGAATGCGTGCACTAATAAAAACATTTTCGAAGTCCAATATTTATGAACTGGTTAGAGCAAGATGCGTTTTGTGGCATACGTCGTCTTTGTGTTTGTCTGCATCTTCTCAGAGTTTCTTCTCTTCTATCTTTCACGCATCTCTTTTTTTTCGTCTAATTTTTCCCCCCTCGACTGTCGGCATTTTCCCTCCTCAGATCAGCACAGCCCCGCTCCTTGAGCATGGTAAACCCAGATGGCGGCTTTTGTTGTAAAAAAAAATAATAATCCGGTGTCTGATGCGTTCCAGCATCCACAAGAAAACTTCATGCGGCACACGAAGCAGTTTCTGGTATTCGTCCGGGTCATCTTCACGGAGCGTGTTATACAGACTGTGCTGCACACCAAGTGACTTTTCTTGCATCCATGGCTTCACCCAGCACCGCCGCTTTTTCTTGAAAAGATCGTCGTCATCCTCGGTTTCAAGTAGAGCCGCCAACAACACGTACTTGCGCCTTTTTGCGACGTCCATTTCCTGCTCTGGATCCTCTAGCGCCAGAAAGTTCGACGTGTATTCAGCTCCGGTGCTGGGAACTGTCTGTTTGTTTCCCTTTTTCGGTTTCTTTTCCCTCTTATCTCCCTTCAATCTTTATTATTTTTTTTTAGCCTTCGCTGTCTTCAAAGAACAGCAAAACCGGCCGTCCGGCCCTTTCTTTAACCCCTCCCACGCCGCCCGGCCGCTTCGCGCGTCTAGATCCCCGCGGCGGCTCCCCGCTGCCCGTGTGAATACTAAATTTGGGAGCGGGGGAGGGGTTTGCACGGCCGGTGACGTAGCGCGCCTCGTCTCCCCGTCCCTCCGCGCCGAGGTCCCCCGTGTGAATACCGCTTAACACACACACACACACACACACACACACACACACACACACACACACACACACACACACACACACACACACACACACACACACACATATATATATATATATATATATATATATAGGATGCCAACAGACACCGAAACCAAGGTGCATAGGGGAATTTTTTTTAATTTATAATGCCAATCAATTGGTTTTTAAAGAAAATTACTTATAAAGCAGCAGAAAAAAAACCCATGCCGCCGGTGGGATCCGAACCCACGACCTCCGAATATCGCGTCCGGTGCTCTTACCAACTGAGCTACGGCGACGGCTGTCCAATCTATATATACGGCCCACGAGGCGACACCTCCTCTTCCTCTACCCCAGCGGAGCACATATGGTGGAGCGAGCGGCTTCGACGGCGGCGCCATCTGTTGGAGCACGGCTGCGGCGTTGCTAGGCAACACCACATCCGACATACGGCGCGACGAGCCGAAATGGCTCGCTGGCTGGCGTAGTAAAGCTTTCGCTTTAAAATTTTGTACTACTTTCTGGGCATCAACAAAAATGTTTCTAACCAGAAGAGACGCACATGCTTTGAAATATTCGTGTACGCGAGTTAGTTTCAAAGTCAGCATTGCTTGGCTAAGTGTAGGCATGCTGCTTTTTTTGCCTAATCCCGCGTCGCTGACGACCGCAGCGCCACCTTTGTTTACAAGCATGACGCTTGTCTATAAACAAAATAACACCACACTGAAATCGAGATATAGATCTCTCCTGTAACACCTCCGGCAGCGAAGCAGGCCAGGCTAGAACCGCCACAAACTTTTGCATCGTGTGACAAGTGGTTTACTGTACGCCGGCCTCCCCATATGACAGCAATGTCTTGAGGAAAATACTTCACCTCACAAGTTGTTTGCAGCACTGTGGAAGTAGAGCTCTCTCCTCCAATTAATCAGGGCTACAGAAGACAAATTATTTGAGCAGTGTTGTGACTATTTTTCAAACAATAATTTCAGTAGTCAAAAAGTAGTTTGCGACGGCGTTTTGAAAACATAGCGAGCATTTCATTCACTGGTTAAATTAGCAGAGAGAAAGTCCGCACGAACACAGCACTGCGAAGTGGTACGCTGCCATTCGTAGACATGGCGTCCACCGAGTCTCCCACGCGTAGCGACCAGTGTTCTTTCCTTCCCAGAGATGGAGCCACCAGTCACGGGGGGGGGGGGGGGGGGGTGAGAGGGAACACGTCTTGTAGCGCACGCAGTTGTGATTGGCTGAGATTGCCGCAGCCTTCGTCATCATCATCATCAGCCTTACTACACCCACTGCAGGGCAAAGGCCTCTCCCATGTCTCTCCAATTAACCCTATCCTTTGCCAGCTGCATCCACCCTTTGCCTGCAAACTTCTTAATCTCATCCGCCCACCTAACCTCCTGCGCCCCCTGCTACGCTTACTTTCTCTTGGAATCCACTCCGTTACCCTTAATGACCAGCGGTTATCTTGCCTTCGCATTACATGCCCTGCCCAAGCCCATTTCTTTCTCTTGATTTCGACTAGGATGTCATTAACCCGTGTTTGTTCCCTCACCCACTCTGCCCGCTTCCGGTCTCTTAACGTTACACCTATCATTTTTCTTTCCATGGCTTGCTGCGTGGTCCTTAACTTAAGCTGAACTCTTTTCGTTAGCCTCCACGTTTCTGCCCCGTAGGTGAGCACCGGTAAGATTAAGCTGTTGTACACTTTCCTCTTGAGGGAAATTGGTAAACTGCCACTCATGATCTGCGAGAATTTGCCATATGTGTTCCACCCCATTCTTATCCTTCTAGTTATCTCCCTCTCATGATCCGGATCAGCTGTCACTACCTGCCCTAAGTAGACGTATTCCGTCTCAACCTCTAGGCTCTCGCTGCCAATTGTGAACTGTTGTTCCCTTGCTAGGCTGTTGAACATTACCTTGGTTTTCTGCATGTTAATTTTTAGACCCATCGATCTGCTCTGCCTGTCTAACTCATTGATGATGATTTGCAGTTCACCTCCTGAGTGACTCAGCAAGGCAACGTCATCAGCAAATCGCAGATTATTTAGGTATTCTCCATTTATTCTTATTCCCAACTGTTCCCAATTCAGGCCTCGAAATACCTCCTGTAAACATGCGGTGAACAGCATTGGCGAGATCGTGTCTCCTTTCCTGACGCCCTTCCTTATTGGAATTTTATTGCTGACTTTATGCAGGACTATAGTAGCTGTGCAGTTGCTATATATATCTTCCAGTATTTTGACATAAGGCTCTTCTACCCCCTGATTATGCAATGCCTGTATAACTGCTGAGGTTTCCACTGAGTCGAATGCTTTCTCGTAATCAATGAAAGCAATATATAGAGGTTGGTTACATTCTGCGCATTTCTCTATCGCCTGATTGATAGTGTGAATATGATCTATTGTGGAATATCCTTTATGAAAGCCTGCCTGATCATTTGGTTGTTAAAGTCTAACGTTGCCCTGACTCTATTAGCGATTACCTTAGTAAATACTTTGTAGGCAACGGATAGTTAGCTGATCGGCCTGTAATTTTTCAAGTCCTTGGCGTCTCCCTTCTTATGAATTAAGATAATGTTTGCATTCTTCCAAGCTTCTGGTACAGTCGAGGTCAGAAGGCATTGCGTATACAGGGTGGCTAGTTTTTCTAGCACGATGCCCCCTCCATCCTTCACAGCAGCAGCCTTCACAGCGCTGCAGACGACTTGTGAGATGGCAACTGCTTAATCAGACCCTGTGTCACGCGATTTTACAATGTCTTCGTGTACTTCACACTGCCAGCAGATGCACAGAGCCGCGCAAAGGACTGCATCATTAGTCCCACTTCCGGCCCGTCTTGATGAACGCAGCATGGCGAAAAACTGCGCACATGCCTAATCCACTTATCGCCACCTGCAATTCCAGCAAGTGGCAATAAGTGGATGATACTTAGTGTTACCGGCTAAAACCCGATTTTACCCCATTCTGGCACCCTGAACACACTTCTTCAGAATCGGATGAAACCCATTTCTCCCTGAAAATGAGGACAAGGAAATGAGGGGCTTGTTAAGATATGTATAAATATGAAGTGCCATAGAGAACGTATGTTATCCAGAACTAATCTGGAGACATTACGCGATGTAAACTTGACCAAAATCAAGTTACTGAGGGTGTAATGTGGCGGAACTGCCCATATTCATTAATTTCTGTCCACTACTGCTGGAAGTATGGAGCAAATGAGCACTTTCAAGCATTTTTACAACTGCACTCTAATTTGGCACCAGTCAGAGTGTTCACACTTGGCACAGTATCAGGGATGGGCCTGGTGGCCAAACATTACAATGGGAGCAACAGCTGCTTTTTGGAGGTGTACTACTCCCACAGATGCCTATTCACTCAAAATTGTGCTTTAAAGCAGTAATGACTAACTACCGCATTTAATAAAACACCACATGCCACAGTACAGAGTTGTCTTGATGGCCGAAGTGATGTTAGTCTCTTTAAAAGATATCTGCATTAAGATGGCAGCTACTGCTATCCATAAGCATATTTTTGCCATGTCCCCTCACCTCTTTCATTTTATTTCTCCATTCTGCCTGCTATCCTTTATTTCCACTGCCCCAGCTCAGGTGCTTCAGTATCGATGGCAAATGCTGGGGCTAGCACAAATCTTTTCCTTCCTTTTTATTATTTCAATAAAAACCACTTACTGCCATAGGAGCCCATATGATCTATCAAGGCACTGACAAACACTTCTAATGAGAGTGGTAACAGTTGACCCTTGAATATTCAGAATTTGAAAGTACACAGGGTGCGCTGTAATCAGGTTCAGAAATCTTTATGCAAAACTGATGGCTAGGCTGAGCATCTGCAGCCTGTGCACAAACTAGTAGTAAGACAAACAGGGCAGAGTGACCACAATTCATTTATTGGGGCTGACTTAAACTAGATCGTTTGATGTATGTACAAATGAAACACAGTAATGCAGTGCGGGAACCTGTTCTCACCAGGTGACCTCCCTCAAGGACACTTCCTCTCCACTTGGGACTTGCCGCCTTCATCATACTCCTGCTTCGAAATCCACATCTGCTGGAACGTACCCTGAAATCAAGCAGGTGAGAGTAGGTTGCCTGCATTGGGCCGGCATTTCAAAGGTCTCTCTGAATCAGCACTTCTGGATTACTACAAGTGTCCAGTGGCAGTTGTCAGTAGCGTTCCACAGGAACACTCCCAGAAATCTTTGCAAATTGCTTGCCATGAGGTACTGCCGCTATGCGATGTAATCAAACTTTGTTACTCGAATGTGTCCCTATTAGAAATCTGGACGCATTTCACAGCTCACCAGATATCTTTAAGGTGTGCAGCTCATCTTGATGCACATTACAACTGTAGTGTCAGGACAGCACACACCGCCACTGGTTAACTGTACTAGCAGGCTCCAAATTAGAGCTGTTCAACCACTGGGTACCAACCAAGCACCACTGCCATTCATGCATATGGCTGGCTTGAAGCCCTCCAGCCATCCAGAATAGCTGCAGTCTGCTTTAGAACAGCAAATGAGAAGCAACTCCAGGAAATTTATTGGTTTACGAAGCTCATTAAAGGCTAGTGACATGTAATTTAGCCATGCTCCTCGAATTCTCACAACTTGGGAAAAAGATTTTAATTTAAAGCTTGGACTACAACAAGTTGAAGTGTAATGCTGAGTCAGGCTCTAGCTGTGGCCTACTCTGCCCACAACACTGCTCAGCCATAACATGACGAGGGCTCACCAGAGATGCAAGGATGGATCCGCCGATCCAGGCTCCAAACCTCCGCTCTGCTGTTCCGTTGGTGCTGATGATCTTCAACCTCATGCTCTGAAAGGAGTCGCATGAGAACAGCTTTGCGTGAGCTCACGAGATGAAAAACTGCATATTTTCATTGTCACAATATGCAGACAACTTCAAGGGACCGGAAAAAATGTTCCGAGTTATTGAATGACCTCGAAAGAAATGACAAGGACCACTTGTATCATGGTAAATTCATTTGATGATCACCTGATTTTGGAATGAAAACAGCGTAACAATGACAATTTTTAACATTTACATCAATGCTTTATTGCATGCACACAGTTGGAAGCGTCAAAGCAGAGTTGCCCCAAAACGATAAGGGCCTCTCTGGCGCCCACCACGGTGTGACGTGGTAGCGGCAGTGCACCCTCACAAGCGGCTGCATCGTGTTTGAGGAGGCTTTGTTGCACAATGTGCGAACAGCAATTGACGAGTGCACATTTTCGCACGATGGAAGAACCATGCAGGTGGAAGCGAGGGAAACGTGCAGCTGCGCTCGGTTCAATGGCTGATGTGCAGTGAATAGCCGCTGTTGCCGTGGGGCTAAAAAAATCAAAACTAAGTGGTTGTTTTGTTTTCGGAGATTGTCCGTTTTTCGCAAAGCCTTGCCATTGCATGCATTAAGAGGTGCATGGGCGATGCTGCAGCATGTAGTTCAGGTTTGAATAGGGCTATTTTCACAATCACTAGCCATGCTGGTCATACCTGGACGCTGCCTCCCTTCGGAAGCCGTTCAAATTAACCGGTGCAAGACCCGCAACATCCGATGCCATAGCCTTGCATGGCTGTTGGTGGGTACCGCATCGGCGTTTCGAATTGCCCCGATTTCCGAATTATCGAGCTTTTACTACGTAGCGTTAGGCGGTAATATTTTCCATGATATGATTTTTATGATAGCAATGTATGGTTTGCACTTACCGGTGGCGTTTTCGCAGACAGATCACGGTTCAGCCGTTCAGTAAAGCCTTGGAGGAGAGTGTTGCCTCCCGTGATTGTGACACTTCCATACAAGCTCTGATCAAGGGTAATGAAAAAAACACAGGTTAAGGCTTCGCCACTGACTTAGAACTGTATCCTGTCACCAGTGAGAATTCCTCACATGGCCAAGCGTCCAAAAGGAGGATCAAAGTCACAGCGAGAACACTCACAGGTCGTATGTCAATGTCACACATGCCTACGCTTGTGGTGACCACTTGAGCAACACCCATCATGGTCTGGCCAGGTGCACTCTGTAGATGTAGAAGAAAAATCAGAAAGTAAAGAGGATATTAACCAGTACTTTATTACTTGAGATTGCTATCACGCACGCTACTCAACCAGAGCAGAACTCCAGCAGATCTGACAGCAATTATTAGAGTAACATCAGCAACAAGACAAGAATGACTACAAAAAATACTCAGCGAGAACCTCGAAAACGCTATTATTTACACAGACTCTTTAAGTATACTTACAGCCCTCCACTCAAGAAACGCAATCACTCCTATACTTGGTGACATTATACACAACATAGTAACAGCCACAGCTAGAAGACAAAACATTAAACTCTGCTGGGTCCCGAGTCATGTCGGCATAAAAGGCAATGAGCGAGCAGATTTCTGTGCTGCTCAAGCTCGTGGCAAGGAAATAAAAAAAGTAAATATACCCTTGAATGACTGCATGAAATTAGCACAAAGGAAGTTAAGGAAAAAATGGCAATCGGCTTGGAACAGCGAATTGAATAATAAACTACACTTAATAAAGCCGATTTTAGGTGAATTTAAGTCATGTGTGCACCAAGAACGTTTTAAAGAAGTGATTTTATGCCGTCTCAGAATAGGCCACACGCACCTTACGCACAACTTCCTGCTAACAAAACAAGATAAACCTGTTTGCGAAGAATGCGGAGATGATCTTACGGTTAATCACATTTTATTCTCATGTATAAAACTAGAAAAACTAAGAAAAAAGTACTTCACTCAATTTTATCATGAATGCATTCCTTTCCACCCTACATTGCTTTTAGCTGATAATGCCATTGTTAACATACCTTCCATTTTTAGCTTTTTAAAAGCAGCAGGCGTACTTGAAAAGCTGTAATTTTTTTTTAACCACTGGATCGCCTTTATACATGATACACCTCAGCCACTTTCTCATTCTTGAGAAGTAGGCTGAGGCTGTTTATTTGATTGGTTGGGAGCCTCAGGATCCTTGCTAGCCAAGGAAAGTCGCTTAGGCTGCCTGACCATCTTTAAGGCTTTTACCATTAGCCATTTACAAATTTCTTCCCTTTTATTACTAGGCAGTACAATCTTTTTAAGTCATCTGCACCATCGCCTCTTTTTTATACTCCAAAACATTCTGTAGAAAAGCAATTCTATACCTTGTGCTTGGCGCATGATGGCCTTAGCTGCCTATGTGCCATAAAACCCAACACAACACAACACAACAAGAATGACTACGTATATTAAAAAGGGTACAAAGCTTATAGTGAGCTGAGCTGAATGACAACACTTAACGCAACACAGAAAGTGGCATATCTTCAATGACACCGCCATCGACTGTCTATCAAAAAACTTTAGACACCCCATTACGGAAGTAAGGTTCCCGTTCAGTAGTTTCATCGCATCAACCAAATGATCTACTCGGATCTGCCACACTACTAGTGAAAGAGTATAAGAGCAGTCTGCACAGAGTGGTAAATGCCTGCTCCATGCTTGTTTGATAAGGCTGCATTTTTTCCCAAGAAATTGCCAACCAGCCTAAGAATTGAGACAAACCACTCAAGATCATAATATATTAACAAACCAACTTTATAAGAAAACAACATCAGACTCCTACCTGAGCTGTGAGATAGTGACAGGGGTGCATGTAATAAGGAAAATAAAACTTAAGGGAGATTATGTGAAATACATGATGCAGGCAACTTGGGACAGGACAAGTTGATGCAATGGGTCGGCCTGGCCTGTGACGTGTACAGAGCTCAGCTTCATACAAGGATAAGGGTGCACTAATGCATGTCATTTGCTGAGATGGCCAAGCCAGCAACAGAAGAGAATGAGATTTAAAAAGCGCAGTGCACAAAAATTGCTTGATCACGTTTCCCCTGTGGAACAAAACAGGTGCTGTCTCCGCTAACTAAGCTTTCCCACACTTGAGCAAAAACCAGCAGTGAACTTGCCTTGATGGTTGACGGATCAAAGAGTGATTCAGGGATGAGGAAACGTTCTGAGCCAAAATCTTGGTTGTAGCCATTGGGGAACTCGTAATGCACCGTGGGCATGTTTTCTACTGTCCTAGTGAACAGTAAACAAACAACAAACAAAGTAAGTATTCTAGGCCAAGTCAGGTCAATATTACAAGTGCAGCAAAACAACCAGGATAGCGATTAGCAAAGAGCAACACGGACCGGACTACATACTTTGCTCCCTAAATCACAGCTCAAGCTTTCCACAAGATCATTTGAGTTGTTAAGCTCTCACCGTGAATGTGAAAAATTATCGCTTTATTTGTAAAGCAGCCATACCAAAACTGATATTTATTAATGCGATTCAGTGCTCCTTTGAGCAAGAAAATATACCTGAATGCCTAATTTTGTGTGACGCCTTTTGTCAAAATAATAAAAGCAACATACTCTTTGTCATATGGCGAGTCCAGCACTTGCAGCACGGAACTTTGGAAATCTTGGATGACCTCCTAAAGACAAGAAGCTCTATCAGTGGAAGTTAGGAACAGTGCTTGCTTCATAATGTAGGCACTAGAGATGAAATATGAACAAGGTAGCAGACAAGGAAACGCCTATCACACAAAATAAAATAAGTTGTACTTTTCTTCCCCTTGTGTACATCTTTGATTAAATAGTAATGCGATTTCTTTCGCCTATAATCGTTAGTACCCTGCTGTCTTGAATGGTGCAGTCAGTTTTAGCACTACACTATGATGCAGTTTATGCTACCGAAAAATTCCAAATTAAGTTGCTCTCTATTCTCTTAGTGCTCACATAATGCACCACTTACTACTACTGCCCAGCACAAGCTGCCTGAAAATTTAATTCACAAACAGCAATATTTTAGGATCATGAAATATCTTGCAGTGCACTGCTCCAAATGATATTTTATTTAGCACTCAAGTGCTTCTCCTAACTGGTCAATCCATGCCAAAAATGGTGCAATGTGAATGATGCACAGTGCAGTGATGCAAAGAAGCTGCCATGATCATGAGGCGCCCAGCCCCACCTTGGCCATGTAGTTGTGCCATGACTTGGTCACTTCGGGCAGGCTGTTCTTTTTCGTCCACTTTGCTGGCTCCCCTTCTTTGACGGCCTCCTGCAAGTGGTCGCACACTGCTCAATCCACCCTGGAAATGATATCTCCCATTTGCACAGAGATTGTTCACAGCCACACACTGAGGTTGGTCTGTCTCACTGGTCGACAACAATAACTGTTGATTTCGGTTCATGCAACACAAATACCAGGGACACAGGCTAAAGAGCCTGTCGTCCTGGACAAAGGCAGTCAACAGCAAGCAGCAACATTTCTGTAATTCTGTACAGAAGCCTGCTGCAGTCAATAATAAAAAAAAAACATAACACAGAAGCCAAAATAAGAACTGACAACCATATATGAAACAAGGCAAGTAACAGAGCTAGAGAGAAGACAATGAATGCAAGAAAGCGTGGAGGTGGGCTCAGTTCAGTTCAACTGAAAAGCCAGCATAGCGTGAACTTCATTTTTAAATTTATTTTGAGTGTTATTTCCAAGCATTAAATCTGGAACTGTGCGGTAAGTGTTTAATAAATTTGGTATCTAGTAGGTGCGTTTTGAAAACCGTAATTTGCACTGGGCTAATGAACTGCACAATTGTGATGCCGGAAATTAAAAGGTGAGCACGAAACGAGGTACTGTTCCTCAAAAACATGTTTATTTAGTGTAACTAGATTTTTAATATACATGGATAGTTTCCTTCTGTAACTTTTCTCAATTGTCAACAAGTTTTATCTGGAAAAAAGGTCAAACGTGCACTTTACTGAAAAGAAGGTTTGCTACAGCATGAATGGCTCTCCTCTGCAAAGTGCAAATTTTTTTTTTTACTTGTCATGGTCATTTTACCCCATACAAATAAGCCATATTACATGCAGGAATGAAAAGTGAGTGATAAATTTGAAATTTTTCCTTTTATGGTAACAGGGTTCTAAATTTGTTTAGTAAGCCTACAGATCGAGCAATCTTTGGGTGAATGTTTTCCGTGTGAGTTGTCCAAAGAGGATGTTCTTCAAACATCACGCCTAGGAATTTTATCGAATTTTCCTGAGTGCGGTAGTAATCTCCTAATGCGATAGGGAACTTGCTATCTACTTTCATGTTCTTTGCTCTCAAAAGAATGCACTTAGTTTTAGCCACGTTTAATGACATTGCAGCCCAGTTATAATGTCAAAGAGACCACTCTCACTAAATACTGAGCCTTTAAAAGCTAGAAAAGGCGGAATACCAAAATACAACCACTACCAGTTGCCATTTCACAAGCAAAAGAGGCGAAATTTATTACTTTTTTCTACACAACCTCTGAGCCTGGGCGCCACCATTCACTTTGACGATGATTTTTTGTGGCGTAAGGGCATCTGTGGCCAAAGAGCGCCATGGCACAAGGTTTTTTTCTTATATACTCAAAGTGGGGTCAAAGGCCCATTTCCCAAGCATTTCACCCTAAAGAAGCCGAGCACCAGGAATACGAAAGCTTGTACCCATTGTATCACCGGTGGGCGGGTGGCACTGGGGTTCGAACCCCGTGCCGCCCACATGCGAAGTGGATGCTCAGACCACTAGGCTACCGCTGCGTTACCATTCACTTTGAAACTGTGATTGTCCTTTCTGGTAATGATGTCACAAGTTCAAATCGAGTCGCAGGGAATAAAATGTTCCAATTTTAAATCCAATTATCTTGCCAATAAACATACTATTTTCTGCTCACTTGTGAAAAAAACATGTATACATGACGACACAAACACAAAGTGCCAATTAATCGACTTTTACCAAGAGTAAAAATAAGGTAATGTTGTCTTAATGTGCCGGAAGTGGTGACCACAGTATTGTTCATCAGTTCTGCTAATATAATCAATCAAGAACTCCATCACTTATTACAGATGAGTGCATATCCATGCAAAAATCCGTGTAAGTTCTACATGCAAAAATGTACAAGAATATCTAGTACACAGTGATTTATAGTGGATACCAACATGCAAATCGTGCCTACTGTTCTCAGTACTAATACGGTGACTGCACAGTGCCCACTAAAGACAACATGGCCCAAGCTGTATACACATTACTCACCGCTGCTGGTCAAGTTGAACATGCTCAGGAAAAAACATATGATGTGAAAGGTCTCTTTCCTCACCATTCACACGTAAACCATCTTACATGATACTGAATCATTAATGCTGGCCAAATCATTCTAGGAAACAAGAGTCCACTCTGAATAAATTCAAACATGAGGGATACTGACGGAGAGTAAGTTTGAATTATAGGGGGCCTTTTTAATGCGAAAGCATTATATGGCTCATCAGTCAGAAAATCCAGCGCTGACCGACCGACCGTCCACGAGAAACGGATTGAAACCCCCAAATGACCTCATGACGTCATCGGGAGTACCAATATGAAATAAAAGATAAAATACAATGAAATAAAAGTAAAACAATATCAAGAATATAACACTTCTTCCAAAGTGGGTTTTGAAAACAGGCTAGTGTGAACAGATCAGCTTCGCTGGCCGCTTCATTAGAGCACTACGCCATCACCGCAGCACAAAACCTCGCATGATGTACTGCCAGTCTCGTGCTGGGTTTGGGTATCGTCATTTTCACTTCCAGTCAGGCGGCGCGAATAGACCAGCTTTGCTGGCCACTGCACGAGAGTGGTATGCCACTGCCGCACCCGAACAACCCGCATGCATGCTTTCACATTCACAGCACGTCAGTAGTCTTAAGTGCCCTCTGTAATTGTAACACACTTTGATGCTGACGGAAGGAACAAATGAAGTGTGAAAAAATTATCCTATATTAACAAGAGTAAACAGTAGGACTTATAGAGATTCCTCTGGACCTGTGCACATTGTGTTTGGCTAACATAAGGCAAGTACTCCAACCCTACTGTCCTGTCCCAACTAAATTACAAGTAGGTGGAACTAAGTGATTCGTAATTTTTGCACATCAGTGATGTGGGCTCGTTCCATTGCAAGCAAGGTTTATGCAACAACATCCAAGTTCTGAAGGCCACGCCAAAAGGGCACATTACCCATTTGCTCATGATGAAAACACCACACAGAAAACACGGGGCAACAAGGCAAGGGAGACATGACATGGCAGGTCGCCTTTGTTGTGTCATTAAAAAATTATTTTCATGTTTGAGGAAAAACAGGAGAAACTTCACAGCATAATCAACAAGGGCCAGGTGAAGACAAGGCCTCTTTTCGAAATGTTGGCAAGCACCCTGAGGTTTTTCCCTCCCTTATTTGATTATCAAGAACCATCTGACCAACCACGAACAAACACAAGAGAAAGAAATGACGCTGCTCTTTCCTCGTCTTGTGCACATCTGTTGCTTGCACCCTAAATCAAATTAAATTGCAGTACTACTAAAGACAGAATAAATTTTAGTGCAGGATAAAAACAATTACCTTGCCTGCCAGCATGTATGTAGGGATGATGTCAATGCCTTGTTCTTCGAGGAACTGCTTGCACTGCATGGTCACAAAGTCACCTGCCAACGGGGACTTGACAACAGCTGTAACAATAAGCGAAACCAGTTATATAGAGGGTGGAATTGTTTACGGAGCAGGACCTGACACACTTCCACAGTGGCATTTGTTGAGGGTCATGGCCCTATTCTTTTTCCATATGCCAGTACACACCCACTGAAAGGATGCAGCATCCCCAGGTCTACATACGGATCCTTTACCAGTAAGAGACAATTACTGTTAGGCTTCTTTGTGCATGCAATTTGAGTCACAAGTTGACCAAGAAAATGGCTTATAGCCCGAGGAAACTGCAATGACTTACAAAAGCTATTGAGGAACACCACGTCTTGGCTTCTGCCTCGTCCTGTTTAACATGTATGCAAAAAAACATGCAGATGCACAGCACCTCCCCGCCCACCCCTCTCTGAAAATACCCAAATCCAATGCATAATAGCTGGCTGCATAGTGAAACAGTCTGCTATGAACAATTATAGTATTACAGTAAAACCTTGTTAATTCAAACTTCAAGGGACTGGAAAAAATGTTTGAATAACTGAACGACCCTGAACTGTTTGCGCCACGGTAAATTTAATTGGCGAAAGAGTAGGCAATGATTGCATGATTTTGAGATGAAAACCAAGCAGTAATGACAGCAATGTGCATCGTAGCAGAAAAAGTGAAGCCGAAACTGTGCGGTGTGACTGTTCTCAGAGACAAGGCTGTCCGTTCATTTTCAGATCTGCCATAGCTCATGCACGTCAAAGGTGCACGAGCAAATATGCAGCATGGAACGCACGTTTCTCTTGCTACAACGGTCATACCTGGATGTGGCCTCCCTCCGTTAACCAGTGTGAGACCGGTAACGTCCGAATCAGCGAGCGTCCGACGCCATAGACTTACATGGGCGTTGGCCTGGACATATCTGGCAGTTCAAATTATCTGGATTTCTGAATTAACAAAGGTCAAATTAACGAGCCTTTATTGTAGTCACAAACTAAAGTGGTAGAAGAAAGCGAGGGGGGGGGGGGGGGGGGCATTCAACTATTTCATGGCTCGGTGAAATGTTCAGCAAGCAGCATCACAGCACACCCAGGCCAACTATCCGTAATGTTTGAAAGTGATCGGTAGTACGTAGTGACATTCCCATACACGTTTTTTCCTAGGAAATGTTTTGCTTATTTCTGAAGTGAAGTGAACAGCACAGTAGACAAAGGACAAGACAAGCATTGTTCTGCACTGCGCACTTCAAGAATGAATTACCTGCCAGCTCAACTTCACGCTTCTCAGCATAGCTGACAGAGTGACTGAGAAGAGGGAGCTACAAATCATTAACACTGTGGTCTCTCTTTCACAGCCATTTTCCTGGCTGTGCCTGCAATATAAGACTGTTGATATCTCAAACTTGTGCACAGCTCTACCCTTCAATGATGTTACTCAATAAAATATGCATTCCCCAGTAAATGAAAGGAACAGAAGAGGGAAGATATTTTTTCACAAGTGCTCACTTCAGCCCAAATGCAAAACGTATCCAGAACACTGGGCCACTACATCTATTCGATGTTGTGTCTACACAGGACAGCTTCATCAAGAGTGTGCTGCAATTATCACAAATGAATGAAACATTCTTTGAATCAATTGGCATTTGCAGCAGTCTAAAACCTAAGAAATCAGCACTTGGTAACAATGGGCCAAGGCCTACAGGGGGGGGGGGGGGAGTCCTGTATTGCTCTTCTAGCCAAGAGCAGCAGTAAATGAAATCACCTTTCCAATATTTGATTATGTCAAACAAGCCAGAGGCATCAAAATCTTGTATTTATAATTTTTTCTTTCGTGATTAGCATCTTGCTTAGGTACCAAACGTGCTTTAGCAGACTATTTTCTTGTCACGGAGGGATTTCTGTGTGGCGGTCATGAATGTGGGTGGAGCTTCACTACAGACTTGACTTATATCCAACCATAGTAATCTTGACAGACAGCAACTAAGGAAGAGACAGACAGTAAATACAGGCACCTTGTGTGAGAACATAGCCGTCGTGCACGGGGACAGCTGAAGTCTGGCTGGCTCCACTGTCGACAACAATGCCGGTCGAGCGACCATTGGCAAAGGCTGCCAGCACGGCGTTTTTTACCAGAAAGAACGCTGGCACACCGTATTTCTCAAACATGATTTCTGTCAACTTTTCCCTCTTTGTCCGGGCATTCCACTGCGAAAAGAAAAAAACAATGTCGGAAACTCTTCCTGACCACTGGGTCATTCCATGCCAACACAACAATGTTTGCGCTCGACCCTCTTCCATTTCATTCCAAAAATTTGTGGCTTTGAACTGTCAACAGCAATTTCCCTTAATATCTAGCGGGCAAAAAATTCTCCCATCATGTGACACCCCTTTGAATTTTCCAGCCTAGTGCAAAACTGTCTCCTTAAAAATTTCATAATAAAAGGTGTATTACCTTTTTACCGTCCATATTTTTTGTAGAAGTGTTCAGACTGCGTGCTTTCCACAACTCACGAGCTCAGGCGTTGCACATCTGCATTGCACATCACGCTTCTCACGCCGAGGTTGTGTTCTGCAGTGAGGTGACAGTACTGGGAAACCATGACTGGCACTGCAGTGCTCAACTTAAAAATTTTTTCTCGACTAAAACAAAAAGACCTACATAAAAGTTGCTGAGCAAAGTCACTCTAAAATCAGCTCTTAGAGGAACTTTAGTTTGCATTCTTGCAGTGAGCACCTCAGTATAATATTTTCGTCTGAATACGCAGCACAGTGCACTCTTTTGCAACTTTGGCCTCTTTTTCCGAGTTATTCAGTTCAGTTTTACCGTAAACATTTTTCCATGTACTACATGTTACGGCGAGCCAGTGAAAAGTTTTATACTGCTCACGAATGTCGCGTGGACTTTTAAAAAAGTTCAAAAATAGAGTGTTTTGAGCTAAAAAATAAGAACTACAAAAAACATGATACCCTTGTGCAGGTAACCGCTTGACACATAATAAAAAAGAACACAACTCATGCATATTGTCCACAAAAAATTTGAAGCGTAAAAAAGTAATAAACAATTTATTATGAATTTTTTATAGAGACCTTTTTTGCACTAGTCTGGAAAATTCAAAGGGCTGTCACATCATGAGGAATTTTTTCCCCGCCAGATATTAAAAGACTACGCAATAAATTAATTGAGGTTACGTAAAGCAGACAAGAGATAGGCATTCCATGACTCGTCACCCCAGTGCAAGAATTTTTGAGCTACTAGCATCAATAATAACGAAGATATAGAGGATTAAAAAATTACACTGCTCCTCTCCCCCCTCAACTCGTACACGTCGGGCACCAGAAAAAGAAAATAAAGAAAACAGGCCTGGGACTGGGCCCCACCCTTGAATATGTCATCAGATGACGTTCGGTTTGAGACTTCCGGCTGTCGTACCCCAGCAGCAGCGTCAGTCAGGTCTCTCTCGCCCACGACCGGTCCCAAGGGGGGCGTGCGCTCTCCCCTCGAGACCTGCCGTGCTCTCGTCATCCTGGATTGCGGTGTGCGTTGGATTCCTTTGCTTGCCGTCTGTTGTAGTTTTAAGGGCCTGTCATACTAGGCCAACAGTCGGCCGATTCGGTCTGCCAAAACTGTATCGTTGTGATGTCTAGCTCTATGTCACACTGCGCCGGCGAAAACTGTCGGCCGAGTGTGCGCGTCGGCGCCAGGTCTCCCACAAGATGGCAGTTGGCCAATGGCCCGCCAACTCCCATGTCGTACTAGCGAGATGACGTGCGAGACCTCCCGCCCCATATAGTAAAGCAAGCTCCTTAACAATTGTGACTATGAACCTAGAATGAGTGCCGCCCAATACTGAGTTGAGTCACTGATTGTTGAGTCAAAAGCATGGCACGAAAAATAAATCCAGTCGGTCGCAGGTAAGCAAGGGAGAGTTTCTTTAAGGCTAAAAAATTTAAAACACGCGGACTCGAACTTTGCACCTCCAGATTGAGAACCTACGACTACACCCACGACGACACAGAGGGCTAATATATTTGCTTCCTGCAGAAGTGCATATCTGAAGTGTGACACTCGCGACGGGAGTAAAGCAGGCAACATATGTGCGAAAACTTGGCCGGCGCGCTGCATCGGTCGCCGCTTGCGAACTGCAGCCCCACTGCAGGCAGGGACACTCGGAGTAGCAAGCATCGATGCGCCGCTTGGCCCAAGCTCAAAGCGTATGGTTTGCTGCCGTGCAGCAGTGACCGACCGCTTCTTGGCTTGGTGTTGAAGTTCAGACCAGAAAAGACATAATAGCCACATTGTCAGAAAGACCGCCTGATATATACTCGAGCAGCGACAAAGCATGCCTGCCCAAAAAGCGAGCTTTCAGCAATGCCGCCGCCCGTGGTCGCACCGGCCGACGAATTGCGCTGCTGCCTGGCTGCCCTGGTCGTCGCTAGGCCTATAGCTGTTTTTCGTATCGAAGGCGCAGCTGACGCTGCTTTGGAAGAGTCGCCTGCGCTATATTAAAAGGTATACTCTTAATATCGCTTTGCTATCAACAGCATAATCTCGCAATAAACTATGGTCAATTTCCGCGACGCCTTCGGCAGCGGAGCTAGCGGACAGCTGCGGGGATCAGGCGAGCCGGACAGCAACGGCGGGCCAGCGGGAGCTGCGAGGCGATTATGGCAAGAAATTTGCTCGTATCACAGTTGTTACTTGTATCATCAGCAACTCGGTATTGATCAACGATCCTCAAAAATGATATATTTTTCACATTTCTCGATACCAACGTTTAAGATTTATGCCAGAAACCATCTTAAGCTCATTTTTATCACCGCGGCCGACGGGATCTAGACTAGTTGGCCCGCCAGCTGGCTCGCTAATCACAATCGCACCAGAAAAGACAGAAGAGCCATGCTATATTGGAGCAACGATAGCATGCCTGCGCAAGAGCCGAGCTTTCGGCAACGACGCCGCCTGCGGGAGCGCCAAGTGACGAACTGCGCTGCTTCCCAGCTGCCCTGGTCATCGCTAAGCCTAGCTGGTTTCGCATCGATGCCGTAGATGAGGGCACTTCGGAACTAGTTAGAGCCGTAATAAAGGAACTACTCTAGCCACTTTGCCTTTACTGCGAGCCCCCGTCCCATAGTAAAGTTGTGCTCGATTTCCGTGACGCCTTCAGCAGCGGATCTAGCAGACGCCAGGAGAGCCGCACGAAGCAGCAGCAGCAGCAAGCGGCTGTTGGATGAAATTTAAGAAATGATACATTTTTCACATTCAACTATCCCAGAGCTTCTTATGAACGTAAATCGAGTTCGTGTTTGGTGAATGTTTTTGCTAGGCGGCCGATCTCGCAAAGAGCTGGTTGGCAGACTGGTTTTTGTCTCCGTCGCCGGCCTCCAATCACGCCGCACTGCGAAGACTGCCCAAGGGGCTCGTGCGGCGGCACGAGCAGACGACTTTCACGGCTACCGGAAGTGTACCTATGACGTCGTGGCTGCCGCGGCTCCAGCGAATGACAGCGTGTGGTGGCCTGCAGACGTCGTGGAACTAGTGACGTTTAGTTTCACGATTTTACTTTCAAATACCGGTCACTACGAAAACATCAATCGGCACACGAATTTTAACAAACAGGGTTTTTAAAAATTCATAATAAATTGCCGGCTCACTTCCGAACACTCATACTTAGTGTGGATGCTTCTTAGCATCATTTCTAAGCATTGAAAACAATTGCAAGCGACTTTTAATTCATTGCATAGTCCCTATAAGGGAAATTGTTTTTGACAGTTCAATAACAGGCCACAAATTTTTCGAACGAAATAGGGTCAAGCGGCGTCAACATTGGTGCGTCTGACATGGAATGACCATACTGTCTTGTATATGCAGTATTAACTGCAAAATATTAGGAACTGCAAAGCAGACCCATTGAACATCTTTCATTTCATAAATGAGGCAATGAAATCCAGGGTTTGACAGAAAGCCGTCTGGTTGGGTATGTTCATGGCGGAAATTCGTCAAGTGCCGACCAATCGTTTAAAAAATGACTTCGGCCCTGGCTTATGGGGAAGGCCTTGTTCACACAAGATCCTCGTAAGCCAGGGCCAAAACGTCGTTTTTTAAACAATTGGTCGGCGCTTGAAGAATTCCTACCACTGAACAAGGCCGCCGTAAGCCAGGGCCGAAACGTCATTTTTTAAACGATTGGTCGGCGCTTGAAGAATTTCCGCCATAAACGAGGCAAACATGACGTACGAAACCTCACAGCCTGTGAGGCTTATGACAGAGCTGATATATTGAATACACTCCTTCAACAAAAATTGTCCAACACACAACCTGCCGTTTCAAAATGAATGGCGCGACTTTTGACAGGGACGAAAGGAAAGACACACGATGACAGGCGTTGACAAACAAGGGCAGCACCTGTCCTCGTGTGTCTTTCCTTTCGTCCTTGTCAAAAGCTGCGCCGTTCAATTTTGATATGGCATACCAACTCGCCCAAGCATCAGTACCAACCTGCCCTATGGGTGTTTATCTCTGACGGAAAAGAACAAAACAGCCCCCCACCACGACATCCTCTTCAGTGTGTAACATTCACACACGGTTACCGCCCTCTCTGGCTGCTGCTCCTCTGCACATTGACAACAGTACGAGCAATTATCGCTGCTGCTCCTCTGCACATTGACAACAGTAGGAGCAATTATCAAACTTCCATCATACCGATGCTTCCGACATCAGCACAGGGTGTAACTGCGGCTCAGACTTGACGTGGCGGCTATAGGCGTAGTCCAGCACTTTCTCGAACAGGTCCCAGTCCTCCACTGCAGCAACAAAACAAAAATTCCGAGGGAACTTAAGTCTACTTACATGGAGGAATGTGAAAGCATGCGTTTTGAGGAAAGGAAAGGACGAAGTAGAGCTCAGATCTCCACATGCAACTGAAGGTGCATGTGTCATCATGACGTATAGTAGAGTGGGCCATAAAAAGAATTAAAAAATAATATTGCCCAGTCATCATGACACAGTCGGAACCCCTGTCACAAGTCTCAGAAAGTATGCAATTGAAGGTGCATATGTCATTGGTCCAAACCACTGTCGCAAGGTAGCCTCCAACATGACTAAAACATGCAAGTTATATGCAAAGAGAAATGCTATGACACCACCCAGAATGCCATACAACAAACGGCTGCTCAAAATTGAGGTCAATCAGTGACAACATAGCTGGGATTTCATCTGCACTTGTGATATCTGTTGCTCAAACCAGCGCGGTGTTGTGTCATTCAGCGTCCTGCGGTTCAGTGGACACGGTTTTGCACCCAGTCTCTCTTTCCATCATTCTTCTTAACTTTGCTAATCAACTCATTTTTTTTTTTTAGGAAATGAAGCGTTTTTTTGATGAAAGGAAAAAGGAGGCAGATCTCGGTGGACACCTCAACCCCATGTCCAACCCCGCGCAAAGCCAGAGATCTCGACATCCATCATATTTTGCTTCCACATTTTGCCGACACCTCTTGCAAACACCGCCCACATAGCCTAGTAATGCTTTCACATTAAAATATGAGCAAACAAAAACATGGCCACAGTTCCAAAATGCACAGCTGTTTGGGGCGGTCAAAAAAACCGCACCTAGAAGGGAGAAGATGGTTTGATGGCTTCTGGAGGTCGCATTCAGTATGTGCGAGCTCCCTTTACCTGCTCAGCTTGTCGTTGCTGCTGCTAGCTGGTCACGCTAAAGGTGAACAGTATTTATTTAGCGCTGCGCTAAGAAATTGCATAAAGATATAGTAGTTCAAATGCTTTTTATTAGAACCTTGGAACCTCCCTCAACCGCCTGTTAACACGACGGGCTTACTGACCTGCAAAACACTGCATCAAGCTGGCGTTAAAAAACTAGACAGAAATGTCCAAGGGAAAACAAAGCATAAAAAGTTGAAGAGCCCGCTGTACTCGGTGAACTGTGTTTGTTCTGCGTTTAAGAATGTACAGTCAGGTGTGATTCGAAGGTGCTAACATTTGTTCCGGTCAAAATGAACTAATATATTTTTTGTCTGGCGTAACGGTTGCTTAATCTGGAATAAAAACTGACGGTGCAGAATACATGAAGCCTTTGGCTGCAGCTAAGTTTGTGTATTTCTTTCAGCCCTTAGGCTTAAATAAATTGTGCAACAACTCTTATCTGAGTAGGTTCATCATCATCATCATCATCAGCCTGACTACGCCCACTGCAGGGCAAAGGCCTCTCCCATGCCTCTCCAATTAACCATGTCCTTTGCCAGCTGCGCCCACCCTATGCCTGCAACCTTCCTAGTCTCATCCGCCCACCTAACCTTCTGCCGCCCCCTGCTACGTTTTGCCTTCCCTTGGAATCCACTCCGTTACCCTTAAGGACCAGCGGTTGTCTTGCCTTCGCATCACATGCCCTGCCCAAGCCCATTTCTTCCTCTTGATTCCGACTAGGACGTCATACATGTTAAAAAATTTGCAGCAGCTTTCCTTGACGACACCGAGATGTTCTATGCAACTATGTTTTATGCATATGCAACTATGTTCTATGCACAAGCACAAGTTGCTTGCAAATAATGCTGCACTGGCTGGGACAGGACTTTTAGGTTACTCCTGTTGGCATGAGATTAAATAGCATTGACACACATTCTATGACAGCAAAACATTTCAGTAAAATAAAGTAAAATGTATGCGTTTTTGTTCACTTGCAGTTGGGTGCTTTACACAAGCGGAAGGCCGTTGAATACACTTGCATCACTGCACTCGGTCCACAGCCTCCAAAGACACATCGGCTCTTCAGCATGTCAAATTTGATTAGTGTGTCTCCGAATCCACACAATAGTTCCCAGAGAGATGAAGCGGCGGTGGCACTGCCCGGAGCAAAACACTGCACTTCCCTCACCACTGAAGGCGGCGTACACTTTCATCGTCTCACACAGGAGAGGTGAGCGAGCGCACGAAGGTCACAAGCACAAAGGTAAGCACCACAGCCACTGTCGTCAACTGCAACAAGCTGACACACAAAAGGATTCATGGTGGAATCAGAGGTAGGGGGTCACGAGCACAAAACCAAACACTGTTGAAGCTTTTGCTGCACTGAAATTACTGACGCATGAAGGGACACAATGCCACAGTGACCGACGCCCCAGAGCCAGCAATAGTGACCGAGAGGCAACGCCGGAACACGGCGTGAAGGGCTCGCAAAACACACCACAGACGTGTGCCGCAGCAAGCAACGGTCATGGGGTCTGAAAATTTAAAATGGACAGAGAGAGAGAGAGAGAGATAAGAGCGAGTTTTTCTTCTTTCAGAATCTTCTCTTTCTCTCTCCATACACCAAATGTGGGGGCGGTCGTCGAATTTTCTGGGGTGGAAGTGGCTGGTGCTTTCCTTGCCCTGCTATACCTTTCTAGGTTTCTTAGAAGAAATAGGGACGTCAAATTTCTAGGTTCTACTTTTGGCTGGTAACAACACACAAGACACTGTGAATAACGGATCTAGAGAAGGTATTCACCAGTGCGCTATAAATAATTTATTACACCGTTCTTTTCTTTCCCTGTAGTTTCAGTCTTGGTTTCTGTGGACAGTGATGCAGGAAGACGGCACACACAGTTGTCACAAACTGCTTTTGGGAATGCATGTAGCACGACAGAAAAGACGAGGGAAGTGCTTGTTCCATTCATCTGCTGTCCCTTGTCGTTTCTGTCACGCTACATGCATTCCCAATAGCAAAATGAAGCAACACAACCAGCAGAAAGTGCTTGTGTCACAGCTCACGTGTGCTCAACGAATAGTGCTGCATTTGCTGCTCCATCATTTCTGCCAATCACAGAGCACCCAGTAAGTGGCGTGTGCTACTGGCACATGAGGCAGGAGTGATTGCACCACATTTCTGTGACTGCTTGAGAGTTCTGTAAGTTGTGCGTGCAAGCTTTCTATGTCCCAGCCTTAAGGAAATGAAAATTGTGGGTGAGAAACAGTGCTTTTAAAAATGACTAAAATTACATACGGGGCATATCTCCTTGAACTGTATTCTTCCTAATGCCCTGTGCAATCTTACCAGGAAAAAACAGAACTTAAAGATTTGGCATCCGTACTCCATTACTACGCAGTGAAACAATGATGTATGGCCTCCACTCATACGTCAATCACAACTGAAAGTTTTGAAGCTTAAAGCCATAGTGTGATATTTACAGGACAAGATGTGCCCAATGCAAGAAAATTTATTGAAAGTTCTCCTCTTCAACCACAATCCATCCCCCTGGGCCAAATGTTATGTCCTTGAGGAAACAATGCATGAAGTGTGCCCGAGCTGAGCTGTTATATCGCTCCAGCTTTGCTGCCAAATCTGAGCCAGAAAGAAAACGCACCCATGCCATCCTTGAGGAACGTGGTCATATCCATGTTGGCTCTTGCCACGTGAATGCTTGTCGTGTCGATGAAGTACTTCTTCTGGGGGGCTGATGCGCCCAGATCCTTTGTCTCTGTGTCAGGTCCATCGGCCAGGAGTTCCTCGATGACTCCAACAGAACTGGGGATCTCCGCCTAAGAGAAGAGGCTCTGATGTCACACCCCACATGAGGTTGGGTGAACTTCCCTGCTGCCCTTCAGTGGTCTGTCCATGAGCTGGTACAACAACACAGGAACTCTCCAGTGAGCACAGGAAATCATAAAAGAAAAGGGCAGTGGTGGATGCTGTACCCAAGTTGAGGAAAACAAGCTTCCTTCTGGTGCACCGTAAGCTATTTCTGAAAGCGGTGAAAGAAGCAACAGGTGCATGGGGTGGTTGAGAGTGTTAGTTTCCGGCTTACGGTACTTGACCGGCCCTACCAATCTGTGATGCCAGTGCAATACCTGTCCACACAGTTTCCACAAATGTATGCTCACTGCATTTTTAGCTAAGGGTTGGCCAAAACAATCTTGGTGCCTAGACACAAGGCTCATTGCTACTTTCACTGTTTTATGGTCATGCTGCAATAAGGATAATAACCTAAGCACTAGTAGCATTAAAAAATTTTCTGGCGGTTTAGCATTGCTAAGTACGAAATATTGTGCGAAAGCAGTTTTTTGCAGGTAGACATCACCACCACCACCACCACCACTTAACCGAAAGTGCGACTGGGGTTTCCACTGACCCAGGGAGCCAGTTATGCACGTCTTCAACTTTCTCAGTGCCAATTTACCTAATGCAACCTGGTGGCCTATGCTCCAGTGCCGCATTTCTGCAGCAATGTTGCCAATGCATACTGCTCTAGTGCTGTGTTTCTGCCACAACGTTGTCCATGCCAATGCATGCAGTGCCACATAGCTCAGAGTGCGAATGTTAGTTCGATAGTAGCATTAGTGGATGAAGACGACGACGTGCAATGCACAGCGCGGAGTGCGTTTCAGTTTAACACGAGGCGTTTTCGGCTGCGGCAACAGCCTAGTGCTCTCGCACAGCAGCCTGTGAAGCTGATCTGTTCACACTGCCGTCAGTTCGAATCACATTCGTGGATATTTATTTGATTTGATTTATCAATTTCACTTGGCGCAAACCCACAAACATCACAAGACCTTGCTCGGGGCTAACCCGTTGGAGTAGTGCTTTCGTGCCAATAATGACTGCAGCCCAGAAGCGCAGCTCAGAAAAGAGCCCTGTATGCACCACACACACATGCAAAAAAAGGCTGGAATGCTTGGCCATACCAGTGGTCTGGGGGCACCAGTAAGAAACATTTAAAACAGAGGACACCACAAGCTGGCCTGGATAATATGCACGTGTCTGCTTACGTTGTCTTATGCATGGAAAAGCTCACTTGCTAGGTGCATACAGATACCAGCTCACATGCTAGGTGCATACAGATACAGATACTAGCTCAGATGTCAATTCTGCTTCAGCATATGTGTGTTGGGTAGTAGGGTTTCACAGAAAGTGCAAAGGTGTCTGCAATGACTTTCAAACACAGTCGAAGAGCTTTTTTTTTTCTGCCTCATCTCTGACCTCTAGTAAGTATTAAGCAGCACATAAGCATACCTGGAACAAAGTTTCGTGACATTAATTATGCTATGGTCACAGCTGTCATATTCCTGTACCATAAATGTGTAAACTTTATAATGAGGTTTTATACTTTCGAAGACGTGCACCATTAAGCAGCTTACCCAGCTGAAGAGCGGTCAACACCAGAAACTGCCAGCTAAATTTCTCGAGACACTGTTTGTGGTAAGGACACTGTTTGTTCAAAAACAATTTTAATGTGTAAACCCAAAGTTGTACTGGCGCTTCTTTTACACAAAGGATTAGGATAGAGCAACCCCATATCACACACACGTTACTGCACACATCATTAACATTTGTAGGCTCTGCTTGACATTGCAATGTGCACAGTTTATGCTGTAGGTCTCTATTCCTGCTAAAGTTGGGTCTCCCCTGTGCCAGTTTCAGGCAGGTATGCAGCAATACAGGTGGTGCTCAAAATTAGGCTTTACAAAATTAGGTTTTAAATATGAATAGCAGTACACACACAAATAGATTTTGTAAATGGGCTATGCAGCCAGGCAGACACGAAGCGTGAGAAAAATTATCATAAACTCAGTAATTTACGATTTTTATTAAGTAACTTTTTATACACTGTAGTTAGCATGCATGTTTATACTGAAAACTAAGAGGCAGTGGCATCCAAAAACTGTATTATTTTGTACAATTTTGGTAATGCGCCTGTGTCCCGAGATATGAACGTCTAAATTTTCAGCCCTATCCAAATAATTACGCATGGAAGATCGCGGTGCTTGGCATGAAGCTTCTCCCTGATGTGACGCAGCTGTTGCATATGGCACTTCGCATGATAAGAATGTGGTTGTAGGCGACGGTTATAAATTTTCTCTTTTGGCCAGCAGTGTGGTATCACTGCGCTTTACCACGTGAGAAGTCTAAAGCATCGCCATGTCTTATTGCCAACTCTAGAAGCATTCGCTTAATAGACTCGACTCGAAGCACCTAATTTTGGCAGCATGTTTACTTCTGTACAGTGATGCATAAGACACCAACTACTATGCACGAATAACCATGTGGTATTTGCTTATGACCGGTAAATAATTTATAATCAAATTTTTCTATCATGATGTTTCGGTTTGAACAGCTGGCAAAAACTGACGTAAAAATGTGCCTATAGGCCACGTGAGGCATGAAAAACTGCAATACAATCACTCCTACTACATTCGTTGTCATTCTGGTTCTTGAGGCCAGCTAGCTTTAGCATTAGAATGAAAGTGAATTAAAACAGTGAGGCAGCAATTATATACTGAAGAAGGATGTTCTGGTGGGCTAGTTGGTTCATTATGAAGCGAATGAGTACAAACTGTGCTTTACGTCCCGTCTTGTTCGCGCAGTTTGTACTCATTAGCAATTATATCACAGTTTTTTCATGTCTCGTGTGACCTATCAGCACACCTTCGACGTCACATTCATCGTGAAGTTATTGAAAGTGAAACAGCATAAGAAATTATTTAGCAGTTGTAGGAGGATACCAGATAGTAATCCATGTATAATAATGCCTAACACTTAAAAGGAAACACGCACCCAAAAGTAAGGAGTCTATGCTCCTTTGAAGAAACGGTGCACCCCAGGCTGCCGGCACAATGTTCCTTTGGTTTTGCTAGCCAAGAACAAAAAGTTACAGCTTGCAGCTACATATCCTTGTCAGGTGGAGCGCGATACTCGCGATACACCAGAGTGGAGCTTCATGCTGGGTGCTGCGGCCTCGCATGTGTATAGATACACAGTTTGGGTGGAAATTTTGGACATGCATACCTCAGGACACAGGAGCGTTACTAAATCTGTAAAAAATGAAATTATCTCGAATGCCACTGCCTATAAGTTTTCAATATAAACACGCATGCTAACTGCACTGAATAAAAAGTTAACTCCTGAATTTTAATTACTCAGGCTATGATGACAACTGTTCGCACTGCTTGTGTCCGCCTGGTCGCATAAGCAATTTACAATAATGACTTTTGTGTACTGCTCTTGGCATTTTTTCTTAACCCGTAAAATCCAATTTTGGACAGTCTGTAGATATACACCACATGAAGTATCTTGAATGTCTTGCGGCGATCAAGTTTAATTAAATGCAGATATCGGCACGGCGCTTTGAAGACATCGTAGTAACCGATATTGATGAAGTCGTTGCCTACCTTCGGAGAATCTTCACCCGCGTAACCTGCTCGGACGGAATAGTGTCCGAAATCAAAGACCAGGGCTCCGACTTCGTCTGAAAAAATAAAATGATGCACTGTTGCAAGCAGACCATTCCCCAAACACCATCTCGACACCCATCCTTTCTTTCTCTCTTCCTGTCTTTTCATTCGCGCTAGTCGCAGTGAGCTCAGGCTTCGATGGCAGATGCCAGCCACACATTGTTATTTTATTAACAAAGAGCCACTAATAACAAGCACATCTTCCTTCTCTCAAACACTGAAGCATGAAGCAGTGTTAACGAAGGCTTTCGAATAGAGCGCGGTGCTATCGACGGGAGGCACGTTGTAGGACTCCGTAGCAGTGACAACCGATTGAAGCCACGGTTCCTCGCGCGGATGAAAACGTCACGCGATGTGAAGCTTGCTAAAGCACCACTGCTGCAACGAATACAGCGTGAAAGACATGGTGATCGCACAACCGTCCCGTCTACACAGGATCGCCAAACACGACACGGCGCCGAGGCATGCCGGCAGGGCGCGTTTAGACGACCAAGTCGCGTAATAAGAACTCAACGACGTGACTTGACGACTGCGAAGACTTACCTCCGCCGTAGACACCTCCGCTCATGGTGCTGCTCCACGCGTTCGTTATTGTATAAATATCGGACAAAGCAAAGGGGCGAAAGTTTGTTGTCACTGTTGCAGTGCAACAGAACCGCGGAAGATTCAACCGCGTCACGGGAGATGGCGCAACCAGCACTTTAGCCAGTTTAATACAAACCAATCCAGCGCAAGCCGACAGTGCTTAAACGTGTCAAATTTATAAACCTTGTTTCTCATTAGAGCTTTACAATTCATTTATAAGTTAGTTACGTAGTTTATATTGTTGCTGATTATCATTTTTTTAAGTGGAAAGAAATGGTCACATGATACAAGTGAACGCAGTAAACAAATATGGCGATTCTCAACTGGCGGTGCGCAGCGAGGAATGTATAACGTGTGAACTTTGTTTTCATCGTTACCGAAGCGCAGCCTTTGCTCAGCGCGACATGAGCAGCAGCCTAAACCGAAGCGACTCGGCCGCTACGAAGCGTTTCCAGCTTCAGACGGGCGGCGCGGGCGACGTGTCGAGTCGGATAAGCTCGGTGTTCGACTCGCTCAACGGACTCGAGGCCAAACACCAGGCATGGGAACGCAGAGAGGAGGCATCCAGAGCGGGGGAGTCGTTGTTCAAGGAGGATCCAGATATATCGAACGACTTTGGCAGTGCCAGGACGGCATCGGACGGCGTCTTCAAGAGACCGTGGGCCGCGCCGACGGGGCCCTGCAAGCGGCCGAGACCCGTGGGTGCCACGCCTGACTACAAGGTCCACCCTGAACGATGGACGCGCTACAGTTTGGACAGCGTCCCGGAAGACGACATGTCTGAAGCGAGCAATAAGGCAGCAGCGTTGGATTACCTCCGCGAGAGGCGGCTGTCTCTCAGAGAGCAGGATCGTGGCGACCCCGGCGGACCGGGATTGAGGCACGTCTTCCAGAAGCGCCTCTCGGAAGGCGACTCTGAGATGGAAGATGTCTCGTCGGAGTTGTCGTCACATCGAGCCGGTCCTGGAAAGCTGATCATGCCGGAATGCGTGGTCGGCGTGAAGCCCGCTGGCGCGAAAAAGGCCCGCGAAGGCGTTCGGCAGAGGAGCACGTCTTTGCCGGCGGGCCAGTCCAGCTCTCTGATCAGTTTTGACTGCGCGGACAATGACGACCGGGACGAAGCGGAGGCAGACGACCAAGGCGCCGAACGTGGTGCTTTTGTGAGGAAGCCAAAGGCTCGCACATTGCGCTCAAGGGCTCCAGATGATGACTGAAGTCCGCCGCCAAAGGCCTCCTTGTCTGACAAGGGTTTGACGAAACGAAAACAAACAACAGGAGTGCTTTGCAAATCATGTAACCTTCCGCGGTAGGGCACAAGGAAAAACAAATTATTTGCCTCTTGTGGATATCATTACTTGATCTGACAGGTTCGATCTTGAGTGCACATGCTTGTAGAACACATTTCCACGCTTGCCATTATACTTTGTGAAAAGGCTGCCCAGCTGAAATGTTGCCCCAGTGGAAAGAAGTGGTGCCATCGTTTCTTTTCAAGTGGTGCACTATCCAGGACAAATTGTCTACAGTGTTCTGTAATTTGTGTGAGGTCTACGTGCAGAGCAGACCAGAGAGACATAACTGGAAGCTAACGAATTAAGGCGGTAGTTGTGGAACCCGAGTACGTGGCAGCATCTTGATGAGAAAGGACTCATTATTGTTGGGGCTGAGCTGAAGGAAGGGTTCAAGACCTGCCTGCCTGTCAAAAGACCACTGTTGAAGCAGCAAAAAGCAATTTCAAATTGTTTACTCGACCTGCTTCCTATTTGTTATCTCTTTTTGTGACGCCCCAGTTTCAATGTCAACAATGTTTCCTCATTATTACTCCCCTTCATTTTCCTCCCTGTTTATTCTCTCTGTGTTGGCACTAATTTTTTCTAACTTTTCAGGTAAATAGCAAACTCAGGACTGCTAAACCGTTACACATCAATATCATGATATGCAAGTAATTACTAATTAGCATCCACCCAAGCGCAGCCATACGGCTACAAAGGAAAGCTGTCAGCTTCCACGGAAACTGCACCAATGAAGAATTGGTCCTCATTCGGGGAGGGGGGGGGAGTTTTCTGCAACTGTATAGTCTCTGAGGTAGCTGTATGATAATTACTCCCCTATTACAAATCTACTTCAGCCTGGGAGAGTCCCCTGAGCATTGAACCAGCATAATTGTGGTGTCGCATTTTATTCAATACACATTGCTTATCAGATTGCTGTTATAGCTGCATAGCACAACATTTAAAGTTGTGTTGTCTGGCTTGGAAAATGTCTTGCACATTTGTACATACTGCTAATTATTTACCTGACACATTCAAGCCTAACCACTGTGTTAAAATCACTATAGACCCCTTACAATGAAGCCAGTACTGGCCATGATGGAACCAACCATTGGCCTCAACACTCCAAATGCAAAATGGTGGAGGTAGGAAGGCTTCGCATCCAAGAGCTGCGTTCGGCGCTGGAAATGCAGAAATGCCTGTCCTCGCACAACGACCGTTTCTGTTTCATGAGTCATTAACTAAAGAGTAATTCTCGTAGCTGAACATTTATTCATGTCTAATGATCAGTTCGAAAAGGCAAGGAAATTGCGCAGCGTTTATGTTCATGCAGCAGCTGTGACCACACACTGCACGCTGTGGCTCGCAAGTGGCGCTTCTGCTTGGCGGCCTTTTGCACCTGCTAGCTGGCAGCGCTAGTGAAGGGTGGCCTTCAGTCATCACTGTCGTACAGTGAAGCCAACCTGACTACTCGCTGCCGAAGGCGTCGTGGAAACCAACTGTACCTTAATTTTAGTGGCCGATTATTGTATTCATAGCGCGGTAGCTAGAGATACACACTGGCCATTTCCAAATCACCGTCCGCATCTGTGTGAAGAGCCGGGCAATGCCTATAGAGCTCCCAACACGCCGGCAGATGGCATGTCGCTGCGAGCAGAGCGTCGTAGTAGTATTCTAGCTTGCTTCTACGCAATGTTTCTTCTACGGAAGCCTTTCTTGGCTCATGAGTGTGCGCAAGACCTGTTGGCAGGAAACGTGTACAAGTGTCCGCTTCCACATGTCGATCAAACGGAATGAAAAAATTAATATAAAAATGAAACAAAAAGAATACATATAGAAAAATATCAATACAAAGAGAATTAAAAATGGGGGGAGGAAAAGAAGACAGGGAAAGGCTTTCACATTTCCTCTCGTAAGCAGACAAGTGCAAATGAATTTTTTATATATATATATAACGAGCTGTGGATATATATAACTATTTCGTGATTGCCTTCGAGCTGGTAAATATCAGATCTATCAGTGCTGTTGTTTCACCACTTGCACAAATAACCGACTTGCAAGAGCCTGCCATGCGTAATCTTTGTGCTGTGTTTCAACCGTAGGGGCCTGAGTTGGAGGGGAATGGGAGAAGCTTAGGTGGGGGGGAGTGCTGCGGTGATACTTGTTACCCGTGTTTTCGAAAATAGCAGAGCAAGTAATAAACTCTAAGCTTATTTGTTTTTTGGTTAATAAAAGAATCATAACCAAGCATCAATATGCGTTTCAGAAATGCAAGTCAGTTGAGTCTGCCTTGCTCAGCATTAAGGAAAAAATAATTGCAAACATAGAAAACAGACTTTACGCACTTGGAATATTCTTAGATTTCAAGAAGGCTTTTGATTCTATAAGGCATAATATTCTTTTCTCAAAGCTAGATCGATATGGTATTCGGGTATTGCACTGGACTTGATGAAAAGTTATCTGCAGAATCGCTTTCAATTTGTAGGCCTCGAAAGCAATAAATCGAGTCTGGAAATCATCAAATGTGGTGTCCCATAAGGTTCGATCCTAGGGCCAATCCTATTCTTAGTCTATATAAACGATATTGTAAATATACCTGGAACATTGGACATTATCTTATACGCAGATGATATCAATGTCTTCTTTAAAGGAAGTAGCATAACCAGCCTAATAACTCAAGCAAATACATGGCTGCAAGGACTGTCATCCTGGCTCTGTTGCAATCAGCTGAACTTGAACACTGAAAAAACAAACTGCATTCTTTTTCGTGCAAAAAACAAAATTGCTGATGCCTCGATTCATCCTGTTTTCCAAGGGAAACCGCTGAAACGCGTGAGCGTGCACAAGTTTCTGGGAGCATATTTTGATGAATACTTGATTGAGCTGGACTCGACACGTAACGCAGTTAAGTATAGAGATTTCTAAAATCACTGGCATGTTGAATCAACTGAAGTTTATGATACCTACCTGGTTTAAACGCCAATTGTACTACGTGTTGATTTACTCTCGTTTATACTATTGCATATTAGTATGGGGAACTACAACGAGAACCAATCTTGAAAGACTATGGTGTAGGAACAGCGCTAAGAACAGGACAGAAGTCAAACATGGAAGCACAGGGACAGCGCCCGTCCCTGTGCTTCCATGTTTGACTTCTGTCCTGTTCTTAGCGCTGTTCCTACACCATGCAACACCAACTAGCCCGTCAACTCGCTCTCGTAATTGAAAGACTGCACGTGGTACAAAATAAGGCTATAAGAATAATCGCAAATAGACCACGATATGAACACACTGCACCTATTTTTCAGAAATATGATATATTGTCAGTTTTCAACATGTTTCGGTCCAGCCTCGCTATGCAGGTGTATCACTGAGTCAAATCTGTTGGTTTAACATTTCTTGAATCCTATAGACGCCAGAAATTTGCTTATAATTTACTTGAAGGAAAATATGTCAAAAACAGAGCTCGAACATCGTACGCAAATTTCCGAACTGCTTAATACTTACCCTCAGCTAGTAGACACCCTATCCGAGTCAAATTCACCATCTGGGTTTAAGAAACGGGTGAAACATCTTCTCAGTGTATAGTATGTATAGGAAATGAACCTGTCTCGCTGTGTGTAGTGCATACGTACATTGTGCATTCATGTTTTGTTACCCATAGTTCGCGCCAAAATTATAATCGCCATAGTGTTATTGGATTATTGTGATTCTTCATGGTGTTATTTTAAGGTCATTGCATGCATTCCTTGTGCAGATGAGTTGTGTGTAACCTTATGTTTTGGTCGTTTTGCTTTCGTCAGTGTGTGTACGTCATTTAATATTGTACTTAGTGCAACACAACCTTTTTGCTTTTGTTTCTTGTTATGCTTTCTTGCTTTTTCTCATCGTTGCAGTGTTACTTTTGATCGTTGTGCCGTTTTGTGAGGCATTTTGTGCAAATAACGGTTCCGAGGCCTTGTCAGGCGTTTGAATATGCCTTTTGCCTCGGCTATCCTGACAGAAAAAATTAAATTTGTATATGCGTATACACTGTAACAGTTTCTGTCAAAAATAAATGAAATGAAATGAATGAACCCCTGATGGAGAATCCAGTACTCTCGCTAGCAGGTGTTCATGGAGTTCTCGCCTAAAGGCAATAGCTGCGCTACGACGCAATCGCAATCCAGACCAGCACTCAGGGGTCTCGTAACAGGTCACTCCCCCCCCTCCCCCTCTCCCAAAATGTGCCGGCTCCGCATGTAAGCCAACGACCCAATTTTTGATGGCCCCTTTTGCAGGACGTCTACACGCTTCATTGCGTGCAATGAAGTTCAATATGCATACTCTTTTTTTTTTTTCCCCTGGTAATGGCCTTGTGTGTTCGAATAATACATGATTTTTAAAATGCCTTTCGTACCAATCAACTTATCTTGTGTGCTAGAAATATTCGAAACATTTGCTTTGAAATTATTCGAAGAAAATTATTATTCGATTCGAATTCACTCCGAACCAAAAAGCCACTATTCACACGTGCCTGATAATTTACACCTTGGATGTCAGTGTATTATACCAGGTGTTTCAGGGAAGCCTTTAAAAAATTCCCAAGAGCAGAGAGTTCGAAATAGAAAGGAAACCCTTTCAGGAACCACTTGTCAGTAACGGCGGACATGATCCTAATTATATCACGTGTTACCTTTGTAGTTAGTGCAGTCTGGTGTTCAGTTATTAAAGGAGTTCAAAGCGATGGGAAAGGTGATGCCATCAGTGTTTGAAACGAGGAAAAAGACCTTCTCCGAAGTTCTGCAGTGCGAGGAAATCCGGGGCATTTAATCCGAAACTAGCGAACCAGGAGAGCTCGGTGCGAACGCAACGTCCGCTGCAGATAACACTCATGTGCAAGTTCTTTTGCTGCGTCGCTTGGCGCTAGGAAAAACATTGTCACTGGCTACTACTGCGTAGTCTTTATCTCTCAGAAATATGGAGCAACAAAGAAATTGCTGTCGGTTTAGCGTTGCTAAGCATGAAATATCGTGCGTGAACACCAACGTTGCGTATACCTGAAAGCGTGTTTCCTTTCGTGACAGAAGTTGATGACGTGCAATGCACAACCCGAGTGTGTTGGCGTTTGGACACGAGGCGCGATCGGCTGTGCCGATAACATATAGTGCTGCCCAGTAAACATCCATCCGACGTACCAGATTGATCCAAACCTTTATGTGTCCAGTATGTCCCACTTCCCGACAGACCTCTGTAGTACGTCGCCATGATGTTGTGTACGTTTTCTGCACACCCGAGAACCATACGCATGGGACGTGCAATTTGCGTGGCCGGCACAATTCGCCACACAACGCACCATATGCATATATGATAGCAAGGCACATCTTTAAATCCTGCCACTTCCATTCACCCAGATTTGTAATTTTTTTTCTGGTTCCTAGATAGACCTTGAGGCTAAGCTGCGGCCATATATGGGAACTTAATCAACGAAATGAATCAACCTGGAACAAAAAAAAAATCCGGATGGAAAAATCCGGGTCTTTGCGTTCCATGTGTTCTTGCTTCAGATAATCTTATCTACTTCCATTTTTTTTTTGTAATATTGCATTATCGATGCACCGAACTGTCCCCTTCGAGTCTGATATTTCCGAATTCGGCGTGCTGGGAGCGCACGGCTCGCTAGGCTGAACCCTTTTCGCATCGAAGCCGCAGCGGGCAGTGCTTCAGGTCTGCTAGCCACTGCCTTTCATAGCCATGTTACCACCACACTATGGGGAACCTGCGCTGCCAAGGTGGCACTGCAATTGTTCCATTCGGTGACTCAAAACTGCTTTTGTCACATTCTGCGCGATTAGATACCCGCGTTTGGGTGACAGCATTCATTGCCTAGCTTCTCTCGGCGTAGCCCAGATAGCTGACGCACGACACGTGCGCCTTCGACAGAGCGCGGAGGCCAACGCCAATAAGCGCCTGAAGGTGGCGCGGAAATGTACTAACAGTACTACCCAGAACTGTTTGCTCTTCTCGCTAGGCAGTGTGTTATGGCGCTGCAAACTTCAGCGCAAGTTCCCCTATAGAATAATCAAATTAAAATTAGGGCATAGCCAGCAGCTATGCCTTGAGCAGTGAAGCGAGCGGAGCACACCAGGCCAGGGCCGCCGCAGGCTTTAGTTATGAGGTTGTCTTCTCCGCATGGCAGAGATGTGGCGTGCAAATGCATTGAGTATACATTGAGAGAGTGGCCGTGCACCCAGGCAGCTGCTCACAACGCTGCCGACAGGTGCCCAAAGCCGCCCATTTGGCTCCTGTCAGCGCGCGAGAATTTATCGAAAACACCTGCGAGGACGCGGCCGGCCCTTCGGTGTATACGCAGATGTCACAGTGGAGTAAATGCGAACAATAGCGCTTTCGCATGGGATTTTCACGTTGATGCCCCACTCTGCACACTGATATTTACTTTATATATGTGATATATTCGATACTGCCGGCCGCCTTAATTGGCGGCCAAGGCAGGGGTGGACCCGAGACGTGTGCAGTACTTGGTCCACAGCAGCAACAACAAAAAACGAAGCATATACGCACACAGTAAAGTTTCTGCCGAACGAATCAGCTTCCGTGTAAGATGTAACACGCGTTACATTTGCGTCCAAGTACAGAATGCAATACAAGCAGACACTTGAAGAATCAGGTGGAACTGATTGCGGATAAAAATGTTTCTGGTGATGATGAGGTTAGCACATCGTCGGGTAACTTGTTCCTATCGTTCTTTGAAAGAACGACAGCTTGCGTGCATTGGTTCTGCACTAAGGTAATGCTTGCTTTATCACGCTTGTGCCGAGTTTTGCGTCTCCCGTTGTACTGCATGCAAGAAGGAAAGCACGATTACTGACGATGGTGCATTTTTCGACGAGGTTCCAAGGTGGGCAAATCGGAGCGGCTGAGAAGGTCACATATCGATACCTGTCTGCTATAGGCGCTGTGTGTATGAATCGCAGTCCTTTCCTTTGAACCCCCCACTGCTTCTAATATCCGTTTTCGTACGCGGGTCCTCGTCGGCGTATGGGATCGACGCACGAGTGAGGTATACGCTCCAAGCTCTGTTCTAGTGCACCTCTCATGCACTTGCCCTATAGTCCTGTGGGGGCCACTGAGACTGTGTTTGTAACGTGAGGGTTCCAACTGAGGTTCGAGTTTATCGTTGCGCCAAGGCATTTAGCTTGTTCCACTTGTTCGATAGGAACACTATTAATTGTGTAAGAGTACTTCAATGAAGCTTTTTTGTGTGTGTGTGTGTGGGGGGGGAGGCTATGGTCATTTGTTTACACTTCTTGACATTTAGTGTCATCCTCTAGTTATGGCACCAATCACTAACAGCACATAAATAGTTATTTAGAATGAGGTGGTCACCTTCCAGTAGTATCGTATGTTAAACTGCACAATCGTCTGCAAAAAAAAAAAAAAAACGGGCTTGCACAGGAGAGTCAAACTTTAGATATTTAAGAAAAAGAAGCGGCCCAAGGACTGAGCCCTGTGGCACTACTGAAAATACTGGAGCGATCGGAGAACTTGATCTGTACGCACTGCTGCCGGTGCGATGAGTCAAACCACTGCAAAATGTTTTTTCTGTTAGATATCGTTGAGCTTTATTCAATGTTTACAATGTAGTACTCGCCCTAAACAAGAATTCGCTATATACCCTGGCTCGGCTGTACTACTACTCTTCAATTGGGTGTCTTTATAGTATATGTAGTACATTAGGTTTCAGTTGCGAACGCATTTCATTCCGGCGGCACCCGTGCCCGACGCAGCGAACGCCATTCGCTGCCTTCGCAAGCATTTTTCCGAGCATCCTGCAGCCTGCTGTCGCCCCACCCGGTAGCGATACAATATGTCCATTTGAACGTGGTTTTAGCCGTTTCAAGATGCAGGTGCCCAGTTTAACATAAAAACGTGAGAGGTTATTCACTGCTTTTATGCAGTTTTTGTTCATTTCTAGCTGCAGGAACTTAGTGCCTCGCCGTTTAGCACTGCAGTTGCTTGCTACCGAAGCTTTTTGATAATTTGAAATTTCCGCCAACTCCTAGAACATTCAATCAAAATTGCCGTTTGGGCGAGGTGGTGGGACATTGCGCGCTGGTCATTTCGAATCCTAGAACATGCCGCCACCGCCGCGCAACCTCCTCGCCACCCTTGCGCGTCCTTTGGTGAACCGGTTTTGTGCTGGTCGACGATTGGTCTCCCTCCCGTTTCCCTTAGCAACGACGGCGTTTTGCTTGTTGTGTTTTCCTCCTTGTTTGGCGCCATTTTTCGCGCAGAAGCGACCAAATTGCGCGGCGTTTTCTGTGCAGTAAGCGGCGCCCGAAGATGGCTATGCAGTTTCCGACGCCGCGAGGAAAGCGGGGCGGCTTGTTCAAGAAGCGTCGCGAAAAGAACATCGTTGTCTGCGAGGTAAGCCGCCTTTACTACGAAGCGTTGCTTTTCCTGCGTGTTTGTACTACGTCGCACGCGAAATAGGCTTCGCCTCAGCACACTGAATCTTCTGCTTTTACCCGGACATTCTGCTTTCTGTTTTAACACGCACTATCACAGTGGAAAGAAAGGCGGCGCCAACACTCCACTGTTCGAATATCCGTTCATCGCGCTGTTACCTGGGTGGCACGAAAATGACGTTAGAATCGTCCTGGATTGTACCATGGTTTGGTTTGGTTTAGGGGGGGTTTAACGTCCCAAAGCGACTCAGGCTATGAGGGACGCCGTATAATGAAGGTCTCCTCCGGGAAATTTCGACTACCTGGGGTTCTTGCGCTGGCCTTGCACAGTAGACGGGCCTCCAGAATTTCGCCTCCATGGACGACTTTAGCGTCTTTTGGCTATCGGCGAAGTAAAAGCGCGATGAAGAGAAATTCCGACAGCGGAAGCTAGGCGACGCGTTTATTTCGATCGTGATAGTACGTAGGCATACGTACACCCTCTCAATAGCACCTTTCAGAATTATGTTAGGATGCGTATTTTACTGAAAGTCGAAATATTGGCTCGTAGAGGGTCTATTTTTTCCAGCTTGTACTTGGATGTATGCGCCGCGGTCACTGAGATACTGCGGAGACACTGGAAAAACGAATGGCGCTTAGATCGGTGGTAATTAACGCGGGTGATGGGCGCTAGCGTTGCGCTTGGCCAACGCTTGGGTACTCTCTGAATTGCACGCTTGAGCGGGTGGCGACACTGCACCGCTGACAGTGCTACGCGGAAAAAGCTAGCGCCCTCCTAACTCAGAAGGCCTGTTTTAAAAGAATGAGGTGAAACGGCTTAGCGTAACAACATGGAAATTAAGTGGACGGTCCCTGATGTGTGCGCCAACGTGGGTTCTTCAGAATGGGCCCTCATTGCGTTCTCTCGTTCCTTGGAGCGTGCAATCGCCGCCACGCATAGCGATCTCTGTTTTCGGACCGAAAAATTGTTGGAATCATTTTGCGGCGCTCCTATGGAAGAAGGGACTCCTCGAAAACTACGCACGATCAGTTTCGGTGAAGGAAAAAAAAAAGACAAAACTGGCTGCTTAGGCATGTCAGTGGTAGGTCTGTGCCGCGCATGCAAGAAAGAGTGCAACTTCACGAGAGGGGGCAATTTGCGAAGCGTGGTCGTAGAAGAAACGGCGGTTTAGCTTGGTTGGGCCACAAGCGAATTAGGTGCGCTGGCCGGGTGCGACAGCGGTGTGCGCACAGTTGAACAAATAGAAACGGGGGGGGGGGGGGGAAGCCCAGCATGGTGGCAACTGCCACCACCCCGTTTCAAAGGGGACGCTCCTACCATCCATCCATCCATGCTGCACCCATTGAGCACGGATACAAGTTGACATCAGAGCGCGAGGGGAGACTGCGATGGCGCAGTGGCCAGCGAAGATGTTCGCCCCGGTTCTGAGCTCCGTCGCGGCCCTAGTGCGTCTTGCACAGTTGGCCGGTTGCCACCCACGGCCACCAGCTAGAGGCTTCGCACAAAGGAAAACCCACAGGGTCCAGTGTTATGTGCTGCACTGAAACGAAAGGGAGGAAGTCGGCCAGTGGTAGATGGAAAGAAGAGGGCACTGGGCTGCAAGCAGTGTTGGCTTACGGAGGCCGGCGACATCCCTCCAGAGATTGATTACCCCCACGGAGGCGACCACTGCTATACTGACAGCACCTGTGTTCGGTAATGACGATCTCCGTTCGCTTTGAAATTAGGCACACGCACGCAACTTCTGAAAATGTCAAAGAGAACAGCAGCAATCTTTATTTCTCAACACTTGAGTCACTCTCCCCGCACATGTGTATATTGCGAGAAATCTTGGCTCCCTTGCATCCTCGAATTCGCGGCTATCGGTGTAATAAACATTAGCGAATTAACGACTCCAGAATCGCTGTAGATGGACACTCTCTTACACACCTCCTCTCGCATAGCTGTGCCCAGAAATAAGCAGTGTGGTGACAGCTGAAGCCTGCTTACTTTGCCATAGAAAACCAGTTTTCGAAGGCAAGTTGTTTGGCACGGTTGTTGTTAATTTCTGGGGCTTAACGTTTACTATACGCACATGCCGACGCATTGGAGCGGACAGAAATTGAGCAGTCCGCGACTGTATGGCAGCAGCACCGCACAGGGGGCGCGCTCAGTGCGAGCCGCGCAGAAAGTCGCAGCGTGCCCGCTTGTCATCGCTCTCGACGCTGGCGCCCCCTGGTCCCAGCTTCATGAAGCTGGGCCGGATGGAGTCGTACGACGGCCACTTGGAGCCGAGCACTTCGGGCGCCTTTCTGCGAGTAACCAAGTGGTGCACTCATCAAGGGGTTGTGCGCCAGAGAGTGCAGTTGAAAAGTGCAAGCTGAAAAGCAGCCGGCGCTGTGCTCTTCCATGCAGAGGGGGGAGAGGAACAGTCGGAGGACGTTGCTTTCTAGCCTTGTGCAGTGTGCATGGTGCAGGCATGGTGGTGGGCTTTTCATGGTGTCCAAAGGTGGGGTCCATTTATCAAAACCAGCGCTCGAAGACACGGACAGAAAGGTGAGGGTGTGTGTCTCAACTTTCGGCCCGTGCCTTCGAGCGCTGCTTTCGATAAATGCATAACCAAGTCGCCCAATAAGCCACTTTCACCAACTGATCTCACCCAGGAAAAGCCGAGCACCAGGCCAGGGGGAAGCTTGCACCCATTGTATCACCGGTCGGTATTGTGCGACACTGAGGATCGAACACACCACCTCACCTGCGAGGCGGATGCTCACACGTCCGGGCTACCGCTGCCTTGCGCAAGGCTATCCTTGCATTGCTGGCAGGAGCAGCCTTATCCTGTCCGGTTCAAGTTGCTTTTATTCTCGTGATAAACTTCCGCATGCCAGCCTCGGATAAGACCACCTTGCCTCGACCGCAACAACACTTCTGGAACAAGAGTGGTCAACGGACCTGTCTCGTCGGAAAAACACTGCTATAACTCGGTTCCAGAAATAGAAATTCGTAATCATATCCTAACGGGAATGAGAACTCTTCGGAGGCATACTGGCGAGTGGGATAACGTGCGGTGGAGGAGGTTTACCCAGTGCGGGCGAACGTGGCCCACACGTGTATCATGGTGCGCGCCCAGCGCTTGTCCAGGTCGCTCGAGGGCACCTCCGGCCTGAGCGGCATGCCGAACACCAGGTGCATGTCCTCGAAGTGGACCGCCTCGGTCTGGTTGCGCCAGCTGGAGTACTTGGGCCGGTACCCCAGCACGTACACGTAAACCGCGTTCTGCCACGCGTGCAGCTGCTCGGCCAGCTCGGACATGGGGCAGGCTTGCTGGGCGCGGTTCCGTGGGCAACGAGCTTGTGTGGGCAACTCCTATACGGACTAGTTAGTCTGCAGTAGACTCCCGTTCGTATAGAAGATCTATGGCCCTGCGCTTTTATTAGACTTGTCTATGAGGAGACAAAAGGAGATATATCTACAGGAAGACAATAGAGCAATTAGGGACTATGCGATAAAAAAAACTGAGGAAACGTTTGTGCTTATAACGCGACACTTAGCTTAGCGTGCCTCTGGACAGTGCCTACTGACGACTTCTCTTTCGCTTTGGCCAATCGGGACTAGTACATAATCTGTATTCACATAAGACGAATATTCTCGTTTCGCCACCGTTATAGAGTTGGTGCTGCTAGGCTAATATGTCGTGCTTGACTCCTAAGCTCAGCCGCAGTAGACGTCTAGTCACATACCACGGGGATCGCGTTAAACGTGGCCACTCCACGACCATTTTCAAATACGACGTACGCCCGGTTTTCGTTGCCCGTACGAGCTTTGCAAAAGAGCGTTTTTTTTTACCAATAATTGTTCACAAGCAGTGCTTAAAGTGGCACGCTGCGTGTGCTTGCTTGATCATATATCCGCCGCTAGAGGCGTGGTATGTATACTGGCTGCAGCTACTGTACGGTTATTATGCGGTGCCACTTAGGCTCTCTGTTAGGTAGCAAGCTCTATTGGGCGACATTAACTTTCGTATCCAAATTCACTGTTCACTGTGACGGGGTCCGTATTCTGCGCGCAAAGTGCGTTTTATATATACTCGTTGTCCTCAAACTGCTATCTCTTCCCTTGCCGTTGCTTACAGTGCGGGTAACAATCGAAGGCAGCGCCTAAGTTGAGTATGCGAAGTAGCTAGCTGCGACACTCGGGGAGCCCTGTATCTGCACGCTGAAGGAAGAAACCCTCCCTCCGAGGCTCACCAGGACGTCGCCGACAGCCCTCTGGTAGTGCATCTCCGAGGGCGGCCGCGTGGTGTCCGCGAAGATCTCCCAGCGATCGAGCACCCGGCGACCGAGCAGCTGCGAGGCTATGCGGCGCGGGTCGCCGGAACCCGAGCGCAGCTTCTCGAGGAACCACGGGTACGCACCCTCGCTCTCCACCCGGCCCAGAAGGAAGCGCCTGCCCTGGGGCCCCGTCTGGGAGAGAAGGTGCGTGCCTGCACAGTGAGCTCCTTTTCGGTGGCCTCGGCGTTCTCCTGATGGCCACTTAACTGGCTGCCCACATGCATGGCGCACGCACTCGATATCGCGCAGCACACGGGCACCTTTGTCGTTTCGCCCCCTCGGAGAGGAAACGCGCAGCGCCACCGCTGGCAGCTGTGCTGCATGCACGGCCGAGCACGCACGGTCCATGCCCGGTCTTGCAGCAGAGGAGAAGCTGAGAGCGCAGCTTTCCCGAGGGTTCCCCGGGCTCATGATGACCAGGCACGCGTTTGGAAGCTGTTTCATGCCGTTAGACTGTTCGGGTGGCACGGGCGCCTTAATAGTGGTCTTGGCCTGGGGCCCCGTATGCGCCATATGCGGACTGCTAGCTGCAGTAGCAAGTTTCTGCTATGCTGAGACTGTGCCGACATTTGCATATTTATTTCGGTCTTATCTCTAGGTGGTTGTCTATAAACTATAGGTTGCTCACAACGCTGTGAAAAAGCTTGTAATGACGTCACCATGTCACGTGACCTAACTCTCTCGACCAATAACGAAATTATTTGCCACCTTCCAAGGAAGGCAGATTTTGATGACGGCACAATGTCACGTGGTCTATATTGACCAATCAGCGAATTTCTTGACACCGGGCATCGGCGGGGCTTTTGTGTGACAACTATAATGTTATATATATATATATATATATATATATATATATATATATATATATATATATATGTATATAAAAGGAGGAGAAAACACGGAAATCCGTTGGGCCACTTTGCAAGCGATGTCGCCCGTAAATAACTCATCTGAAAGCGCACACGAAGAGCGGATGATTTAATATAAAGCGTTGTTGTTGCATCTGAGCGCCAGATGCGCATGCGTTGCCTTCCCGCGGTGAAACGGCGCATGCGCAGTTGTCCCGCATCGGAAGCGAATCAGGCTACGCTGTGTGTCTGCACCAGCTGGCGGCGCGAAGAAGCCCCACAGCACTGACGTCAGAGGGATGAACACAAAAATTACGCCCTCGCGGCGGCTCAGTGGTTGTGGTGCTGACCAAAAAGAGGCGGGTTCGGTCCCGTCCGCGGCGGTCGCATTTGAATGGAGGCGAAATGCTAGAGGCCCGCGTACTGCGCGATGGCGCACCCCAGGTGGTCGAGGTTATCCGGAGCCCTCCACTGCGGCGTCCCTCACAGACCCAATAAAGCGCACCGGCAGTGAAAATGTGCGAGTAGCCCCACACCTGCCGTTCCTCGCCGCCCGGTTGGGAGAGGGGAGGCCGGCTGAAGACCGGCATGAACCTGGGCGCCAGCGGGCTCCGGGCCACGGCGGCCACGTCGGTCGTCTGCAGGCACTGCACCCCGGCCTCGGTGGCCAGGTCGGCGATGCAGTCCACGCTCGCGGCCAGTCGACGGGCGCCCTCTGGGCCGTCGTCCTGGTACCTGCATGCCGCGGGATCGCGGGCGTCCAAGCCGGCTTTGCTGACCGCTGCACTTCTTCCACTCGCGCCTGACTTCGCGCATTCATGCCGTTCCATTTGTGGGCCCATTCCTTTCTAGCCCTCTAATGCCGCCGCCATGCAAAGTTGCTCGCCGTGGGGAAAAAGTTACCGTCGATTCATAATGACGCCTTTGCCGCCATTGATGCGAAAGCATTGTGTGGTCCATCGGCAATGAAACCCGGTGTCGCTCAGCGCATAAGGGGTCATCGCGAAACATCCCGGATGACGTCGAAGGAAAGTAGTTTCTTCCGAAGGTGACGTCTCAGGCTGGGAGGCGAGCAGGCAGCGAAACCGCGTTCGCTCTCCACGGCGAACCTCTTACGTGAGGTGCAACGCTGTGAAGCGTGCGGAAGTGAAATAAAGGCAGGCGTGTTACTCCGCGCTTCTTCTGTGGCCCGTGGCACGACAGGGCGACAGGAAACAAGGATTAGTGAAGGGGAGTTGGGCGCGCTTTTTGTGTGGGTCCTCATTCCAGGGCTCCGCTGGCTTCAGCTGCCCTGCGGCCCACCTGTTGTACGAGGGCCCGTTGGTCCTCCGGGTTATCGCTGGTCAGCAGCGCCTCCCACCGCTCGAAAGACGCGTTTTCCGCGCACTAGACGCTCAGTCCTCTCTAGAAAAGCAGCACAGGAAATACGTCGGTTCTCGGCCTCTTGGCTTAGGTCGTATTTAGAAAGCGACATCGTGTCGTCTGCAGCGATCAAGACCATGGCAGATGTGTCATGTAAGCGAAAGCTTTACTGCTCCCCTCCGTAGCTTCTTCGCCGTGTGCGCGAGTTTGACCTCGAACCGAGGAGACACCACGTGACAGCTATGACGTCACTCAGCCGCCGCCGCCGAAACAGAGCGCTGCAGCCTCTGTCTCTGTAGGCCGTCAGCATTCATTGTGTTCGTTGGCGTTGGCAACGGTAGTCTAGACGGCGATGATTTTGACGAAAGAAGGGGGCGCATATAACTGGCTCCCTGGGTCAGTGGACGCCTCAGTAGCGCTTTGAGGTACGCGGCGGGGGTTAGAGAGAGAGAGAGAGATGTGTGCTGCATGCATTAGCTCTGACAACGTTGTGGCAGACACGCGGCACTGCAGCAATAGACCGCAGCGTTCACTGGGTGACATGCAGCCACTCGCGATGGACCATCAATTTAACTGTCACCTGCCAGGGTGGCCGTGCTGCCAATAGTCCAGTGTGCGGAATGCACTGCACGTATACAGACGCCAAGCCGCGCCTACTTGCCCGATACAGCTCAGCTTTCGCTCTCTAACCAGGTTCAACTGTAGTTGAACCGCAGCTAATTTTTTGAAGCGAAAAGCTTCACAACGCTAGGTAAAGCAGTCGTCGCGTAGGCCGGAGAATGACCTTGAACGACCTTCAGCCCAACCACGTTAGTGGTGTAAGACCATATTGTCACGACTCGGTAAAACCCCGAGGATAATAAACGGTTTACTGGTCAACCAAAAAGAATCCCTGCGCGTTTACAGCTTCTTCCTCTTCTAGCCTTGCGCTCGTAGATCCAGTCATCTTTTGCGTCTTCATGCATGCGGCAATATGTTATGGTGTCGCACCCTTGACCCCTGACCTTGAGTTGACCTTTGACACTGGGTGACCTTTAGGTTGACCTTTGACCTTAAGAACACCCGATGGGGTGATGAGATCCAATAGGGGGTGTCGCAAGACGATGTGATACCATTGCGTATCCACGTGGTAGTGTGGGAGTAGCATATAGTTCTTTAGTCGCGAGCGTGTAGCGGAGCTGCCATGGACGAGCCTCAGACGCTTAGCAAGCGTCTTTTCGCTGAATTCCAGGGCTAGCCAAGTTAAGCCACTGCTAGTTTCTAATCGCGGATGTAGGCAGTGCAAACAAGAGCGCTAGCTTTTACAGCGTTGGTGAATCTGTGTATTATTTGATTGTGTTCATTTTTCAGAGGTGCATGCCGACGCGCGGCTTCATCGCTTTGTTTGTGACGCGAGCAGATTTATCTCGATTGATCGCATCCGGGCCGATTCTGTGTTGTTCGGGACTGTTGTAGTAACTTTGCACGCCGTATCTAGAAAGTGCGCTAAATTGAGCACGGCCGCGAACTGCACCGCCAAACGATTCGGTTGGAGGGTCCGTGTGCCGCATGTGCCCCGCAAAACCGAAGCTACTGCTTTTGGAATTCATGGTCAACCTTTGCTTACAGCCATAGAGGGGAAGGTGAGTGCAAGCCACTCGCCACCCTAGCGAAGCCGACTTGTCGAGAATGCCGACAGGCCGATCGGCGAAGCAGCGAGAGCCCCAACGATGATGGACGCAGCCACCCTCCGGGAAGATGATACATACAACCCAGCGGAGTGGACGACGGTCATCGGGACTTATCAAGGCAAGCAAAAGCACGAGTGGAGGATAAAAAGAGAGAGCAAGCGAGCAACACAGCGGGACGTCAGAGTGGCGTCCCAAAAACCGCCCGAACGCAGCGAAGCTTCGCGCAAAGGTTGCCCGATTGCCCCACTGCCAAAGAGTGCTATCAAGGTATAGTTTATGCTAAATTATGCTAGGGGCAGACCTACTGCCATCTACCAAATACTGACTGAACCAGAATCTCCCCCCCCCCCTCCTGCAGCACTGAAATCATCTGGTTGCCCGCGCACTCTGGAAACCCTGGCAATGAGGCCGCCGAATCTTTAGCCCGAGGGTCTAGAAACCGGGCACAGGCGGACCTCATGGGGCGTTTCTCAAAGCAGCGAAATACCCCCCCCCCCCGACTGTTTCCTCCCTCTCTACCAGGCAGCAACACCTTTGGCGCCGTCTGCAAATGCGGACCATACCTACTCTACTCTCCCACTACCGACCCGTCCCACCTTCCTGCCCTCTGTGCAATGCACAGAAGGCTAACCTGACCCATGTCCTCCTGGCCTTTCCGGCTTCGCCTCCACCCGGCGGGCCGGCGCCACTCCAAAGACCTCACCACGCTCCATGGACCCGGCAAGACAAACGGACGTCGCCAGCCACGCTGCCAGCGTCGTGGAATTTTAAGGCATGAACGTTTGAGTGTGGTAGGGTGGTGCGGGGAACCCGGGGGGGCCCCCGTGGCCGCAGACCAGCCCAATAACCAGTGTACTTTCAGAAGTACTCTCGCTGTCTTCGCGGACTCCCACTGCGTGACGCTAATGAGTGGGTGCCTCATTAGGAAAAAGACCTGTGGTAGGGGCCGCCGCTCTGGAATATGTAGCGGGCCACGTTTCGCGTCCAGACGGCCGCGTCCCCGCGGAACAGGTGGTAGCCGAGGGAGGCCGCGCCGGCGTCGTGTCCGGCCAGCACGACGCGCGACGCGTTTCCGCCGAAGATGTCGATGTTGTCCAGGGTCCAGGAGAGCGCCAGCTGCTGGTCGTGCAGGCCGGCGTTTCCCGGGAGCACCTTGGCCGACGGACCGCTGAGGAACCCGAGCGCGCCGACGCGGTAGTTGGGCACCACCACCACCAGGTCCCCCAGGGCGGACAGGTACCGGCCGTCGTACAGCTGCTGCGCCAGTGGGAGAAGTGTGCGATGATCATGTCAGCGGACTGCATTGATTCAGCGCCATTTGCGGTGAGGAGGACCGACCGACGACGTCGTGACTCGGAGTTGAACCTCCGGGTCCGAGCTGAGCAACGCGGCCTACGGGTCTGGACCGCTCTGAATGGGAGCCATTTGGAGTGAAGAAGAGCTGTGTCCATCATTCGGAGCTGCCGCCAACTGACTTGCTGTGTTTTACTACTCGGATATGTATGTGGGAATATTTGTCGGTATACTTCTTGAATTGACGTGTGCGATGCCTTTGTAGGATGTCACTCGCTCCTTGGCCGACCTCAGTTCGGGGTAGTACCTCCCGGTTGACTACCTCGTTACCAGGATGGTCCGAATGGGCGGGGACCCAGGTCAGTGGGGAGATAGGGGCACGTCAACGCAACACAGCGGAGCCTCTAGTGGTCGCTCTTAAAACCACTCAGTGAGGATGGCGTCGAGCTCTTGTGCCCGCACCTTTATTGCGGGTTTATTGGAAAACGTTTATTGCCATCACCGAGCCTACAGTGGGCACTACACCAGATGGCTTCGAGCCCATGGCTCTCGGCGACCACCTTGTGAGCCCACCCAGCGGTCCGGAATTGCGTCAACGGGTCTGACCCTCCCACCGCTCTATAGAGAAGGGACTGGTAGGCCTTTTTGCAGCTCCACAGAATGTGTCCGGCTATCTCGCGGCATTCCTTGCCAGTCGGATCGCAATTGCGTTGGATACATGTGTGCTAGCCTCGACGGGCCAAAGAAGGTTCACGTCTGGAGCCGACGCAATGTTACCTCCAGGCCTTTGTCGAGCTTTTGTCTGGTGTGTGATCCTGGCATGGCACGCTGCCGTTGGGAGGCAGCGATTCTCGCATTACAATCTTCCCTCGTGTGTGTGTAGGGTAGAACGTGCTGTTGGGCTCTTTTGGAATGGGGTAGTTCTATTCCTAGCTGGTCGAAGAAGAGAGTAATCTCGTTCGTTACTGCAGTCACTCGGACGTGCCTCGAAGCTGTTGCCGCCGTTCTGGAAGGACGCCCCGTAGAGGAAGAAGAGCACCGTGCGCTGCTCGCAGTGTGCCGGCTCCTCCTGGTCGCAGTTCCAGGGAGGCGCCCAGATGTTCAGGTGCAGGCAGTCCTCGCTGCCGTTGCTGGTGCTCACGTTCTCGAGGCCCAGGTAGAAGTCCTGCTGCGGGCACGGAGGACGCTTCTGCATGCTCTCCAGGGTTTGGCCCGACCGGTTGCCCTGTAACGGTTTCAAACACCGCTTCTACGCTACGTTCCGTCTCGCCTCATGCGATACGCCCTGCATGCTGTCCTAGCTCATAATGACGGGTTCTATCTTTCTTATGTGACCTTCACCACTTGGCCACCTGGTGGAAGAATAACGGTGGCCTGGAAATTGGGTTTGAGGAGAGTGACTCTCTCACTTGTCGGCGGACGCACAAACCACGCCGTGGAAGAATAAAAGGGAAGGGAGGATAGTTACCCGGGATTTTTCACCGCGGAAGATGAGGTTTCGAGGAATGAGAGCTAAAGGCACTTTCTTAAAAACGTAGCCGCGCGGGGCCGTCCAGTGGTGGTAGGATGGCGCATGGCGTACCCCGAGCGGCGCGTTCAGCGGCAGCGGAGGCTTGAAGCGCACGCCCCCTCCGGGAAACTGGGCGAACGGGATTCCCAGAAAGGCGTGCACGGTCCAGTCTCGGCCCTGGTCTGCGAAAACCAGCCGCTGACCGCGCACCGTGCCGAACGGGCCCTTGATGACGGGCCGGTCACGGTTGCGCAGGTGCTCCACCAGGGCCAGGATGACCACCGCCACGGACAGCGACACGGCGAACAGCGCCAGCAGCACGAGCAGCAGGCTGCGGCAGCACGTGGCCGACCTGCGGGGTGCGCGAGGCGAGTCGGTCGATCAGATTGGGCTCGCCTTCGGCCGAATCTTGGGATCGGAGCTGAGGAGAGCTCCCATTGGTCTTCTCCGCTCAGGGTGATGTGACTGAGATGAGCTCTGGCCTTGCATAGCTTGATAGAGTACTGACCCGGGTAGTGTTTGGAAACGAGTTGGTTTGCAGGCGACGCCAAGTGGCGGCCTGTTTCGGGATGTATCGGCTCGAAGATATTTAGGTGGGCCTAGTCTCTCTGTCACACACTAACACTAAGCGGTCCCGCCCCGTCAAGCCATCGGCGAGCCCACCAGTAATTCCTCCTCGTTCCCAGCGAGGGACGCGTGCCCGTATTGTTTGGATTTGTCAGCTATATATATATATATATATATATATATATATATATATATATATATATATATATATATATATATATATATATATATATATATATATATATATATATATATATATATATATATATATATATATGCTGGTCTGCACGATTCTATTCGCCTCGGGATAAATTCTCCCTCTGGCTAAGTTCATCACCGCAACCTTAGAGTTGCTGACTACTATTTTTGGTGACGCTTTTGCAATGGCAGGTGCTATATGGCAGATTCTTCTGCAGTCTCACAGCAATTGGTTAGAAATGTGACGCTCGCTATCAGTTGAGTTCCTTCGCTCCATGGTTACACCTAGGGCCACTCGGCCGTCGCCATATGCAGCCTGCGCCATCAACGTAGACCACGCGTCGTGTGCTTCCGAAACGTCTCGGCTCGTTTCCCTTTGCGCTCTTCGGGTGCGCGTGTTTATAGGTAGGGATGAGATTATGAGTCGGTTCCACACGGTTCGTTGAAGGTAGGCTTCGATGCCTAGCCGCCCTTCATATATAGTTAACGCCTATCCTGTCGCTGTAGGATTTTCCTGCCTGTGGAATTTCCCGCGAGTGCGAAACGCCGACTGCTTCTCCTCAAGAGTGCTGTGGAGCCCTGCATTTAAAAACTTTTCATTGCGGATGGGAAGCCCCAGCGCAGCGGCTTTTACGTATATGACGCCCCAAATAATCATCCTGTCGAAGGCCACTTATAGCGAGCCTGTTCGCCCCTCTCATTGCCTGTGGGTGCGCAGCCCTCTAGTCTGCTGCCTATTCAAGCCGTTGGCCCTGATATACACGTCACGTACACGTGCGTCTGCTCTTAAACAACTGCCGTCGAGACCCACCGCTCAGGCTTAGCTGAGTCCACCTTGGCCGGCAATTCCTTGGCGTCGTTCTCCCGACCAGCCGACCCCGGGGGCTCCGTGGCTTCAGCCGCCTTGCGGTCATCCTTCTCGGCTGCAGGCGCGCTGGCCGTGGCCTCCTCGTGTGCTGCATCGCTGTCCAAGTCGTCGTGTTGACGTCACGAGGCAGCAGCGTACGCGCAAAAGTTGTCGCCGTCTCTTGAAGCGAAAACTCTGCTAGCAAGGCTCGCACTGTACATCGGAAATTAATGCATTGATTACACGCTTTAAGCAGCGGTCACTGGGTTAATACCTCTCCGACATGAAAACACCACTTCTATTAAAACCGACTAAAACACGAACGAAGTAACGAAGCTCGCTGGCGCCATATGGGGTCTCCGTCCGTGGGCTGTTGTATAGAGAGGCCGCATTGTTGGCGTCCGGGGTATTTCCGGCCGTCAACTGTTTTTCTCCATTCCGTCGCCATCGAACGTGGCGGCCAGGAGTCGAGCCTCGGAATTCGTGCTTTGCGGCTCAATGCCTCACACGGATGTCACTTCCAGCGAACGAAACGGGAATGAAAGCGTGGCTGTCGCCATTTTACCTTGGCTGGACGTGTCCGTTGGCATTGGGGGGAGCTCGAGACGTGCCTAGTTCGGCTTCCTTCGCTATGGCGTCTTGTTCGGTCGATGAGCCTGCCGACCGCCGTTCGAGATAGGTTGCTTAGGTCAGGAAAAGAAAAAAATTCGCGCAAAATGTTTGCAAAAGATTGCGATAGCCGCGGCAGTGTGCAATGCGAGCTCAGCTCTTCCCACGACACCTGCCACCGCTGGCGAGTGGCGCTCCTCGCGGCAGAAACTCTTCCGACTGTCCATTCCTTTGTTCTCGCCGTGGCAGGTGGCCTTTCGCTCTGCTAACACCTGCCAGGTTGTCAGGTGGCGTGTTACCTGTGCTCGCAGGACACCACGCCATCTCTCAGCATGCAGCTGCGATCTGTTGCTTCGAAGAGCCCCACAGGGCCAAGTTCCAGAGGAGCAATGCTATAACCAGGGCCTCGTCTGTGCGTTAGCAGTGCGTATTCACTGGTGAGCATAAAGCGTTGGTCACCTGATGTGACTAAGGGGGGTCACAATCGGCACCTCCTTCTGTTGTAACCTCTGCATGAAACCGAAGCTGCTCGGACTGGACGGAAGGAACGCAGTTTCGAGCCTGGCTACCACCGCGGGTTGATTAGTTCGGCGAAAAGCGTCCCCAAATTTCTTACAACCTGAAACAGCGGCTTCGTTAAATTTAGCCAAGTAACGAAAGAGGAGACACAATGGCGCCTTCCAACTTCCACAGCTTTTCTACACTCTGTTTTTTTTTTCCCTCAGACCTTGGCAGGCCTGTTTTAGGTGTGGACTACATCCAGGAAGGCAGTTGCTGCCTCTTGGCATTGTGCATGCAGTAAGTATTCCCGTGTGGTGCAATCATGAGCGTGCATACAGTTTGGTTCCCAAGGTGGGACACGCAGAGCGTGCAACGGCTGCTTATCCGCTTCGAAAACTTGGGCCTCCCGCATTCGCCACCGCGTCAATTTCCATCGTGGCAACAACATTCACGGTGGCCGCAGCGCCTTCGCTCTTACAAGTGATCTCCCAGTTACCGTTGCTTGCTTCTAGTGCAAAAGCATATTCACAAAAGCAGCGTCATAATAATCGTTGCAGAAAACAGAGTCGCACACAATAAAACGACGAGAGAAAAATATGGAACGCTTTCGTAAAGCGCTTTCAGCGCAAAAGTTTCAAACAGCAATAACAAACACGCAGAACGGAATTTTCCAATGTTCCAACGCGCAGATTCCCTGTCAAGGCCTGGCGATAACGAAACGGAATCTACGAAGGCGACTTCCTTACTCCGAAGGGCCACAGAACAATCGCTACAGCATGCGTCTCCCTTTTTTCTAATCAGAATTGGCCTCTTCTCGCGACTCCTGCCGAAGATCTCGACGCCGTCAAGCTCCGGCTCACATTAATCTTTGCACTCTTTGCAGTGAAGGGGCGATTCCTTTTCTGGCGACTTAGCGCGCTCCCATGCTCTGCCGTTACTACAACGACCCGTTTGTCCTCTGTACAGGCCCCGTGAGTGGTATTTCCTGTACAACACCAGCAGCGAAGGGATTAATGCCGTGCCTGCATGTTTTCGCACGGGGGTTCGTCCGTTATACGTGCGCACTTTGTCCAGTCGCGTGACACTGATCACGCTTACGGCTCTCTTTTTTCGGTGATTATACAGCGCTATTGGGCGTGTGCTAATTATTTTCACCATAGCCTGTCGTTTGCCTCACCTACGTGACTTTGTAATTATTCAGTCGTGTGCGCTTCACTGCCTTGCCTTTTGGAAATCGCCGTACAAGCTGTGTGCGTGATGGCGTTTTGCTGCAACTTGATTCAGAGTAGAGTTGTTCTCCACTCTGGCTCCATGTACTATACGCCCCGTGCCTTCACTAGGCGCCACCCCTGTTGCCAGTCCGGTCCAACAGGGGTGCAGTAGTCCGCTTCCTCCAAACTTGTCCAGGTCGGCCCGATTGATGATGGAAACAGCGGTTCTCCTACCCGCAGCCGGAATGGTTGAGAACTCTCCTCTCATGCCGGCGCAGTTCATCTTAGCCGCTGCTCACCACTCGCCCAGCTCCTGCCGGCAGCACAGCACGAGCACTGTTGTCCCCCCGTTAGTTTAGACAATGGTGGTCCACGCACGTGGCTCAGTGCATGCAGCCGAAAACGCACGCAGTCTGTATGGTTCCCGCCTTGTGGGAACATGCAACTCGAATGCAACGAGGGCGAAGGAGGAGGAGGGTGTCTGCAGCCCACCCCTGGTCACACGCGAAGCCGCCGTTCTGCGTTGCGTTGGTGCATGCCAGCAGCGGGACCTGCTCGTGTATGTATACCTGCGGCTTTCTCCTCGGGTCGCCCTCTCTGCTCTGCTGTGGCCAAGATGCTCCCGGTGGCCGAGGGCTCCGGAGACTTGGCGGAGGAGTGAGTGGTCCCCTCTGCGGGATGAAGTATCGGTGCGGTTAAAGCGAGCAAAAAAGACCCTCGTAATGGGAACGAAGTACTAGCTAACAGACAAGGCATGGATGAACACCCTTTTCCAAGGAGTTGCGGTCACGCTTAGTTATGGAGCTGTGCGTTTAAATAGTTATATGTAGCTGCGACAGAATACTTGGCTACATCAACCTCAACTATCACGCGCCTCTGCTTAACTGAAACGTTTCTCGATCGCGCAACTATCCAATCCACAGTGAGTCAGCATGCAGGTTTGCGGTAGAAGACGAAGGAAATTTTCATACAGACGTATAAACTGCATGTACACCAATGAATGCACAGGAGGAGACCACAGAGCACACGACGGCTCTATGGGGACCTCCACGAGAACCCCACCGAATTCGCCTGAAGGCGTTCAAAATAAGTGTATTCTTTTGAGCCGCCAGCTTGAAAGTAAAGTTCTTCGGAACTCTATATTCGTTCCATGCCCGATAACAGCTGTGCCCGTACGGGAGGAGCCACTGTGGAGGGATTTAGTGCAGCCGGGCGCGTAGCGAAGATTGGCGCAGCCGAGCACTCTGTCGCGCTTCTATACTTTGCCGACACGAAGAAGCCCCACTGCCAGACACTTGTGGGCATGCTCTGGGTTACGACTGCGACGGCAACACGCACACAATGACGCTGCAGAAAGGTGCTATTTAGGTGCCTGAAGAGGGCCGAAAGGGGGAATCTTTGCAGAAGGAACCTCGGATTCCCGTGCTGAGAATGAATGAGACAAACGACGACGAGGAGCGGAGAAAAAAAAATGGCGCTCGCCTTTGTCGCTCGTGGACTGTGGACTCCGACGTGGTTTAATTAAATTGTACGCTAGAGGGAATTATAAGTTGTTGTTGTCACAACAACTTATTCCGAGAGAGGGACAGCCCCGTAGAGCACCAGAGGCCACAGAGCGTGAGAAATTCACGTGGCGAATATTTATCGAGAATGCACTGAGGCGATTTCACGAAGATACGGTAAAGGTTAAGACTTCCGAGCTTTTGAAGCAACGCCAGACAACTAGGCGTTCCAAGAGCTTAAAAAAAATTACAGACGATTAATGTAGCCGGTACTGCGAAATTAGAGCGCTGCTCTTCAGGGCTGCCAGGTGGCGTATAATTGGTTTTTGCTGTCTCGCATATCGGCGAGCACCTGAACCGCGCCAAGGGATAAAGGAGGGAGTGAGAGAAGAAAGGAAGAAACAGGTGCCGTAGTGGAGAGCTCCGGAATAATTTCGACCACCTGGGGGCCTTCAACGAGCACTGACATCGCACAGCACACGCCTACATCGAGACGCGCCCGCCGCGGCCGGGTTCCAACCCGGGTACACCGGATCAGTAGCCGAGCGTCCGAACCACCGCGGCGGGTAGGTGGCGTTTTGCAGAGCTGCTATTCGCGGACAACCGTTTACGCCGACAGCGCCCCAGACTGCGAACTAACGGGCGCTCTAAAATGCGCCTCTCAAGAACTTTCTATAAATAGTGGCTGACGGCTATAAGCGATGAACGCGTGAAATTGTGCGCGAGAACTCTCCACGCATTTTTTTTTTTTTGCGCGCACCAGTTACGTGCGAGTGAGATTTCGAGGAAAGCAACGACGTTAGCGAAGGGACAGCGCTCGAGTGGGTTTGGGTCTTTGCCTCTCTCCAGCTGTCATCCCTCGCGGCGCTGTTGAGGTGAGTTTGGTGAAGAACTGCTGGGCGTAGCCTGGTCGATTCCCCGCACAAAAGACGCGGGGGAAAGGACCATCTGCGGTGAACTGAAGCGCCCCATCGAGAAGTGAGGCCGTTTCCTTTCCTCAAAGACCAGTGTTCACAATCGCCTGATCGCAGTGAGAGCGGGCAGCGGTGAACCCTAGATAGCTACCCCCCCCCCCCCCCCCCTCGAGCTGCGCTCACGCGGACTGACCGGGGGGCGGCTCCGTCTTCCGAGGTTTCCCCGAATTCTCCCACGTGACCGGTGCCGTCTCGTACGAAGTGGTGGTCGTCGTCAGCTCTCGGGACTTGCCCTGCTTCATGGCGACGGTCGGCCTTCTTCTTCTTCTTCTTCTTCACCCCAGTCACGCGGCGCCAAGCTACGTACAGCGGAGAACACATGTCAATGAAGTATTTGCGCGGAGACAACAATACGTGAGTCGGCGGCGACGTACAAAAGACTGAATCAAGATGAAAATAAAAAAATGGAGAATTCAATTAGATTAAAGAAATATGAATTACCAGGAATAGAATCAAGCGCACTTTTTGGACATGCGACAGAATTTTGTATACATGCAGCTGACAAGGTAATCGATCAATTGCACTTATGTAAGCATGAAGGTAGCCGCAAACACTGCTTGACGGGAATCCCTTTGCGCTCGCACCGAACGAGAGAAGAACTGGAAGATAGAAAGGGAGTCCTAACCTCGAAAGAGGGACCTCCAAATACTGCTTTCTCTGAACTGCGAACCGCCGGCAAGAGAGGAGAAAATGATCTGTTGTTTCAACTTGCCCACATGAGACACAAAGGTTTGTCGCAGCGAAGTGGGGGATTCTGCATCGCAGAAGCGTCATTGACACCTCACAAAGCCTTGATTTACAGCATCGGACATTCCATGGGTACTTTAAGTGGTGGATCACTCATGCTGGCTGAAATATGTTCGGACCACTAGAAACGTGAAGTTTCCAACAGAATGAGGTGAGGGACGGGATGGATTACAGGAGCGCTGAGAGCTGACCTTTCCAATAAGTCAGCCACCTCGTTAAAATAGACGCCCGAATGCCCAGGTACCCAGACAAAGCGGATCTCGCGCACTGTGCGCGGAACAAAAAACCCCAGCGAACGATTCAGTAGAGGTTTTCCGGAATTTTGGAGAGAGACTAGAACTGAAAGGCAGTCAATCTGCATGATTAGGAACCCGGGCTACATGCCTGGGAATTTTTGGAAGAGCCAAACCAATAGCCAGAAACTTTGCGAAGAATATGGGAGTGTAATCAGGGATACGGAACGGCGAAGAATATGGGAGTGTAATCAGGGATGCGGAACGGCCCCGCCGCGGTGGCTCAGTGGTTAGGCTCAGTGGTGGCTCCACTACTGATCCGGAGTTCCCGGGTTCGAACCCGACCGCGGCGGCTGTGTTTTTATGGATGAAAAACGCTAAGGCGCTCGTGTGCTGTGCGATGTCAGTGCACGTTAAAGATCCCCAGGCGGTCGAAATTATTCAGGAGCCCTCCACTACGGCACCTATTCTTCCTTTCTTCTTTCACTCCCTTCTTTATCCCTTCCCTTACGGCGCGATTCAGGTGTCCAACGATGTATGAGACAGATACTGCGCCATTTCCTTTCCCCCCAAAAAGCAATTATTATTATTATTATTATACGGAACGGAATAGCTCCAAGCCAGATCCTGTGCGTGTGCTTCTTCGGCGCAGTGCTCATGCGGGTCTCTACAGCGATGCTCGATCCACGCCTGTCACGCAGCGACACCCAGCGGTCTATAGGCGGGCCATAGAACCGAGTGTCGCGACGCCTACATGTGGGCAGCAAACGAAACAAATTCCGAGGTATACTCGTTTGAGATCATTGATGACCGCAATGGTGCGTGGCAAAAAAAAAAAAGTGCGTGGGACACTCGCAGTAGTTATAATCTATAAATAACTGCGCCATTTCCTTTCCTCAAAACCAATTTTCAAAGTATCTACCGCGCGGAACCAACTGATACTTCGGGGAATTGCAATTTTACGTGTTCGGAATTAAATGCAATAAGCTGGGTGTGCGTGAAAAGGTGCTGTCATGGCCCCTTCAAGGCGGAGCTTAAGTGGCTCATATATTTTTTTTGTTTTTTGTCGGGAGTCTGTAGAGCGTGCATCCGACAAGATATTTCCGACAGCAGTGCTGCAATTAATTTTTTACTCTCCAAGGCGCGCGTCCAAAAAATCAACGTTATTTGCAAATCATCTTCTTTAAAGTTAGGCCAATCTTAACACGCGATTTCCACAGACTTTGTTTCCTTGCTCTCCGCTAACTGTATTATTTAGCAAAGTCTGTCAGTGCTGGCTTCCAGTTTTCCAGACTGATCTACCGTTGCAGCTCAGCTTGCGAGTTGAGCTGCAACTCACTCTTCACTGCTTCCGCTCAGCGACACCTGGTGGCTTCCTGGAGGATGACAAAGAACAGCGGACTTTGAAGCGAAAGCTTCACGTACGCTAGGTAAAGCCGGTTTCGCCGTGCGTTGCCGGTCGACCTTCGAGTGAGCCAGAGGTCGAGTGTGGCTGTAGGCCTTAATTACCGTGTGGGGTCCACCATCGTGTCGCACCACTTGGCCTTTCGATTCGCCGCTAGAGGGTTCATTGGGGGACCAACCTCTATCAACCATTCATATTATATTAACTGCCCCCTGCCAGGGCACTCAACGTTACAGACGCCAAGCCGCGCCTACTTGCCCGATTCACCACTGCAGCTTTCGCTCTCTAACCAGGCTCAGCAGTAGTTGAAACGCAGCTAATTTTTTTGCGGCCGTGTTTGAAGCCGCCGACAAGATTGATGCTCTGCACATAAGCAATGGGGTTTCCGAAGAGAAATGGGTTGAGAGACGTGGACAATAAAAGGAAAGGGGAAGAATTCGCAGTGATGCATGAAAGTCTGAACCTAAAATTATTCGGTACCCGCCGCGGTGGCTCAGTGGTTAGGGCGCTCGACTACTGATCCGGAGTTCCCGGGTTCGAACCCGACCGCGGCGGCTGCGTTTTTATGGAGGAAAAACGCTCAGGCGCCCGTGTGCTGTGCGTTGTCAGTGCACGTTAAAGATCCCCAGGTGGTCGAAATTATTCCGGAACCCTCCACTACGGACCTCTTTGTTCCTCTCTTCTTTCACTCCCTCCTTTATCCCTTCCTTTACGGCGTGGTTCAGGTGTCCAACGATATATGAGACAGATACTGCGCCATTTCCTTCCCCAAAAAACCAATTATTATTATTAGAATTATTCGGTGTAGATATTATAAACGTAATCCGACATGCAGGGCACTGTATTTTATTCACTGCAATAATTTTTTTACAATATGAGAATTGTAGCACGTGACGCAATTAGTCTTTTATTACTTATAAATACGAGCGGTAAAGATATCTGCCTGTCCAGTTAACGCAACCTGAAAAGATGCTCTGTAGCTATTCATTATTTTCATCATCGTCATCAGCCTGACTACGTCCACTGCAGGACAAGGGCCTCTCCCATGTCTCTCCTATTATGAACATGTCCTTTGCCAGCTGCGCCCACCGTACGCCTGCGAACTTCCTAATCTCACGCGCCCACCTAGCCTTCTGCCGGCCCCTGCTATACGCTTGCCTTCTCTTGGATTAATCCACTCCGTTACCCAGTTGTCTTGCCTTCGCTGTCCGCTTCTTCCTGCGATGTCGCCACTTTACCCAAGAATACGCTCGGGCCCCGCTCGCATTAATGCAACGCCCACAGGGGACGCCGACGACAGCTGCCCTCGGCGCCTGCCCTGCAGACACTTCTCCCTTGTTGTGGTGCGCGCGATGTCGGCTGCAGTCAGTCATCGCGTGGAGGCCACTGTGTGATCAAAACCCGACGGCTGTTTGCGTTCGCTCTGCGCAATCGCCCAATCCGCACACACGAATCGCGCGGACTCGCCAGGCCTCGTCACAGAACCGGCGGTCGGCCGCGCATACATAGTTCACCGCTGATTAAAGTGCGCAGACGTATGAAATGCAGCCGCTTCTTCCGATGCGGATGAGGTGCGCAGTCGTTCCCCTCACCGGGCGTGCAGCTGCTTTCGCTGGGCCGCACAAGGCCAGGCGGGGTTTATGTATACGTGTGGCATGCCTCGGTTCCGTGCGCAGGCGCCGACTGAGAGTCTGACCGGACCGGACCCTACCTGTACCGAAGAAGAAAACAAAAAGAAGCTACCTTATACCGGCACCAGTCACTCGTATGTATGAGGGGCGGCTGCCACTTGGATCGCCCGCGACAGTATACAGGGGACAAGAGACATCGCTGCCCGTATTGCAGCAGCGATAGCAGACGATGTGTGTGCCCTTGTGACGTCACGACAGCGTTCAGTAGGGCGGTCGCTGCCGGCGGGAGGAGTTTCTCGGTCTCAATTTCGACTGTATACAGCGCGTCCTGGGCACCGAAATTTGTGGAATTGAATCGGAGGCGCCTGGAGTAACGACCGTGGATGTGACGCGATGTGGCGTTAATGGGTTAGCGCCGATATCTGCGTCGTTCTCTCCCTTGCTAGATCCAGGGATCCCCGGGGGTCCTCGTACGTACCGCTGCTCGCGCACTGCTGCAGCGTGTCTGCCCCGCAGGTGTTGCCATTAATTTAGCTCTCGCCTGCCACGGTGGGCAGTTTCCGCACAATCCGAGGGGCAGCTTGTGACCTGGGTTGGGTTGCTTGTTGGGGAATTGTTCGCTCATATACAACGCCCGGTTACATTGTGCACAGTGCATTGTGCACAAGATTCGCTGAACGTGTGTTCACGTGCAAACGAAAGCGACCGCGATTTCTGCCGCCGCGGCGCAAAGGCCTGTTTCGATCCGTCGCGTCGACTCGAGTGGCCAGGGCGACGAGATCCCCACGAGTTGGGAGTTCTTCGCCGCGACGCGCCTCTCAGTTCGCGTGCCAGCCCTTGCGCGAATGTCAGCTGCTGCTGGGTCGACGTCCAGACGCCGTCGAGAGACTCTCGGTGCTGGGCGCAGTCACCACCGCATCAGCTCAAACTGCGAGGGGAGAGAAGAGCGCGGAGTGATTTTGCGGATACACGGCTGTAGAGCAGCAGCCACACTGTGCGCACACTTGGTCGGTCCAAGAGTTTGTTTGTCGGCGGGCCTGCAGTGCTGTGGCCGGGCTCGTTGTGCTACGGCGTCGTTGGAAGCTGAGAGGCTGCAGCCACGCACACGGGGCCCGCTACCCGGCACAAGCATTCTTTGCCCTCGACTATTACGCGCATCGTAATTGGTGCTCCTTCTTCTCACCGGACCGAGGGAAAGGTGCCGACATTCCGAGACGGGACGGCGGCTGCTTCGCCCCTTCTTCGGCTGTGCGCGACGGTCTCCGACAGCCACGCCCCGGGGAAGCTACCGTTCCGCAGCCAGCACCGGGGGTGTGCGCCCAAGTGGAGCGGCAGTGCTCGGAACACCACAATACGCTGATACTGTAGAAGCTTGGTAGAAGTGTGAGCGCCGTGTCTGGGCACTTGTCACGTCCTTTGTCCCCTGCGCTGCTGAAAAACCACAATACGGGGGGGGGGGGGGGGGGGAGCAGACGTCACAAGTGTATACATCGTCTTAATTTAATGAAGACACATAATCACAAAAGCGCGTGCGTGCCAAAAACAGTGTGCACATTGCGCACATGCTGTGCGTGCGTGCGCTCAGGCGTTCACTTGCAGCGAACGTGTGACGTTTTTCGACGCGTATTTAATAAAACTGCCACAGTTAGTAACCGAGGCTTTGAATTACGTGGCCATTAAACCTGCCTTGCCCACGTGTTCTCCCGACTGGTGTTTAATTTCATCAATGCGAACGAACCGGACTCGTCTCTTGGGCTCATGACTTAATTCCCCGGCATCATTTTTTTCGACGGTATTCCTCACTGCCACTTGGACATGAAATTTCCACATTGCCTTTAAAGAGAGCGAAAAACATGACAACTTTATTGGTTGCGTGGTTTTACACGTGCCCGCCACACAAGCCCCTGCAGGCGTCATCCCCTGTGAGTGACGCCAAAACTAAAAAAGAAAGCATTCTATAAACTGTGAACTGTGAAACCAAGCGCCCTCAACCGCTCTTTACATCGAGTAAACTAACTACTCAATTAAAACTCTTTTTCTGCCACCGCCGGAGTAAATTGTCACCAGTAGTACTCGCTGCTATTTTATTTGCACATTGAAGGATGTGTTCAACTGCTGCAATTAAGCATCTAGTGTATCTAATAAAACTGCGGTACATGGAACGGTGGCTGCCTCGTTGTAGGCGGTTGTCTGCAATAACAATGGTTGAGGGTACGGTTATTTACTTTTACGAAATGCTGCCAAATAGGGCATGCAATTTATCTAAGTTTTGTCACCATTTTTAGAGGCCAGCAGATGGAGACGGTGGCTATCATTTCACGTTCACTTATGTTTACACAGACAAAAAAAAAAGGTTCGAAAAACGTTGAAATGAGTTTAAGCACTCTGCCTTCCTTCTAAGCATTTTGATATCAATAATGGCGCGTGTAAGTTTCAGTTTCACGGTAACAGTGACCGGGATGGTTGAGTTTGGAGTCACGCGATCTGAGGAGCTCGCCACTGCGGGGTTAATAGCAGCTGGCTCTCGACGGGCGTGCCGCAATGAGTGCCACGGCGTCTGGTTGAAACTGAGTGCATGAGAGTGCTTTCGCCCTGGGGGCTACCCGCTACACTATCGCCGTCTGTCGCCCGTGAGCTCCGTTTCTTTCCCATAATAAGCACGCAGAGTTGAGCAGTTCACCGGAGCTCTGCAAGCGGCTTGATCGGGACCAATCACGGAGCCGGATCTCCTCACGTAGGTATGCGGTTCACAACCGGCTCTGAAAGGCAGCAGAGTGCCGTCTCTTTGTTGCACAGTTAGCGAACTACTTCCGCTCCACCGTGGTGGTTGGGGCCTTTTCTCGACCGTGTGGACGGACGCGTTCCCTCCCCGGTGGGCAATTAAAAGGGAGGCGAGAAAGCTGGCGCCATTATGGAGCCGAGGCTGAGATGCTATCTGCCCTCGGTTCCTGTCGGCTCTAACGAATCACCGTCGACAGCGAGTCCCGTCGTTCCTGCTCGCTCGTCGACAAGCCTGGGCGGAGTTCCAGGACGGCAGCAGCCTCGCGTTCATTGCCCGAAAGTAGATCGCCTCTCGTCGATGCATTGGCTCTGTTCACACAGTGTGTGCTGGCACGGAGCTCGGTCAGGCGTATGTCTGCCTTACAGTGGGCGTGAAAAATGAGCTGCAAATCTATTCCACCAAATCTGTCTTGATCGAACCAACAGCCATATGTATCTTCCAAAGTCCAATGTCATCAGGGGTTGTGCTTTCATTTCCAACTCTCCGCGCCCGTGAAGAGCAAAAAAGGCCGCTTGTTCTCCGCCTGTTTAGTGTGGGGACCAGGCGCTCCTCGCCCTTGTCGGGAGCTCGAAAGGGGCCCTGGCAAAGTCACCTTCGTTTCTCGCACTTGCGGTCAAGATCTGCTCAGTGACTAACTTCTCTTTCATGGCAGCGGCACCAACGGAAACAATTAAACCGATGCACGGTGCTGTCAATCAATTAAATCACCGGACTCGGCAGATTCAAAGTAGTGCTTGTGAAACACGAAGAGCAGCTGGTCCGCGAAACCATCGTGGCAGCTTCGATGGCGAGGACCATTGTTGATCAGTTCGTCGCGTTAACTGAGCAGAAACTTGATGTGTTGTTGAACTTTGATTCACCTCCATCATTACAAAGCTTCTTTTTTACTTTAAAGGATAGCGATAAATTGGTGCGACGCATGTGGTTGTGCAGGTGGTGCAAGACTGGGCCGCGTTTCTTCCAAATAAAGGTCAGCGGCTGTCTCCTGTCCTGTCTGTCCCTTTGTGCTGCGCTCTTCCACCACAAATTTGCTCGGGCATTTGTCCCACGTGGTCTGTCAGTGTTCGGCAAGGTTGCCGCTTGTAACTTGTTTCTAGCAACAGAAATTCATTATGCTTTGCAGATTATACATTGTGCCAGTAGTTCCATTCATCGCTTTCGTGGCAACTCTTGTTGTGGGGTTCTTTCTTGCATGGAACACATGCGACGGATTACTTTTCTCCAACCTGTCAGCGCGGGTGGCTTAATCTATCTTTGTATGCGGCAGATTGTTGCCCTTCCCGTCCAATACTTCGAGCTCTTTTGCAGACAAATTTAGTGCATGCCTGCTCGCTCACACTGACTGTCCTTATTTATGGGGGCTTATGCGTGCAGTTTACTCTGCTGGGCATTCTGTGGCGCTCAGTTTTTCAACGGCGTTCTTATTTTCAGTGTCGCGAAAGCGCTTGTACAGAGATTGGATTTCGAAGATTTTCCCTCCTCTTATCTACCGCTCGATGTACTTTGGATTAAGGCTGCGATTTGGGCAGCCATTCATACTCCGTCTTCCCGCGCTGTTTTTCACTGTGCACTACTTTGGATTGCCAGGGCATGGTTGTCCTTACGCGGGTGCAAAAAGTGTTATTTTCACCTTTCATTAAACCTTTCTACTGCAAGTTAAACGCGGAAACGTTTCCCTTGAAGACTTGGCTTCAGAAAAAGGACATTTTCGTGTCATCTGTGTACTGCCGTCTCTGCGATGTTCCTGAATCAATTTAACATTGCTTAATCAATTATAAGGAGTCAATTCTGTTCTGGGATGTCCTGCAGTGGACCTTGAAAAAGCGAATATATATGCTAAAGGGCATTAATGGCGCAGCATCAAGTAATGAGGAGAGCACACAGACGCACAAGCGTCAAAACTTATATGACTTCTCAAACCATTCGATACCTCACCGCAGGGCAATACGTTGACGACTCTCTTGATGTTTTTTTTTTTCTGATTGGGCCACGCGGCTTGTGGGAAATTAGAATGATGAACGGGCACTAGTGAATCATTTCTTTTGGCGAAATCTCATTTCTGCCAACTTATTGTTCAGCCGAGGTAAGTGTATGAACAGAAAGTCTTTAAACGGGAGCGGCCCTCTCTCTCGGTGATGTGCTCAGCCTTAGCTCGCGTCTAGTGCATTGCTGCTGTAACTTTTGAGGTGTCCCTCGTGGCGTTTCCTAAAAGCGTTGTAAATAGTTTACGTAAACATAACGTAGTATTTTCAGCGTTCAAAAAAAAAAATGCGGCGATAGAACATAGTGCTCTCGTGCAGTGGCCAGCGAAGCTGATCTGTTCGCTCCGTTGGGAAGCCAGTCAGTGCAGTGCTCACAAGGCCAGGCTGCAGTGATGGAACGGCTTTTGCAGCTTCGGCCGTGGAGTACAGCTTCCGCCGCTCTGGAAGACTCTGCTCCCGATGCGAGCCACGTTGGTGTCCGCCAAAAAGCTTTTTGGCCTCGTGCTTTGACCTGTGCGGGCGGTCCTTCCTTCTCGGGACGCCTTGAGAGCAGCGTCTGTCCAACCGGGCCACTCACGCAGCATCCTTGGTGACCGAGTGGACACAGCCAGTTCACGCTCCTGCGCACTAGCGCGTGATGAAAGCAGGCAGCTTTCGCTGGACGCCTGCACACACACTGCACCCGCCCACGTGTGCCTCTGGCAGCCGTGCGGCATGCCGTCCCCGGTGCTCTCTCGGCGACACGCGAGAGGTTTGCACCGGAATAGACCGAGGCGTTGCCGAGAAAGCGCTGCAGTCTACTCGTGAAAGTTTTATTTGGCGGGGCAGCACGGGTGCTAACGATGCGATGATGTGTGTGGCCGCGTCTGGAGGCAGTGCACAAGGGGCGGGGAAAGAAAAGGCCAGCGTGGCGAGGCGCGCAACGCAAAAAGGAGCGGCTGTGCATAGCCGTCATTTCGCTCCTCCACCCTGTTCCTCTTTTACGAACATCCCAAGTGGACTGCACTGTTCTCAAGACTGGTGCAGCTCCTGGTCGACTGCTTGTATGGGGGAATAGTTTATGTCCCTCGTCCTCCGTGTTGTTGACACCTGAGCGCTTTGGCTCAGCTGCGCTCACTGCATGCATGGCAAGGTGATTTACTGTTGACCTCCAACTGACCGTCGCCATCGGCGGCCACCAGCGTAGCCCCGCAACCTTCTTAATCTCACCGGCCTTGTAACAAGAACAGCGTGGACTGTTGCCTTCCTGTAGATATATTTCATTTTGTCCGTTCATAGTCTCTATGGCCACAAGTCAGTCCGTGGTATCTCTATTGCCCTTTGCTATGTACTGAATTCTAGTCTCCGGGGGAACTTTCGTATAATTAAGGGCGCACTGCCTATACCGCCCCCTGTCGCTTCTCCCCTCCTTGGCATTATGCCCTGTCCAGTTCCTCGCCTCGACTCTCCTTTCGACAGCTCGCTGCGTTGTCCCCAGCTGGTAGATGAATACGACATTTGGCTGTCTCGAACGCATTGCTTTTACAAGCGAAAGGTGACACCGCAGCCTGTTGCATTCTTTCGGGGTGTGCACTCTTCTGCCGTGCACATTTTGTCTCTCTTCCAGGAGGGCGTGGTTTCGTAGCACCGGCGAGTACCTCCGGGTCGGACAGCGGAGGCTCAGTGGGTGGCTGACGCTTTCTGCCGCTCTGCTTGCCGTACCTGTGCGGCTGGCCTTCGCTCTGTTCAAATGTGGCACGCATCGCCGTAGTAACCGGAAATTCCAGCGTTCAGCTGCAGGGCGAGCCGGACGTGACGTTATCGGCAGGTGGGATGACATCACGAGGATGTCTTTTTTGTGGCACGCGATGTACCGAGGGCGGGGCTTGCTCAGCCCTGGAGAGGGCCGTCACTGCCCCTCCTTCTCTCCGCGGGAGGACGAATGGGCCGCCAGTTCCCACGGCGCCAGCTGCGTTGGCCGGTTTCACCACGCCTGCCATTCTGACCTCACAGTTGAGCGCAGGCGAGGGGCAGACTCTCCCGCAGCTCACGCGATCCCCTGTAATATCGTCGCGCCACGACAGCGGCACCCGTTAGAGTAGTGCAGCCGTGCTGTGCGCTTGAACCGCCTCATTTGTTTGTCGGGGCTGGGCTGAAATTCGCCGCGTCTTCGATGCTCGCCTGGCAGCGCTTTGCGAGGAAAGGTATACGTACTGTACGGAGAGTTCCGTGGCGGGACCGGTCACGTGACATCTCGTGATCGATCGCGCACGGACGTGAGCTGGGGCAGACTGCCACACAGCCCGCAGGCCTCAGCAGCAAAAGGCGGCTAGCAGCTTGGCGACAGCTTTCTTTTTTTTTAGTTAGCGCACGCTTCACTTCGCTCGTCAGCTTGTTGTGCACTGCCGATAACAGTGCACGTACAGCTAGCAGTGGAGAATTTGTCATCAGCTCATTGCTGGCATTGAAACGAAGAAACCTGTGTCTGTTTGTGGTGAAAGAAAAAGACGCCAAGGCGTCTTCGACGAAGGGCAGAGCGAGAAACACGCGTATGTGCCTTCTTCGCAGGCAGCGCTGGTCTATCTCTGCCCGTCCGACCAGTTAGCTCTAGCCGCGCCGAGATGGACCTGCCAAAGCCAATTACCGTCGGGACCGTTCCGCTTGCTGTCTTTGTTTTAGCCTACCCGACCAGCAAGTGTCTTCCTCCTCGCCCACCTCGTTTCTCAAACGGGACGTCCCAGAAGTGGCGCCCTCCCGTGGCGACTCCGAGAAATGACGGCAGCAACTTCAGTGATGCCAGCCGACGCTCTTCGAAGATCGTTTTTTACGATCGGCCAACTCGTTAAGCCACAGCGGGTGGCGGTGCAACTTTGTGCGTTCTTTTTTTCCCTTGGTTTTCGCTGGGCTAAGAAATGCGAGCGGTCGCCTCCGCGCTAGGTTTATTTGTTCGTTTATTTATTGTTTTTCTCTGGCATTGGGCGTGGCACACTCCCGCCGATGCAGCGTAGCCGCTTGGTCGTGTTGCCACTCTGGAGCTGTCCTTCGGGTTGCAGCCGATTTTATTCTTGCGTTTTGCGTACGCGTCGTTGACGGCCGCGCGTGGGCTGAAGCAGTCTCTGTGTGTTCCCGCCATCCTAGCGGGAGTTGCTGCTAGCCACGCACTCACTGGCCCCGCTCGTGGCGACATCTGCGTTGTACAGGCAGCGTGGCTGCGGATTAACCTGCACGAATATAGTTTAATACAATTGGCTCTCTCTCTCCCTGCATCTAAGTTGGAAATAAAAGCTGTGAAGATCAGAGCCATCCACGCGTCGCTCTCCGTGCAGAAAAATAAATAAAGATGCCTGCTTACGTGAACCGACCTCGGGAGACTTTATGCCAACCCAGTCTCGTCGTTGCTTCATCTGCATTTATTGGCGCTGCATCACTTGCACGTGTCGGAACCGGTGCTTCACGAGCGACAAGCAGACCCAGCTGGTCACTTTCTCCCTCTCTCGGCTAACGCGACCTGTTTTTATTTATTTATTACAGGTACCTGCACCACCCGAAGAAATTATTGCAGCTGTGGGGGAACACAATAACTTCTGCTCGTTTGGCCGAAAGTGCGGAGGATAACAAAAACACAATGCAAATACTACTGCAAAAAATGCAGCTAATAACAGATGAGGAAAAGCATGCGCTCCGTAGAAACAATGACACGCGCAAGAGAAAAGAGCAGGAGAGCGCAGTGGCGACGAAGATTACAAAAGCTGGCTGTCGCTGCATGCGCACATTGGGGGCGCACGTCGAGTCGATCGTGAGCCAGCTCCAAAAGAGTGACCATTTGATTCTAATTGCCTGAGATGACTAGCGTGTAATTGTTGTGCAGGCGCTGGGGTCAGTTAAACACCCCTTTTTCTCCCAAGCACTTAACCCGAGGGCACCGGACCAGAGGAACGCCTGTGCCCGTTGGAGAAGCGGCGGGCCTCCCCCATTCGAGGTGGATGGCTTCGAATCGCTGCGACCTCCTGCAGCGGACAAAGTGCCCCGAACATGGCATCTGCAGAACCGGCTCATCAGCAGCAGGGGGCAGTTCGGCTGAAAGGCGTTATATGCACCGAAATAAAAGCAAAGGCGAGACGTAGTAAAGGCAAGTTTCCCACTAAACGCGAAAAGATAACCAATGATTCTTTCTTTGGTCTAAAAATCTCCACTCTTAGTTGCAACTGAGTCTCCCGAGGCAGAAGAGGCCGGTCTTCAGTCTTCATTAAGCGGGCTACGTGAGCAGTTGGCCCACTCGTGCGTCCCGTGTTTGGGCCCGTCTGGCAAGGAAACGAAAAGGAACTGCGGGCATTAGGCGGTCGTGGGCAGCGTGACGCATGGCCGGCCACCGGTCGTTAATTGAAGGAGCACCTGAATACTGCGGGCGATCAGCGCGGGGCCCTCTGGGAAGAAGAGCCCGATGAATCCGTTCCGGAGAGAGGATCGGCGCTCACTTTGCCCGGCTCGCTGTTCTCGGGTGGCTGTGCTCGCACTCCGCACGGGCAACTGCAGCTGCGCGGGTTCATGCACGTGATCACCATGCTTGGCGGTGGTGGGAGGGTCTGTGGAAAGTTACCCCCTCCTTGAGCCCTGCAGTGGAACACTTGCTCGGTAGAGGAGACTTCGGCTGCATGGCCCAGTGGGATGACACCACGGGAGCAGCGCCAACTTGGGGCAGCCAAGCGGGGTGATCTGTATAACTGTGTGTGCCTGTCACACCGTCCACGAGGGTCCGTCGAATAACGAACCTCTGTATGGCCACCTGCTGCTGCAAGTGTACACCATTGGGGGGGGGGGGGGCAAAGCCTCTCTTCTCCTAGTTCCGACCCGTGCCACTCTGCGCAGGGGCGCCATATCTGCTTCTGGTGTCGAAACGGGCCCACTGCGCCGGTCTGGAGTGTTTTGTCAGGTGGTACCCCCACGCAGAGTGGCCGGATCTTGAAGAAGGGGGGGGGGGGGAGGTCCGTAAGTTCTGCCCACGGGGGTATACGTTCAAAGTGCATGCCCCCCCCCCCCAAAAAAAAAATTATATATATATATATATATATATATATATATATATATATATATATATATATATATATATATATATATATATATATATATATATATATATATATATATATATATATATATATATATATATATATATATATATATATATATATATATATATGCTTGAGTCCATCTCTGAAAGAAACGGGAGACATTTCCTTTACTTCGCACCACAAGCTTCCTCGCGAAATGAGGCGGGAAGAAAAGAAAAATCCGGCATTCGCTTTGAAGATAACTGAATGAATCAATCAGTAAATTAATCGGCCAGTGTTAATCGAGTAGCCTGTCTGTTTCAGTCACTCAGAGTGATTCAGCCATTGTATCATAGCGGCTAAGTTAATATTTGAGACGGTCAACTGGTTAATCGGATCGTCAGTTATTCAGTGAAGGAATGAATTCGTTGGTCAAGTAATTACTTCTCCAGTAGTTACAAAATTGATCAGTAATTTTAATTACCGAGTAATTCACAAATTACCCAACTAGTTTACCTCATTCAACCAATGAGTCAGCCAGCCGATCGATCGCTCCCTCAATCCGACACGGCGTGTCGCGTTTTTCTCGGCGCGGCGAAAAAAGCCGACGCAGGCGACTTTGGCCGGAGTCTGCTCCGATGACAGGTTTTGCCCCGGCGTAATTTAAAACGGTCCCGGCTTTATAACGGAGAGCACTCGTGTACATGACCCACGGATGCGCTGCGCAGAAAGTCTGCGTCTGCGCATGTACCGTATAGTGTTACTATATACCGTACTTTTCATTCTGCGCCCGTGAGTGGTGTCTCTGATTAGCGAGTTCTGCACGTGCGCCTTCTCGGCGACAGGCGGCGCTTTCCGGTGTTGGCACCCGTGCAGGGTATTACGCGCGCAATGGCCGACGCGAGGTGCGGAAGAGGACGCAATTACATTCACGTGTGGTGGGCGATGGTATACTATACCGCAGTCCGTGTGAGCCCAGCAGTGAAAGCTGCCTGCCAATGAGCGCACCTCCAGATGCAGTTGTTGCTGCACCCTGTTGCAAGTTTGAGTTGCATTATTATAGCTGTAGGTGCACTACTTGTGCAGTTGTAATAGCTGTACCGGGTGGGAACACTTTAAGAAATTCTTAAAAATAGACTTTTCGAGAGAAAAAAGTAAACCTCTACAGGATAAAACTGAGCTGCGGCGGACGCTGTAAAAAAACGCGGCAATTGGCCAGCCATTTAGCTCGAATAAGTAATTAACTTTCTAATTAACGAAGCTCGTTGGCTACTACCAATGACGACGTTGCAGCCATGGAAAAGACGATGCCGTATCCGTGAACAAAAACAGACATTTTCTAAACGCCCTGCAGCGCGAGAAAATCTCGTGTTTTTTTTTTCACACCAGACCCAGACTGGGCGCATGAGGAGCGTCGGAAGTGAAACGCAACTTCCGCTGTAACGTGTTGCCATCCAATGACTGCGGCGGCCAATCGGAAACGTCCGAAGGGATTTCCCTGCGGCGGTCGACGCTCGTCAGCTTCTACTGCGCCGTCTTCTGCTTGGCCGCGAGAGAAAGGCTGCCCGTCGCTGTCCGGGGTATACATAGCCGAGATAAGCGCAGCCTTCTTCTCTTTGTGTTCACGTGACCATGCTGGATGCGAGGCGTCCGCTTAGTCGCCGGGCTAGGAAAATGTTTCGTCCGCGACAGTGGCTGTATGCTATCAGCTAGCTGCAGCTGCTCTAGTGGTCTGCAGCGCCCGCAGTTTCGCAAAAGGTCCTTGAAGTGCTTGTTCTGGGGTGAACTCTTCAACGTCGCAGTGGGAATATTGTGCGAATGGCTGCGCCAGCGCAACTCCAGTGTTCCGTTGCTGAGGAGGTGGACCCAGCAGGCGGATGGAGGTAAGATCCTTTGTAGCGGCCGCATTGATCGCGCTTACTCCATTATCGGAAACCTTGCTGGAAAGAACTGCGTAGTGGACTGCGTTCTAGAGGGCGTCGTCTCCGAATCTGCCCCAGAGTTACCACTGTTTGTGTTGGAAAAAAAAAGAATGCTGCTCCAGCATGACGGAGCCCCGACGCAGTTTTCTTTGTTCTGCGAACACCTTCGGTCAACGTTTCCTAATCGCGGCCTGCTTGCAACAAACGCTTCCGCACGCGGCAGGGCAACTGAGGCAGGAGGCAGCGTCGCGCTGCTGTGACAACGTTTTGTAACTCTGGTTTGTCTTCACTGTCGGGCCGACACGGCGTACGACAATTGAACGCACACTGAGGGAAACTACGCAGTGCATGTCTGGCAATTAACCGGCGTGCCCTCGCAGAAGCGTGGCTCCATTCCTTGAGCGGAGCCGGTGCAACGGGAAGGAGGGAAAGAAAGAGAAAAGCCCGCTTCCGGGGGTAAGTGCGCGGACAGAGGCCAGTTGGCGCTGACTAGCCTTTCTCTTCCGTCGAAGCTCGCATCGTGGCTTGCTAACCAGGGAAGATAGTGCATCATCTATCTATAATTTGCCGCCGAAGTGGTTGCAACGCGCCACCAGCGGACGTTGCGTCGTTTGCATGAGACTATACGGGCGCCCAGTACTGACTTTGTGCGGAAAAATAGTTTTCTCACCCGGCAAGGGTTTAGGGAATGACTCTTTGTCATCGCCTTGTCGTCGTCTACTCCGTGGCTATAAACTTTTCATTGGCAGTAACCGGCAAACTTGGATAATTAAGAAAAAGGGGGGATTCTTAAGCTCCCCCTTAATGATATGATACTGGCCACAACGCAGAAGTGGTCGTTCCCTATGCTTCGCATTCCAGTCCTCGTGCCACTGCCCTGCACCGGTGGGACGATGGCCGACCCAGCCTGCTCTTGCCGCCCAGGCCTCTGGCGACCAGTCACGTGGCGACGCCACAAGGTCACCTGACGCAGCTGCCTCGTAGGTCGCTTAATTGTCTGGGCATCTTCCGCGCACTTCTCGCTCACGGTGAACGAGGGCGGACTTCATAGCGCCATACGAGCTGCCTAGCGCTGTCGCTTCAAATGCCGGTCAGTGGAGTTGAGCTGCTTCGCCGAGTGCGTTCTTCAATTACGATCGCTGATGTCCGCCCCAGCTGAGCGTTGCCCCGTGCCCTTTTCTTTTTTTGCTCGACAAGTGTTATAGGGTATCCTTCGATGGAAGCGCGATAAGTGACCAGCACGGAAATGGGCGACACGCAGAGCGTCCGTCTTGCTACGCCAATCAGCCACGTAGGTACGTACACACGGTGGCAGCAGTGAGCACTGTACCAGCAGCAGTAGTTGAAGTTGCCGCTATTGGGTCGTCATGCAGTCATCTGACTCGACCCCTTTGCTATAGTTTATAATGTGCAGGCGGGCTGAGACAGCAACATCTTGTCGATCGTCCGTCTGTTGTCGATTAACTGGGCTGTTCAATTTCGACCAGCTCCCTTATCGCGGGAGGCCGCAGCAATCGTTACGGAGCCGCGGGCTGCGCTCAATCCTGCGGTCACGCAACCGCTGCGCTGTTTCTGCTCCTCTGCGGCGGCGGCGGCCCATTTGCTTCGATGTTTTCCCTGCGCTTGCGTGTATTTCTGGAGAAGGGGGGCGCCGTTGTTGCCAGGTGATGGACCGTGTGTTCAGGGTGTCAACAAAAGAGACGACACGTGCTTTCTGCGCCACCTGTTGGGAACGACTCCACGACGCCTGCTGCACCTCGGCCGTGGAGAATTGCAGCCTTACGTCACGAGCACTGCGCTAGTTGCGACGCAGGGGTTCTCTCCTCCAAGTTGGACACGCCGCCAGAGAAATGCCTGAACAGACGCGCTCTAAATAAACGCAAAGTTCCCTAAGTGTGCACGCAATGCATGCAAAACACTGGTGCTGCGCTTTAGGCCGCCGGCGCTCCTGATTTTGCCGTCGCCTGGACAGGATAGAAATGCCTCGGACATTGGACTTGCTGGGAAGCGCACTCTCAAACCCCATGCGCCGACCAGTTGGTGACAACTGGATCACATCTCATATTCAGCGTCACTTAGCTGTTATCGAGACGGCCTGGCGCAAATGGGTTTCGCCAAAATAGCGATGGCTGCGTTGTCGTTACGCATCTTGCTGGCGACATGTATGCCGCCAGCTTTTTTACACTTCTGACATCCATGCCATCTTCCCTGACAGTAGCCAACGCTCGCTGCTTTTCAGCACGCGGCAGGGTGACAGTCTCAACACACACTTCTAGCACAATCCGCGTGTTTTTTATAAAGAAGCCAGCATTGATGATGGCGCCCCGATTACTATCATTACTCAGTTGCTGGTTGTCGTCCAAACTCCGTATTCACCCGTGTAAAAAATACACCAGTAAGGCACAGTTTGGTTAGCAAGCTGGCGTAATTCAGCATATTTATTAGAAATTATTGTGCAGGGAATCGCGCTAAACTGGCTACGAGACAAAAAAACGCATTATTCCCTGCACAGCGAACGGCCAACTGGCCTCAGTGTTCGCCTTGCTAGCGGTGCATTGAACATTAATCTGGATATTGCAAACAGTAGCACTGCTTTCAAGTTATTTTACTTCTTCTCGTCTGGGGGCGAGTTCCGCTGCTTCATTGCTCTGAGAAAAATCGATTCTTGCTGACGCAGGCTATAGCTTCGACCTCTGCTTGCACGAAATGCACTCTCGTGTGCCTCACTTAACCCGTACACGTCACATCACGTGGGCAGGCTCAAGTCTTTTGCGAAGCAAGGTGGGCGCAGGTTCGTCTGCAGCCGCAATTTCAATTTTCTTGTCGTGGGGTAATTTTTTTATTGTGCGTCGCTTTTCCATCGGCCAGTCACTCGTATTCGACGTGTTGCACCGCTGTTCAGAGAACTAACGGGGCTCCGTCAGTGCTACTGCATGGCAGAGAAGTCTAGCTGTATCTCGTGCTGCTTATGCGGGTCCCGTCACGTGAAGTCTGCCTGGGTATGTTAGATGCGCTGCGGATGTATGCGCAGGACTGGTCAAAAGTTCCCCGGCCACAGGGTCGTCTCTTTAGCGGTACATCGTGGCACTTAAGGTGCCAGTAAACAAGGTTCTACTTGTGAGCTTCGATGGTGCCCGAACAGAGCGCTCAAAAGCAGACCCGGCGCCAGATTACGCAACTGTCAATTAGGAAAATTGTCAAAAACTTGTCAAAAAGGTGTCAATAAGCCTCGCTCCTTTTGGTCGGTCGTGGCCGGCGGCCATTTTGCTTTTTTGCGTCATGGGTGGTTGCAGATTACATCACGGATGTGGCAGAAGTGGTGACGTTGCACACCTAATTATGCAGGCGGAAATTGACACTGTTTTGTGACAGTCTCCAGGCGGTCAATTTGACCGTTGCGCTTTTGACAGAAAATGGCGGCGGTTTACGCGTGAGGCGGCTGCGCTCATGCGAGCAGCGGCGAAGGAGGGCGCACGAAGACGCGCTCGACTTGCCCAACACCCTCTAAATACTTTCTTCAGGCCTCTCCAGGCCCTCCTTTCCACACGCGCTACGTCACGCCAAGTGTCCGGTCAGGCTGCTCACCAAGCGCGGCTCCGCTCCGCTCGGTTGTCTCCCTCGATGTGCTCGCGCTTGCCCGGGCAAGCACAGACACGAACGCAGTCTTGCAGTGAGCGTCTAGCTGCTGCTTGAGTCTTTCAGCCTGGCGTTGGGTGCATTTCCGTTCGCTCCTCGCACGGCTGTGTCTGTTTCGTGTGGCCGTTTCTTGTGTGGCGTGCGTACCTGTGCTAGCGCACGAATGGGAAACTGATTGCCTGCCGTGTAGCGAGTGCAACTTCGTGAAACATGGGCCGGTGCTGTGTTCCCGGGTGCCGCGGGAACTACCAGAATGGTCCCAAAGTACGTGTTTATTGCTTCCCAAGAGACGAAGTACGAAGAAAAGCCTGGTTGCGAGCCATTCCACGGAAGGATTTCACACCTACAGAGCATTCGAGGGTAAGACTCTGAAATATTGCTTAATAGGCGCTGGTAATTATCTTAGTTGTGAGCTGTCGCTCCCGGAAAGGCATGCTGTCTTTGTAGGCAATGATATCACTTCTTACACTTATGTATGAATTGTCCAGGAAGCATTTAGTTCTGTGGATGTGCATAAGGCTTGTGTAAAAGCTGTGTAAATATGTAAAAGCTGTTCACTATTCAGACTCTTTTTACTTAGTGTTTTAGGCAATGGAGAGTCATGGCGAATGGCCTTGCTTCATTTTCTCGTGCAGGTGTGTGAACTGCACTTCCACGCAGGCGACTTCATTACGACGTTGTCACACCAAGATGAACTGACAGGGAAAATAATAGAGGTGAAGCGTGACAGGCTACAGTTGAAGATTGATGCTGCGCCTTCTGTTTTTCCAAACTGCCCAAAATACTTGTCCTCAACGCCTGGACGGAGTGAATCGCCAGAGACGAAAAAAGCAAGAAGGGAAAACGCTGCTTTGCAGGAGGCTATGAGGAAGTCACTTCAGTCTAATGAGCTTGAACAGAAAAGAAACAAAGTTTCATCTTACGAGGAGTTCAAATCTAAGTTGCCTGGAATCTGCAACACGAAATTCTGGACCGTTTCTGTCGATGAGCAGTGCGTTAGGTTCCTTCTCATCGAGAATGATCCTTCACCTAATGTGAAATGCGCCTTGGTAGTTCTCCCTGATCTGTCACTTTCTGTTTTCTTGAATGGAGTGAAGCTTCTGTCGCTTCCTTCAGGCAGGATTCTGCCAGCTCAAGTATGCGACACCTCCAGCCTGTCCTTGCTGCTAGAAGAACTCGAGATAGGCTTGCATAATATACCTGAGGTGACGAAAGAGTCGAAACATACTAAAGTATTGCAGTTTGTCGGTTCACTGCTTGCAGACCTCATTGAGGACAGTGATACGACGAAAGAACAGTCTTCTTTGCTGAAATTTCTGGTTGAGCAGATAGAGCTTCTCCTCGCGAAACAGCATGTGTATAGCGCAGAGCTGCTGGTATTCGCCAGTATTTTGAATTCAATTTCTCCTCACGCATATCACTTCACAAGAGCTGCATCAAGAATCATTCTGCCCCATCCTTCCACACTGCGCCGTGTTTGCTCAAATTACAAAGCTGACCCTCTTGTGGAGCAAAATCAACCGCACTGTCTCTCCTACATCCGAGAACGAGTCAAATCAATGAAAGACCACGAGAAGACAGTGACCCTGATGATCGATGAGATCCACATAAAACCATACTTCGACTACAAAGGGGGCACAATAGTAGGATCGTCGGTTCATTCAACGGAACCAGCAACAACAGCCCATGTGTTCATGGTACAATCACTCCTTTCTGCAAACAAGGACGTCATTCACATATTACCTGTGAGCAAACTGAGCGCAGAAATTTTGCACGAGCATGCTAAGAACATAATCATTAATGTTGAGAAAATGGGGCTCAAAATTATCGCTGTGATAACGGACAACAATGCTCTGAACCGCAAGATGATGTCGTTATTTGCTACAAGTCCTCAGGTGAGCATTGTCTATCCCCATCCAGCCGATAACGCTCGCCCTCTTTTCTACGTGGTCGATCCTGTGCATCTCTTGAAGTGCATTAGGAACAATTGGATTAACCAGAAAAACCCTGGAACATGCCTCTATTTCCCTGAAATGGACTTGAGTGGAGCAATGCCCGAAGGGCCTCCTCGTATGAAAGCTGCTTCTTTCGCAGCTGTGCGGCAGCTTTATTCTTCAGAGAAGACGTCGCTTGTGAAGGCTGCTTACAGACTGAACGCAAAAGCCGTGAATCCAACCTCAATGGAGCGGCAAAATGTAAAGCTCGCTCTCGACGTCATTAATCAGTTTGTTTCAAATGCCCTCAGGACACATGGTTCCGCGTTCAAGATTCCTCAAGCTGAGTCGACTGCTCTTTTCATTGACGTTATCCTCACATGGTGGCAAATAGTCAATGTTAAGACCCCTTGCAAAGGCCAGAGGCTAAGGGACAGCATGCAAGACCCTGTAAGGTCTGTTGATGACACACAGTTAGCTTTCCTGAGCGGCGTTGTGGACTGGTTGGACGCTTGGGCAAGAATAAACATCACCAGTGGCTCGCTGACGAAAGAGACTCACAGTGCTTTGCGACTGACATGCTATTCTCTGGTAGAACTCTCGCGCTACTGCTTAGAAGAACTTCACTTCAAGTACGTACTGCTGGGCAAATTTCAGACGGATGCGCTAGAAGACCGGTTCGGCCGTTACCGCCAGCTGGCAGGATCACAGTACCACATTTCCGTGCGTCAGCTCTACGAATGTGAGAAGAAGCTTCGTCTTCAAAAACTTTTGACATTTCCACGCGAGGAAACAGAGTTTGAAGACGTAAGTGAGGATCTTGTCCCATGCAACTTTTCTGTGGCTGTCAGCGACGACGATATTACACACGCCCACTCTGACATGGATGCTATTGTCTACATTGCAGGATACGCTGCTCATGCTGCTTTAAAGAAGCTTTCATGTTCTGCTTGCTTCAGCACATTGGTGATTGAAAATCGAGAGATCGAAGCGGAAAATACTGCCATGATAGCTAACCTGTCGAGAGGAGGGCTGAAGTTTCCCCAGCCATGCACAGTTCACATGGTACTGATGACTAAACTAGTTGCAGAGAAGTTGTCTTTTGGAGCAACCGCGGAAGATTTTCTCTCCTGTAGAAATCAACGTGGTGTCGTGATTTCACAGACGATTTCCCTCCTGGACGAACACGACATTGAGACATGTGAAAATGGCCACACTGCACAAACTCTCCTGCGCTTGGTAGTACGCGTTGCAACCAACGTTGTTCTAAACAACTTTTGCAAACTAAGAAATGATGCCATACAAGACAATGCGCAGCAGAAGGCCGCAGCCCGGAAAGCAGCAACGCTTAAGAAGAAGTAAGTTTTATTCCCAAGCAATAAAAATGCTTTGCGCACACTTCATTGCTGGTGTCTCGTCGTTTTTTATTGTAAGGGTCAGATTAGCTGTACAAATACTCAACAGCGCAACATTATTGTGAGTGTCATTATTGCTGTGTGTGAAAGCTTTAAGCAAAACACAATACAGAATAAAACTAACACAATGCGCAGTAGACGGTGTTTTTTTTTTCAATGTTCACGAACTTCTACTTTAACAACTAGATATACGCATGTGCGGTCTGTGCGGATGGATTTTACCGCACGGCAGACATCATGTACGTGATAGAACCTAATAATTAGATGATTAATTGAAATTAACTAATCAATTTTTTATTATAATGACCAATAATGCGAAATTGGCGGCCGTATGCTAAATTGTTTATTATAAAAAACTGTATTAGCAGCTCGAACTTTCTTGACAATAAGGTGTTCTGCAATAAAAAAAATATATAAAGCAGATAAAATGATAGCCTAAGGCGCGCACAAACTAGCGAATTTCTTTTCTGCAGCAACGACAAAAATGAAAATGAAGGAATCACTTATAAGGCAGCTACGTACGGCAGTACCCGTATAGTGCAGACGGGCGCGGCGCGCTGAAATCGCGGAGCGCGGGGCCTGCACGGTCCCTTGGCGTGACGTCACGCGGCCGGTGGAGAGGCCTTACCATTGAGAGGGTGTTGACTTGCCGGACTAGCTGTTTCGACGCCTTTTTCGACTGGAGAAGCAGACTGTGGAGTGGCTGTGCGACGAATCCGCCGATGAACTGCAGGGGAGGTTTGCGTGAGAGTGCGCTGTCGGTGCGGCGGCAGGTGCTGTGTGCACTGCGGTTCTTTGCCACGGGCGGCCTTCAGGCTGCCGTTGGTAGCGAGGCGCACGTCGGCATCGCACAACCGACGGTGAGCAAATGCGTACAGCTGGTGTTGGAGGCAATTTTTAAAGTTAGTGCGCAGAATGGGTGGGTTCCGTCGTCCCCTCTGTGACACACAGCTACATATAAATAACACACGCTTATAAGCTGGCAAAGCACTTTATTTTTCCCAGCAAATGGCACTTCGTGGTCGTCTTCTGTTTCCCAAGGGGAAAGAAACAAACAACCACTCGTCACATACTGCAACGCCCCACCTTTTGGCATTTTTGTCATCGATCGAAGGAGCCGAACAACACAGACTTCAACAAGTTGTCCTCGTCGATTTCGTACCAAGCGCTTCTTGCAAGTTCGCTCGGTGGTCACGTAGCCTTCACTGGATTCGTTGAAATTTTCCTGCCCACTTAGGTCAACCGCACAGTAGCTCGATTTCAGACTCCGCGTAATAAACAATAAACACGGCGTAGAATCGGCTGCTTTCGTGCAAAGCGGCCTTTTTACTGCCGTCAGCACACCCCCGCGGCACCGAAAGTTACCATCAGCCAATTTAATAGCGCAATTTCGAAGGCTTTTTGTTTTGCTTAATATTTTCGAACTTTAAACACAATGTTTAGACAAGATAAAATATTAGTTATTTTCATCGTTGCTCATTTCTTATTTCTTTTTACAAAAAAATTTAGCAGACGCCCTGCTGTAATTGGCGGATTCCTCGTTGCGTGACGTGGTGACGTCTCTTCGTTTCGTCATTTTGACGTCACTGTCAATAACTTTTGGCGGAATTTGTGCCGATTGCGTAATCCGGCCCTTGGTTCCCTGGGAACATCTGACCAACCGTGCACATTTTCCCTCGAGGTCAAGCAAACGAAGAACATGCCCTATACCGTGGCCGTCGTCATTGAACACACCTGGTTCGCGTTCGGAGTCGCAGCCCGTCCGATCTGCAGTGCCGGCCGTGTAGCCGCGTAGTGGCCGCCTCGTTGTTCCGAGCACGTTGGGAGCTGGAGGGAAGGAGAAGAAAGAAACGTCCACTGGTACAGGTGGCCGTTTTGGCGCTCCTCCACTTTCGCAACCTTCTCCGTCTCGGCCAACGACGCGACATTTGCTTACGGCAACGAGCGAGATCTGTCTCGTCGCTCATTGGCAGACGGCGGCTTGAGAGCATTGGGCGCGTTGCCCGACAACTGGCTCCTTCGCTCGTTCTAATTGGCCTAATTTGGGTGCCCCGGTCGGGCACCAAGCGTGAGCCCGTGCACACGAGAACAAACTTGTCGAAAAGGAACGGCACAAAAACATAAAGGAGCTCCCATCAAATATGCAGAGAGACGGGCGCGACGGGAGAGAACGAAGAGAGGGCTCGTGACGTCACGCGGCGCTACCCCCGTCCTCCAAGCGGCGTTCTCCGCAAGCGTGCCTTCCTCCTCTCCCCCTCTTCTCGCGTTGCCGCCGCTTTCGAGCGCAGCTGACGCCAAAAGTTACCCCCGACGCGGGGTGCGCGCACGTTCGGATGACTGCTTCGGTGACCACCGCTTCGCCTCCGTAACACTGCCGTCTTTTTTTTTTTGTCTTTTTCGGCGGGCAGCATTTTTTTTTTGTTCCCGTCTCTAGTTTCGTGGTGGTTTCCTTCCATGGTCAGCACCAACAGACGAGGTGAGTGAGTGCCGGATGTTTCAGCCAACTTGATTACCCCCTCGTCTCTTACCTCTTAGCGCGGCAGAGTTAAGGACCCGTGTCGCATAAAAGCCGGTGTCGTCGGCGGCGTCGGCCGTGAGCGGCAAATCCGAGAATAAATAAAGCCGAGTAGGAAATTGGTCGAGTTGGGGAATCGAACCAGGGCTTCCGGAGTGCGACACCAGCACGCTAACCACGCCAGCTCGATGGTTTGGAATGAACAAAGGCGCGTCTAGTGAATGCGGTGTTGTTTTCTCCCTCCCTTACGTCCCGGTTCGGGTGTACGCGGGGATATGCGAGACAGGCGCCCTTTCCTTAAATTGTCCAACGGGCCACGCGTCGCGCCGAACGGGCGATGGCATTCCGTGGCAACGCGCTGTCGCGTCTCACTCTTAAAGACGAAGCTTAAGCGTCCTCCAATTTTTTTTTTTTTTTGCCTCCATCAGCTGCGCTGTTGGCATCAGCTACAGTTAAGACACCGCATCAGCCTTCGCTCAGACAACTTTGACCACGGCAGCAGCTCTGCGCTGTTTAACTTGCAAAGCTATCGCATCTAAAAAGAAGTGCTTTATTTTGGTTTTAACATTAAATTCTTAACCTGATCCTTATTTTCGTTCTACTAAATTGTCGCTGTCGCTTATGCCGCGTTATATTCACCGTGCTCATTTCCAGCCTTTATGAGGTCCCACTCACGCCGTACGTGTGGGGCAGTTGCGACGAGCGTCACTTGAAATTTCACTCTGGGATGTGCCTGACCAGAAGAACCTGCTAAAGAGATGTGTCCGAATTTCTTGCTTCGTTCGGGCAATTTGCGCCATCTTGGTGTTGAAAGTGGTCGAATCAGGGGCTGCTGGGCGAATGCGTGCCCTAACTGGCGAAGCAAGACGACGAAAATGGCGCCGTTGGAAACACACGCAGGCTCTAATCGGCTGAGTCTCGTTCGTAGCAAGCCGTGGCTCGTACGGCTGTGGGGCTCGGCTGCTCACTCGAAGGGCGCCGGTTCGATGCCGGCCGTGGCGGTCGTATTTCGACGTAGGCGAAATGCTAGAGGTCCGTGCGCTGTGCGACGTCGGTGCACGTTAACCAGGGGCCTAAATTATCCGGAGCTCTCCTCTGCAGCGCCCCTCTTAGCCTGAGTTGCTCTGGGGCGTTAAACCGGATAAAACCGTGGCTGGCACGATTGATGGTTCAGTTTCGTGCTGCAATTAAGCTTCGATACCGGCAGCGCTATGGTGTGCAGCTCCGTCGGTATACCGGCGGAATTAGCGAGTCTTCCGTTATGAACAAGGCAAGCAGACTGCTTCTCAGCTGGGATATCTGCCTCATAAATTGCGTCTCGGCTAAGGTTCTGTTGCCTAGACACTCCAAAGGATTGCCTTACGACAGCGCCACTTGACTCTCAACTAGTATACACCTCTGGCCAACTGCACCCAGTTGATATTAGCCACCGTCGAGTGTTCTTCCATTCGACGAGACTATATACGCAAGGAGGTGTCGCTTCTTTGAGCACGTTTTCCATCTTCACTCTAACTGCACAGTGTTTTTGTTCTTCTCTGCTATCCGTTTTTAGCTCGCGGTAGGTTGGCACTTCCTGCGCATCATCGCAAACGGTTAGCGTAAGCGCTGCGGGGGCACTACAACAGGGGTCCTGTCGCTGATTGCCCCAGTGGCTGGAGAGGTTTCTGCTCTGCGGCACCCTTCGTGCCGGAACCCCGTTAGATTGCCCGCACTGTCTGCCACGTTGGAACTAGTCGTACGAGGGTCCGTGTCCGGAGTGGACGGCTTTCGCGGCACGTTGCGCAGTCGCAGGAATCCGCATTCACCTCGGCCAGAACTGTCGCATGGCGCGTGACCTGGTCTGCGCGCTTTCGCTTCGCTTCCTGCGGTGCAGCTGAACTGACTTCTCTCCCCTTCTCAGGGCGGGGCTTCTCCCCCGCACATCCCAAGATTCCTCTCCACAATTCGAGCCTCTGCGGCACAGTCTGTACACGACGCCTTCTCTCTCACCCTGGGAAGGTGCTAGCCTGACGATGTGCAGTCTTGGTCTTTGGGTCGCAACTCTGCTTGTGCCAACCCCCCCCCCCCCCCCCCCCCCCCCCCAATGACAGGGGTGTTTTTGAGAGGCGAGCTCACTGAGGGTGCACCTGGGAAGCAACTCGAGCAGGACCATCTAGAGCGCATACCACCACGGGCGGCACGCTTGTGAGGAAGTCCCCTCTTCGTGGGCTCCGCCGGAAGACGCATGACTGAAAGCGAGGGATTGAAACACCCCTCATCTCTCCTCGCCCGCGGAAGAAGCAATCGCAGCTCAATACCTCTAGCGTCAACCCCTGACAGGGCCCAGTGCCAAGCCTAGAGAATCACAGGACGCGGCGGTTCTGTACTAGCTCTTGCGGGTTGCAGGCCGATCACGTGATTTCACAGTCATGATGTCACCCGAGCACGCCTCACTGGCGGATTTCACTGCACCACGTGATGTTGAGGCGTCATCTCTTCTCACGGCTGACGACGCCAGCTCCGTAAAAATTCATCTCACAGCACCGGTCTCCGTAGAGAGACAACGCAGGGGCCGCATTCTGTATGGCTTTTTTTCCTCTTCTTTCTTTCTGCCATTAGTAGTTGCTTCTTGCGACGTCATGGCCGACAGCTAAGCAAGTGGCGTCATTCGCCGGTACCCCGAAGGCGCGGCAAGCAGCCAGAAGGATGAACCGCGAGCAGAACTATTGCGAAGCACGGGCCCAGGAAGCGAGTGCCCCCCCTCGTTGATCTGGGGGCGTGAGCGCGTCAAGAGGTCGTCCGACCGGTGCGCGTCCAGTAATCGCGTCCGGCGATCAGCAGCGTCCCACGCGCCGTCGCTTCCCAAATTGCGGTTGCCGTCGTCGGCGGCAGGAATCGATTCCCAAGAGTCGCCGCCGTCGCTTCGAATAAAACTTGGGTGCGGCCACGCCGCCTCGTTTAGGTGGGCCGGTCTGCGCGAGCCGAAACGTCCTCTGGCGTCGTCTGTATGTCCTGGCAGGCGCTACCGTATCAGAGCACGCATAAGCACACTGCCAGTCATGCACTGAGCAGCAGTTTTTGGGGAATATAAGGAATAGTACGGGCTATGAATGTGTGAAAAAAATAAAGTATACAACAGCTGCATCTTACCGGTACTCGCCTACGGGGCAGAAACGTGGAGGCTAGCAAAAAGTGTTCAGCGTAAGTTAAGGACAACGCAGCGAGCCATGGAAAGAATAATGATGGGTGTAAATTTAAGAGACCGGAAGCGGGCAGAGTGGGTGAGGGAACAAACGCGGGTTAATGACATCCTAGTGGAAATCAAGAGGAAGAAATGGGGGATTGGGCAGGGCGTGTAATGCGAAGGCAAGACAACCGCTGGTCCTTAAGGGTAACGGAGTGGATCCCAAGAGAAGGCAAGCGTAGCATGGGGCGGCAGAAGGTTAGGTGGGCGGGTGAGATTAAGAAGTTCGCAGGCATAGGGTGGGCGCAGGTGGCAAAGGACAGGTTTAATTGGGGAGACATGGGACAGGCCTTTGCCCTGCAGTGGGCGTAGTCAGGCTGATGATGAATATGATGACGAATTTCCTCTGCTTATGAAAACCGCGAAAGTTGCAGCGCTACATAAGGGTGGCGTCACTACGGCGTCCCTCATAGCCAGAGTCGCTTTGTGACGTTAAACCCTCATTAAAAAAATAAAAATTAACATGCAGAAAACAAAAGTAATGTTCAACAGTTGCGGAACAGAACAGCAGTTCACACTTGGAAGCGAAGTGCTGGAAGTGGTATAGGAATACGTCTACTTCCGGTAGGTAGTGACCGCAGATCCGGATCATGAGAGGGAGATAACTAGAATGATAAGAATGGGGTGGAGCGCATGTGGCAGGTTCTCTCGGATCATGAACGGCAGGCTACCAATATCCCTCAAGAGAAAAGTGCACAACAGCTGTATCTTACCGGTACTCATCTACGGGGCAGAAACGTGGAGGCTAACGAAAAGGGTTCAGCTTAAGTTAAGGAGAACACAGCGAGCCGTGGAAAGAGTAATGTTGGGTGTAAATTTAAGAGACCGGAAGCGGGCAGAGTGGGTGAGGGAACAAGCGCGGGTTAATGACATCCTAGGCGAAATCAAGAGGAAGAAATGAGCTTGGGCAGGGTGTGTGATGCGAAGGCAAGACAACCGCCGGTCCTCGAGGGTAACAGAGTGATTCCAAGCGAAGGCAAGCGCAGCAGAGGGCAGCAGGAGGTTACGTGGGCGGATGAGATTAAGAAGTTCGCAGGCATAGGGTGGCCACAACTGGCGCGGGACAGGGTTAATTGGAGAGACATGGGAGAGGCCCTGCAGAGGGATGTTCCGAGTCTGTGAGTGCTATCGTCGCCATGCCCCCTGCATGCCCTGCTGCGTCAGTGCGTCGCTGTGGGTCGTCCGTTGTTCTTCTTAGCCTCGGTGGCTGTCTTCTTCCTCCGTACGTGGTACTTGCGAGACGGTGTCCAGCTGTTGGTCTTGCGTAGCGCTGTTCTTGTCCCGCTGTGTACTAGGCGGCATTTCTACGATCTTAGGTGAGCTTCGATTATTTCATCCAGCGTGTTGCGGATTATCAGCTTCACGAGCCTTTCTGATGAAGCGCTGATCGTAATGCCTTCCTTATTCTTATATGCCTTCCTTATTCCATTTTTTGGCGTAACAAAGCGAACCCTGCTTCGCTATGTGTAAAAAAAAAACTAATTCTGACTGTTCACAATGTGGCCGCGTGGTGTTACTACATGACTGAGTAAACGCCGATCGGCTGCGAGACAGAATCACCGATTCATGCGGTTATGACGTTTGTGTTTCGGCAGGTCGAGTGGCAACCCGGGGGAAAATCATTGTCGCAGGTATACCGTCGCACAGAGTCAAAAGGCTCGCTTACATCTGCGTTAATGCGGTATGCCTGCGTAGGCAATCGACACTCCATCGAAAGATGCGGAGGCACCTCGGAGATCATTACGGCGGGCACCCCTGCGGCGTTAATACGGCGTGGCTTAGCGTACTCTGGACCCTCTCGGGGGGGGAGGGGTGGGGGGCGCCGCAGGACGTCCGTCAGTTCAGTTCACGTAAGCGTACGCGGCGAGCTTTTGAGCACGGAGGTTTTTTTCTACTTTCGAACATGGCGAGAGCAGCGCCCTCGCCTGTTCTGCGCCTCGGTGGCACGCCAACACGGCCCGGGGCGTATACGTGGGCGATCGTCCAGATAGGAGCGCGCTTGCCATATCACAAGTTGTTGCGGCAGACAGATGAGGCGGACGAGATCGTCGACCCCGCCAGAAGTCGCCAAGAAAAGTGTGCTGCAAGGACGTCTTCACCTCGCCTGCGTTCAGGCCGGGTGAATAGTTTCAAGGTTTACAGATTTTTATGTTAGGAGCTGTGAGAGGTGCTGTCTGTGCAGGTGGATTGTACAGCAAGGCGGGCATTATGAGCCTGATAGGTCTCCATAACTAGACGATTAATTAATGAAAATGAAATAATAAACTTCTTTAAATCTTGAATTTAGGGAGCAAGATTATATTGCGGAATTTAAGGCCGTCAGCATCGAAGATGAGCCCAGGATTTCAACTTTATTTATCTGCAACGTGCCGCCGCGGTGGCGCAGTGGTTGTGGCGCTCGGCTGCTGACCCGAAAGACGCGGGTGCGATTCGGGTCCCGGCGGTGGAAATTCGATGGAGGCGGAATGCTAGGGGCGACTTTGAGGTGGTCCCGTTACGCTCGCCGCCCGTTTTGTGACAGAGCGTTTCCAGTTCTCAAGTCGGTAGCGAAGACTCCGAGTCAGGCGTCGGTGAGAACAACAAAAGGGATTTTATACACTGTGTATAAGTCATTATACGGGACAAGATCGGCACGGGGGCCGAGAGCTAACAGCAAACGCGACTGCTCTCGCACGGCGAGGTTCCTACGCATCACACATCTCACTCCCCTCGTGGGCGGCACTCGGCTCACGGTGGGTCGGTCTTTCTGTAGATCGGGCTCGGGGGGTCGGAGGTGCTCCCCAGGCGGCAGCGTTGGGCATATAAAGCCCCGAGAAACGGTTGTCGCCCAAACGGTCCAATACAAAGCCAACACTTGACGGCCGTCCTAGAGGTCCAACCAGCGACCGCGCTGACGACCCGCTTCAAGTTTGCCGCGTGCAGTGACTTCCAGGGGGAAAGGGAAACCGGCGCCTGGCTGTCTAGCAATTCGCTGCACGTTTGAAAACGTCGCTCGCCGATGCTTCTCCATAGGGCGCCGCTGCCTAGCGGCGCAGCATCTTAGCTTGTCAAGGAAGCGTTCGGGCACTGTTGCTTTGCGGCGCAGCACCGGGCTTGTCCAAGGGCGTTCGCAGGAGAAATTTTGCATCTTGTAGATTCGGAATCCGGGCTGGTTGTCCGGGCACAGCAGGGCCCGTGTACTGTGCGATGTCAGTGAACGTTAAAGAACCCCGGGTGGTCGAAATCTCCGCAGCCGTTCAACTAAGCGTGCCTCATATCCTGAGTCGCCTTGGGACATTCGACACCCACAAACCAAACCTTTATCTGCAACGTGCTTCGATATATCGAACCTGAGAAATGCGCATCTGAAAGCTCGTGAGTTGTCTTTCTCGCGTTGCACGTTTATAACGTGGTGTCGCTGCGCGTAGTGTCGCCGCCAGGATGATGCCAACTGCTTTTACCTCACAAAATACATAAACGGTGACCGTATCTGCTGCATCGATTATGCCAGCGACACCATTTTATAAATGTGCGGCGCTGTAAAGCCAACTCAGCGAGCTTTTTAATGCGTTTGTTTTTTTCACGTTCACCACATTGCAGATGACTAAATTTTGAAAACTGGGCTGAACTTCGGTACTGAAGAGCTTCAGTTTCCCAATAGAGGTTCGCTATTTGTCAATCATGAAAAGGGGCGGCAACTTTAGGCTGAAGCAGCGAGACCAGAAAGCGAGCCCAGTCCCGAGCGAGATAGAGAGAAAGGAAGCGTGGCAGGTTTCCTTCTGCAGCCCTGGGCGCACGCGTAGCAGTGTCATTGAATTCCCAACGTTGAGCGTGCAGGGCAGACGTTGGAAGCCGGCGGCAGAGCAGCGCTGCGGAGATGAGGGACTCGCTGCCCGTCTCGGCGTTTTAAAAGCCTTCCGCAGCCTCCAAGTTGAGCAGGCGTCGTGGCTTCAGCCATTTCATCCTAAGGATGGTATACTGCGCCGGAAGGCATTGCAGAGCAGTGATGGCTAAAGGCTAGAGCTGTGAGGCTGAAGAAGAAATTTGGATTGAGCCTTATACTGAGTGGATTACATGTGGAAGGGTAAGGACGGCGCTGTTAGGAGCAATGCTAAAATGTGGGGATCGAGAAAGCAGCGAGGAAGATTGAGCGCTGTGTCCGTCCTTCAACGCGCCCTTCCTTCTTCTTCTTCGGCCCGGATCGTTGCGCTGTTGTGACTACGAGTGTGTCGCTCCTCTGGCGTGCATTTAAGCCAGCATGCAACGGGGGGAGGAGACAGTTCCTTAGGGGGATAGTATTTCAGGGAGTAAACTTGGGAAGCGGTGAGATTGGGTGAACACTTGCTGCAACGTGGTGGGCGTACGTAGTTCGAGAGCCCTGGGAGGACTCGAAGTGCGCGTGGCTGCAGGGCCGATGATAACGTGGTTGTAGTGGCTACGCAATTTGAACACCACCCTTGTTTCTACATCACGTTATCACCTTGGATGTGTGCAGAATTAAGCGCCAGATTGAGCGGGAAGATAAGGATTTCGATCTCCGTAATGATTGGAGCTTTTGGGCACGAGAGCGCCTGCAGGCGAGGGGAGTGTTCTGCTTCCATAGACGCCTGCTGCCACCACATTCTTCTCTGTCCGCTCGAAGGAATGCCGAAACACAAGGCATATTCGTAACTGCCTTGACGCCAGCGAAAACAGGAAATAGCAAAGTGGAGCGAAAGAAAAAAAAATCCCAGCCGCTTATCCTCGGAGTATGCGGCGAGTGGCCTCGCGTGAGCGGACGAACACGAGCAGCCGATGAATGCGAGGGGAGCCTTGCGCACTTCTCTGTATGGCAGGAATACGGGGTTTGCGCCAACAGCGCTCGAATGGAGCTGCAAGTGTTCGGTCGCTGGCGGCAAGGGACACGCCGCAACAGCCGAACGGAACGGGCAGCACTCAGTGGGCGCAGGAGTGAAGGGGAGCGGCTCCGTTCCAAGACGCGCACCGTTTCGGCGAAGCGCCAGCCTCGCAGATATGGCCGGGAGAGATCAGGCGGCTCGTGCACGAGTACGAAGGATGCGCTCGTTAGTCTGCCCAGCGGTGAAACGCGCCATTAAGCGCCGCCTCTTTACTGACCGGCCACCAATTAGCGGCAGTGCATATCCGCTGCATATGTCGCCAACAACTGACGTCTGCGCTGATAACCGCCGGGGGTCACCTGCGAGTCGAAAGGGGCGCTGGGACGCCTATGCGGGCACAGCAGAGAAAGCGGGGGAAAACTGCCACGGCAGCCAACGAGAAACTATCCGCGCAAGAGACGCATGCGCCAGGGTTGGAACGCCACATTTCTCTGCTCACGTGTTGCGTGAAAAATGCAGACCTCATCCGGACCACGGAGCAGTTATAAGTTCACTGCATGGGTAACGATAGAGAAGCAGCCGCGTACGCAGTCGGTAGCAGGAATTTGCAGGAAGCACGTGCTCGGGGGAAAAAAAAAATGTTGGTCTCGCGACGACCTAGTCTGATGTACACCAGCAGATGGAACGTGCACATCTCCTCTGCAATTCGCCGAAATGCCCCCGAAAACCTGATGTCATCGTCAGCCTGACTGCGCCCGCTGCATGAAGAAGGCCTCTGCCAAGTCTCTCCAATTAGCCCCGTCCTTTGCTGCAGCAGCGACCACCGTAACCCCGCAAACTTCCTAATCTCATCCGCCCACTTACCTTTCTGCTGCCCCCTGTATAGTATACGCTTGCCTTCTCTTGGCATCCACTCGGTTACCCTCGAGGACCAGCGGTTATCTTGCCTTCGCATCACATGCCCTGCCCAAGCCCATTTCTTCCTCTTGATTTCCACTAGGATGTCATTAACCTGCGTTTGTTCCCTCACCCACTCTGCCCGCTTCCGGTCTCTTGACGTTACACCTATCATTTTTCTTTCCATGGCTCGATGCGTGGTCCTTAACTTACGCTGAACACTTTTTGCTAGCCTCCACGTTTCTGCCCCGTAGGTGAGTACCGGTAAGAAACAGCTATTGTACACTTTTCTCTTGAGGGATATTAGTAAACTGCCACTCATGATCTGCGAGAATTTGCCATATGCGCTCGACCCCATTCTTATCATTCTAGTTATCTCCCTCTCATGATCTGGATCAGCTGTCATTACCTGCCCTAAGTGCTTCACCACTTCCAGCACCTCGCTACCAATTGTGAACTGCTGTTCTCTTGCTAGGCTGTTGAGCAATAGTAGGGTAGAAAGTTTGGCTAGTTGGGTTATGTTCATCTGGAAGGAAAAATACAGCGCGAACAGAGACGACGGACAAAGAAGAGGTGCACAACACAAGCGCTGCCTCGCAGCTAAAATTTTATTCAGGAGGAAAGACAAATAAAAGCGACCGAAAAAACGCCGAAGTCAGCAATCGCATGATGCAATCAACACAAGGAACAACACAAAAACTGAAAAGATAGCGCGGGGCGCCCTTATCTATGACACATGGCAAATCAAGTATTGTCTAGGAACTGTATCTCCGCATCAAATAGTGTGATAGAGAGTTGGCTGATGCACGCGCTAATTTTCTTCTTTATGAAAAAAGCTTCCATAATCTCTCTGGTACGCTGGTCCCGGTGCCGGTACAGTACCTCGTTTTTCTGAAATATCGCCTTACAGTTCTTTTTACCTTCACACTGTACCGGCACCAGGACCAGCGTACCAGAGAGATTATGGAAGCTTTTTTCATAAAGAAGACAATGAGCGCGTGCATCAGCCAATCCTCTATCACATTATTTGATGCGGAGATACGGTTCCTAGACAATACTTGATTTGCCATGTGTCATAGAGAAGGGCGCCCCGCGCTATCTTTTCAGTTTTTGTGTTGTTCCTTGTGTTGATTGCATCATGCGATTGCTGACTTCGCCTTTTTTTCGGTCGCTTTTATTTGTCTTTCCTCCTGAATAAAATTTTAGCTGCGAGGCAGCGCTTGTGTTGAGCACCTCTTCTTTGTCCGTCGTCTCTGTTCGCGCTGTATTTTTCCTTCCAGATGTTGAGCATCACTTTGGTTTTCTGCATGTTAATTTTTAGATCCACCGCTCTGCTGTACCTGTCTAAATTAATCATTGATCGCGATTTGCAGTTCACCTCCTGAGCGACTCAGCAAGGCAATGCCATCGGCGAATCGCGGATTATTTAGGTATTCTCCATTAGCACTTATTCCCAACTGTTCCCAATTCAAGGCTCGGAATACCTCCGGTAAATTTCAGGCGGTGAGTAGAACCCGACGCCTTTAGTGTCCAGCTTTGCAGCTAGGACGATGATCCACTTGGCTCAGGCGTAGGAAGGGGACTTAGAAGACGAAGAAGGCAGCCTCGACGGGTACTCGGGCGATGGGGTCGAGTATACGGAGCAAACATACGTCAGTGTGGACAGAGAAAAAAGAAAGAGAAGCAATGTTGCCCATGCAGCCCGCACCGCTTGGAGCCCCTTTGAGGCTGAATATTAAGAGCGCTTTGCCTACGCGTCGTCCTTCCGTCAGTGGCCGCACAATGCCGCTCCATCTGGTCAGTGCCAGTTTGTCGTGAGACGCGTATTGCGCGCACCGCTCACGTTCGCGCAACAGCTGCGCGGAGGGGGCAGTGTTCGAAACGGGCAGAAGGAATCGGAAGGGGCCTCCCACTTGGCACTGCGCAGCCAACACCGTGGCCTCGAATGTGCGCACCACTTGCGTGGTATATGCGCGAGAGGGAGAGAGAGATTTCGAATCACTTCGTCCTGCGAAGCCGTCCCGCTGCAGTTGTTGCTCTCCGAGCTGTTACTGTCGTCCTCGGGAGTGCATGGGAGGAGGAGGAGTAGGTAAGTTGGACGTTTGTGCAACGGGCCCGCTTCCAGGCCGGTGCAGCGATCGCCCTCCTCGTCCGGAGTTCGACTGACCGCCTCGTCGTAAATAACTGCGACCCACTTTCGGGAAACGGGCCGGTAACGCGCGTTGAGTGGACACGGCTTAAGCGACGTGTCGGCTCTCGTGCAGTCCGCTCGTGCGCGGTCATCTCCTCTGCGGCGTCCCCGGTGAGGTGGCGCGGTTCTATAGACTACGACCACGCATCGTGAGCTATATGGACTGGAAAGAAATGGCCGCGCAGAAAGCACGCAAGTGAGACGGAGCTAAGAAGGGCGTGCCGTTCGGTTGCCTGTCTTGCGTGGCTTTTGCTCCCGCTGACAGGCTCTCTCTCCCGAGTCTCGGACAGCATCCGATATGCCACACGAGCGGCACATATCGTTGCCACTGTTGATCTCCTCTGGCCACATCCGGTCTGGACGCTGCATGCAGAAGAAAAATTCCGCCCATTCTCTGGCTGCATCCTGCCGCAGTGTGCTGTGCACGCGCTATAAAGATAGAAGGTGACGAGGAACAAGCAGACATGCACGAATCTGTTGCCACACAAGCGCGGAGTCTGAAACCGAACTGCTGCACAGCTAGGTCTTCTCTGGGGTGTCGGTGAAATTTCTACAATCACCTCCGTAACGAATGTCCTCGCAATGTAGCACGCCAGTCACGAAATGGCCTTCTGCCGAAAGTGTGCAGGCGGCGATGTTGCGACGAAAGAGCCGCATTGAATGTTCAGCATGCGCGTACCAGAAATGCAAAATATTTTCGGTGGGAATAATGGAGACAGTTTCGAAAAAAGAAACCATGTCAACCCGAGTTTCGCGTAATACACACATTGCGTGGAACGCGGAAATGGATCTGCTCAGAAAAATAAAAAAAAACTTCGCTGCCAGTCTACGAATTCTCAGCAACGTTGTGCTAACCTTGTTCCAAAAGTGTGTTGAAATGGCTACGTTTCTTCTTCGTTTCTGCAAATCGAATCAAGGAAAGCAATAATAACTGGGAGCATGAACGCGGTGCACTGTCGGCGGCGCCGGGTAGACAACCATGACGACGTTTGTGGCTCTAACGCGTAAGCGCTACACATCAACGGATTTTGCACTGTGCAGATGCCCTGCGGGCTGCGAGAGTCCGCGGTGATTCCAGCCACCTGCGGCTTGTTAGTCTGCACCGCGAGCACAGCCAACACCCTCTCAATGCTAAGGCCTCTCCACCGGCCGCGTGACGTCACGCCAAGGGACCGTGCAGGCCCCGCGCTCCGCGATTTCAGCGCGCCGCGCCCGTCTGCACTATTCGGGTACTGCCGTACGTAGCTGCCTTATAAGTGATTCCTTCATTTTCATTTTTGTCGTTGCTGCAGAAAAGAAATTCGCTAGTTTGTGCGCGCCTTAGGCTATCATTTTATCTGCTTTATATATTTTTTTTATTGCAGAACACCTTATTGTCAAGAAAGTTCGAGCTGCTAATACAGTTTTTTATAATAAACAATTTAGCATACGGCCGCCAATTTCGCATTATTGGTCATTATAATAAAAAATTGATTAGTTAATTTCAATTAATCATCTAATTATTAGGTTCTATCACGTACATGATGTCTGCCGTGCGGTAAAATCCATCCGCACAGACCGCACATGCGTATATCTAGTTGTTAAAGTAGAAGTTCGTGAACATTGAAAAAAAAAACACCGTCTACTGCGCATTGTGTTAGTTTTATTCTGTATTGTGTTTTGCTTAAAGCTTTCACACACAGCAATAATGACACTCACAATAATGTTGCGCTGTTGAGTATTTGTACAGCTAATCTGACCCTTACAATAAAAAACGACGAGACACCAGCAATGAAGTGTGCGCAAAGCATTTTTATTGCTTGGGAATAAAACTTACTTCTTCTTAAGCGTTGCTGCTTTCCGGGCTGCGGCCTTCTGCTGCGCATTGTCTTGTATGGCATCATTTCTTAGTTTGCAAAAGTTGTTTAGAACAACGTTGGTTGCAACGCGTACTACCAAGCGCAGGAGAGTTTGTGCAGTGTGGCCATTTTCACATGTCTCAATGTCGTGTTCGTCCAGGAGGGAAATCGTCTGTGAAATCACGACACCACGTTGATTTCTACAGGAGAGAAAATCTTCCGCGGTTGCTCCAAAAGACAACTTCTCTGCAACTAGTTTAGTCATCAGTACCATGTGAACTGTGCATGGCTGGGGAAACTTCAGCCCTCCTCTCGACAGGTTAGCTATCATGGCAGTATTTTCCGCTTCAATCTCTCGATTTTCAATCACCAATGTGCTGAAGCAAGCAGAACATGAAAGCTTCTTTAAAGCAGCATGAGCAGCGTATCCTGCAATGTAGACAATAGCATCCATGTCAGAGTGGGCGTGTGTAATATCGTCGTCGCTGACAGCCACAGAAAAGTTGCATGGGACAAGATCCTCACTTACGTCTTCAAACTCTGTTTCCTCGCGTGGAAATGTCAAAAGTTTTTGAAGACGAAGCTTCTTCTCACATTCGTAGAGCTGACGCACGGAAATGTGGTACTGTGATCCTGCCAGCTGGCGGTAACGGCCGAACCGGTCTTCTAGCGCATCCGTCTGAAATTTGCCCAGCAGTACGTACTTGAAGTGAAGTTCTTCTAAGCAGTAGCGCGAGAGTTCTACCAGAGAATAGCATGTCAGTCGCAAAGCACTGTGAGTCTCTTTCGTCAGCGAGCCACTGGTGATGTTTATTCTTGCCCAAGCGTCCAACCAGTCCACAACGCCGCTCAGGAAAGCTAACTGTGTGTCATCAACAGACCTTACAGGGTCTTGCATGCTGTCCCTTAGCCTCTGGCCTTTGCAAGGGGTCTTAACATTGACTATTTGCCACCATGTGAGGATAACGTCAATGAAAAGAGCAGTCGACTCAGCTTGAGGAATCTTGAACGCGGAACCATGTGTCCTGAGGGCATTTGAAACAAACTGATTAATGACGTCGAGAGCGAGCTTTACATTTTGCCGCTCCATTGAGGTTGGATTCACGGCTTTTGCGTTCAGTCTGTAAGCAGCCTTCACAAGCGACGTCTTCTCTGAAGAATAAAGCTGCCGCACAGCTGCGAAAGAAGCAGCTTTCATACGAGGAGGCCCTTCGGGCATTGCTCCACTCAAGTCCATTTCAGGGAAATAGAGGCATGTTCCAGGGTTTTTCTGGTTAATCCAATTGTTCCTAATGCACTTCAAGAGATGCACAGGATCGACCACGTAGAAAAGAGGGCGAGCGTTATCGGCTGGATGGGGATAGACAATGCTCACCTGAGGACTTGTAGCAAATAACGACATCATCTTGCGGTTCAGAGCATTGTTGTCCGTTATCACAGCGATAATTTTGAGCCCCATTTTCTCAACATTAATGATTATGTTCTTAGCATGCTCGTGCAAAATTTCTGCGCTCAGTTTGCTCACAGGTAATATGTGAATGACGTCCTTGTTTGCAGAAAGGAGTGATTGTACCATGAACACATGGGCTGTTGTTGCTGGTTCCGTTGAATGAACCGACGATCCTACTATTGTGCCCCCTTTGTAGTCGAAGTATGGTTTTATGTGGATCTCATCGATCATCAGGGTCACTGTCTTCTCGTGGTCTTTCATTGATTTGACTCGTTCTCGGATGTAGGAGAGACAGTGCGGTTGATTTTGCTCCACAAGAGGGTCAGCTTTGTAATTTGAGCAAACACGGCGCAGTGTGGAAGGATGGGGCAGAATGATTCTTGATGCAGCTCTTGTGAAGTGATATGCGTGAGGAGAAATTGAATTCAAAATACTGGCGAATACCAGCAGCTCTGCGCTATACACATGCTGTTTCGCGAGGAGAAGCTCTATCTGCTCAACCAGAAATTTCAGCAAAGAAGACTGTTCTTTCGTCGTATCACTGTCCTCAATGAGGTCTGCAAGCAGTGAACCGACAAACTGCAATACTTTAGTATGTTTCGACTCTTTCGTCACCTCAGGTATATTATGCAAGCCTATCTCGAGTTCTTCTAGCAGCAAGGACAGGCTGGAGGTGTCGCATACTTGAGCTGGCAGAATCCTGCCTGAAGGAAGCGACAGAAGCTTCACTCCATTCAAGAAAACAGAAAGTGACAGATCAGGGAGAACTACCAAGGCGCATTTCACATTAGGTGAAGGATCATTCTCGATGAGAAGGAACCTAACGCACTGCTCATCGACAGAAACGGTCCAGAATTTCGTGTTGCAGATTCCAGGCAACTTAGATTTGAACTCCTCGTAAGATGAAACTTTGTTTCTTTTCTGTTCAAGCTCATTAGACTGAAGTGACTTCCTCATAGCCTCCTGCAAAGCAGCGTTTTCCCTTCTTGCTTTTTTCGTCTCTGGCGATTCACTCCGTCCAGGCGTTGAGGACAAGTATTTTGGGCAGTTTGGAAAAACAGAAGGCGCAGCATCAATCTTCAACTGTAGCCTGTCACGCTTCACCTCTATTATTTTCCCTGTCAGTTCATCTTGGTGTGACAACGTCGTAATGAAGTCGCCTGCGTGGAAGTGCAGTTCACACACCTGCACGAGAAAATGAAGCAAGGCCATTCGCCATGACTCTCCATTGCCTAAAACACTAAGTAAAAAGAGTCTGAATAGTGAACAGCTTTTACATATTTACACAGCTTTTACACAAGCCTTATGCACATCCACAGAACTAAATGCTTCCTGGACAATTCATACATAAGTGTAAGAAGTGATATCATTGCCTACAAAGACAGCATGCCTTTCCGGGAGCGACAGCTCACAACTAAGATAATTACCAGCGCCTATTAAGCAATATTTCAGAGTCTTACCCTCGAATGCTCTGTAGGTGTGAAATCCTTCCGTGGAATGGCTCGCAACCAGGCTTTTCTTCGTACTTCGTCTCTTGGGAAGCAATAAACACGTACTTTGGGACCATTCTGGTAGTTCCCGCGGCACCCGGGAACACAGCACCGGCCCATGTTTCACGAAGTTGCACTCGCTACACGGCAGGCAATCAGTTTCCCATTCGTGCGCTAGCACAGGTACGCACGCCACACAAGAAACGGCCACACGAAACAGACACAGCCGTGCGAGGAGCGAACGGAAATGCACCCAACGCCAGGCTGAAAGACTCAAGCAGCAGCTAGACGCTCACTGCAAGACTGCGTTCGTGTCTGTGCTTGCCCGGGCAAGCGCGAGCACATCGAGGGAGACAACCGAGCGGAGCGGAGCCGCGCTTGGTGAGCAGCCTGACCGGACACTTGGCGTGACGTAGCGCGTGTGGAAAGGAGGGCCTGGAGAGGCCTGAAGAAAGTATTTAGAGGGTGTTGGCACAGCACACGAGCAATTTTGCATTCCGCCGCCAGGGAAGCGCGGCATTGGGCTCGACATGAAAACTCCCCACCTCGCGATGTGGAGCGTTTACGTGCACGTCTGCTCACGTACCCCTCGATGCCCCAAAAGTGTCTGAGTGTAGCCTTTCCCTCCTCGCTAAAGAGCATCGCAGTAGAACGCAAATGCTCCCGCATTACCGACGCAGCACTATCGTTTTCCAACGTGCATCATTGGTGCCCCTGCAGCGAACTTCCCAGTAAGCGCAGCTGTGTCCGAGCACTGGGCCGCCATTGCGACTGCACTCGCTCGGAAGCACGACAGCGTAAGATGCGTGCACGGGGCGGCCACGCGTGAAAGGCTGGGTCGCATTTCAAGCCGTATTCCTTAGCGCCCGACAGTGACCCCGAGTTGTTCACCGCGCGGTAGACACGAACGGTGTGAAACTCGGCGTGATCTTAATTTCCCTCTAAATGACGTGAAAAAAAAAAAGGGAACACCACGCAGAGCCAAGAGTAGGCGCATATCAGCGCCATGTCCCGCAGATCCCAAAGCGGGATGAATTGACCTTGTTTCCTCTTCCGCGGCATCGAGCGAACTGCCCGTGTCACGAGGCGATAGCGCGAGACGCGTGTATACGCACAGCTTTTGGAAACCAGTGGGAATTGACAAAAATAGCACGAGGAGAAAGGAAAGCGCAGGAGAGAAAAGTTCACCGTGCCGGAAATTTGCCTTGCTCCGACGCGACCTCCAAGCCCTCCTTCGTCCTATCAGCGCTTAAAGCTGTTTCTAAACCCTCCCCTCCGCTCTCTCTCTCCCCCCTTCGAGCCTCTTTCGCGTCACGCCTCTGGCAGCGGCGACCGAAGCCAGCAGGGTGCGCACGATTTAATCGTGATTTATGGCAGCCGGTTTTTCACAACACTGTGCACACGGTTGTGGGCCATTCCCCTCCTCCCCACATCGCCGCCGAGAAATCCGAACAGAAGAACCACAATGCTTTGCAGTGAGGCAGGTGGGTGGGAAAAAAAAAAGGGGGGGGGGGGGGGGCAGAAAGCACCGAAGTATGTGGTGCTGCAAGCCCCCTCTTCCCCTATTTCTCTAATACGCTACGTGGCTGCGCTATTTCTTCGTACCGTTCTCGCCTTTAATGGTCCTCGCTACACCTCGACGAAAATTAACAGGCCTCTTTTTCCCCCTTCGTGTCTTTTTTTTTTTCTCCCGAAACTGGCGCTTTTACGGATGTAGGTAGCATGTCAGATGGTGTAAAAAGAGCAGAGGGAAAGACCCCCCTCCCCCCCCCCCACTGTCACACCGAGGCAAGGCACGCAGTTTGGGAGAAACGAGAGCGCGGCGAAAAACGCGTAAGTTAGCTGATAAAAAAGTAAAGGCACTTTAGGGGGCAGCCGAATGGACGGGTAAGGTGCAGCAGGAGGAGGGAGGGAGACAGGCGTGTCTCACTCCAACAATCCTCTTATCTGAATTGGTTCGCTGCAGGGCGGTCGACGCGATGAGCTAATACAGGACGGACGCGCTCGGCGCCCTCGATTAGGTTCCTCTTTTCGCCCCCACCCTTTTCATCTTGCCTTTTGTTTTATCTTATCTTTGCGCCATTGTGCGAGCTTGTTACGAAGACGCTTCAACGGACGGAGAGTGGACGACGCTCGAATTTGTTTTGCGCCTCTCTATTTCGAAGCACCCTCTCAGTGTGCGCAGTGGCGACGATTCGTGTATCGCTTATGTGACGGCGTGAATCCAGGTCGAACACCTGGACTCTTTCGTCCCTCCCCGTCTCAAATTGTCAGTGTCTGCCTTTCCTTGCACGAGGCTTGCATGTTGCTCAACTTGTGCCGTATCCCCCACCCACCCCTTTATTTCTGTCTCAAGTTTCTTGTTCCCAGTGGCTTCTTTGCTCGCCGTCTCCGCGCGACGCCCATTGTCCGCGACCCGATGGCACGCCGGGAAAGGGCCAGCCGCTTAATGGGTCCGTCGTCCACTCATGGCTGCGGAGTGGCGCCGAAAAATGAGAGACGCGCATCGGCTGCCGCGCTCGGCTGTCGTGGGCTAGTTTTTATTTTAGCCTCCCTTATCGTGGCGCAGCGAAGCCCGTGTCTCGCACATAGCTCGGCGTGCGTGTAATTAGCGCTGATTGCACCAACGGAGGTGGTCGGTCCCCCTTCCTGGCTGCTCTCGCTGTAACAGCTCCGGCCTTTTTTGCCGGTTGCCGCTCTTATATATATATGTGTGTGTGTGTATAGTATACCTGCTTTACGCGCGTCGGCATAGTACTCTACGCGGAGGTCACCTTCGTGTTGGCCGGATACTGCTTCGCATTAGCGCCCTGATTCCTACATGCGTGCATCGAAGGCAGTGAAAAATCTGCTGTTTATTTCCGCCAAGGCAATGTCTGCCAATTTTCGACAACAGCGAGTTTTTCATGAAGAGAAGAACACCACCACAACGAGGCAGCAAGGCGTCAGTTCGAAAGAAGCGAGAAATGTGCACAGCTACTGCCGCTGTGAAGAAAAATGAAATGCACGGTTGAGAGATACTGCGCGAATGGTGCGCGGCAGCTGAGCTGTGAACGCAGTGTGTAGCACTGCGGCTCGCTGTTCTGGGCACCTTGAAAACGGGGCGCCCAACCCTTGTCGTTTAGGATCAACTTATTCGCGTAAGATGACCTCTGTCCATAGAAATGAGCAGAGATCTAATTGGCGTCTCAGCTCGCACTCTGTAAGGTGCCGAGGAAAGAAAATAAAGCTTCAGTTTGCTCCGTTCCGGTATTGAACGCTAAACTGTGCATACAGCAGCAACGTCGACGGTGTACATAAAACTGCGAATCTTGCTCGCGCGCTCCTTCCGGCACATTTTCTCGTCTTGGCGCTTTGTCACCTTCCGCAGCCATCAGTCACCCTCTTTCGCTTTAACAACTTGTTTTTTTTTTCTTGTCGCACATAAGCTGCGCATGCGCACTCTTCGTCTACTTAGGCAGGGTGAAATGAAAGAAGATTCGAAGAGGAAAGAAGAAGTATCGAGCGTTCAGCCCGCAGCATATACATATCTCTTGGCACGCGTATATATGTCGCGAACAAAATGTGCCCCCTCACCGGAACATTTTAGCCTTTTTAGAGCCTTTTTATCTGTTTATGCTGTTTTCATTGCGTCAGAGCCTATAGCTCCCTCGGACGTGCAGGCCACGCTGCAGCAGGGCGTCGAGTGAAGACGGCTTAGCCCTTCCGGGCGCAGATCCTTCTCCGCTCAAGTTGCCGACGTCCAGAGGAGGAAGCGCATTTATCCGAGAAGAGGACCGACAGTTTCGTTGAGTCACCCAGCGGTGGATAAGGCAACTGTCACGTTGTTCGGTTGCTTTTCCTAGCAGGGCACATGCACTGCGCCGAGTCACACCCCCTCCTCCGGCTTCGACGAGTATTGGTCATTTTCGTATTAAGTGCGAAGGAGGCACTCATACGCTCGACGACGCCGACCGAGAATCTTGTCATTCTTGGATCTCTTGCCGTTGCCTATAGCAACAGCGAGGCCCCGTCAAGTTAAAGACGCAATCAAACCAATGTGCACCACTCGGAGTCGGACCCGCGGCGGCGCGAACAGACCAGCATCGCAGGCCGTTGCGCGAGAGCACCATGGGATATATCGCCGCAGCCGAACGCGCCTCGTGTTGAACTAATACTGCTGGGGAACTAGGAGATAGATAGATGAATTTAATGACACGAAGGCAGATATTGATATCTGGCCTGCTATACTCCGCACTGGGGAATGCCGGGGAGAAGAAACAGGGTCGTGACGGGTGACGATGTGGTGAGAGAGTATGTGCACGCTCATTTGACGGCATGACAACCGCGACTCGAGGCCCGTGTCACTAAAAAAAATGGGCTGTGTATTAGCTCAGCGAATGCAGGGTATACAAAGCAAAAGCTATCGGCGTTCATTGCCGTTGACAACGTTCTAGACGCCGATGATTTTGGGGAAAGGAAAATGCGAGGGCCAATTTGACCGATGTGTAGCCGTTCCTCCATGGGCTGCGCATACCCATTACACGAAGATGGCGCCCAATAGCAACCGGCGTTTTTTTTTTTTTGCTTGCATCTCATGGTTTATGATTTAGGGGGGTTTAACGTCCCAAAGCGACTCAGGCTATGAGGGACGCCGTAGTGAAGGGCTCCGGAAATTTCGACCACATGGGGTTCTTTAACGTGCACTGACATCGCCAAGTACACGGGCCTCTAGAATTTCGCCTTCATTGAAATTGAACTGCAGCGGCCGGGATCGAGCCCGCGTCTTTCTGGTCAGCAGCCGAGCGCCATAAGAACTGAGCCACCGCGGCGGGTGCTTGTATCTCAGGGATGGAATGTTTTCTATTATATATGATTACATACGTGCAACCTTTTCCCCGCGGAAGGCAGCCAACGGAACCTACTTTGGTAACCCTGTACGCGTAATATCTTTTTGTGCTCTGTTAGCTTAGCGAGCGTAAGCCTGCACAGATGCTGGCGCCGTTCGGCGTGCGAATCCTTCGGCTCTGCTGTGGCCGCGTGCAACGGTACGCCGGTTCCCATCTGGCGGAGAGTTCTCTTGCGAGACGGGGTGGCGCTCCGCATCTTCCAGTCCAGCGCCGTCCGATGGCCGGGTGTCAGCAGGACGCCTCTCCCAATCTCGCGGCCGCAGTCGGTGACCCGCGCGTTCAATCTCTGCGCTGCTTTCTCGGCCCCTTTCCCTCCTTGCCGCACGTAGAGGTCGTGTGTGTGTGTGGTGCGTGTATATATAGGCACGCACATTGGCTGTTCCCGCCAGGGAGCCACGCCCGGACAAGGCGCAGCAACTCGGCCGGCTTTTGTCAGCTATATGTCGGTGGTCCTTGTTCGTTTCTCCGAATGAGCGACCCTCTCTCTCTCTCAACGTTTCTGCGCTGGCGTCGGTTTTTCGCTGCACTCCCGTATGGACGCGTTGAGATCTGAACTGAGGACGACTCCATCCGCTTGCAGTTCTCGGCGAAACTTGATGCGCTGGCTACGTTGACGTTTTTCCCTCGGCAAAAGACGCACTTATCGGAGCGAACATTGGGTCTGGAAGCATTCCGCCCCGTAAACTTACACTCGTGACGTCCTTACCAGAGAGGACGGATGCCCACTCCTTTGGCGCGAACGGCCTCTTCACTCGCCAAAAGGTGTCGACGCCTCATCTTTTGCGGCCCGCTTTTCGGGAGGGTGCTTAAAAGACACGCCCGTCTGTCTGCGGTGTCCCGTATACAGGCCGCTCACTTTTCTGTCGCCGTGGAATGGGGCGCAGAGCGGAGCTCGGAGAGAACACTGACCCCTCGAGGTGGTCTCGAGCCAAGTTGGACGTATTACAAGAGCGTTGCAGCTGTCCGCGAAAAATGCGGGGCTATCAGCGTCTATGCATGAATCCAAGTAGCGGTTGTAGCGAAATAACCACTCCCCACTATGACTGTCGGGAAAGGAAATTAAAGGTGCTCTGAAGGCGTCTTCGCGCCTTTCCCTCTCCCCTCGTCACTTTTCGCACGCTGGAAGGTCGGCGTAAATTCACCGGGGAGTTCTCGCCAACTTTCGCGCGTGATTGCGAGTCCTCTGCTGCGTGTTTTATTTCGCTCATGTTTTCACCACAACACAGTGCAGTGATTGAGCGGGTTGATGTGCTCTACTCGGAAGAGCCCCTTTAAAGTTGCACTAAAGTGGATTGTGCGCTCGTCTCTTTACCGCGGGAACTCGATCTACACGCTCCGAGCATTCTTAGTAACCTCGAATTACGGTCCTGTGCGGCCGATTTCTCTATTAATTCGAATTAAACGTCCCGGATCCCGCCTTTTTTTTTGTTTTCGATCTCGCCTCCGAGAGTAGGAGGAGTCAACGTGCGCGTGGAGTGCCTATGAGCCTCGTCGCGTGGCGGCTCTGCCATCGGCGTAGGGATACGTGAAAGAAATAGTCCACGCGTGTTTTTTTTTTTTCCGGGGGCTAATTTCCGCCAATGGTTCTCTGCGACTGAAACTGTTTCTTCACGGAAACCTGAAAAAAAAAATAAAACCGAAAGCGAAGCCGCCACGCGACTGGCTGAGAGGCGCTTCATGCATTGGTTGGCTCCTGCTACCTTCGGAGGTGAGTTTAAAAAAGAAGGCGGGAGCCGGGACGTTTAATTCGATTGAATAGGAAAATCGGCCGCACGGGACAATAATTGCAAGTTTCTCAGAATGCTGGGAGCGTGTATAATCGAGTTCCCGTGGTAAAGAGAAGCCCTTGGAATCCTCATTAGTGCAACTTTAAATGCCAATGCATTCAACTGAAGGCCCTTTGCAGGGACTTCAACTCCGCCGAGCGGTGGAGGGGGGCGCGCGCATCGAGGCAGACGATCAGTGCGGCACAGTATGCGTTAGCATTAGTGTTCCCCGCCGACGCAGCAGACCGTACGAACGGGTGGCGAGATTCAGTCGATCAGTTACCGTGCGACACTCTCCCTCACCCGTTGGCCCCCATCGTCTTCCCTCTGCACCCTGAAAGGGGTACTTTGCAGTCTTCGGATGGACATTTTTTTTCGACACGGGAGTTCTAATGGCAACGCATTGAAAATGGAGAGGACTTGGGAGAGGCGCTATGGGATGTGCCAAGGTGCTATCTTCCGTCATCTGTACAGCAATGGATGCAACAGCAAGAAAAAAAAGAATTAAATATCTCGCAGTAGGTGGTTCGACAAGGGGCGGCGGTCCATGTTGCTCGTATTCTGCAACTTTCATCAAGTGCGTTCCGTCAAGGCCGTTGATAACGTTGGGTATTTGCAATGGAATGAGGGCTGCAGTCGCGGGAAATGCCTGCCTCGCTCGCACCAGCTCCTCTGACAGCTGTTTTGCCAGTGTGTCAGCGAAGTAGGCAATGACGTGAAATGGCCGGGCCGTAATGCGCACGTCGATGCGTACGAAAACTGTTGAACGCGCGATGCCTTTCATAAGTACAGCCGGCAAAGCGTGTCCAATCCGCCACTGTCGCTTGCGTCCGCAGGAATCGATGCTCACCACTGGAGGCCGTCAGCCGAGCAGGCCGTATCGCCGTGACGTCACCGTGGCGCCTGCCTACTTCCGCTGCCGGCTGTCGCCCCTTCCGGCCCACGGCCTGCGTCGCCACCACCCACCTGCTCTTCGTTAGGCCGGTAATTCCTTCTTTTTTTTTTCTTTCAAACCCCGACAGAGGTCGCCACTCATTTATTCTGGGCACACACGCAGGGCACCGGTTCGCGAACGTAAACGTAAAAACGACGGCGCCGCGCCACATTCGAAGGGCGCGCTGCTTTCGCATTGCAGATGTTGCTCTCTCTGTTCACTCAGAGCCGTCGACCGAAGTGGGTCCCTTTAAGTTCCACTCAAACTTTTCTCGGTGCGTTCACCCGCCCACGCGCGCGAAGGACGAGCGCATCTTTGCGAGTGCGGAGTGGAAGTCGTAGCCCGGCGCCTACGCACTCCGAGCGAGCCCTGCGTTTATGTATCGCTCACGTATCTCGTATGGCGTCGTTTTATGCCCTCGTTGTTGTCCCATTTCCCGCGGACTTGGCGCCGAGCAAGAAAGCATCTCCATTGAATTCCTTCCGGCGCAGACGTTTGCCGCTCCAGATAGAAGTGCACTATGGGCGGAGGCCTTCTCTCGCCACCCTCGATGAGGCAACACCCTCTCAATGCTAAGGCCTCTCCACCGGCCGCGTGACGTCACGCCAAGGGACCGTGCAGGCCCCGCGCTCCGCGATTTCAGCGCGCCGCGCCCGTCTGCACTATTCGGGTACTGCCGTACGTAGCTGCCTTATAAGTGATTCCTTCATTTTCATTTTTGTCGTTGCTGCAGAAAAGAAATTCGCTAGTTTGTGCGCGCCTTAGGCTATCATTTTATCTGCTTTATATATTTTTTTTATTGCAGAACACCTTATTGTCAAGAAAGTTCGAGCTGCTAATACAGTTTTTTATAATAAACAATTTAGCATACGGCCGCCAATTTCGCATTATTGGTCATTATAATAAAAAACTGATTAGTTAATTTCAATTAATCATCTAATTATTAGGTTCTATCACGTACATGATGTCTGCCGTGCGGTAAAATCCATCCGCACAGACCGCACATGCGTATATCTAGTTGTTAAAGTAGAAGTTCGTGAACATTGAAAAAAAAAACACCGTCTACTGCGCATTGTGTTAGTTTTATTCTGTATTGTGTTTTGCTTAAAGCTTTCACACACAGCAATAATGACACTCACAATAATGTTGCGCTGTTGAGTATTTGTACAGCTAATCTGACCCTTACAATAAAAAACGACGAGACACCAGCAATGAAGTGTGCGCAAAGCATTTTTATTGCTTGGGAATAAAACTTACTTCTTCTTAAGCGTTGCTGCTTTCCGGGCTGCGGCCTTCTGCTGCGCATTGTCTTGTATGGCATCATTTCTTAGTTTGCAAAAGTTGTTTAGAACAACGTTGGTTGCAACGCGTACTACCAAGCGCAGGAGAGTTTGTGCAGTGTGGCCATTTTCACATGTCTCAATGTCGTGTTCGTCCAGGAGGGAAATCGTCTGTGAAATCACGACACCACGTTGATTTCTACAGGAGAGAAAATCTTCCGCGGTTGCTCCAAAAGACAACTTCTCTGCAACTAGTTTAGTCATCAGTACCATGTGAACTGTGCATGGCTGGGGAAACTTCAGCCCTCCTCTCGACAGGTTAGCTATCATGGCAGTATTTTCCGCTTCGATCTCTCGATTTTCAATCACCAATGTGCTGAAGCAATCAGAACATGAAAGCTTCTTTAAAGCAGCATGAGCAGCGTATCCTGCAATGTAGACAATAGCATCCATGTCAGAGTGGGCGTGTGTAATATCGTCGTCGCTGACAGCCACAGAAAAGTTGCATGGGACAAGATCCTCACTTACGTCTTCAAACTCTGTTTCCTCGCGTGGAAATGTCAAAAGTTTTTGAAGACGAAGCTTCTTCTCACATTCGTAGAGCTGACGCACGGAAATGTGGTACTGTGATCCTGCCAGCTGGCGGTAACGGCCGAACCGGTCTTCTAGCGCATCCGTCTGAAATTTGCCCAGCAGTACGTACTTGAAGTGAAGTTCTTCTAAGCAGTAGCGCGAGAGTTCTACCAGAGAATAGCATGTCAGTCGCAAAGCACTGTGAGTCTCTTTCGTCAGCGAGCCACTGGTGATGTTTATTCTTGCCCAAGCGTCCAACCAGTCCACAACGCCGCTCAGGAAAGCTAACTGTGTGTCATCAACAGACCTTACAGGGTCTTGCATGCTGTCCCTTAGCCTCTGGCCTTTGCAAGGGGTCTTAACATTGACTATTTGCCACCATGTGAGGATAACGTCAATGAAAAGAGCAGTCGACTCAGCTTGAGGAATCTTGAACGCGGAACCATGTGTCCTGAGGGCATTTGAAACAAACTGATTAATGACGTCGAGAGCGAGCTTTACATTTTGCCGCTCCATTGAGGTTGGATTCACGGCTTTTGCGTTCAGTCTGTAAGCAGCCTTCACAAGCGACGTCTTCTCTGAAGAATAAAGCTGCCGCACAGCTGCGAAAGAAGCAGCTTTCATACGAGGAGGCCCTTCGGGCATTGCTCCACTCAAGTCCATTTCAGGGAAATAGAGGCATGTTCCAGGGTTTTTCTGGTTAATCCAATTGTTCCTAATGCACTTCAAGAGATGCACAGGATCGACCACGTAGAAAAGAGGGCGAGCGTTATCGGCTGGATGGGGATAGACAATGCTCACCTGAGGACTTGTAGCAAATAACGACATCATCTTGCGGTTCAGAGCATTGTTGTCCGTTATCACAGCGATAATTTTGAGCCCCATTTTCTCAACATTAATGATTATGTTCTTAGCATGCTCGTGCAAAATTTCTGCGCTCAGTTTGCTCACAGGTAATATGTGAATGACGTCCTTGTTTGCAGAAAGGAGTGATTGTACCATGAACACATGGGCTGTTGTTGCTGGTTCCGTTGAATGAACCGACGATCCTACTATTGTGCCCCCTTTGTAGTCGAAGTATGGTTTTATGTGGATCTCATCGATCATCAGGGTCACTGTCTTCTCGTGGTCTTTCATTGATTTGACTCGTTCTCGGATGTAGGAGAGACAGTGCGGTTGATTTTGCTCCACAAGAGGGTCAGCTTTGTAATTTGAGCAAACACGGCGCAGTGTGGAAGGATGGGGCAGAATGATTCTTGATGCAGCTCTTGTGAAGTGATATGCGTGAGGAGAAATTGAATTCAAAATACTGGCGAATACCAGCAGCTCTGCGCTATACACATGCTGTTTCGCGAGGAGAAGCTCTATCTGCTCAACCAGAAATTTCAGCAAAGAAGACTGTTCTTTCGTCGTATCACTGTCCTCAATGAGGTCTGCAAGCAGTGAACCGACAAACTGCAATACTTTAGTATGTTTCGACTCTTTCGTCACCTCAGGTATATTATGCAAGCCTATCTCGAGTTCTTCTAGCAGCAAGGACAGGCTGGAGGTGTCGCATACTTGAGCTGGCAGAATCCTGCCTGAAGGAAGCGACAGAAGCTTCACTCCATTCAAGAAAACAGAAAGTGACAGATCAGGGAGAACTACCAAGGCGCATTTCACATTAGGTGAAGGATCATTCTCGATGAGAAGGAACCTAACGCACTGCTCATCGACAGAAACGGTCCAGAATTTCGTGTTGCAGATTCCAGGCAACTTAGATTTGAACTCCTCGTAAGATGAAACTTTGTTTCTTTTCTGTTCAAGCTCATTAGACTGAAGTGACTTACTCATAGCCTCCTGCAAAGCAGCGTTTTCCCTTCTTGCTTTTTTCGTCTCTGGCGATTCACTCCGTCCAGGCGTTGAGGACAAGTATTTTGGGCAGTTTGGAAAAACAGAAGGCGCAGCATCAATCTTCAACTGTAGCCTGTCACGCTTCACCTCTATTATTTTCCCTGTCAGTTCATCTTGGTGTGACAACGTCGTAATGAAGTCGCCTGCGTGGAAGTGCAGTTCACACACCTGCACGAGAAAATGAAGCAAGGCCATTCGCCATGACTCTCCATTGCCTAAAACACTAAGTAAAAAGAGTCTGAATAGTGAACAGCTTTTACATATTTACACAGCTTTTACACAAGCCTTATGCACATCCACAGAACTAAATGCTTCCTGGACAATTCATACATAAGTGTAAGAAGTGATATCATTGCCTACAAAGACAGCATGCCTTTCCGGGAGCGACAGCTCACAACTAAGATAATTACCAGCGCCTATTAAGCAATATTTCAGAGTCTTACCCTCGAATGCTCTGTAGGTGTGAAATCCTTCCGTGGAATGGCTCGCAACCAGGCTTTTCTTCGTACTTCGTCTCTTGGGAAGCAATAAACACGTACTTTGGGACCATTCTGGTAGTTCCCGCGGCACCCGGGAACACAGCACCGGCCCATGTTTCACGAAGTTGCACTCGCTACACGGCAGGCAATCAGTTTCCCATTCGTGCGCTAGCACAGGTACGCACGCCACACAAGAAACGGCCACACGAAACAGACACAGCCGTGCGAGGAGCGAACGGAAATGCACCCAACGCCAGGCTGAAAGACTCAAGCAGCAGCTAGACGCTCACTGCAAGACTGCGTTCGTGTCTGTGCTTGCCCGGGCAAGCGCGAGCACATCGAGGGAGACAACCGAGCGGAGCGGAGCCGCGCTTGGTGAGCAGCCTGACCGGACACTTGGCGTGACGTAGCGCGTGTGGAAAGGAGGGCCTGGAGAGGCCTGAAGAAAGTATTTAGAGGGTGTTGGATGAGGGCGTCGTGCCTCTCTCCGAGGCCGCTTTGAAAAAAGATGCTATTCCTGTGGCTTGCCTTACGTGACGGCGCATTGCAATGGGACAGTGTAGCCAAGCTTATGGGGAAACAACACCCCCGCGCTTCGTTCGTAATCATCACTGGAGCGTTCACACGCTGCCCCGTTTGCGCGACTGCTAGAGGAAAGCTGTCGCTTTTCCTCGGGACTCAGTTGGGTGCAGTAATTTCCGACCACGGATGCATCTCTCTCCCTTGCCTGTGCGAGCTAGCTCGATCGTATACTGCACTTCGACATGCACGGGTTTATTGAAAGTTCGCAGTGCGTCTCCTCGACGAGTGGTGTTCGAGGGCACAGCGTGTAGACATGGTGGTAGCCACGCTGGACGCACCGCCCCCCGTTGTCCCTCTCGTTCGTTGGGCTGCTTTGGCACTTTTTAGGAGCAGCTGTTGGTGCTTCAAGTGCCACCGCGTTCGACCGACACTCTTCGCCTCCAGAACTCTGCTCGTGCCTTCCAAGAGGTCATGCTGAAAGCTGCCCTACTCAGTTTGCTTTGTTCGTAAAATGATATTACGCGGCTTTGTTAGGCAGCGGAAGACGCATTTCTTTCTCAACAATTAAGATGGGAGTATTTTTTTAGCTTGGAATGAGAAGACTTTTTTTCTGCTCGATACCATTCGAAAGGAAAATAGCTGAAAGTTTCGTCTGCAGTTCTGGCGTCGATTTCGCGCACTCTCAGGACGATATTCGCCTGAAGGCATCTGTTTCAAGTGGAGTGGAGTTTTCACTGCGCACCGGCTTCAGCTGTGGAGAGACCTGCGAGAGGCAGAATAAGCATTGTTTTCCTCTCGGCCCCTTTGGGGCATAAGAGGAAGGGTTGTGGTTGCGGAGGGAGCCAGTCGTTGAGCGAGGTGGGGTGGAGTGGACTGCATGCATTGCTCTCAGCGGGTCTGTGCGAGGTTCCTGGGTTTGTGTCACCGCAGTGATGGGTGGCAGGATGCGAATGCGGTCACAGCTACAGTGGGTACGTTGCGCGTGGCCCAGTGCGCAAGCCTGCTCTCGGACTGTATGCCGGGAGGTAGACGTGCATGTTTCCTCTTCTCGGCCCAGAAGTCCGGTCGTTCGAGAGTGTGTTTTGAAGAAGCGCCTCGCTTTCATCCGCCCAGTGAGGGCACTCGCAAGGCATGCCACGGACGCATTCAGGCCCTCGGCAGAGTCCGCTCCGCTCCTGGTGCACGTACCGCAGAGGCATATAGCGTTTCAGCAGCTTTAAAGAGGCGCTGGGGGCAAACTGTCGGTTAATATTGGTGCAGGATACGACGGATGGCAAAGCGGAGCCGCCATCAGCGAAGGCACCCAGCAGTCACGTCACCATTCAATTCTGGCTGGCAGCAAGAAATGCCCCTTCTGCTGCCGCAGAATGTCATTTGTCGAACAAAGCAAAATGAGTAGGGCAACTTTCAACGTGATCTCTTGGAAGGCACGGGCAGAGTTCTGGAATAGCTTCCGGTCTAACGTTGTTAGGGTAAAAATTATGACGATCAGAATTCGGCGTTCTGGCGAAAGGAAAGCCGCAATTAAATATTGCCAGGGGCGCACAATTCCATTACCATTTGCATTGCGACAGCATTGGCAGCTGCTGATGCTTTCACCGGAAGTGACCTCACTTCACTCTGGCCGGTGGGCGAATTTTTTAACCGACGGCGCATTTTCGCCCCCCTGGGGCTTCTGATGATTAATACAGACTTGCAGCATATATCGTTACCGTGTTTACGTTACCGTTTACCGGGCCCGACTAGCGACATCTGCGCATGCGCGGCCATTACCGCGGACCGCTAGCACGTTACGGGATCTCGTTTAGCGTAGCGCAGAGTTGGCGCTCTCGTTCGTAAACAAACATGGCGGCCCACCGCACGGCCGCTTCGGACCATATATACAGCACCGCCCGCCGCGTTCTTCGGCGCCATTTTTCGTATAAATGGGGGCATTCTCATACTCTCCCTCATGTGTCGAGACTTGAGGAACAAATAGCCCATGTTTTTGAGATAATTTGCTCATTTTCGAGCAGTTAAGCCTAACTGCATGTCGTGTATTATAGTGCTCTTTCGTGCACATGGCCAAAATAGCAACGGCAACACTGCGCTGGTTCAGCTTTATGCACGCTTTAACATTTTCCTACATTTTCATACCTTTCTTCCTCGAAGAAAAAAACACTGGAAATTTCCTTATTATATTCATCAGTAAGTGCAGAAAATAAACTTTCTCCAGCCCATACTTACCCGCCGTGGTGGCTCGGTGGTTAGGGCGCTCGACTACTGATCCGGAGTTCCCGGTTTCGAACCCGACCGCGGCGGCTGCGTTTTTATGGAGGTAGAACGATAAGGCGCCCGTGTGCTGTGCGATGTCAGTGCACGTTAAAGATCCCCAGGTGGTCGAAATTATTCCGGAGCCCTCTACTACGGCACCTCTCTCTCCCTTTCTTCTTTAACTCCCTCCTTTATCCCTTCCCTTGCGGCGCGGTTCAGGTGTCCAACGATATATGAGACAGATACTGCGCCATTTCCTTTCCACAAAAACCAATTATTATTATTATTATTGTCAGCCCATAGTTGACGCGCGTTGACTTACTGACGCTAGATGGCGCCACTGTGTTTACATCCATACCTTGCATCCAAAGAAGCGAAGGTGCGGCACGGCAAACAGAAGCGCTTTTAGCGGCGTTCGCAAGCTTACTGCGTGGTAAAATTGTCTACTGGGCAGAGTAGGCAAGGTGCCTGTAGTGACAGAGGTGCATTTGGAAGGCCGCTAAAGCGGCTTTTCAAATGCGCTCCGCGATGTTTGTGATATTTATTTATTTATTTATTTACAATACTGCCAGTCCCATCAGGGACCATAGCAGGTGGGCGAACAAAAATGACAAACATGGTAAAAATTTGAGCCGTGCACTTTGGAATACAAATCAAACACACGTGAACAGAAAGGAACAAGAAAAATACAAGAAAAAGTAAACATTAGCAAGGAAAAATAAAAATACATGTCTAGGAGTCGGGTAGAGCATTGCAATAAGGAATTCAATTAGAGCACATGGGAACACAGCAGCGGAAAAAATAAGACTTTCTTCACAATTAATTAACAATCTAATGAAGTGATGAGAGGCGGTTGAGTATGTCAGTGAAACTGCTTTATTCGTTAATTGATAATGATTCTATCCGTGACGTGAACTGAGATAATGTGGTTGCAGTTATGATTGAGGGATCAAGGCGATTCCATTCTCTGATCACGAGGGGAAAGTACGAATACATGAACGTGTCGTTATGGCATGAGTATTCTGTTATCGCGGCTGCGTGTTTATGCCTCGACGGGCGTGATTGCGAGAAAGATATGTATTTTGATACGTCTATCTTGTAGTAGTTGTGCATCAGGTGAAATAAAAATTTTAGTCGTGCTTGTTGCGCTCTTGATGATAGCGTCTCTAAACCCGAAATAGCCGCGAGGTTAGTTGGTGAATCTGTGCGCTTATATTTGTTGTGTATAAACCGCAAAGCTTTACGCTGTACTTTTTCTAGTTTTGTTACATTAGTCACTGAATGGGGGAACCAAACTGTGTTAGCGTATTCTAAAACTGGTCGAACGAAAGTAGTATATGCGAGAAGCTTTGTCGATGTGGGTGCAAGGCGCAGACATCTTCGAAGAAAAAATAGTTTGCGTAATGCTTTCGAGGTTGTGCTAGCAATGTGCGCGTCCCATCTGAGGTCAGAAGTTAGTGTGATGCCTAAGTACTTATGCTGGTGAACTTTCGTCAGTATTCTGCCATTAACAAAGTACGGAAAATCATAAGGTTGCCTTTTTCTTGTTACCGTCATGCAAACAGATTTAGTCGTGTTTACCGTCATTTGCCATGTTTTGCACCATTCGGTTATTTTGTTCAATGAATCGCTGAGTGAAATGTGGTCTTCGTAGCTGTTAATTGTTTTATAGATAATGCAGTCATCGGCGAAGAGTTTGATGTTAGAATCGATATTGTTGGTTATGTCGTTGATGAAAATTAAAAATAACAGTGGCCCCAACACGGATCCTTGAGGTACACCTGATATGACGGGTACTGTCGCAGATTCCATGTTCTGAAACAGTACGAATTGTGTCCGGTTTGATAAGTAATCTGAAATCCAATCTAAAATTTCCCCATCCCCGATGGCACCCCGTAACTTTGCTATTAATTTGTTGTGGCAGACGCGATCGAATGCTTTAGAAAAGTCCAATAATATAATGTCAGTCTGGCTACAGTTATTGATGGCGAATGCAAGGTCATGCACAACCTCTGTAAGCTGTGTGACGGTTGATAGCCCATGACGGAATCCATGTTGGTTTGGAGATAACAGATTGTGTGTATCAAGGAAGTTTGTTAGGTGTTGAAGGATGATATGCTCGAGCATCTTGCAAGCCGTGCTGGTGAGAGATATTGGTCTATAGTTCGATGGTAATGTGGTGTCTCCTGTTTTGTGTATTGGTATAATCTTTGCCTTCTTCCAGTCGTCCGGTAAAGTTGATGACTCGAGAGATTTACGAAATATTAGACCCAAGTATCTGCTGCACCATTCTGCGTATCGTTTCAAGAAATCGTTTGGGATATTGTCTGGTCCGGGTGATTTTTTAGGGTCAAGCGTGAGTAATAGATTAAAAATTCCGGCATCTGATATGATTAAAGGGTCAATGCGTGATGTTTGATTGCCGTAACAGTCCGGGAGATTACCGTCATCTTTTGTGAAACTTGAGTGAAAAAACGTGTTGTACGCATTAGCATTGTTAGCTCTATCTTCTGGAGACAAGTCGGATAACGGGTTCTTAGTTGGACGGAAATGGTTCCAAAATCTATGCGGGTTGTTTGTCAGAAAGTTAGGCAGTGTTACATTAAAGTAGTGTTCCTTGGCCCGTTTGCCTATCTCTCTGAACTTCGCGATTGCGCACGCTAGTTTTGTAGTTTTAGAAGGACATGAACCATGATTTTTGATAGAAATACGCAACCTTTTCACATGACGTTTAGCGTGGATAACATCCCTTGTTACCCATGGACTGTTTCTTTGTGGACGCTTAGTTTTTAGTGGAACATGATTAGTTATGCAGTGTGAAACCATAGTCTTAAAATGAAGCCAAACCCTGTTAATATTGATTGAGGGGTCGGAGACCATTTCACTGAATGCTTCAAATTCATGTGCGAGGTAGGTTAATATGCTGGCATTATCAGCCTTATCGAAGTTCAGTGTTGTCTTTACATCGGATCGTTTTTGTATTGAGCAGTCTAGAGGTAACAAACATAATGGTATGTTGTGATCAGAGATGCCTTCGATGATTTCTGTCTGCGCTTGGTGTACTGGAAAGTGATCACTGATTAGTATAAGATCGAGTATATTGTTTGCTGATCCTTGCTTGCGTGTTGGTTCTAGGATAATTTGGTGGAGATTAAAGGAGAGCATTAAGTCAAAAAGAGCTTCTGAAGATGATGATGTGTGTTGCATAGTTATCCAGTCCACGTCCGGAAGGTTAAAGTCACCCATGAGAATGATTCTAGTGCTGCAAGCATATTGTTGAAGGAAGTCATGAATGACAGAAATGCACTCATCTCCTGAAGAGGGACTCCTATACAAACAGCCTACACAGACAGTAGTATTGTTGCAGAGAAGTCTGCAGAATACGCTTTCAGCACCCGGCACATCTGGGAGCATAACAAACGGCAGGGTTTTCTTTATCAAGAGAGCCACACCACCGCCACGGGAGTCTCGGTCTTTCCGAATGACTGAGTAGTTGGGTGGTGCGATTTCATGACTCGAAATTTCTGGTGAAAGCCAAGTCTCCGTGACGGCGACAATATCAGGTTCCCGATCAATTAATAAGTTTTCTAAAGATTCTACTTTGTTTACTATGCTCCTTGCGTTTACATTTATGATGGTCAGTGCTTTAATCGTGCTCTTCCCCGTGTCGTTGGTGGGCTCCTTTTTTCGACTGTCTCCTCCTGCTCTTCGTTTTTTTTCAGCGGAACTTTGTCGTTCGTTTCATGATCCCAAACAAAGGCGCAGCTGTTTATAAATAATTTGTCGAAGGCAAGCGAAACTTTGTCCCCTTTTTGTCGATTTTCTTTGGCACTGTTCCACAGTTTTTTTCTGATTTCTCGAATTCTCGGAGAGAAATCTTCCCCAATGGCATATTTCGTGTCTTTAAGTTTAAAACCTTGCTTCAGTATTGCTGACTTGTTACGGGCATCCAGGAGTTTAAAAATTACCGGTCTATTCTTATTAGCCTGCGGCCTGCCTAACCGGTGAATACGTTCAAAGGCAACTGGATCGAGCTTTAGGGTATCTTGAATGATACTTTTGTTGACAGCCTGCTCCAGAGTTTCGGTTGATTCTTCTTCATCTTCTGGTAGTCCATAAACAATTAAGTTTGATCTCCTGCTTCTGTTCTCAAGATCATCTATCTTTTTTTCCAGTGATTCTATTACGTGATTCATGCGAGAAATCTCAGTTTGACAAGACTGCACTTTAGTTTCTAGAAGTGTTATGGCATCTAACTTGTTTTCGATGTCTGTCAGCCGTTTTTCCTTTATTTCTTTAATATCTTCCGCAATATCCTTCAGTTGTTTAGCGATTTGTGCCATTTCAGGGCCGGGATTTGTTTCGACGTCCCCTGATAACAGGAGGAGTTTGCACAGGAATACAGCAACATCAAACACTTCAAGACACAGCTGCGGGCACGGCAGCACTACCAAGAAACGGTCGCTAGAGCGGAAGCATTTGCCAAAACGCCTGCTCACCTGCACAATGAAGACGAAAGGATTAGCGCACCGCATGCTAGTAGTGCCGCCGAGCCCACTGCCGATGCAATTCCTGGGAAGGGTATATGTAGCCCATTCATGTGGTGGCGCTCCCAGCAGATCATGCGTAGAAAGGTGCTCGCACGTTGCTGCTCCCGGATAATGTGGTCGAAGAAATTCCGCTGACGTCAGGGAATCGCACGCATGGAAACGAGTTCCGTTCACCGGCGAGGTCACCCAGGCTATCTCGGTAGGTTCGATGCCGCTGGCAGTACCGTGAAGAATCAGTCCAAGGGCGAGCTGCACAATGAAGACGAAAGGATTAGCGCACCGCATGCTAGTAGTGCCGCCGAGCCCACTGCCGATGCAATTCCTGGGAAGGGTATATGTAGCCCATTCATGTGGTGGCGCTCCCAGCAGATCATGCGTAGAAAGGTGCTCGCACGTTGCTGCTCCCGGATAATGTGGTCGAAGAAATTCCGCTGACGTCAGGGAATCGCACGCATGGAAACGAGTTCCGTTCACCGGCGAGGTCACCCAGGCTATCTCGGTAGGTTCGATGCCGCTGGCAGTACCGTGAAGAATCAGTCCAAGGGCGAGCTGCACAATGAAGACGAAAGGATTAGCGCACCGCATGCTAGTAGTGCCGCCGAGCCCACTATGCAGAGAAAAAGAAGGTGCATGTTTCATCTCGCTCCATAGCGAGCCTTGGTGGGTGGTGAAAACATTTACTGGCTATGCGAGGGACAGGAGGTATGCTTGGAGCAGCCCGTAAGTGACCGGTGGTCCTTACAGAACACTATGTGGAGGTCCCTAGTTTGGGACCCTACTCCAGGCGGTGGCCGCCGCCCGGGCGCTGTAAGTCGGCAGCCGACCAGGGTCGCCTCCCAGTCCTACCGCGTTGGAGGAGGGCAGGCCCACACCATGTGATAGGTGTCAGAGGACACCGCTCCACAGTGCGGGCAGCTGCCGTTAAAGGAAGGGTCACAGTGTTTTAATGGCTGCCGGGCACAGCAATGCATTGGTGAGAAGGCTAAGAAGGAGCCTCTCATCCGCCTTCTTGAGGCGTTTACACGGGCGAGGGTAAAGGCGATGGCTATCTTGATAGTAGGTTGTAACATCCTTGAAGGTGTTAGCAAGCCTTGGAGTGCATCCATATTTCAGTTTGCAACAAGAGCTGGAACATCTGCCATCATCAACACTCGTTTCGGCCTTGCAGTAACTTGTCACGGTAACCTGTCGCGTAAACAGGGTAACCATATAGCTATAACTCCCCAATAATAACCGCCTCACTTCTCGGTGGGCGCCTCAGCCGGGGAAGGGCGAAGAAGGCGCGAGCGAAAGAGGGAAGAGGCGTGGGTGCCGCTTGCAGATGCGATCACCTGGACGCTAAAATTGTGTTTTGAGCAAAGGAAATGGCGCAGTAACTGTCTCACATATACCTCGGCGGACACCCGAACCGCGCCGTAAGGGACTGAGAGAAAGAAGGAAGAAAGTGGTGCCGCAGTGGAGGGCTCCGGAAAAATTTCGACCACCCGGGGATCCTTAACGGGCACTGACATCGCACAGCACACGTGCGCCTTAGCGTTTCGCCTCCATCGAAACGCGGCTGCCGCGGTCGGGTTCGCACCCGGGCACTCCGGATCGGTAGCCGAGCGCCCTAACCACTGAGCCAGGGTAGGCTAAGAGAAGGAACACGCGAACTGGGAGTCTTGCACGCAGAGAAGAAAGGAAGGGCCAACGAGCCTTGCACTTCTGCGAGGGATGAAGAGATGAGCGGAGAGAAGGAAAGTCTGCCAGCCGCGCGCTTCAAAGGGTCTACACTGAAGTGCAGGAAGTCGGGAAGTTTGAAAGCTCACCATTCGCATCGAGCTCCATTCGGTCCAGCTTCGGTGCGACAAATTTACTTGGCGTTCGCACCCTCAGCTGCACTCGTACTATCGCCGGCACATACGCCGGCAATTGAATCAAGAAGACCGAGCTATGCTGCTCATTTTTGCCCTCCCCTGGTTTTTTCTTCGAGTGGAAGGCACGGCCATCGATGTCTTTTCCCCTGATGACGCCGAGGGACGTGTATGCCGCATGCGGCAGAACTTACGCGGGCCTCCCTCTCTCGCGTTGCAGGCGAAATTGAGGCCGTAAAATGGCCCTATCCGCTTCAGACACCGCTTCTCGCGGGCTTCATGTAATATTCACACGCGGCGCTCCCACCATCCGCACGCGCCGGCAATCCGAGGGAGTCCGGGCGACTTCTCGTATCATACATCTATGTATAAACCACTTCGCGTGCGAAGCGCCGCGGCGTAATTCGGTTTCCGTGTTCTGAGCGCAAGGATCCCCTTCTTCCGCTTTTACTGCGCCACTGCATCATTCTCGTCTCCCGCAGAACTGCTCGTTACGGCTCCGCGGAAAGTGCGCGCCACGGGCTGTTTTAATGAACCCACGGGCTTCGTGCCCATGGACACGACATGAATGGAAGCAATAGCATCTGCGGTCCCCTTTCTAAAGCCTGCATTTCGCGGCCGCCTTGCGCACTGCCTCACTCGTTTATTCAAACCTTTGCTCACTCACTGAATCACTCAATTGCTCGCTCGTTGACATGCTCACTCTCCTGGTTGCTCGGTCCCTCCTCCCTCCACTCACGCGCTGGGGTCCAGTGCTCGCTGAGTACGCGTCACTCTATATAGCCACAGGGGGGCACACTTACGTGTCCCCCGTTCACTCATCCGCTCAGGCCACTCTTCTCATCCAATCACATGCTCGGCTTGACGATCGAACGCCCATTGTTATCCAGCGTGATCCCTGGGGCAATTTGTACGTGCGTCTGCCAGCGTCGTGGGAAAAATGTGCGCTGAACAAAGGAGGCAATTGTTCTTTTTCTGCGAGGAACCCATGATGCCACCTTTCCATAGCGCTGTGCAAATGCCCTTGTAGTGGAGCTGCTGACTACATGAGGAGCATTTTGATACCCTCAAACGATGCTTTGGATATGCTAACCTGATTGAGTAGCCAGGCAACGTATACGGGCTTATCCATCTCTCCCACTTGCACAGAGCATCCAAGCACCACTTCCAAACGCACCCACACCCCAGGGTCACCTCATCATCGCCATGGTCACCGGCCTGACTACGCCCACTGCAGGGCAAAATGCCTCTCCCATGTCTCTCCGATTAACCCTGTCCTTTGCCTGCTGCGGCCACCGTATTCCCGCAGACTACTTAGTCTCATCCGCCCACCTGACTTTCTGCCGCCCCCTGCCTTCCTTTGGGATCCAATCCGTTATTCTTAAGCATCAGCGGTTATCTTGCCTTCGTATTACATGCCCTGCCCAGGCCCATTTCTTCCTCCTGATTTCGACGAGGATGTCATTAACCCGTGTTTGTTCCCTCACCCACTCTGCCCGCTTCCGGTCTCTTGACGTTACAGCTATCATTTTTCTTTCCATGGCTCGATGCGTTGTCCTTAACTTAAGCTGAACCCTTTTCTTTAGCCTCCACGTTTCTGCCCCGTAGGTGAGTACCGGTAAGATTAAGCTGTTGTACACTTTCCTCTTGAGGGAAATTGGTAAACTGCCACTCATGATCTGCGAGAATTTGCCATATGCGCTCCACCCCATTCTTATCCTTCTAGTTATCTCCCTCTCATGATCCGGATCTGCGGCCACTACCTACCATAAGCAGACTCATTCCCTTACCACTTCCAGCACCTCGCTGCCAATTGTGAACTGTTGTTCCCTTGCTAGGCTGTTGAACTTTGGTTTCTGCATGTTAATTTTTAGATCCACCGCTCTGGTGTGCCTGTCTAAATTAATCATTGATCATGCTTTGCGGTTCACCTCGTGAGTGACTCAGCAAGGCCATGTCATTAGCGAATGGCAAATGACTTAGGTGTTCCCCATTAACTCTTATCCCCAACTGTTCACAATCCAGGCCTCGGAACACCCCCTGTAAACAGGCGGTGAATAGCATTGGCGAGATAGTGTCTCCCTGCCTGGTGCCCTTCGTTATTGAAGTTTTGTTGCTGACTTTATGGAGGACTATGGTAGCGATGCAGTCGTTATAGATATCTTCTAGTATTTTGACATAAGGCTCTTCTACCCCCTGATTACGCAATGCCTGCATGACTGCTGAGGTTTCCACTGAGCCGAATGCTTTCTCGTAATCAATGAAGGCTATATATTCTTTACTGCAAACCTTTCCCGGTCGACACACATAAAGTCACAGATAAGGCTTCACGCTCTTTGTCGCTATTGTTTTGTATTACCTTGATGCTGACTCTGTTTTTGTGCCTTCTTGGCACTTATTGTGAAAATTACATCATTCTAAAACAGCCTCCCCTACGATACTGCTCCCGGGAGAGGCAGGTATTCTGTAAATAAATGAAAACCCTTGGATATTCATGGTGCACGCACCTGACAGTCGAAAACTACGTTGCCAGACGTTTGTCCGTCCACAGCTTGCATTTGCATCGCCCATCTGGTCACTTCATCGAGTATGCCTAACACGTAGTCTCGAGTCCATACACAACCGTGCTGCACTGTTCATCGCCGGCGATTATAGCCGTCATTCCAGCGTCACTAGCGTCAAGTTATCGCTATCACTTGAGTCTTTAGAATCACTTCGGTTATTTCATTAAATTGTTTTCAGCCTTCACAGTCGCACTCTGCCTTTGTCACGGCCATGTCTCACATCATATCGTCTCCACAATCATAACAGCTATGCGCGCATTTTTGGTCGTACTAAAGCGTTTAACAGGTTTGCCCTTGTTGGATGGGGGAGGGGGGGGGGGCGGAGTCGTTCTCAGACGGGACCACCGGTCAGGAACGACGCTTGCTCCGACCACCGCCACCACCAGGACAGGACTGCTGACGAGTTAAAGGAGTTGGGTGATGGGAGGAAGATTACGAAAGGGTTTATTTACAGTATTTACATGGTCAGAGATCAGAAGGGAACTTCTCTCCGAAGAGAGGATCTTGAGGATCTTGATGATCCTATCGAGGTATCAGTCACGCAGTCGTCTCTTTTGTTCCTAATGAAAAAAGATTAAGACCGGAAAAGGATCTAATCTGCCCTTACACTGTAGCGCATGCCCTTCGGCTACGCGTGATAACCCATGCCTGCCTTTGCTGCCGAAAACGAGGATTTTGAGGCGTAGCCGTGACCAGATGGCGCGTGAACTTGCTGAGGCTTTTTTCATTAGGAACAAAAGAGATGATTGCGTGAGTGATACCTCGATAAGACTTTATCAGACAGAATGCAGATTTCTGGCTTGCGCTCAGTGACTAACATGGTGGTGTGGAAGTTATAAGTATGTGTTGTTCTGAATAAACCCAGTCGCGTGTCTGCGCCCGTCCCTGTGCCGTTCTCGCCCATGTTTGTATTATTTTGCGCAGTACCTTTACTCAACGAAATTGGCTACTGTATAGATTTTCGTAAAACTCTTCGGCTACTTCAACTCTTGCTAATGACATTGCCCTCCTTGTCTCTTAACGCATACATACCTATGCCTGGTTTCCTCTTCACCGCTTTTAGGCTGCCTCCGTTCTTTAGAGCGTGCTCGATTCTCTCCACATTAAACTTCCTTATGTCGGCTTTCTTGCGCTTATTTATTAACTTCGGTAGCTCTGCGAGTTCTCTTCTGTTGGTGGGATTAGATGCCCTCATGCTTTGGAGTTTCTTAATCAGATCTTTCGCATCCCGAGATAGCTTGTCGGTATCCTGTCGAACCGTCCTGCCGCCTACTTCTACGGCGCACTCCGCAATGATAGCCGTCAGATCATCTATCGTTCATTGTATGGACATCAAGATCGTCTTCCTCAGTCAAAGCCGAATATCTGTTCTGCAGCGGTTTCCTGCAGTCCTCTACACTCCCTCATAGCGCTAACTCGTTAATGGACTTCCGCTTCACTAGGGCTCTTCAAATCTAGGCTAATTGGAGACCTTTCCGTTCTGCGGTCGCTACAGCGCACCTTTCCGACATCCTGCACGATGCCAGGGTGAGCGCATAGTATGGAGTCGATTTCACTCTTGGTCTCGCCACTGGGGCTCTTCCAGGTCCACTTCCTGTCCACCTCGGGGCTCCACACTCGCGCACATAGAGACAGTGGTCAGCTCAGCGCCGTCATACGCGACTGGACCAGTGCAGCTTACACACGTTCCCTTGTGGCGGACAGCTGCTGAAGCGCAGTCTTCTGCGCCTTGCTACTAATTATGCGCACATGTTGTGCCGTTTTGTCTCCGATCATTTGACCCCGTCTCGGAGCTCCGTAAAGCTTAGTTTGGTCTGCGCTCTGTGTGTCACATTTGTGTCTGTCCCGGTCCTTTGTTCTGGTCTTTGGACAGAGCAGGTCCCGATCTGAGTACCTGGGACTAAGTCCTCGGATGGAGCTCCTGCTCTTGGCCTTTGTTCTCTGTCTTAAATCAAAGTTAGTTTCTTTTTTCTTTTTTAATAGGCACAGCTGTCGTGCGATCCATGAAATAGAATAGGTTCCATTAAGGATCCTCCGCTTCCTGCATCAGAAACGTGGTATTACGGGTCCAACCATTAATTACAGCGGCGAGTACTTCGCGCTAATAGGGTCATTTGTGGCTCTAATTGCGCTCAACGGCGCTCACCATTTTTAATTTCGTACCTTCGCAACTGGCGCCTGAAAAGGGGGCGGAAGCCACGGCTGTGCCTTCGCGGTTTGTTTAGCCCTAACATGGCTCGGATGCGATGACGAGGCACCATTTCTGGCCGGCTAATCAGGTGCCGCCAGTGTCGAAAGACTCGCTGGACGAGGAGTCCGCGCAACGGCCGAGCCTCTTTTAACGGGCTGTGTGTGTGTGTGTAAAGCGCCCCGCGGATGATTTCATTCTGCTCTCTCCTCCACCTTAGCAGGCTTCCCCGCTCGCAGCTGCGGGCCGAGGGAACCTGTCAGCTTCGCGAGCAGGCGGCGAAGATAATAGGCCCAATCGCTAAAAGGAGGCGCTCGTTAGCGGCCCGAGATAGCATCTTCTGCTGAGCGAGGTCCTCAATATAGGTGGCGACGAGTGGCCATTCTTTGGCTGCTTTAATAACCGACGGCGGGTTGTTTGTCTAGGCGGCGCTGTTCCGGTCACGGAGCATCCGCGCGCGTTGCCTTCACGCGAGGTAAGGGGGGGGGGGGGGTGTTTACAAGGCCGCAGTCGTTTTCTTTCGAAGGTGGCGGCGCACTGAGTGCGGTGCAAGAAGACGCCGGTGTCCGCGTTTTCGAAAGGCCCCCACGCCTGTCGGAAATTCTCGTCCAAATTGCTATCGGCCGCCGCTTGAGGCTGATCGCTTGGGACCGGATTCTCGGCGCGCTTTCAAAGATGGATGACTCCGGAGAGAGAGGAGCCGAGCGGCAGGGGGCGCCACTATCGGAGTGTGGGCAGACGGTGCACGCTCCGTCGTTTTTGTTCCTGCTTAAGTTGGGATGCGAAATTGAAGCCCGCGGTGCGATCGTCTCAGTCTGTGGCGTTATCTCGCTCTCAGCCGAGTGACCCGCTGGCTGTGCGGACGCTGGCTCCGGCAGTCATTTGCTGGGAACGCGGTTGCGAGCGGCTTATCAGTTTTATTTCCTGAGGATCGAGTGCAAATCATCCCCCATAGCCACATGCGCGCAACATACGATGGTCCCTCGCAGTCAACTGTAGGCGCGTTTGTTTTCCCTGCGCCGCTCACGTCTCTGTTCACTGAACGCAATCGCACCGTAGAAAAGCTTCCATGCATTGCGGAGAAGCCAACTCATTTGCACCGTTTTGCTGTTGAGCGTTGCTGATTCGTACACCTATATACTGTTCTCGTGCTTTTCGGCAGTTGCTTTATTTTTTTTTTTGTCCCAGTGCGCACGTTCACCGAAAGCGATGTTTCCTTATCAATAACGGGCAGTTTTATCGCGAGCGTTCGCTGATTGTTAAAGAGAAAATGTTTGTGGTGTTTACAACACACGGTACCACCCATCCACCATATGGCGCATTTTTTTCTTTTCGTAAAGTTTTTCTCGCAAATTCAAGGATGGGCAAAGTTTGAACTCGAATGCGGAAAACTGCGGTAGGGAAAATAATTGCATGCCGCTCTTGCGCGTGTTTCGCAATGTTTAGCACACTGATTGTGGTCGTTTGTTTCAATATCGGACGATTGTGTACGGTGTTCACGAGTAAACGCTCTCAGAGCTTCGATGTGAAATTTCCGCTTTCGGGTTGCTTAACTGAGGCATTAATTGAGCCGCGAGATCGAGGCACTTGAGGCGCCGCATGCGACAGAGAGCCGCTCGCGCACTCGTGCACGAGGCGTATGAGACCCGAAAGGATCGGCCATCACCCGCGAGGGAACATGCCATATATGCGACACTGCACGTTTCATGACAACTATGCACGGCAAAGGGCGTGGGCGAATCGCTAGAAGAAACGAGTTACACGGCGTGTTGTGTGAACGTGTCACATGGCTCGCGCTTGTCTGGTCACTTCACAGGCGTGTTTGTCGGAGAAAGGTGCCGCTGACGGAAGGGGCACAACTTGAACTGACCATTGCTCTCTGGAAAACTTATTCTCCATGGCTGCCCTGATGTTCCTGCAGCAGCAGGGACGCACTTGTCGGGGAGAGGTTTCAATGCGAAAGAATATCTTGTCTCGTATGAGGGGCGCGTCGGCACGAAAACGACCACTCGAAAAAAGCAATTCGCCGCCATTGCGGTTCGAAGCCAGGCTGTCTGTGCGCCGGGAGGGCACGCAACGCGTACGCCACGAAGGGCCTTTTTTCCGTTATCGCACGGAAACAGTGCCGAGAATCTGGGTGCGCTGATGCCGCAAAACACCAGGCTGCGCAATACGAGCCCACGTTACCTCTGCACGTCCCAAAAAGTCTGGGCGGCACAGACTGATGATTATGGATTTTTATGGCGCGAAGGCATCTGTGGCCAGAGAGCGCCAAGGCACAAGGTATTTTGGGCGTCCCAAGGTGGGGTAAAAGACCCATTTCCCGAGCATTTCACCCCAGATAAGCCGAGCACCAGGCCAGGGGAAACCCACTGTATCACCGGTGGGTGCCCGGCGGCACTGGGAATAGAACCCGCACCTCCCGCATGCGAGGCGGATGCTCAACGACTCGATTGGCCACCGCTGCGCGGTCCCGCAGACATGCATGATAGGGCAGCCATCTAGGCGGCTCTTCCAGGGCAGCATGCACTCTCCGAAACAAGGCGCACTGCTCGCGGAACAATCACTATAGCTCTTGGCATGTTCTGAAAAGGGTGCTTGTTTCCGTTGCCAGCCATAGGCATTTTCACTGATGGAAATTAACAGACCCCGGGCCAGCGTGTACGTACACTGCATGCCCCGCAGAGGGAGAGCTCCCTTCTCCCTTTCTGCTGCTGTTCGTGGTGTTTAAAAGGGGCGATCTACGCTGGCCGACATACATCCTCTGACGAGCATCGGGATACAGGCATGATGTGGTAGTATGCTACGTACGTACACACGAGCGTGGAGGGTAACGCCCTGCGAGGGGCTGCTCCGTTCGTTCGTTCTCGGCGAGGCCCTTTTTAAACCGCCAAAATATGGCTTCGTTTACTGCCCTCCACTCGGGGCGAGCGCTTAGCAGCCTCCAGGGTTCGTCACGATCGAGGTGTCTCTCTCCCGTCCGCTCGAACCGCGGCGCGTGCCAAGCGAGGGAGGCTCTGCCGCGAGGAATGCACGGCCTTTCCGTCTTCTCAGATCATCTTCCAGGCCGGGTCTTCCCGTATTTATTGCCAGCCGTAAAGATTCCCCCTGTATTGGCAGCGACGCCCTCTAAAAGTGGGCGCGCAGTAGAGGCCATCCATGCGACTAGCCGTATCCGTCCGGCACTAGTGTACGGGCCCAATTCTCGACTTCTGCTTTAGGAGCGGCCGAAAGAGTTTCCATGACTGCATCCGATACAGTGGGACCGGATAGTTGTCGTTCGTTAAACCTGCTGGCCCCTAGTGTCGACGAAATAATAAATTTGACAAAGCGCGGTGGGGGCAGGTCTGGAGTAATCTATCTTGCCATTATAACTGATTGCAGTAAACGCGCCATCAAAACATACGAGTGGGGAAATTCTTCCTCACCAGGTTAAGAGAAAAAGAGCACTGCTCTGTCTCGCCGAGTTTGAGCACGTTGCAGTTCCCAAGCGCTCCTCCATATAAAACGGATGTTATATAGAAGCGGAGTGTGCGCGAGTTATTGCGGTAATCGGCGGTACGGACGCCCACGGTATATCGGATATACCTCTTCTCAGTGCGCGGCACTCCCAATTGAGAGATTTTCACGGCGGGACTGCAGCGCTCCTCACTTTAGTATAGGAGGCTTACGACGTTCTACGTCGCTTCCGCCCGAAGTCTAAAACAACACAAAAATGCCGGAACACACGGTGTGAAAAAACGAAAGGAAGGCTAGCTGTCTGAACATAAAGTCGCAACGAAAGACGACGCGGCCGTGCAGCTTCGCGCCCCGACAGTGCACGGGATCGAGCCGTGTCCCCTGTATAGGCTCCTCCTCGTTTTTACGGCTCGCCTCGAGTACGCTCTGTCCCAACCGTTCCGTGCATTTAATCACGCGCTCATAAATCGTCCGGTCGCCGCTGCTCCTCTTTTGCTTGCTGCATGCATATAGTCCGCGCGGTCAGCGCTGGAGGGCGCGTCACATTCATTTGTCCATTTCCTCCCTTGTTTTTTTTTTTCCCCTTCCTCTCTCGCACTCCGATAAACGTGCAGCCTTAATGACGGTCCCGCCCGGCGCCGACTGCGGCGTGATATATCGAAGTTTTATGCGCGGTATTCCTTGCAGCTAATATTCGCGGCCATCGCGGCCCTATTAGGAATGGTCCCTGCCGAACGGCTAGTGCGCGTTCGATGATAGCGGCTTTTTTTTTCGGCTGGTTGCCAGTTGTCTGACCCTACACGTGCGATAAGGCAGATTGACTCGTCGTAGGTTTGTCAAGGCGCAGTCTGTTCCATACTGCAGTGGTGATCTCTTATTTACCACCAAAGACGGATGCTGGGTGTGCGGGGCGACTTCAGTGGCTTGCGTCTGCCTGTGGCACCACGTTATAGCTTCTTAAAACCGCTGTAATATTTTATCCGGCTTAAACTTGGACACAGTGACAATAGGTCGGCGTTTCACTTTGACGGTTTTTAGATTAATAGCGGAGCACTAACCGTCGTGTGAAATCTGAATTGAGGATGGCAGCGTTTCATACCTGGTCTACAACGCCCCATTTCACGGCACATTCGACCCGAAAGAATATTTGCCATCGATGCAAAGTGGAAAACTTGGTTGAATTAACGAGCGTAATTAAACTCGCGACTACCTTATTGAGCAAAGATTCCGTTGTGCGAATGTGTAAGCACTGTGGTTTACATTGGGGGCACTTTGTTTTATACCTCACCATGTTTTTGTCCATGGAGTGATATGTCTTTGCGGCTGCATTAACTGCATGCCTTTGCAGCCTATAGGAATGGCACGGAGCAGCACAAATCTGGTAACTGCGTTGTATATGAGAGTTACCAGCAGTGGAACCGCCACGAACGTGTTAAGGGGGGAAAATGTCTACATTTTCGTCGAAGGAGGCAGGGAAATAAAAGTGCTACCAGCAAGCAATGAAGCGCGAACGAGCAAACTGAGGTGGCAACACAAAAACACCAACGTATTAACTCCTGGAGAGGCAACACAAGCGAGGTTGAATAGCACTTCTCACGAGGAGTCTTCGCGCCTTCCAATTTAAAATATCCGGAGCTATTATTGCGCTTCCCCTGAGCTTTGTACTCTGCTGTTTGGGGTTCAGTTGGCATCATTCCCTGCTGATGGTATACACATTGGATGCTACACTGCTAAGTGGACGTCCGCATTTGCAGTCAGTCTGGCAAGCTGCTCTCCAGCCAGGATTACCAATTTGGTCTTTTGTACAGCTTCAGAGTGGGGAACACGTTCAGGGTCGTAATGATCGATAGAGGGGTGCGTATACATACCTTCCACAATTCAAGCGCTTCCCGTCGTTCTCCGTTCTCTGTCATTGTTGCACCCCGCTAAGTGTTCTACTGTGTGTGCATCCGGACTGAAGACGACGTAAGCGCTTCGTCATTCTTGCTCTTTGGAATCCAAGTGTGAACCCTCGCCACCGTGCCTTTGTCTCTGCGACACACATACTCCCGACTACGGGCAACGGCCATAGTGTCGTGAACGCAGTGTTGTACCCCTGTCGAAGGCTTTCAAACTGATGTCAGAGCACTGTCAGTAAATTGCTCGGCGATCCGTGCCAAGCAGTAGGCACTAAAAATGGTGCAGCCGCTCTGCCTCAGGAAAAAGCGGCTGGTAAGTAACGATAATAGTGGTTAGTGCTAGCCGATTCCCGAAACGATTACCGCAGTGCAATGCGTTTGCTACGGCCACTTACCTGCCACTGGACAAACACACAGCGAATGGCCAGGCGTGTTCGTGGCTGGGGAACGTGTGCACGCGGCGGCGTGCACGAGCGCCAGCTAGAAGAGAAGCGGCTCGTGGCAGCGGCTGTTCGAACCGCGAGAGCAGCCGGGAAGGGCGCACTCCTCGAAGAACAGAAGCGTGCTGTGCGATGTCAGTGCACGTTTGAGATCCCCAGCTGGTCGAAATTATTCCGGAGCCCTCCACTGCGGCACCTCTTTCTCTCTTTCACTCCCTCCTTCAGACCTTCCATCACGGCGCGGCGTCAGCCGAGATGTGGGACCCTTTCCATTGCTCTGAACCATTTATATGCTGTGCCACGCCTTTCGAAAGTGCAGTGCATTCGGTGCTTACGCGCACTCTCGACGACGAGAGTTCCTGCAAGTTTTTGTGCGTATGCGTATAAGATGGCGGTCTGCTGGCCGCAAGATAACGCGCGTGATCTTGTCTTCCCAACAGGGCCATGCGGACGCCACCGGCTACGACGGCCATCCTGCTGGCAGCCCTGGGCATCTCACTGACCGGTGAGCACATCCTCCTACACTGACTCTCTGGAGGGCCCCGCAGGGGGGCGCCTGCAGCTTGCAGGCGTCGCGACGGTGAGTGGCGTCACCGCGGGTTCCCGAGCATCCGCAGGGACATCCCCGCAAGGGGATGATGGTGAACTGTGCATCACCACGGACCCGAGCACCCGCGCCTCGCCGTGCGTGGCATCGCAGTGTCCGGGGAAAAGGGGATCCTGGTGGTTGAGCCGATGCCGAGCGTTTGGACCCTTAAGGCCCCTCGGCGGAGGCAACACACCACTTTGGCCCCAGCTTCCTGTAGACGGCACCTCCGGCCTGACCCGACCGGGGGAAATCGGCAGTCGTCTTTTCCTTATCCTCCCCTCCATCTTTTACTTTCCTATCATCTTTCTTACAACTCTCCTGTCTCCTCCTCCTTCCTTGGTTTTTTCCTTTTTCCTGGCGGCTAGGGTTAACCCTGTGTGGCGAACTATCCTGGGTTTCGTCATATTCGGTTATAGCAATGGTGTACAGCTGGCGTGGGCAGGACTTGTTTTCAAGTTCCTGTCCTGTCCCCTAGTTGGGCTCCATGGTGGGCGGCTGGCACCAAGGCCGAAGAACAAAATTTTTTATGGCTTCCTCCCTGCTTAATAATGATCGCCCTCTGAAAAGGGGGCGGACCGATGTCACATCCCAGTTTTTCAACAAAAAGAAGACAACTTTCCCTAAGTACCACATCGTCCACAGTAAAGAAACAGAAAAGCCAGCCAGACAAATATCCCCGTTCCTTGTTTCAAGAGTTCTTACAGAATCCCTGGGCCCTCAGTACAAAGTCACAAAGTTGGCTTGTGGTGACCTCCTCCTCGAACTGCTCGACATAACTCAGATTTCAAAGCTTGCAAACATTGAAACTTTTGGCGATATTCCTGTCTCTGTTACACCGCACAGATCATTGAACACAGTACGTGGTGTCATCTCAGATAATGATTTCCTGCACCTAACAGAGGAAGAGATGCTTGAAGGACTGAACCCTCAGAATGTTACCAACGTCCACAGAATTACAATCCGCAAAGACAACAAAGAGATTCCGACAAAACACCTGGTCCTGACGTTTGCCTCATGCACCCTACCCGAGTCAATCGAGGTAGGCTATGCAAAAATCTCCGTTCGCCCTTATATCCCCAACCCTAGACGCTGTTTCAAATGCCAGAAGTTCGGTCACGGCTCCCAAAGCTGCCGCGGCCGCAACACCTGTGCTAAATGTGCCTCCAATGACCACCAATCAGACGGCTGCGACGCCGCGCCACGCTGTGCAAACTGCGAAGGCGAGCACGCTGCTTACTCAAGGTCTTGTCCTGCCTGGAAAAAAGAAAAGGAAATCATTACAATAAAGACAAAAGATAATATCACTTTTAAAGAGGCAAGGAAGCGTTATGCAATGTCGCAAGGCACTTTCTCCTTAACACCCCACACAAACTTCGCCGATGTGGTGCGCGGGCGCGGCGCATCACACCGGTCTCAGGCACCTGCCCAGTTCACACCTAGTGAGGCTGAGGCAGGGCCATCCGCGCCCCTGGCAGATGCAGCGAGAGCTGCTATGCCACCCCCAACAACGGGCCGGCCGTCCTCCAAGTCGGCAGCCCGCAAGGCTTCCCCCGTTCGGGAGAAGTCTACCACCCCCCTGCCCGCGGGTTCCCCGCGGAACTCCAGCGCCTCCATGGAGGCGATGGATACAAGTCAAAGCTCGCCTCGGTCGCAACGGCGACGGGGCTCTCTTGACCGGAAAAAAGAAAAAAACACGATAACAGGCCCTCAACAAGGAGGGACCTGAGGTCTCAAAACACTCTTTCTTAAAATAATCATGGCTTTCCTTATCCACTGGAACTGCCGTGGAATTTTAAATAACTACAGCGATGCAACAGATCTCCTACGCTCTATGTCTCCTGTAGCACTGTGCCTTCAGGAGACCAATTTGGGACCTTTACAAAAAAATATTTTTAAGAATTATAAAGTCTTTCGCCGTGACCGTGAGCAGGCAGATAGGCTCTCTGGAGGTGTTGCTGTCGTTGTTAAGAGCGGTGTTGCAACAAGTGAAATCCAGCTGCAGACGAATTATGAAGCCATTGCAGTCACCGTCATTAGCTTTAAAACAATTACCTTATGTTCAGTATACCTTCAGCCACACCTCACAGTAACACTTCATGACCTAGAATCACTTTTTAATCAGCTACCAGAGCCATATCTGGTAGTTGGGGATTTTAATGCACACTCCCCTTTCTGGGGGAGTGAACAGACAGACACTAGGGGCCGTATATTAGAACATTTTATTCTGTGCAATAATGTTTGCCTACTCAATACAGGCAAACCCACATATTGCTCTCCAGCCTCAGGAAAAATGAGTTGCATAGATTTATCTTTTAGCTCTTCTTCCGTTTTTACCGATTTTAAGTGGGATGTTCTCGACAACCCGTACGGAAGCGATCATCTTCCGGTAGTGATTAACTTTTCATCGCCACCATCAGTCATCCCTAGTAAACCACGCCGTTGGAAACTACACCTAGCCGACTGGCAACTATTTAGAGAAAAGGCTAGCCTGGAGAAATTATTTTCAAACAGTCTTAACGTTGACGAACAGAATGAAATTTTTACAAGCTGCATTATTGATGCTGCGTGCCAAGCTATTCCGCAATCGTCAGGAATAGTACGACAAAACAACAAGGTATGGTACACGCAGGAATGCCGGGAAGCAAAAAAGAAGCAAAATAAAGCTTGGGGAGTTTTTCGAAGATACCCAACTCAAGATAACCTCATCAATTTTAAAAAGACGAGAGCAAAAGCTCGGTACATCCGCCGAAATGCCGAAAGAACATCATGGAGAAGCTACGTATCATGCATAAATAGTTCAGCTACGTCCAAAAAAATGTGGGAACAAGTCCACAAGTTTAACAGAAGCTTTCCTCCTTACACAATTCCTTTCTTAACAGCTCCAGGTACACAGACAAATATAGAGGAACAGGCAAACATCTTGGGAGAACATTTCTCAAACATTTCTAGTTCTTCACATTACACAGAAACATTTTTAAAGCATAAACATGCAGTGGAGAAACATAGACTTCCAACAACGGGCTGCACAAAAGAACCGTACAATGGTTTAATAACACTCCAAGAAATAAACGAAGTTCTCTCGGCCGGAAAAAAGACAGCACCTGGCCCTGACAATATACATTACGAAATGCTAGCACATCTTTCCCAGCCATCTGTGGAGGCGCTCTTGAAGTTTTTTAACCAAGTGTGGGTGCTCGGAAGACTGCCGAAAGCCTGGAAGAAAGCAGTTATTGTACCATTCCTGAAATCTGGAAAACAACCAACATCCCCTACTAGTTACAGGCCGATAGCCCTTACCAGCTGCCTTGCCAAATCATTCGAAAGTGTGCTGAATAAAAGACTAACTTTTCTGATTGAATCTCTTGAGCTTATTGACATCCATCAGTGCGGTTTTAAGAAAGCATGCTCAACAACAGACCACTTAACTCGCCTGGAAAATACTGTCCGAGAGGCTTTTATACACAGACAGCACTGTCTTGCCGTCTTTTTTGACCTCGAGAAAGCATACGACACCACCTGGAGGTTCGGCATCCTTCGTGACTTAGTAGATCTTGGCATCCGTGGCAGGATGTTGAACTGCCTGAAGGACTTCCTTTCCGACCGCTCATTTCAAGTGCGCCTAGGATCAACCGTGTCCAGGGGCTTCGTTCAAGAGAACGGGGTTCCTCAGGGGTGTATTTTGAGCACGACATTGTTTGTTATTAAAGTAAATTCCATAGCCAAAGTAATACCGAAGGCCATTATGTATTCCGTCTATGTTGACGATCTGCAAATAGCCTGCACATCCTCAAACCTGGTAACATGCGAGAGACAAATACAGCTGACAATGGATAAACTGGTGACCTGGGCAGACGAGAACGGTTTCCGGTTTTCCACACAGAAAACCGTGGCCATTCTTTTCTCTATTAAGCGAGGCTTACAGGCTGACCCATTTATACACCTGAACAAAACACAGCTACCGGTGAAAAATGAGCACAAATTCCTAGGCGTAACCTTTGACAAAAAGCTCACTTTCCTGCCTCATATAAATGCACTGAAAAAGAAAGCCTCCCGATCCCTCAACATACTCAAAGTACTGTCACGAAAACATTGGGGTGCCGACAGGACATGCCTTCTAAAAATTTACCGCTCTGTAGTACGCTCTACCCTTGATTATGGATGTATAGTGTATGGGTCAGCGAGACCATCATACCTTAAACGACTAGATACAGTGCATAACTTGGGTTTGCGTCTCTCCACTGGTGCTTACAGGACATCACCCATTAACAGTCTTTATGTAGAAACCAACGAACCGTCACTCGAGGACCGAAGAACCATGCTCACGTGCTCGTACGTTTTAAAAATCCGTTCGCTTCCCAAACACCTATGTTACCCCATAGTCACAAAGTGCCCATCAAGAACACTTTTTAACAACAAACCACAAGCTATCAGGCCACTCCTCCTGCGTTTTGAAGAGATGTGTCAAAACCTCGGAGTACTGGACACATTACCTGCCATTGCTCGAAGACGAGCTCCACTGCCTCCATGGCACAATTTTCCGGCAATCTGTGATTTTACCCTTACGCAGTTCCAAAAAAAACAAACTCCAAAACAACATATAGTACAGGAATTCCTTGCACTCGAAGAAAAATACAGTAGTTTTACGGACTTTTACACTGACGGTTCAAAAACGAATGTTTACGTAGGAAGCGCAGTGGTGCGGGGAAATTCGGAGACAGCAATGCGACTTCCACAGTGCGCATCCATCTTCAGCGCAGAATGTTACGCAGTATGTGTGGCAACAAAAAAAATACTAAACGAGAACCTCAAAAACACTATTATTTACACAGACTCTTTAAGTGTACTTACAGCCCTCCACTCTAGAAACGCAACCACTCCCATACTTGGAGACATCATACACAACATTGTAACAGCAACAGCTCGAGGACAGAACATTAAACTCTGCTGGGTCCCGAGCCACGTCGGAATAAAAGGAAATGAGAGAGCAGATTTGTGTGCCGCTCAAGCTCGGGGCAAGAAAATAAAAAAAGTAGATATACCCTTTAATGACTGTATGAAATTAGTTCAACAGAAATTAAGACAAAAATGGCAGTCGCGTTGGAACAGCGAAGTGAATAATAAACTGCACTTAGTAAAACCAGTTTTGGGTGAATTTAAGTCATGTGTGCACCAGGAACGTTTTAAAGAAGTGGTTTTATGCCGTCTGCGAATTGGCCACACGCACCTCACGCACAACTTCCTGCTAACAAAACAAGATAAACCTGGTTGTGAGGAATGCGGAGAAGAACTTACTGTTAACCACATTTTATTCTCATGTGTGAAACTAGAAAAACTAAGAAAAAAGTACTTCACTCAATTTTATCATGAATACATTCCTTTTCACCCAACATTGCTCTTAGCTGATAATGCCATTGTTAACATACCCTCCGTTTTTAGCTTTTTAAAAGCAGCGGGCGTCCTCGAAAAACTGTAACTTTTGAACCACTGGTTCCCTTTATTACATGATACACCTCAGCCACTTTCTCAGTCCTGAGAAGTAGGCTGAGGCCTTTTACTTGATTGGTTGGGAGCCTCAGGATCCTTGCCTAGCCAAGGATAGCCGCTAAGGCTGCCTGACCTTCTTTAAGGCTTTTACCATTAGCGATTTCCAAATTTCTTCTCTTCTTTTACTAGGCAGCACAATGTTTTTAGGTCATCTACGCCATCGGCATTTTTGATATTCGTAAACATTCTAGAGAAAGCCAATTCTATACCTTGTGCTTGGCGCATGATGGCCTTAGCTGCCTATGTGCCATAAAACCCAACACACCAACCAACCAACTCTCTGGAGGTCTGCTGCGTGCACGCAGAGGTTGGGTTCGTGCACGCCGAGCAACTCCCGCTCGTTGTCTGTGGCCACTGATGTTTCATTCGGGGAACCTTTCCGCGCATCTTTGTATATAGTCTGTTGGCTCACGCTCAAAGCTCCGGCAGACGACTTTATCATTTTGTTTGTGATGCGACCAGACTTTTCTCGATTGATCGGAACCCTAAAAACTGCTTTTCCAGATTGTTGTAGTCGCTTTTGGCTCTTCATCTCGAAGGTTCCTTGCCAGCTTTAAATTGAGCGCGGCCAAGAACTGCAGGCATTCTGTTCGACGACTGCCGAGCACGCTTGTTGCTTTCGCTGCCGCCCAGTCATTCAGTCCAATGCGGGCGTATAGGTCAGCCCAATAAGCAGCCTTTTTTTCTTTTCTAGAAGAACAATCTCGCAGTCTTCCTCACTGCCTGGACTGCCGTCGCCAGTACGTGTGGCGAGGTGCCAACGGCTGCCCTTGTCGCCCTCACCACCTGGGAGCCGCCAGAGCAGCCCTAGGCGCCCCATCCGAAGGCGAAGTGCAAAGCAGCCTCCAGAGGCCGTTCACCCCGAAACGCACCACTGCCGGGCCACACGCGACCAAAGAAGGGCTCCTCCTCAGCGCCGACGCCACCGGTGCCCATTATTTTGCACCAGACCCGACTGCCGCCCACGGGCGAGGATCCTGAAGCATGGCTGGCGGAACAGTCTGACCGTGCCAAGGCTTAAGCCACGTTTTCCTCGCCCTGGAAGGCCCATCCATAACTTGGCTCGAAAACCAAGGAGCTTCTCTGGCGCCGTGGGAATCGTACAAGCGGGAGCACCTCAAGGCGTCGTCAAGAGAGAAAGAGCGCAGCTGCTTCTGCAGTCACGCGTCCAGCACCCGACGCGAGGCAGCTGTCTCCGCGGACGCCGCCCCACGCGCTTCGCGTCGCCACGCTGCAGCTACGCAGCGGCGGCTCTGCTCCCCCGCAAGGGAAACTGGAGAGGTGAGGTTGGCCACCAGCGGGACGACGAAGATGCACGCCGTACGAGGACGCCGCCGCACACAGCTCGACCACGACAAGATCCGCCGCAGAGAAGAGCCCCGAGGACACGCCCTGCACAAGACGCCATAGCCAGGACAGGTGGGGGGTGGCTGTCGACGGCCGCCGGGTTAGAAGACACCGATTACTCGGTGATGAATGGAGCACTCACCGCGCAGCTGAGGAACGCCACGGCCGCTTGGGACGGCCCACGAATCCTCACTGCAGGAGGCCACCGCATTGCGCCACCTGGACGATGCACAGCGCGAGTAACTCTCGAAAGACATAGCTGTATATTATGCGACCTTCGTGGTGCTACGGCAATGTTCCTGCGATGTGATCTTGGGCACGGATTTCCTTAATGAGCATCAGGCGACCATTGGCCTACGATCCAAGCTGACCACGCTTTCGGCGGACGAGGCCATCTCTTCGGCCAGAACTCTGAAACATCCCATTACCCTGAGTGTCCTGGGGGAACAAGAGAGTAGGCGCCACGGAAGCCGATGACATTGGAATCGTCATCGACGGGAACATGCGGTTGCATCTAGAGGAACGAATCGGCATCGCACATTTCCGCGATGACCAGGCTGGAGTACAGCAGAGGAACTTGAGCGAAGAATACCGGCACGTTAACAGAGGAACGGCGACTGCTTTGTGCGACGAAATATCCGACGTACGAGACGCCTTCGCTCTCTCCGACCTATTCTGCAGAAGATTCTCCTGACCTAGAGACCTCGCCCACTTTCGACATAAGCCTGCAGCCCTGCTCCGGAACAAGCGGCATCAAATGCGCAACCTTCTTCAAAATTACAGCGAGTGCTTCCCGTCGTCAACGATAGTCCGACAAACGCCGAATGCCAAACATCGCATTGGAACCGACGAACACGCCCGACCTCATCGCCAAAGCCCCCACCGTCATCCAGCCGTTGAGGAGCCCCCGGTTGTTTTGGCGAGAAAGAAGAACGGCACACTTCGGTTCTGCGTCGACTTCCGTCGCTTGAACAAACCCCTCCCCCGCATCGACGACACACTGGAGCGGCTCTGCAGCGCCAAGTATTTCTCATCGATGGACCTTAGGAGCGGCTACTGGCAAATAGAAGTCGATGAAAGAGATCTCGAGAGACCGCATTCATCACTCCGGATGGCCTCTTCGAGTTCAAGGTGATGTCATTTGGACTCTGTTCCGAGCCAGCAACTTTCCAACGGGTAATGGATAGAGTACTGGCAGGTCTCAAGTTGTAGATTTGTCTCGTGTGCTAATATGACGCCGTTGTCTTCGCCTCCAACTTTGATGACCACCTGAAAAGGGTTCGAACAATGCTGGAGGCAACCAGGTCGTCCGGGCTAATCTTGAAAGCAGAGAAGTGCCACTTGGCCCCTAAAGAGCTGCTCATCGTAACAAGGATGGATGGAGTACGCCCAGAGCCAAAGAAAACGGCCGTTATTGCAGTTTCCGCCACCGACCGACAAGAAAGCTGTGCGCTGATTCCTCGTACTGTGCGCGCATTGCCGACCATTTGTCCAGAACTTTTTGCGCATCGCCGGGTCTCTGACCCCAACTGACAAGGCAGACGTGCCATTTAAATGGGAAGCGCCGCAACTGGAAGCCTTCAAGGAACTTCAGCGTCGTTTACAGTTCCCACCGATCCTCGCGCACTTTGATGAAAACGCCGAGACTGATAAAAATTCATGCTCACGCAAACAGCATTGGCCTTGGAGCCGTCCTCGTTCAGAAAAGCGACCGACCGGAGAAAGTAATCGCGGATGCAAGCCGTTCTCTGTCGAAGGCCGAGGAGTGCCTCGCCATCGTGTGGGCTACGTCGAAATTCCGCCCCTATACCTGTACGGGCGACCGTTCAAGGTGGTCAGCGATCACCACGCACTGCGCTGGCTTGCCAGTTTGGAGGAACACTCCGGCCGCCTCTCTCGGTGGAGATTGCGCCTCCAGGGGTTGGACATCAGCAAACGCCGATGCGGACTGCCTATCCCGAGTCGAGGAGCGGCTGCAAGAGGAGGACGAGGACGCCTCTTCGGGAGCGATAGGCACCAGCAACTTCGCGCAGCACCCCGGCCTGCAGTTTCTCGTCCAGCATCCAGAAGGCAAGCTTTCGTCATCCCTGGCAGGGTTTGGCCTCTTTCTGTCCGGCATGCTTGCGAAGAAGCTAGCGCCCAACAAGACCGCGTGCCTCCTCGTCGTTCCGAACAGCCTGCAAGAACCAATTGCGGGGCACCTCGGGTTCACCCTTCGTCGCATTCAAGATATTCGGCCCCGATTATCCGCCGGCGTCGCGCAGTTTGTCAAAACATGCCGGGAGTGTCCACAACACAAGGCGCCGCCGATCGGGCCAGCTGGACTTTTGAAGCCCATAGCACCACCGATCGAGGCGGCCCCTTCCGGACGTCAGCATCGGGCAACAGGTGGATCATCGTAGCGGCCGGCTGTGTGACCCGCTAGCCGAAGAAAAATCCCTGCCGAGTTGTGAGCCTGAAATGGCAGAGCTGCTTGATGAGCAGGTCCTTTGCGTGACGACGCCCCAGAAGTTCTCGTCACGGATAGGGGAACGGCATTTAGGGACGAGCTCACCCAAGCAATTCTGCGCTACAGCCACGCAAGGCACCGGCGGCGGACAACTGCGTACCATCCGCAGAGAAGACGGAACACCTGAACAAAACTATCCCTGGCATGCTCGCCATGCACCTATGAGGTCGCCGAACACAAGGCTAGCTGGGATGTCGTCTTTTCCTACGAGTGCAAGACACCACGCAGCTGGCACCGTTTAGGCTCGTCCATGGCAGCCACCATGCTCCCCAACTTCGCAGATGAAGGCTTGCAACATGGTCGTCGCTGCCTACCTTCGGCGAGCAGAAGAAGCCCGATGCGGGTCAAATATAAACGGCGCACCGACGCCCGACGGTACAACCTACGCGGACGTCACGCGGAGTACAAGCAGGGTGATAGTGTATGGGTGTGGACGCCCATTCGCCGCCGCGGACTTAGTGAAAAGCTTCTGCGCCGCTGCTTCGGCTCATACAAGATAATTCGCCCACTTAGAGAGCTTGACTACGATGTGACCGTGGCGGCATCACAGCAACGCCGTTCACAGCTAGAAGTTGTGCGTGTCCTGCTCCTGAAGCCTTATTATGAACGCTAGCGGTCGCTCTGTATTTGCAATCCTATATAGTGTTTTGCGCTTCTGCGTTTACTTCCCGTTATTTTGTGTTCCTTTCTTGTTGTCCGAACCAACGAGTCTTCGTGGCATGTTCTGCGCGTGCTTGGCTCGCAGTCTGAATGACCTGTGTTCGATTCCCCGCATCTCCACAAGGTTTTTTATTTCTGAGATTCTCGTGTTGCATAGCCGACGCCGGCTTTTCTGCGACACGAGCTCTTTTAACACTGCCGCGTTAGAAGACGCGCTCGTATAGTTGGCACGTTGTTCCGTCTGTTCTCTTGCCGGGCTTCGCTGTGTATTCTACCCTGAAATATGTCTTAACATTGCAAACCTTTGCCGCTAGCTGGGGCTACTTCCACTTCTCGAACTAGACTCCTCGGCTTATCGCTGTACTGGCCAGCTATAAGGCGCCGGCCGTAATCAATGGATCTTGATGTGGAATAGTTACAGCTGCCATTCGACCACTGCCTTGTTGGTGCCAACTGCAGGCTTACAGGTGTCGTACTACACCTTTGGTCTCGCGAGAGTGGCGAAGGTCTCGTCTGTCCCGCCCTTAACTGTGGCGTCCAAACCGATCGTGTATATGTGACACGATTTAGGGTGGGCGAAGGGGATCAGAAAGCCGTCCTGCAGCGCAGCACTCGCATGCGGGATGTTGGAAAACTCAACACCGAAGGAGAGAGCTCTTCCAGAGCAGGGTCTGCGATGCGCCGTCGGTCGCCATTGCAGTCTCCATAAAAGAACGAAGGACAGAAAGAACCCGGACAAGCCTAATGTGCGACAAGGCAGACGGGAACAGTAACTGAAGACCGCGAGACGCGCCGAGTCGCAGTTTCACACGCAAGAACACATTGTACTTAATGGCCGATGCAGAGAAAGGGCCACAGCGCGCATATTCCAACGCACGCACGCAAAGCCCAGCCCGAAAGCGTGTGTAGCCTACATGAGCGCAGCGGCACGAGTCGGTTCCGCGTGCCCACTGTAAGCAGACATTTCGAGGAACGACAACGAACCGGAAATGAAATAACGGAGGAGGGAAAAATAGCCCGAGACAGAATAAAGAAGCAGGCGCTCCGCTGTTCACGATGCCTCTCTCTGCGGCGGCGGCTAATTGGACATTAAAGCTTGATGGCATCTCCCGCGCTTTCTCGGCCCCGTCGGAAGCCACGGCTTTATGCGCGCGCATGGGAAGCGAGGCACCAACCCGTGGTGCATGTGGCTCGGATGGCGGCAAGAACGGCGACCCTCTTCTGGGCTGGGCGCGTCTTTGCATCATTGATGCGCAAGCGTGACGCGCAGGGGTTTGGGGCGCCCTGTCAAATAGCTCCTTTGCTGCCGCGGCTGCTTGCCCTGTTCGTGTTGTCTGCGAGGAAGCGGTGGGTGGTTGAGGCAGGGCTCCTTAAGTTGCCGAAATACGCGCTGGGGGGCATCTCAGTGCTCCAGGGGGAAAGCTGCGCGTTCAGCCCATGCATTCCAGGGAGCCAAACTGTTGTGTCACGTGACTGGCCGTTGGCGTCTTCCTGCAGTACTCCCCCGGGGCCCAGCTTGTAGATAAAAAGCGAAGCGTTGTTGATCCCCCGAGGCGGAGTAGGTTTGTGTCGAAGGGCCCTGTCGCCAGTTGTGGCATGTGTCACGTGATTCGCTCCTGCGCTTGGCAGTCACGTCCGCCGCTCTGGACGCTGGCTCTCTCACTTGTGACACGTGATGCATCGCGTGATTTGCTCTCGCTGAAGTCTTGAAACAATAAAGATGAACTAAACCGTGTCTATAGCCATTCTTAATTAACAGAGCTTTCGCTCTATTTTTTCTGGCTCAGCTGGGTTGAGCCACAGCCACTTTTTTTTTTCTAACCCTCGGCTGCGGCTGGCCTGAACGCCTCGAGGTGCGTTACAATCGTAATGTTGATGATGATGAAATAACTTTATTTGCACCCGTCGAGAAATCAGAGGGCGATGCAGACGTGATCTTCCTCCCCTTTCAGCAGGCTGGGATCCACTGCGGTTCGGCGCTGTCCAGGGCCAGACGGATGACTTTCTTTCGGTCTTCTTCTTTCTGGCTCACCATTAAGGGTTCGTTGTGGCTAGGGCATGTCCACACCATGTGGATCATGTCTGCAAATTCCTTACAGTGAAAGCTCTTCAGAAGAAAAAGCGGAATACGATTGCAGAACGGGTTGTGTTCGACAGAAGGACGCAACAGCGACCGAGGAGGTAGCCATTGCGCTGGCCCTAATTCGGCAGAATGCCAGGGTGATTGTAACCGATTCCAAATCGGCTGTCCGCAACTACAACGCAGGCAGGGTATCCGGCGAAGCGGTCAAAATTCTGACTGCCGGCCCGACACCGGCGGAGCTAATTAACCTAGTCTGGACTCCGGCCCACGAGGGCCTCCGAGGAAACGAGGCAGCGCACGCCCGAGGACTCGCACACCGGGATCCCAGTGGCCTCCTCGAACAGAGAGCTCCCTCAGACGGACGAGGGGCCGAGCAATTAGAGATTCGGGAGACAGTGGAGCATGCAAGGGAGAAAGTTAGAGACAGGCGAGGGTTTTCCCCCAAGCACTGAGCAAGACCCGACGTGTAAACACTGTAACGAAACCGTAGTGAAGCTCGTGCTCGCGCTATATAACCGCAGCCCAGTGACACATGTCCGCGTGCACCACGCAGGGCGCGCTTCCCCCGAGCAGTGTCGGCAGCCGGGTCCGCTGGGTCTGCTGGCGGGCCGCCTGCAGGAGTGGCAGCTGAGCGCCAGCTCGACCCGGCAGCCCGAGTGCCAGCTGCGCTACGCCCGCGTCCTCGAGCTGGCCTCGCGCGGCGCCTGGTGCCCCGCCAAGGACGCCGACACCGAGTGGGTGCAGCTGGACCTCGGGGCCGACGCCAAGGTAGGCGCCCCCCACGCGTGGCCCAGATGTCAGCCTTCGCTGGGGCCCGAGCGAAAACCCAAGTGCGCGCGTAATGCGCATTTAGCCCAACCGCGCTAAGAACCTGCGTCAATTTTTTTATTTCCATTCTCATCTAGGCTAGGGGACTTGCGGGGACAGGGCGATAAAGTGGATATATTGGGTAGAACTCGGCAGTATCTGTATTAAAGGAGGGGGATTGCTAGGTAGTGCCTCTCGGTTAACAGATTGGTTATTGCAATATCAAAGGGGCAAAAATTGGCAGTGGCTTAGCTCGGCTATGCCAGGATATACGTAGCGAAAGGTAAGGTTAGCCTTGGTTAATCTTGATTGCAAGTCCAGGTTAGTCTAGTTGTCTTGCTACGTTGTTGTCGCATTAAAGACGACACAACTGTGGTTGCGGCGCACGCAAGCTCTTCTTTTCAATCCTCCGATATGTTATCAGGCATGCGACGCAGCTGGCGTAGCGAGCGGAGGCGAGCGCAACTACGGGAAACGCGGTGTGACGTCATACCACATGGCGGCGGCAGCGAGCCGCGCGGTGTGACGTCATGCCAGATGGCGCGGCGAGCGCGCAAAGCACAGTAACCGTCTCACATATCTCGGTGGACAACCGAACCGCGCCGTAAAGGAAGGGATAAAGGATGGAGGGAAAGGAGGAGAAAACTGAAAATTGAAAGTTGCATTTTGAGGAAAGGCGCGGCGCTTCCCAGCGGCGGAGCACCTGTGACTCTGTGCTACTAGTGGCGCATGCGCAGTTGTGACTAGGGAGCGAGAGAGAGAGAGAAATATCTTTGGCGAGGCGCGTGTTGTGGCGTCATGTGCCTCCTCGGAGTGCGGCCACGGCGGAATCGTAAATTCGCGGCCAGTAAAGCTTTCGCTTTAAAAATCGATCAGGTGGCTCCCGTCACCACCCCGTTTCAAAGGAGGCACTCCTAACATCCGTCCACGCAGATCACCTTTGTCTCGCAGTGGTGCTGGCAGTACACATTTTTTGAAGAGGCCAGGGTCTCGGTGGCCAAGGCTTGAGTCGCTGCACGGCGGGTCAGCCTTTGCCGGCGCTCCGAGCAGCGTTCCTGCAGCGCGGCCTCCCATTACTCGATGCAGGGGTGAGCGTGCGAGGCATTGCCATGGTTTTTGTTTACCAGGGATGGCAGGAGTGCGGACTGCGCTCGGGAAGCCATTGCAAGTCACTCCCGTCATGGACGCAACTTTTCGGCCGATGATGATGACAGTGACGCGCAAAGGAGGTGCTTGCCGCCGTTCTCCGAGTCCAGCCCGCACGGATGCAGAGGCGCTCGGCTACTAGCTGTTACCAGTGCCCCTGATAAAAATATCTCGCGTCTCGACCACGTGCCCCGTATTAGTGGGCAAAGGAGGGAACCGGCAAGGAACGCCATGGGCCATCGTTGTACGCTGTGAAACAAAGATTTGAGCCGGTTTGTGCACTCTGAAGGCGCTCCAACGAGGGAGAAGGAAGTAGGCAGAACCGCGCTCTCCTGTCTCCTCTCTGATGGCAGCGCTGCCGTCACAACGTTTTCCCCTGTGTAGATTCATCGCGCGGGCTTTTCTTTTGCTGCTGTTGGAGAAGGCTTAGCAGCTGCGACCACACCGACGAAAACTCCGGTGGGATCATGGAAGTCTCAGAGCGAAACATCATAGTAAGCCGCTCAAAAACTTCGCCTTCATCAAGGGCAGAGTACACATTCCAGTCGCAGTGCTGATTAGCAAGTACCCCGCGATGAAACTAATATGGAGCCCGTACACACCCAGGAAACGAATAGATCAACAACGTAGCCCGATCGGACTAAGGCTATCCGGGCCAGATGAGCGAGGGGCCGAAGGAGACACTTTCCAGCCACACACAAGAGCAAGCAACCCAGTGAGGCAGATCCAAACGCACACGGCCCGCGGCAGTGTTAGCTGAAATGCACCCATGGAGAGATGCGCTGTATAGCATGCAGAAGGTGCGGAGAGCACGCGAACCTCATGCGGGCCTTCGGTAATAACCCTTTCGGCTGAGTAAGCGCAGTAGAGCAGTGGGACGCCGCGCTGCGCAGCTCGGACCTGTGGCAACAAAGGTTGCTCACAGCTGACCAGGTCGGTGAATCGCCAGAAGGCAGCCTCACAGTCGTTGGGAAGCAGCAGTGTCCGTCCGTGCCCTCGCAGATCACCGGCCTGCTGACCCAGGGCCGCGGCGACGGCCGGGAGTGGGTGTCGTCGTTTGCCCTCTCCTACAGCACGGACGCCTACCACTGGAAGCACTGCCTCGACGCCCACGGAAACAGAAAGGTGCGTTCACTGCATGCACGGCGGAAATGGGCGCACCGATGGCTTCTCTATGGGCCGCGTCCCTGTAGAGACCGCGGGAACCAAGCGAATTCGGTCCTCGAAGGTTGCCTGTGGCCGGAGGTGGGCCGCCTGTCGCACTTAGTGGCAGCCAGGTTTCTGCCTCAGTCTGCGGACACTGCATGTGTACCGATAGAATGCGCTCTAATGCATGTCGGTGCCAGTCAGGCGAGGACGCTCTGCTTTCAGCTCTGATATTTTCGCTTCATTATCATTAACCGCGTCCGGACGCACAA